>NC_133416.1:65905000-66530000 GCF_049350105.2 Macaca mulatta
CTGCAATGTGCTGACTGAGGTTCTCAAAAATTACTGTCTTATAGTCACAGTATTTACAAATGTAGGGATCCTCTTCATGTAGTTTGGCATGTTCTATCAGAAGCATATTGGTAGAGAAACTTTCCTTGCACACTCGACACACATTTGAATCAGTACATTTATGCTTCAGGATCATATGCTGCTTTAAGTCAGAAAAATATTTGCTGTTAAACTCACAAAGTTCACATTTATAGAGGCCACTGCTATCAGCTCTCAGTAAAGGCCATTTCTGCTGGGCAGTCACATTCAAACTTGGCTCTTGTCAAGAATTTTACAAAGTTTAGCTGGTGGTTCTTCATCAGTTTGATCTTGGAGACTCTCAGAGGAATTGTTTTCTGTCTCTATATCATAATCCTCAGAAATCGCATGCACTTCTACAGCAATTGGAACATCTTCAGTAGTGTGAACTTCTATAGGACTCTCCTCTTGGGTTTGCTGGTTGACTGATTCAGGTGAGTCACATTCTTCATCACAAATTTCAATACCAGCAGATTTTTCTGTAGAAAAGGCAGTGTGGTCTAGAATTCTAAGTACAGGACTGGGAACCAGGTAGTTCTGATTTCTGTTTCTGGCCTTGATTCCATCTGCAAATTTTGGCAAGTCATTTGATGTCTTGGTATCAGAATCATCATCTTTGTTGTCAAAATATTTTAAATCTGGCTGTCTCAAGGAACAGACATGTAACGATGATCAGAGAAAATTCCATTGAATCCATCTGCAATTCTGCTTATTCCAGAGGAATCTGAATAACGAGAAGGGTGTTGAGTCTTCCTTTTTCTTTTTTTAGGATACTCATTCATATCTTTTCAATTTGGTGTAATTCTTACTACTGGAGTGAGGAAAAATGAATTACAATAAGTTTCTGTAGATGGTAAAAAATGCCCGTCAGTCCCCGCCCCAGGCCCACCCTGCGGGCCCACGTGCAGCTCAGAGGCTGCCGAGGCCGAGGTGCCGGAGCGTGGGCGGAGGGACAGCGCGGTTGTTCCCAGGGACGGGCAGCGCTGCTACGGCCCTAGTGCTCCTGGACCCTGTGTTGGGCCGACCCCTCTCCCTCTCCGTGCGCCCCGCCCCGGGCCTAGGCTCCGCAGCCGCACTGCCCTGGCCGCCATCAATTCCTTTTCAGTTGACTTTTGAATCTGAGAATTACAGTAAATATTTATCTACATAAAGCCAAAATGAATACTCACTTAATAACAAAGCAACTAACAACTCCTTTCATTTTTTTTTTTTTTTTTTTTTTTTGGGACAGAGTCTTGCTCTGTCACTCAGGCTGGAGTGCAGTGGCACCATCTCAGCTCACTGTGACCTCTGCCTGGCAGGTGCAAGTGATTCTCCTGCTTCAGCCTCCTGAGTAGCGGGGATTGCAAGCACATGCTACCATACCCAGCTAATTTTTGCATTTTTAGTAGAGATGGGGTTTCACCATGTTGGTCAGGCTTGTCTTGAACTCCTGACCTCATGATCTGCCTGCCTCAGCCTCCCAAAGTGCTGGGATTACAGGCGTGGGTCACCACACCCAGCCTAAACTATTTCTTATCTCTATGGTATACAAACTATTCTCCCCAAATCTACCCTTCTACTCCTCTTCCCACATACACTTTTATACTTTTTATGCTTTTTTCCTTCCTAATCTAAACTTTCTAAGCTATGAGACAACAGAAAAGTCCCTTTTACTCCCCTAAAAATAGACAATTCTATCAAATAAGAACATGTATAAAAGGTCTTCTGAAACTTGGGAGGCTGTAGAGAAATGTTATTATTTCTTCTAAAAATGTTATTATTGTATTATTTCTTCTCAAGCACGTATAGTAGATGAGAAGAGAAAAGGCTGATAATTCATTATACATGTTCCACAACCTACACCAAAGGGTTGTAGAGATTTCAGGGAAATCTGTGTACTGAAACATTTATTAAAGATTAGATAGTATTTAATCATTTGCTGATATTAATTTTATATTACTTATATGTTTGATATATTTGAAAAAAAAATCAGTAGAAAAAGATCATTGTCCCAAATGGAGAAACAGAAAATATATGTTAATCATAGGCAATATCATAAATTAATGAGTTAAATTAGTGGAAGTTTGATAAACAGCAGGGTTTTTAGTAGACTATGATTTTAAGAGCATTATTATGATCAAATAGTCAATAATAATAGTGATAGATGGAATGCTTTTACTTGAGTTTCTCTCTTTCTCCCCTCACCCCCACTTGTCTTTATCTCTATCTTCACTCCTTTTGTTATCATTCACCTTTCAATTTATTTTTACATACATGGTTTCTACTTACCAGTCACTTAAGAAGCTGAGCTGTAGATTCCCTTCCAAGATGGCCAAATAGGAACAGCTCCAGTCTGCAGCTCCCAGCATGATTGAGGCAGAAGACAGGTGATTTCTGCATTTCCAACTGAGGTACCTGTTTCATCTCACTGGGAGTAGTTGGACAGTGGGTGCAGCCCACGGAGTGCGAACTGAAGTAAGGTGGGGCATTGTCTCACCCAGGAAGCACAAGGAGTCAAGGAATTTCCCTTTCCTAGCCAAAGGAAGCCGTGACAGACTACCTGGAAAAGTGGGACATTCTTACCAAAATATTGTGCTTTTCCAATGGTCTTAGCAAATGGCACACCAGGAGATTATATCCTGTGCCTGGCTTGGTGGGTCCCACACACACACACGGAGACTTGCTTACTGCTAGCGTGGCAGTCTGAGATCGACCTGCAAGGCAGCAGGCAGGGGGAGGTGCATCCGCCATTGCTGAGGCTTGAGTAGGTAAATAAAGCAGCTTGGGAAGCTTGAACTGGGCAGAGCCCACCACAGTTCAGCAAGGCCTGCTGCCTCTGTAGATTCCACCTCTGGGGTCAGGGCATAGCTGAACAAAAGGCAGCAGAAACTTCTGCAGACTTAAACATTCCTGTCTGACAGCTCTGAAGACAACAGTGGTTCTCCCAGCATGGTGTTTGAACTCTGAGAGTGGACAGGCTGCCTCCTCAAGTGGGTCCCTGACCCCTGTGTAGCCTAACTTGGAGATGCCTCCCAGTGGGGGCCGACTGACACCTTATACAGGCAGGAGCCCCTCTGGGACTGAAGCTTCCAGAGGAAGGATCAGGCAGCAATATTTGCTGTTCTGCAATATTTGCTGTTCTACAGCCTCAACTGGTGATACTCAGGCAAACAGGGTCTGGAGTGGACCTCCAGCAAACTCCAGCAGCCCTGCAGCTGAGGGACCTGACTGTTAGAAGGAATCTAACAAACAGAAAGGAATAGCATCAACATCAACAAAAAGGACATCCACTCCAAAACCCCATCTGTAGGTCACCAACATCAAAGACCGAAGGTAGATAAAACCACATAGATAGGGACAAACCAGAGCAGAAAAGTTGATAATTCTAAAAACCAGAGTGCCTTTTCTCCTCCAAAGGATCGCAGGTCCTTGCCAGCAATGGAACAAAGCTGGGCAGAGAATGACTTTGATGAGTTGACAGAAGTAGGCTTCAGAAGGTCAGTAATAACAAATTTCTTCTAGCTAAAGGAGGATGTTTGAACTCATCGCAAGGAAGCCAAAAACCTTGAAAAAAGATTAGACGAATGGCTAACTAGAATAAAAATGTAGAGAAGACCTTAAATGACTTGATGGAGCTGAAAACTATGGCATGAGAACTACATGATGCAGGCACAAGCTTCAGGAGCCGATTCAATCAAGTAGAAGAAAGAGTATCAGTGATTGAAGATCAAATTAATGAAATGAAGTGAGAAGAGAAGTTTAGAGAAAAAAGAGTAAAAAGAAACAAACAAAGCCTCCAAGAAATATGGGACTGTGAAAAGACCAAATCTACATTTGATTGGTGTACCTGAAAGTGATGAGGAGAATGGAACCAAGTTGGAAAACACTCTTCAGGATATTATCCAGGAGAACTTCCCCAACCTAGCAAGGCAGGCCAACATTCAAATTTGGGAAATACACAGAACACCGCAAAGATACTCCTCGAGAAGATCAATCCCAAGACCCATAATTGTCAGGTTCACCAAGGTTGAAATAAAGGAAAACATGTTAAGGGCAGCCAGAGAGGTTGGGTTACCCTGTAGCTCCACATAGTTACAAATTATTAATTTCTTTGTATTACATTAATTAATATTTTATAATATGGAATATATGTTACACATACATTAGAAGTTTATGTTCTCCTTGGGAGCAATCCTGGATTATACATAATCAAACCCCTATATGCAATTAAAAATACATTTGATTTTCAGACATTTTTCACCTATCTTGAGAACTTAGGAGGCAAAAAATTGACATAGAAAGAATAGACAAAATATGTCTTCATAGTCTAAAGTCAACCACACAATTCTATATTTTTATAATCCCATGGGCATGAAAAGCTCAGCAGCTGTGCATTAGGAAGTTCAAACATCATAGTTTAAGGTTTTAACTTTATAGTGTCTATAAAAACACAATATGTGGCCAGGGGAAGTTGTTTATAAAAAATTCTCAACAGTGATACTTAAAATAGTTTTAAATATACTTTTTAAACTGAAATTTGTTTATATTTATAGACCACAAAATTCACTGATCTGATGTAAAATATAGTTTTAAGTGGCAGATTCTGAGATATTGATCTGTTTAAGCAAATGTCCTAGTAGAAACTACTAGGAAATAACTTTTTTTTTCCTCTAGCAAGATTCTTCATTCCTCCAACTCTCACTTCCACTCTTTTTCCTTTTTCTTCTTCCTTCCCATAGAATGTTTTTATTTTTTCTTATTCTTGCTCATCTTTAACATTCATTTCTTTGCCTCCTCTTCTTTTTTTCCTCCTTGCCATTTCTTCTCTTCTTTGTGCATTAGGGCTCTGCTTACTTCCCTAACCTTTTTTTCTGGCTGTTTCTCTCTTTCATTCGGTTACATTAAAACTCCTTCTGGCAAAATCTCTCCCTCAGATACATCAGAGCCCTTGAATGAAATGCCTGGAAAATTAATTCCATGTACATTTTAGGAAATCTTGCTCACAGCTGCATTTTTCCATTAGAGATGGTTTCAAAGGCTGCATTTAACACACACACACACACACACACAGAGCCAAATGAGGCAAAGTTTAAGTGAGAAAACATGTGTGGAGCATTAAGCCAAATGACAGGAGGAGGGTTGCATTTTCAGAGAAGCAGGGAAGTTCTATAAATGCCTTTCAAATAAAACAAGAACACTTTTGAACTTTAAAAATCAGATTGCCAACACAGAATTGACTAAAATAAAATTCGCATTTAGTTTGAAAGACAATTACAGGTCAGCTTCTTTTTTTAATTTTTATTTTTATTTTAAATTATATGTTAAGTTCTAGGGTACATGTGCACAATGTGCAGGTTTGTTACATAGGTATACATGTGCCATGTTTGTTTGCTGCACCCATTAACTTGTCACTTACATTAGGTATTTCTCCTAATGCTGTCTCCCATTGTCTCACCCCATGACAAGCCCTGGTGGGTGATGTTCCCCACCCTGTGTCCAAGTGTTCTAATTGTTCAATTCCTACCTATGAGTGACAACAAGCAGTGTTTGATTTTCTGTCCTTGTGATAGTTTGCTCAGAATGATGGTTTCCAGCTTCATCCATGTCACTACAAAGGACATGAACTCATCCTTTTTTATGGCTGTATAGTATTCCATGGTGTATATGTGCCACATTTTCTTAATCCAGTCTGTCATTGATGGACATTTGGGTTGGTTCCAAGTCTTTGCTATTGTGAATAGTGCTGCAATAAACATACGTGCTCGTGTGTCTTTATACTAGAATGATTTATAATCCTCTGGGTATTTACCCAGTAATGGGATTGCTAGGTCAAATGGTATTTCTAGTTCTAGATCCTTAAGGAATCACCATACTGTCTTCCACAATGGTTGAACTGGTTTATGTTCCCACCAACAGTGTAAAAGCATTTCTATTTCTCTACATCCTCTCCAGAACCGGTTGTTTCCTGATTTTTTAATGATTGCCATTCTAACTGGTGTGAGATAGTATCTCATTGTGGATTTGATTTGCATTTCTCTGATAACCAGTGATGATGAGCATTTTTTCATGTGTCTGTTGGCTGCATAAATGTCTTCTTTTTGAGAAGTGTCTGTTCATATCCTTTGCCCACTTTTTGATGGGGTTGTTGATTTTTTTCTTGTAAATTTTTCTTCACAGATTCTGGAATATTAACCCTTTGTCAGATGGGTAGATTGCAAAAATTTTCTCTCATTCTGTAGGTTGCCTGTTTACTCTGATGGTAGCTTCTTTTTCTGTGAAGAACCTCTTTAGTTTAATTAGATCCCATTTGTCTATTTTGGCTTTTGTTGACATTACTTTTGGTGTTTTAGTCATGAAGTCCTTGCCCATGCCTATGGCCTGAATGGTATTGCCTAGGTTTTCTTCTAGGGATTTTATAGTTTTAGGTCTAACATTTAAGTCTAATCCATTTTTGATTAATTCTTGTATAAGGTGTAAAGAAGGGATCAAGTTTCAGCTTTTTACTTGTGGCTGGCCAGTTTTCCCAGCACCATTTATTAAATAGGGAATCCTTTCCCTATTTCTTATTTTTGTCAGGTTTGTCAATCATCAGATGGTTGTAGATGTGTGGTGTGATTTCTGAGGCTTCTGTTCTGTTCCATTGGTCTATATCTCTATTTTGGTACCAGTAGCATGCTGTTTTGGTTACTGTAGCCTTCTAGTATAGTTTGAAGTCAGGTAGTGTGATGCCTCCAGCTTTGTTCTTTTGGCATAGGATTGTCTTGGCAATGCGGTATCTTTTTTGGTTCCATATGAACTTTAAAGCAGTTTTTTTTTTTCCAATTCTGTGAAGAAAGTCATTGGTAGCTTGAGGGGGATGACATTTAATCTATAAATTACCTTGGGCAGTATGGCCATTTTCACAATACTGATTCTTCCTTTCCATGAGCATGGAATGTTCTTCCATTTGTTTGTGTCCTCTTTTATTTTATTGAGCAATGGTTTGTAGTTCTTGAAGATGTCCTTCACTTCCCTTGTAAGTTGGATTCTTAGGTATCTTATTCTCTTTGATGCAATTGTGAATGGGAGTTCATTCATGATTTGGCTCTCTGTTTGTTTGTTATTGGTGTATAAGAATGCTTGTGATTTTTGTACATTGATTTTGTATCCTGAGACTTTGCTGAAGTTGCTTATCAGCTTAAGGAGATTTTGGGCTGAGATGATGGGGTTTTCTAAATATACAATCATGTCATCTGCAAACAGGGACAATTTGACTTCCTCTTTTCCTAGTTGAATACCTTTATTTCTTTCTCCTGCCTGATTGCCCTGGCCAGAACTTCCAACCCTATGTTAAATAGGAATGGTGAGAGAGGGCATCCCTGTCTTGTGCCAGTTTTCAAGGGGAATGCTTCCAGTTTTTGCCCATTCAGTATAATAATGGCTGTGGGTTTGTAATAAATGGCTCTTATTATTTTGAGATATATTGCATCAATACCTAATTTATTGGGAGTTTTTAGCATGAAGGGCTGTTGAATTTTGTCAAAGGCCTTTTCTGCATCTATTGAGATAATTATGTGGTTTTTGTCGTTGGTTCTGTTTATGTGATGGATTACGTTTATTGATTTGCGTATGTTGAACCAGCCTTGCATCCCAGGGGTGAAGCCGGCTTGATCTTGGTTGATAAACTTTTTGCTGTGCTGCTGGATTTGCTTTGCCAGTATTTTATTGAGGATTTTCGCATTGATGTTCATCAAGGATATTGGTCTAAAATTCTCCTTTTTTGTTGTGTCTCTGCTAGGCTTTGGTATCAGGATGATGCTGGCCTCATAAAATGAGTTAGGGAGGATTCCCTCTTTTTCTATTGATTGGAATAGTTTCAGAAGGAATGGTACTAGCTCCTCTTTGTACCTCTGGTAGAATTCGACTGTGTATCTCTCTGGTCCTGGACTTTTTTTGGTTGGTAGGCTATTAATTATTGCCTCAATTTCAGAGCCTGTTATTGGTCTATTCAGAGACTCAGCTTCTTCCTGGTTTAGTCTTGGGAGGGTGTATGTATCCAGGAATTTATCTATTTCTTCTAGTTTGTTTGTGTAGAGGTATTTATAGTATTC
Organism: Macaca mulatta; assembly: GCF_049350105.2. Taxonomy (NCBI): domain Eukaryota; kingdom Metazoa; phylum Chordata; class Mammalia; order Primates; family Cercopithecidae; genus Macaca; species Macaca mulatta. Next base: position 65,913,130 of record NC_133416.1, read on the forward strand.
TCTGATGGTAGTTGGTATTTCTGTGGGATTGGTGGTGATATCCCCTTTATCATTTTTTGTTGTAATTTTTTTATTCTTCTCTCTTTTCTTTGTTCTTTTTGCTAGTGAACTATCTGTTTTATTGATCTGTAGAAAACCAGCTCCTGGTTTCATTGATTTTTTGAAGGGCTTTTTGTGTCTCTATCTCCTGAATTATGCTCTGATCTTAGTTACTTCTGCTAGCTTTTGAATTTGTTTGCTCTTTCTTCTCTAGTTCTTTTAATTGTGATGTTAGGGTATCAGTTTTAGATCTTTCCTGCTTTCTCTTGTGGGCATTTAGTACTATAAATTTCCCTCTACACACTGCTTTAAATGTGTCCCAGAGATTCTGGTACGTTGTGTCTTTGTTCTCATTGGTTTCAAAGAACATCTTTTTTCTGCCTTCATTTTGTTATTTACCCAGTAGTCATTCAGGAGCAGGTTGTTCAGTTTCCATGTAGTTGAGTGGTTTTGAGTGAATGTCTTAATCCTGAGTTCTAATTTGATTGCACTGTGGTCTGAGAGAAAGTTTTTTTTTATGATTTCTGTTCTTTTACATTTGGTGAGGAGTGCGTTACTTCCAACTATGTGGTCAATTTTGGAATTAGTGCAATGTGGTGCTGAGAAGAATGTATATTCTGTTGATTTGGGGTGGAGAGTTCTGTAGATGTCTATTAGATCAGCTTGTTGCAGAGTTGAGTTCAATTCCTGGATATCTTTGTTAACCTTCTGTCTTGTTGATCTGTCTAATATTGAGAGTGGGGTGTTAAACTCTCCGATTATTACTGTGTGGGAGTCTAAGTCTCTTTGTAGGTCTCTCAGGACTTGCTTTATGAATCTGAGTGCTCCTGTTTTGGATGCAGATATATTTAGGATAGTTAGCTCCTCTTGTTGAATTGATTCCTTTACCATTATATAATGACCTTCTTTGTCTCTTTTGATCTTTGTTGGTGTAAAATCTATTTTATCAGAGAGGAGGGTTGCAACCCCTCTTTTTTTTTTTTTTTGCTTTCCATTTGCTTGGTAGATCTTCCTCCATCCCTTCATTTTGAACCTATATGTGTCTCTGCACGTGAGATGGGGGGTCTCCTGAATACAGCACATTGATGAGTCTTGATTCTTTATACAATTTGCCAGTCAGTGTCTTTTAATTGGGGCATTTAGCCCATTTACATTTAAGGTTAATATTGTTATGTGTGAAGTTGACCCTGTTATTATGATGTTAGCTGGTTATTTTGCCTGTTAGTTGATGCAGTTTCTTCCTAGCATCAATGGTCTTTACAATTTGGCATATTTTTGCAATGGCTGGTACTGGTTTTTCCTTTCCATGTTTAGTGTTTCCTTCAGGAGCTCTTGTAAGGCAGGCCTGGTGGTGACAGGCATTTGCTTGTCTCTAAAGGATTTTATTTCTCCTTCACTAATGAAGCTTAGTTTGTCTGGACATGAAATTCTGGGTTGAAAATTGTTTTCTTTAATAATGTTGAATATTGACTTCCACTGTCTTCTGGCTTGTAGGGTTTCTGTGGAGAGATCTGCTGTTAGTCTGATGGGCTTCCCTGTGTGTAACCCAACCTTTCCCTCTGGCTGCCCTTAGCATTTTTTCCTTCATTTCAACCTTGGTGAATCTGACAATTATGTGTCTTGGGGTTGCTCTTCTCAAGGAGTGTCTTTGTGGTGTTCTCTGTATTTTCTGAATTTGAATGTTGGCCTGCCTTGCTAGGTTGGGGAAGTTTTCCTGCATAATATTCTGAAGAGTGTTTTCCAGCTTGGTTCCATTCTCCCCGTCACTTTCAGGTAAACCAATCAAATGTAGATTTGGTTTTTCTACATAGTCCCATGTTTCTTGGAGGCTTTGATTCTTTTTACTCTTTTTTCTCTAAACTTCTCTTCTCACTTCATTTCATTAATTTGATCCTCAGTCACTGATACTCTTTCTTCCACTTGATCGAATTGGCTACTGAAGCTTGTGCATGCATCACGTCATTCTCTTGCCATGGTTTTCAGCTCCATCAGGTAATTTAAGGTCTTCTCTACACTTTTATTCTAGTTAGCCATTCATTTAATCTTTTTTTAAGGTTTTTAGCTTCCTTACGATGGGTTTGAACATCTTCCTTTAGCTCAGAGAAGTTTCTTATTACTCTCTTTCTGAAGCCTACTTCTGTCAGCTCATCAAAGTCATTCTGTGTCCTTCTTTGTTCTGTTGCTGACAAGGAGCTGCGATCCTTTGGAGGAGAAGGGGTACTCTGGTTTTCTGAGTTTTCCACTTTTCTGCTCTGATTTCTTGCCATCTTTGTGGTTTTATCTACCTTTGGACTTTGATGATGGTGACCTACAGATAGATGGTGTTTTGGGGTGGATGTCCTTTTTGTTGATATTGATGCTATTACTTTCTGTTTGTTAGTTTTCCTTCTTACGGTCAGGTCCCTCAGCTACAGGGCTGTTGGAGTTTGCTGAAGGTCCACTCCAGACCCTGTTTGCCTGGGTATCACCAGCAGAGGCTGTAGAACAGCAAATATTGCAGAACAGCAAATATTACTGCCTGATCCTTCCTCTGGAAGCTTCATCTCAGAGGGACACCTAGCTGTATGAGGTGTCAGTCGGCCCCTACTGGGAGGTGTCTCCAAGTTAGATTACATGTGGGTCAGGGACCCACTTGAGGAGGCAGCCTGTCCATTCTCAGAGCTCAAACACCATGCTGGGAGATCTACTGCTCTCTTCAGAGCTGTCAGACAGGGATGATTAAGTCTGCAGAAGTTTCTGCTGCCTTTTGTTCAGCTATGCCTTGTCCTCAGAGGTGGAGTCTACAGAGGCAGGTGGGCCTCATTGAGCTGGAGTGGGCTCCACCCAATTCAAACTTCCCGGCTGCTTTGTTTACCTACTCAAGCCTCAGCAATGGCAGATGTCCTGGCCCCAGCAAGGCTTGCTGCCTTGTAGTTCAATCTCAGACTAGCAGTGGGCAAGGCCCCATGGGCATGGGACCTGCTGAGCCAGGTGTGGGATATAGTCTCCTGGTGTGCAATTTGCTAAGACCATTGGAAAAGTGCAGTGTTTAGGTGGCAGTGTCCCAATTTTCCCAGTATAGTCTGTCATGGCTTCCCTTGGCTAGGAAAGGGAAATCTCCCAACCCCTTGTGCTTCCTGGGTGAGGGGATGCCCTGCCCTGCTTCGGCTCACCCTCTGTGGGCTGCATCCACTGTCTGACCAGTCCCATTGAGATGAACCAGGTACCTCAGTTGGAAATGCAGAGATCAACCATCTTCTGCGTTGATCATGCTGGGAGTTACAGACCAGAGCTCTTCCTATTCAGCCATCTTGGAAAAGCAATCAATACAGCAGTATATTAATGTCAAATGCAAAACTATGGTTCTATTATATATGCATGGCAGGTTCAATATATCTTTAATAAACCTAATATAATTAAGTTACCGTGAAATGTTATATTCCGTCACTACATACAGTTTGAAAAAATTTAGAGATTCTGAAATCAGTTTGATGATTTCATATAAAACAATAGGCTGAAATATAACATTTCCTCTACTTTCTCTCTTCTGGTTTGCTACCTATCATTTGCTTGAAACTTAACTCTGTTTTCATTTATTTCTTTTGTCTGTGGTTTCTGCTTTTGTTTGTTAGTTTTATTTGGTTATTTATTTAGTAAACTGTAGTTTTTCTATGGCAAAGTAACCTATATAATTTTATCAAAATGTGTGAAGTATTCATGGATGTGACTGAACTTTCTGCAGAATACTATCTGATACTATTGGAACAATTTGTATGGGAGCCTTAGAAAACATCAATGCACTACAGACTATATATGGAGTCTTTTTAAAAAAGATTTTTACTTGGTACAGAGTGTCAGTGTTAGGGCAGTCATTTCACCACTGTTTTTTATGGCCCTTGGAATCATAAAGCTGATTTGTCAGACATTCTGGATATCTTCAGACAATGTGAGATAATGGAAGAAACTCTTGGCTCAAAGACAGAAATAAGGCTTTTATCCTACTTCTGCCATGTTAGTTAGTTATTTGTAAGGAAACCAAGAATAGGGGTTGATTCCCTTTAAAAATAGTGCACTTATTAAGAAAAAAGAAAACAGAAAAAGTGCTGCTCTTATTAGAATCATATTTAATTTTCCCTAGTCATTGGCAAGATGGATGGTGGTAAAATGCACTTTTTAATTGCAAAAAGATAATATCTAATATTAAAACAATATTTGAATGCCGACTATAAGCTATCCTCTGAGCACCATCTGAATTTCTTTATGTAGTACTTACAAGACATGGCAGAAACTTCATTTATTAACTCGTTCAATCATTAACACATTTTCTCATTTAATTTAAAGTCCTTACATTGGCCTGTGAGGTTACACATGACCTGTCCCTTATCTCTTCTGCTTCTCTCTCCCTTGCTCACTCTGATCCAGGCCCAGGAGGTTACTTGCTGTCACTCTGATGTGCCAGGCACACTCCTGGCTTACTTCTTTTGTGCTAGTTGTTTTCTCTTCCTGGGGTTTTTCTCCCCCAGGTGTCTTTTAGGCTGACTTCCTCACCTTCTTTGAGTCCTTGCTCAGATGTCACCTTCTCAAGGACCTATTCTGGCACCTGAATTAATACTGCTGATTTCCTTCTTTCATCACCCACCTTCTTGATTTTCCCTATTTTCCCTTACCCTGCTCTGCTTTTATCCCCTGTAGCATATCAGCTTTTAGCACACTGTGCAGTTTATTTCATTGTTATGTTTAGATTATCTTTCCCTCTCTCTTCCAAACTCCATGAAAACAGAGATTTTTGTCTATTTTCTTCCTTGATACAAGTGCCTAGGATAACGTCTGATCCATAGAAGACACTCACATATTTGTGAAATGATTCAATTTAGCAAATAGGTATTGAGTGTCTGCTCTGTTTCAAGATTTGTGCTTACCACTGGGAATAAAATGAAGAACAAGACACAATCTCTAACCTACAAAAGTTTATGTGGTGTAATTCCTAGGACACTCACTACAGATTCTGATTCATTTGATCTTGGATGGAATCTAGTTATTTGCAACTCTGCCAGACACACCAAAGGTTTCAGATGTACCCTGTCCTCACCACGTCCTCCCAGCAAGCAGGGAAGTTGTCTTGTCATGGGATCTTTGACACTTAATACAAAGTCTGAAATGTACCGGGCATTGAATAAATCAAATTAATTGAAGGTACTTTCTATCTTCCAGAAACACATAAAAACATTGACAAAATTTGTACCAGACAATTGTTTATTTTTTTTTTTTCTAAAAGCACTTCTAACATTATAGAAATGAATTTTCTATACATAGAACAGTTAACTGAGAAAAGAAAGACATGTGCATATGGAGATTCAGAGGAGGGAACAAACCTCCAAAATATTCCACTAAGATTTCTACTGCCCTGATCTTGAGAGCTGTATCTTGAGAGTAATATCAATGTTATCTTTAGGTATTACTAAAAAGTCAGTAAATGTAATGCTTAGTACGTGTGGAAAAAACGATGACTTTTTTGGTAGCATTTCACATTTATGAGGGGACTGGGGCAGTGCTGGTGATACTGGATTTGCAAGTGATCAAGGGGTAGGCTATTGTTACTAAATTCACAGAATACATACATGTCATGACGAGATTCACATCTTTCCGAGATAAATCTGCATATGGAAACTCAACATTGATTGACTGACAGTGAATACTTAAATTATCATCAGCTGAGAACTCAAAATTTTCTCTCTTGTCATTTGATACCTGGGCCGGGAATTGCATTGATTGGCTCCAAAGGGACTTGGACTATAGTTTGGAAAGGGAAAGGTTTCATGCACCACAGTAAAGTTTGAGCATAACACAACTTGTCATAGGATATAATTCAGAATAAAGCCTGTGTTTATTATTGGGAGTAGCAGAAAAGCCTTGTCATACAGCACAGATTCTTTTATAATATGGTTGATAAACATAGTATGCTGCCTGCTAAAGACCAAGATTCCAGAAGAATATTATAAGCCAGACTCTGAGACATATAACCATTCTCAAATAGAGAGTTAAAATAAGTAAAGCTTATTTTCTTGGACCCAACTCTTTTCTTTTTATACATATCCTCCTCTATTTATTCTTTTCATACCTCAGCCATCCAGTACTCTCATTTCACTTTCCTTTTCTTTTAATAAATCCTTATTTTCTGGAAAGAGGTATATATCAATAAATTATGCCTGATATAAGTTTGTTAATGGTTGCTTATCCCAAGCATAACCTACTTCAAGTGCATTTGACTTGTACTTATATCTAATTGTGAAATCAGAGTGTTTTCAAGCAAAAGTTTCAAGATCAGGGGTTGAGAATGATATGTTTTGAAGAGTATGGAGGAGTTGATTATTAAATACCTATCATGTGTCAGGCCTTGTGCCAGACATTTGGTCTTCATTATCCAATTTAATTATCTTGAAGAATTCTATGAGGTGGGTAAGGTAATATGCTTTTTTCTTTTTCTTTTATTTCCTTTTTTTTTTTTTTTTTTTTTTTTACAGATGAGGAAACTGAGACTTAAGGAGGTCAATGTACTTACCAAAGTTCATGGGTTTTAAAACCCGTGAACTGATTTCAGAGGCTTCCGAGCTCCTGCCTTTCTATATTCCACACCACAACCTGAGTTGGCCCTATCATAAACTATCTCTAATCCCGAAAATAAGAATTGCATTATTATCTCCATTTTTTTCTTTCCAACTCACTGATTCCTTCTTCAGCTATATCCGTCTTACTCTTTACCCCAGCTATTGTGGACTTTATTTCAACCATTATATGTGGGATAACTAACATTTCCTCTTTGTTCATTTTTATAGTCACTTGCTTTTCTCATATCACTAATACCTTCTTTTGTTTCTTTCAATACACTTGTTTTTGTTGTTTTAAACTTTTGGTTGGTTTGTTCCAATACTTGTGTTTCAGATGCTATATGCTATTGAGCTGTTGGATTTTCTTCAGGTAATTTTCTTCCTTAGGTGTTGTTTACTTTAGTTTATTCCTTAGGTTTTTATGCTTTAGCTGTTGAGTTATTATTTAATTCCTTAGGTAAAAATGCATAAAAATACCTGAGGTTCTCAGTTATTGTAGCAGGTAAGGTGTTTTGGGGAAGGGCCCAGGTTAAGTTCCAAGTTAAGAGTCTCAGTCACTTTTGGTAACTCATATGTACAGTGATAGTTGTTATAGAAAAATGTTTGATTAAAACAAAAGCTACCACTACAAAGAGAGAATTCCTAAAATTAAAACACAAAACAAAAGAAAAATATGACAATACCAAGTGCTGGTAAAAATGAGGAGAATAGGGAATTTTCATAGATTCCTAGACTAAATAGAAGTGGGATAGCCACTTTGTAAAATAGTTTGGCAGTATCTTATCGAGTTAAACATACATGTAACATGTGACCTAACAATCTTGCTTTTAGGAATTTATCCAAGAGAACTGAAAATGTATTTCACACAAAAACCTGTGTGCAAATAGTTATAGGAGTTTTCTTAATAATTTACACCAAACTGGAAATAACCCAGGTATCTTTCAACTAGAAAATGGATAAACAAACTGTGTATGTGAATACAAGGGAATGCTACTAAACAGTACAAAGGAATATACTACTGACACAACATAGACAAATCGCAAATAAATTATACTATGTGAAAGAAGCTATACACAAAGGCTACATACTATATCATTGCATGTATATTTCTTTCTTCTTTTTTTTTTTTTAAAAAAAGCTTAAAGTATGGTGGTTTCCAGGGGTTGAAGGAGGGAAAAGGGCAGCCTGAGAGAGATGCCAGGTTGATGAAACTGCTCTGGATCTTATCTGTATTGATAGATACATGAATCTTTGCATTTTTCAAAATTCATAGAAACATACATCAAAAAGTGAATTTTTCTGTATGTAAGTTAAAAATATAATTTTTTTAAAAAGTAAAATCTAGCCTATTCTTTTTTTAATGCTCACTTTTGAGATAAAAAGTATGGCTTAAAAATATCTTGAAATATTTTGTGTTTTAAATTTAAGAAACAGTCTTGTGGTTCAGTCACAAAGTCACAACTGAACTATTTTCATTAGATTTATTTAAAATATTTAATAAGTAGCAGAGTTTGAAGAAAAATGTTTCCAGCTTTATTATTGTTATATTGTGCCAAACTTTGCTTCTACCTGGGTGTGTGTTTTAAGATCACTTTGTTTTCTTAACAAGGTCCTTTGGAGGAGAAAGATTTTTAGTTCCATCAATGAATTGCTGCCTTCTCTTAGCTTATTAAACTTGATGGAGATAAATGAGTTCAAATGCAGGTGGCCACCAAAAAAAAAAAATTCCCACTAAATTGTGAGGTCAATTCCCACCCAGGGTTCACAGGCCCTTTATTCTAAATTATAGGTGGAAAATGCTAAAGTGATCTCATGCCTATAAAGTTGGACCAGTGTTCCCTAACAGGTGTTAAAAAAGAATAAAGACTATCGGAGAACTGATGGAACCACATCTGTTCCCGTTTAGTATGCACAGCTGTTTGAAACTATATTGAGACTCTCAGGCCTCCTTTGCAATAACTTGCTTGAAATGATGGATGTACGAACCAGATTTAGAATTTTGAGTTCTAATAAGCACATTGGAGTGGCCACTCAAATGCAGAAAGCGGATCTCTCCCTCATCTCTGTTGTCCTGGTACTTGCATAGTTGTTGATAATTATTAGGTGTCAAGTAAATAATTGAGAAGCAAATAAAGTAAAACTCTCTGGGTCTAATAAATATGTGACTTTTCATGACTTTTTTGTGCATCTTCTGTAGTATAGATATAATACCTTACATTCCTATTATATCACAGGACATTGAGAGTAAAAACTAAATTAGTTGCTAATATAAAATACGCTGAAAAAAATAACATGGAAGTTTTATAATACTGAATCTGTAGTGAGAATTCTAACATAACTGACTCAGTTTTGGGTTGTCTCATTCTCTCAGTCTTCCATTTTACTTAAATGTATTTTCATAGATTTGCATAAAGGTGTCCTTACTTTGGATTTCAATGCATCCCACAGGAAAATTGTACAGGATCTGTTCGCAGAGCCATAATGTTGTTCAAAGAAAATGAAATAAAGCATCATCAGATTTGGGGCTCTTTATTTCACAATACTTACTTTGCTTGGCAATGGAGTCCTTATTTCAACTTGGGTGGGAGGTAAAGAGAAAAGTGGTAAATCTAGGAGAATAATTATTTAGAAATGTCTAAGTCAAAGCATTTCTCCTTGTGGTGACTATTTCTCAACATCCTGATCCACCCACTGTCTATCCACTATTTGATTTTTCCTTTTGAGGGTAAGTTGGCTGACTGCTTCGAGTATCTCTAATGGTACAGGCTTAAAAGTCAAAATTAAAATAGCAACCATGGTGTACCTTTGGATGAATCCACTTCAGAGCAAGATGGCTGCCATGCCCACAAGACGTGGTTTGTCATGACTTTGTTCTGGGCTAGTATAGATTGTTGGGTGGCAGTGATGGAAGGAGCTGCTACTTATCATTTACAACCTTCAAGTCATTAGTAAATGCTGTTGCAGTTCTCTTGTTTGCATAATCTTACCTGGAAAATTAGAAAACCAAGAATTTCTAGATTCAGCTGGGAATAATTGGGACTGGCAACTGGAATATTGTCCTTCTTGAAGGAAGGTGATGACAACGACAAAGATGATGATGAGGATGATAGAAATAGTAATAGTTATCATGGCTTTTCTTTCTTGAATACTTATTATATGCCAGGCATTTGCTTTTGTGATCTATACACTATATAATTCATACCCCAAATTTGTGCGAGTCAGGGATTAGAATAATTCTCTCCAAACTCTGTAATGCTAGCTTTAGCCAGATCACAGTCACCATCACCATGACAGCTATAGGCATTTTTTCTCCCCAACTCCACTGCACCCTTCCAACCCATCCAAATTTAATGTGCCAAGGAACCTACAGCCTCAAAAGCTGAAGCACACTGACACAGGAGCCTTCTTTGGAGAATCGTTCATGCTATGGCAACCATGGAAGCATCCAGGTGGTGCTTAAACACTATAGTTATCCAAAATAATTCTGAAAGGTTTGTCGAATAAACCACCTGAACCCCTCCCTCTACTCTTCACTCCTCCTGATTCCTCCAGCTCCCTCCTTCCAGACAGGGGAAGTTCTGGAAAGGAGCCTGATGGAGCCACAGGTTTGTCATTCAGTACATATGCTATGTTCTACTTCCTCTGTGTCCTCACTAGGTACACATCAGCAGTGGGGGTTACTTATTATTATACAAGGCAGGTGCTGACCCTCATGTCAGATCTCTCTAGCCCCATAGCAGCCTGTGCTTTTAATCCCCTCTTTTGATGTGAAGCCTAAAGAGACTAAAAGAGTACCCAGAAGAATAGGAGAAGGGTTAGGAACTTAGGAAAGAAAAGCAGTGATCATGTTCAAAATCATTATATTTCTTTAAAATAGTGTTCTCTAAAGTAGGAATTCTTACTCTATTTTATTCGTAGTGTCCGATGAACAGTAAGGACCTTATTACGTGTTTGTTGAATAAAAGGTGCCAGCTCTAAATTCTGAAGGTTGTGGGTTTTCTGGATATTGATTTTTTTTAAGCTGCCAACTTAGTTATTGTTCCATTATGTAGTGTCTCTCATTGAGTCAAAAAAAAAAAAAAAAAAAAAAGATAAGTATGAATCCAACTGGTTTAGGAAATTAATGCAAAATGTGTTTTCCTACATTTTTTGTCTACTTTGTGTTTTGAGGGAAAGAATACATAAATATTTCAGAATTTTTGCTTCAAGTTTTCATTTTCAGAAATACTATCTTATGTTTGGTCTAAAAAACATTTTTTGAAGTCAGTGCTTAATGTCATGGTCTGGTAAACAAAGATGAATAAGCCATGGTTCCACCTTCTGTAGGGGTGACTAATCTGATATTGAGCGGGGCACCAGTTTGATAGCCATTTCTGCCCATCTGCCATATTTACACGTTTCCTATTTCCTATTTGTCTCTTTTAACAAGATGAAAATGGGGATGATAGTGATTATTATTATTGTTATTATTTTGAGATAGAGTCTTGCTCTGTCACCCAGGCTGCAGTGCAGTGGCACGATCTCGGCTCCCTGCTACCTTCGCCTCCTGGATACAGGGATTCTCCTGACTCAGCCTCCCAAGTAGCTGGGACTACAGGTGTGCGCCACCACACCTGGCTAATTTTGTATTTTTAGTAGAGATGGGGTTTCACCATGTTGGCCAGGCTGGTCTCGAACTCCTGGCCTCATGATCTATTGTAATCATGATTCAACCCCCACTCGGCCTCCCAAAGTGCTGGGATTACAGGCGTGAGCCACTGCACCTGGCCACAAATCAGCATTATTAACTGACTTTTTTACCTTTAATTTTGAAGCCAGAGTGATTTTTCTAAAGCAAAAAATAATTTTATTTTGTCTTAGTTAAAACTTTTCAAGGTCTAACTACCATCCTTCAAACCTCTAAGCCTTCAGGGTACACGTTCTTTTTTTTTTTTTTTTTTTTTTTTTTTTTTTTTTTTTTGAGACGGAGTCTTGCTCTGTCGCCCAGGCTGGAGTGCAGTGGCGCGATCTCGGCTCACTGCAAGCTCCGCCTCCCGGGTTCACGCCATTCTCCTGCCTCAGCCTCCCGAGTAGCTGGGACTACAGGCGCCCACAACCGCGACCGGGTAATTTTTTGTATTTTTAGTAGAGACGGGGTTTCACCGTGGTCTCGATCTCCTGACCTTGTGATCCGCCCACCTCGGCCTCCCAAAGTGCTGGGATTACAGGCGTGAGCCACCGCGCCCGGCCCAGGGTACACGTTCTAATAGATTCTCTCTAGTCCCTTAAGGCTCCTCTGTCTTGGCACCTACCGAAATTTATTATTTATTTGTTTGCCTATCTGTGTAGATAATACCTTATTGAAGGAAGGAATTGCAGTTTTTATCTTTGTATTCTCAGCACCTAACTGGCATTTAGAAGATATTTAATATATGTTTGTTGAATGAGAGATGGAATGAATTAAAAAAACAAAAAACAAAAAACACCAGAAACATTGTGGACTACGAAATGTCAGCCAAAGTCGAATACTATTAATATGAGCAGACAATATTGATATATATAAGTGGTAATAGATAAGGCCAAAGTATTTTTGTTTTGACAAGCTTTTTGGAAAATATTTGCTAGGATGTAGGAAAGTTTGTGAAGACTATCTTACATACTGAGTTGAAATATCAGTCATCAGGGAACAGACAAATAGTCTGTGGTTAGACTGAGTATATTCATAGGCTTTTCAAAATGCATTGTAAGGCACATGTTGTGTTTATTTTCCTGTGAAATAAATTCTAGCATTTTTGAGGCAAGAGTATTGATGGCAAGAATATTACTGGCAATTCCTAAGTAGGTTATATCAATTGTGTTTTGGAAAGTTTTAGCTCATACATAAACTATTTTACCAAATTTTAAATATATATTTAAAACAGAATGTATTTAAAATTTTTTTCAATTGTTTTAAAACTAAGGAACAAATCAAGAGAATAGAATGTTACATAAATAATATGACTTAGTAGCTGCTTAAATTGTGACTTTTCAAATGTTTGATTTTATAAAAATTGAGTTATCTGTTACTAGACAATATCCACATAACCCTTATTATTTCAATGTAATCAAAAGCTCAAAGTTCAAATGTAAAAGGATACGTAGAATTTTGAATAAACATTTATGCTTTTTAAAAAAGTTTTGCAGAAACTTGGAGAAAATCTGTAGTTGTTTGCAAGGTAGTTGTAAAACCAGCAGCTGGTTCAAAGTTATTCTGAATTTTTTAAAGAGACTTGGATTAGGGTACCTTTACCATTGAAAAACATCAATATACTAAAGCTTACAAAACAAAAAAATCGAATGAAAAGAGTAACATTTCAATGCCCAATTTGTGTCACTAAGAATCAGACACTGGTTCTAAAGTAATGGGTCAAATCATGTCAGTTTGCTATCTTTCAACCCTTTTTCTGATTTATCCAAATGAAATACTCCAGAAGATTGTACTAACTGTAACATAAATTTATGGATAATTTTCTGGTGAAGATATTTAGTGGAATTTTTCAACTCTGGAAACATTCGAAAGCTGCTAAAAGAAACACAGTATCAAAGTTTCTGAAATTTATAGTGAATTGGAATTTTTATGAATCCCTGCCAAATTTGTTGTTTCCCATCCATCACTGTCCATTGGTTTCTCTTACCAGTTCAGATCCAATCTTCCCAGAAATAAAAAAGAAGCCCAAGAAAGATTCTTTTATTTTAACTTTATCATCTTCAATACTGACATAACTTTTTATTTTGCACATTTGTTCAGTGTGAAACATTCATAGTGTTACTAGGAGGAAGGAATTTCAGAAGCTGGCTTGAATAGGAAGAAGGCATGCCTCCTGGGGCAAGAACAAAAGACAAGTCTATGTCCTCCTCACTTGGACCTCACTTGGTAAATAAGCTAACGATATTCACTAGGAGGAAGAGTTCCTATCAGCAGGATGTCTCTGGCTAAAAGATTACTTATGATAAATAAACCCCATAAGGATTTAATCCATGAGGCATGACTCCCTAGAGAATTTCACGTAAGCTATATAACACACTCTGGGGTATAACACAGAAATATTTTATAAGTTAAGTGGTCTTTGCAGTGTGAGGAATCCTACCAAACCTCATGGGGACCTCATCTGTTGTGCTTGTGTCCATTGTGGAAAAGCTGGACACATGAAGACCATAAGAGGCTGTACCCCTCTCTGCTCCAACTGAGCCTCTTGATTGTCTGTATCCTTAAGGCTAGAAGTAAGGGTCGATGCTGAGTAAGATCTCTGACTCTTGGGAATAGAATTTGAAAATTCAATCCCATGCATAAGCTGAGCTGTCAAATAATTCCAACATATTTTGCTTTTTAAACATCCATTACTATTTTTTCTTGGATGTCATTTTTCCAGAAAATGAGTTTTGGAGATAAATATGCAATTAATTCCCCTTCAAAAGGAATAATATATTAAATTTTTAAAAAATGTTCCTTCAAAATTGGGTTACAATTTGAGAGTGATTCCAGCAACTCCAAACATTTCCTTTGTTTGTTGATGGCATATTCTCTCTGTGACCACAGAAGAGAAGGTTTTTGTGTAGCCAGAAACATAATTATGTCAAAAAGATGGTGTAAAATATCTCCCCATTTTCCCACTCTTTATTCATTTCCACATGCTAGATTTTGTCAACAATTTTTATTCCAGTTTTAGTACCGTTGCTGATATCTTCCATTTTTCTAAGTAGGAAAAATGTTCAGATGTCTCACGTTCAGAGATTTGAGGATTTAATTTTCACTATGTTTTAAGGCTAGTTATAAAGCTGCCTGTTTCACTTTTTGTCTCATCTGCAAATGGTCTGCAGCAGAAAGCAAAGCAAACACGTTTTTGATTTTGAAGAAAGCAATTTCTTAACTTTTTGTCTCTCTTTGGTTTTGGTAAAGACTTATAAAACCACGACATTGTCACATGTTGACTATCTCCTCTGCTATTTTTTTTTCCTTCTTATTGAACTGTAGTGTAGGAAGGTTCACCTTTAATCTAAAGATTAGATTTAATCTAAACCTCTTTAATCTAAAGAGGTTTATGTCTTCTCTTAATCCAATTAACTCTCAAATCATCTGGAACCAGCACCGGCCATGCAGCAATATCAGAATAAATGAAAAATATCATTGTCTCTTCTGCTTGAAGTTCTTGGTCTCAGTCTTTACTATTCCTCTCTCTCTCTCTCTCTCTCTCTCTCTCTTTTCTATCTATCTACCCATCCATCCATCCATCCATCCATCCATCCATCCATCTATCCTCATTATCTATCATTGTCTGTCTTTATCATTATCTATCGTCTGTCTATCATCTGTCTATCCTGTTAATGTTGATTTTTACCAGCATTTTCTTTCTCTTCATTACTGTCAGTGCTTATAGATGTTGTTTCAACATTTTCTTTCACTCCTGTGCTATCTGAATTTTGTGTTGTTTCTAGTATGGTTACTTGTGTTTTTTCTAGTATAGATACCCAAGCATACTTGCATTTCTAAAGAATGATTGTTAACTATACTGTGTTAGGGTTCTCCAGAGGGACAGAACTAATAAGATAGATGTATATGTGAAAGAGTTTATTAAGGAGAATTGACTCCCATGATCACAAGGTGAAGTACCATGATAGGCTGTCTGCAAGCTGAGGAGCAAGGAAGCCAGTATAGCTTAGTCTGAGTCCCGCAAACCTCCAAAGCAGGGAAGTCAATAGCATAGTCTTCAGTCTGTGGCCAAAGGCCCGAGAGCCCCTGAGAAATCACTGGTGTAAGTCCAAGAGTCGGAAAGCCGAAAAACCTGGAGTCCGATATTAACGGGCAAGAAGCATCTATCGTGGGAGAAAGATGAAGGCCGAAAGACTCAGCAAAGCAGCTTATTCCACCCTCATCCACCTGCTTTTCTAGCTATGCTGGCAGCTGATTGGATGGTGCCCACCCAGATTGAAGGTGGGTCTGCCTCTCCCAGTCCACTGACTCAAATGTTAATATCCTTTGGCAACACCCTCACAGTCACTTCCAGAGATGATACTTTGCATTCTTCAATCAATCAAGTTGACACTTAATATTAACCATCACATATACACAATGTTGAAGGATATAATTATGTTGCAACTATGGTCAGTGTTCTCATCCAAGTTCTTATTTTATGAATAATCATTCTCTGAATTCTGCAGAAATCATTCTAGTGGAAACATTTCTTCAGGTGTGTCATTTTTTTAGAGCTTTAAGGAAAAATTATTTATTCTTTTTAGGCTCACCTCATTCACTGGAAAATGCTGCAGAATTAAGACATAAGAGTGGAAAGACTTTCCCAGACAAGCTAAAATGCTCATTAGAGAGCTGCGCATGCAGTACAGACACATTTTAAAAGTTAATACCAACTTTGGAAGTACTGTGTGATCTAATAGGAAATATGGATTCAAAAAGATCAGCTTACATATTACTCTGATGAATAGGATTTTTCTTTTCTGAGTCCTCTTTTTTGTTGTTCAAAATTTTTAGATGAAGTTAATCAATCACAAACATCCAGGATCAGACTTGGACAATACACAATGAAATACCAAGCTTTAGAGTGATTCCTTGAAGATCAGCACCTGGACATTGGGAAGTCATCGATGCAATAACCAAATGTAAGAAAATGAATGTTTAAATAGAAAAATGAAATCAAATGTGAAAAACAATACCAGGACAAATGGCATAAGAGAATGGTCTTTCATTGTCAGAAGAAATCAAAAGAGCAGCATTTGAGTGCCTCAATTGTTTTCACTAAGAATTGGACACTCATTTCTAAAGTAATAATCACATAATGTGAATGATCATATCTTTAACTATTTTGTCTAGTTTCTACAGAAAAAATTGTGGAAATAAAACTTCAAAAGATTTTACTAAATATAGTAGAAATTTATGATAATTGTGGTCATGAAGATATTTAGCAGGAATTTTTTTGAGTATGGAGATATTTGAAAGCTGGTAGGTAGAACTGAAACTTCTGAAGTATACAGTGAAATGGGATTTTCATGGATCGATGCCAAAATTCTCACTATTTTTAAGGCTTTTCCTAAGTCTTAATTGGACATAAATTTTTAAATTGTGGAATTAATAAAATGTCTTCTTTGACCACCTATGGGCAAAGACAGATTGACGAATCTGGCTATGCTTTCTATTAAAAATGAAAATATAACTAATGTTGACGAAGTTCTTAACAAATGTGCAGAAATCAAGTCACTAAAACACAAAAAAAGAAAACGTAACATTCCTGTAATGTACCAATATTGAGATTCCCCCCACCCATTAAAAAAAAAATCTATCAGTGTAGTTAAGGACTATTAATCCATTACTTTTCTGTTTCTTGTAATGTTATTTTTACTTTGTGTTTTTTATTTTATCTCACTAGCATAATAATATATATGAAACTCAACAAAATAGATTTTCACTCTCTGCCTTTTTTCTGGCCAATTGTTTTCTGTATTTTATTTCATGATTAATTATTATTTCTAAAGTTAGGTTTATCAAGAAGAGAGTTAAATAATGTTAAAATAGAATCTGTTCCAAATGTCATATACACTAAATATGACACTGATTTTTAGTTCTTGATATATTTGAAACAGATGACACTGTGTGAAGGAAGTGTTGAGATAAGGGTAAGTAAATTTCATCTGATATGACCATAAAGAAAAAAATAATAAACTCCTCAAAGTGAAGAACTTTGTTGTTGCTGAGTTCTTTTTCTCCCCATTGTATCCCCACTGTCTATACCAATTTCAGACATGATTTTCAAGTATTTGTTGAATGAATAAACATGCTAGAATATAGTAAATAATTTTAGAGAGAAGAAGTAGCGCAGGCAAAATAGATAATCATAAGATTTTATGCCATGGTGAAATGTTTGGGATTTGTTCAGAATATTATTGTACATGAGAGTGTATATACTGTAAGCTTATAAAATTAGATGATATCAAATTTGCATTTTAGGGAGCTCACTCTGGTCATGATGTGGTGAAGGAAGTCTATATTAGAGGCAGGTTGCCCAATTCGTAGACCACTGAAATAGCCAGGTAGTAGAGGGGATATAAAAGAAGGGAGGGAATGGATCTGAGAAGTATATGGGAGCCAGACTCAACCGGACTTGGATGTGGGAAATGAAGGAAGGATCTCTGACAACTCCTACTTCTGACTTCGATGCCCAGATAAATCTTAGACTCATTGTTTTAGTTGGGTACTGAGTACACAAGCTATCAAAGGCGCTACTGCCTGAGGTTGAAGTGGCCTGTGAGGCTTTTCAGTGGAGTAGTAGTCTGGGCAGATAGACCTAAAGTCCTGGAGCTTAGGAGAGAGGACCAGGATATTGGTCTGGATAGTGGATCATTGTTGAAAAATGGGATCTGAAGGTATAAAAATGTATGAATTATTGAGCACTGAGAAGAATTGGGACATGTGTGAGACCTGAGGAAGGACAACATTTATGGGTTGAGAGGAGCAGCCATGCAAATAGAGAAGATGTTGAATCAAACACCAAAGGAGGAAGTGATCAAAACTGATCAGGTGCCATAAGCAGGACAGAGAAGGTCACTGGGGGAGTAAATGGGAGATGAGGAGGTAGGGACACAAAGTGGTCACCACTCTTTCAAGAGCTTAGCTTCAAAAAGACAGAATAATAATTAGGAAGAAACAGAGTTTTGGCCAAGGGTATGTTTGGTTTTTTTTTTAATAAAAATAACTTTATGCTGTTTACTGATTATAAAAGAAAATGTTTAAGTCATCCCAAAATGCTTACATTAAAATGTGAAAGCCATGGATCAACACCTAGTAAAAAATGTTACAAGGACTAGAAACCACATCTGTCCACTTAGTTTTAGTTTCTGGTAGCTCTTTGAGATAGCTAGGGTAACTTAATAAGGAGGCAGAAACAAACTTGTTCAAGAGAGGACTTTAACATGTCATCTGTTATATCAGATCTCACGCAGCCTGACTCAAGAGAGAATTTTACAAAGATTTGCATGCCACTTCTCCACAACTGCTTCCTTCTATCATCCTAAAATTAATAAGTGGGGCAATAGAAAACATTGTCCTGCAGTCTGGTCTCACCCTTTGGATATTCAAAACTTAAGTCTGGATTTGTATTGGAATTTGTTTCTACTTGAAAGATGTAAGAAATAATGGAAACCTCAAAACCTCTTTTGTTAGGGCAAAAAGCACACGTAGCCAATGAACAGAAACTAAGGGAACGTCTAATACAACACAACCTGAATTTAATTATAAGGAAACATGAAACCCATATTGAGAAACATTCTACAAAACAACCTTCAAATATGTCCATGTCAGCAAAGATTCTGGAACTGTGTAAATAAAAGAGGTTAAAAGTACGTGCCCTCTAACTCCTAGTGCCATGCAAGATTTTTCTTAGGTGTTAAAGAACATGACTGGGACAAATAGGGACATCTGGTCTGTAGATTAAACAATAAATAGCTTACCAATGTTCGATTTCTGATTTTGATAATTATACTGTGTTTATGTAGGAGGTTCTATTTATGGTTTGCTGTGACCACTCCGCAGGTGCAAAATATACCCTCACCTAGAATTTGGTTCCCATGTTGAGATTTATGATGCCACACACACCTGAAGAGGGTATGAAAATATTTATTGCTTACATTTTTGATGCATCTTGGGAGAACAGGTCAGGCTTACCGAGGAGGTCCAAAAGAGGAAGGATAGAAGATGGGCTTGAGGTATTCACTATGTATGGTTAAGGGATGGGGACAGACTGGCGCGCTTCATACAGGCAGGGCTGTGCATGGTTTGAATTTCCCAATGGCCCCAAAGGAAAGAACACTGGGCTTTCTTATCAGCTTATTCAGATGTGGGGCAGAGGAAAAGAGGGATGGGAGAAGTTTAAAAGTTGTCAGCTGTCAAACTTCAGAAAATGGAGTCAGACTCCTTATTTCAGGGTTTAAGGAGTATTACGTCAGCAACATAGTCTCAAACAGATTAGAAAAAAATACATCTATATGCGGGGGAAGGAGGTTGAAAAAATAGAGGAAATGTAAAATGTTAACTACTGGGGAATGTGAATGGAGACAATATGCAGTTCTTTGAACTGTTTTTGCAATTTTTTTAAAAGGGAATTATGTATACAAAGGGTTTTTTTTTTCCCCCTGGTTGGGAGGTTTGTTTGTCTTAAGAAATGGAAAAATAGGCCATTTAAAACTTTCTTCTTGAGGAGAAAAATGTCAGATTTCTAATAAAGAGGTGAAACCCTGTATCTACTAAAAAAAATACAAAAATTAGCCAAGCATGGCTGTGGGCACCTGTAATCCCAGCTACTCAGGAGGCTGAGGCAGGACAATCGCTTGAATCTGGGAGGCAGAGGTTGCAGTGAGCCAAAATTGTACCATTGCACTCTAGCCTGAGGAACAAGAGCAAAACTCCGTCTCAAAAAAAAAAAAACAAAAAAAACAAAAAAAAAAAACCAGCAGCATCAAGGCAAAGGAAGTAGTCTAGGAAGTTTTCTTTCCTTTCATAAAATTTTCAGTTCTATTTTAATGATAGACCTCTTCATGGACATAAATATACCATAGTAGTAACCATTGATGGCAATTTAGTATATATCCATCTACATATTTTCTATGGCCCTATGCACATGTATGTGACATATAAGATTGGTATATTATTTGACTCAATACCACTTATATAAAATTACCACAAGTACCAATAATGAGTATGCAAACATATATTACCAGGATGTTTATTATAACAGTGCTTATAGTAGCAAGCGAAAATGAAAAAGGATAGACATAATCCAAATGTCCTTACAAGAGAAATATAATGAGTTTCTCTGTCTGCATATGAGCTACTAGAAAATGGGAATTACAATTAAAATACATGTACGTTTTTAGAATACAGCATGAACTGAGGTGCTCAGTACCTACTTTAGAAGAAGTGAACTCTCTCTCTCTCTTTCACACACACACACACACACACAAAAACACACTTTTTAGAGCACATTCATCCAATACAATGGTACCTTAAGAAGAACGTCTGTTTTCTTTCCTAGATCACTGATGAACCTTTCATTTTGACTTAAAAAAAAAAAAAGACTGGGTCATCATTTTTCCTTTGATTTTGTGAGCTACTCCATGCTATTTAATAATTCATGTATTTACGTTTTTATTTCTGCTTAGTCACCGTCCATTTCTGTATTGCAAACAAAGTTAACTGATATGGATAATAAGTGAGTGAATGAATGAACAAACAAACACAAAGAGGGGCACAGCTTAATGATTAAAAAGTATGTGATATATTCCAATGTAATCATGGAGGCAAGCTAAAAAACTAGATAGAGAAAAAAATGAATTCAGAAGTAATAAGTTCTACCCAATAACATTTTCTTTTCCAATCTCTTGACTTGATGAAGTGCTTTTAAAATTCTCTGGGTTTTATGGAGTTAGAATGAGATTTTTCTGGCAGAAGCTCATTTGCCAATTTAATTAGTAATTAGTAATCCCAAAGGTTAATGTGGAGTTGCTATCAATTTTATTTTAAGCTTAATATTCTTATCTAAAGGACAAAGCCAATGAATATATTCAGATAGCAATCATTAGCTTAATATTCTGGCCAAGTGAAATATTAAATAACTACAGCATTTTAGAAGTTGAAATAATATTTAGATTCTCACATTTATATTATTCTATTCATATTTTATTTCCCCTAAGCAATATGAAATACCCACTTTAAAGATGCCTAAACTTCCTGTAGTCACTAGATTTCCACACGTGCAATTAAAGCACAATATTTGATGTTCAGAGGAAGAATTGCAAAAACCAGGCAATTGCAATTGAGGTCTACTCTCATCAATGGGACTTCTTTTGCACACTATGAGTGGCCCATTTTCCTATTTTTTTTTTTTTTTAATGGTTTGAGGGTAGAGAATCTTCACTGAAAGACTTACATTACATCCAGGTTTACATTAGAATCACAACTTTAAAGAATGTCAGAGCAAAGAGTTTAGAGATAAAATGTATAGGCCAAACACATTCGTGGTGAGCAAATTACTAGTTGAATGTGTGGGCAGAGTAATGGAATCTAACTTGCAACATTCTCTAATTATTATATAATTCCTGGTTGAAAGCGTATGGGAAAAGGGGTCCAGATTCAACTGAAGAGATTTGTCATGAGCTGTAATGAGTGATGAAGGAAGAGACCAGTGTGGCACACTGTCCTGTGGACACTCTGAAAATGAATAGCAACTTGTCTTCTTTTGGTGGCATATCAGTGGAGAAGTCTCATTTTCACAGTCATTTTTTACCACACTGGCTGCATTTCAACAAGCCCTAGAAAAACAATCCAAGAGTGAAGTATCTTGCCTCTTGTAGCTCTGGGCTTCCACTGAGAATTTTCCTAGGAACAAAGTCATTTATTCAGAAGATCAAAATATGTTTTGATGACTATATTCTGCTACCTAATATATTTCAGTTATCACAAAAGTCCAAACTTTTTACCGAAAAAGAATATATACATTTTCTTATTGCTTTGGAATAAGTAAAGTTATTTTTTCAGTCTCATGATCTTGGATGGCCATATTTATAGTGTGAGCTATGAGGTAGATTTTGAAGAAGGAATTTTCACATGTAATGTGGAAAAAGGCTTTGGTAAGTTCAATTTTAAAAGATGATTCTCTTTTATTTGGCATCATTAATTCTGGTCATAATTTCATTCTTATCAGTCATGGTAAGTGTCTATCTGTTTATCAGATGATTGTGTGTGTGGTGCATGCATGTAATACCATAAGCAGAATACAGATTGGAGAAATTGCCTGACTTTCATTAAAAATACCTTATGGCTATCATTTATTGAATCTTGCTGAGAATATGCTATCTAATTTGATACTCATTTGATATTTACTTTCATCCTGCCTTCTGAGACTTGAGACTGACACATTTGAGATTCCATGCATTTGTTCTATGATTAGAATGCTCTATGACTCACTCCAAATATGCTCCTGTGTCTCTATAGACTCCTGACCATCCATCCCTCATAGGCATGATTCTTTGTAACATTAAGGGATGAAGAAAAAAATCTTAGCTGTATACCAACCCCTTCAAAATTCACCTGGCCGGGATTTTCAAAGTTCTGCTTGTGTTTGCCTATATTCCAAGAAGTTAAAAAGAAATTATGACTCCCATAAACTTGTAGTTTTTTTAAAAAATTAAATAACGATTAGCACCTTCTCATACTATTAATCTATATATCTTTTAATTACATTGCCTGTATTCAGCAATGCCATGTTAACACTTACCTGTATATATTCACTATTCATTTTCATCTCATATTATTTATTCTTGCATTGAACAAATATTTACTGACTGTCTACTATGTTTCTAGCACTGCTCTAGATGGAGGGATTTTTTTCAGTGAAAAAAGAACAGACGATAAATGATGGTCTTTATGTAGCTTTCATGTGTTGCTTGCCACCTAGCTGAAGAATGCCTAGAAAAGTACATTTTAATTAAGACCATTCTTAAAAATGTAGTTGGTCTGCAAGTGATAAACAAATCATTAAGTATGTTATGAAAGTTTATCTTTAGATAATCAGAATTCATTTCTGCACAAGTGATATTCCCAGATGCAGGCCTACACAAACATGTACATACACAATGTAAAATAATAAAAGATGATTCTATTACAATATAATCTAAAATGGAAATGGTAAGAAAATTTAATAAGAAAGTGTATTTTTCATATACGCATATATTGAATGAAGACATTCACAAAGTGGGTAAAAAGAGTTACCATCAGGCTGGGAATGGTGGCTCACACCTGTAATCCCAGTGCTTTGGGAGGATGAGGTGGGAGGATTGCTTGACCCAGGAGTTTGAGACCAGCCTGAGCAATACAGTGAGACTGCATCTCTACAAAAAATGAAATAACTAGCCAGCTGAGGTGGCATGTGCCTGTAGTCTTAGCTACTTGGGAGGCTAAGGAGAGAGGATCACTTGCGCCCAGGAGATCAAGGCTGCAGTGAGCCGTGTTCATAGCCCTGCACTCCAACACAGTGAGACATTTTCTCAAACAACAACAAAAAAGAGCTACCATCTAATCCCAGTCAGAAGAGCTATTTATTAAAAAGTCAAAGAATAACAGATATTGGCAATGATGTGGAGAAATGGGAACACTTATACAGTGTTGGTGGGAATGTAAAGTAGTACAACCTTCATGGGAAACAGTGTGGAGATTTATCAAGGAACTAAAAATAGAACTACCATTCAATCCAGCAATCCCACTACTGCGTATATAACCAAAGGAAAATGACACCTGCACTTGTATATTTAAGGCAGTATTATTCACAATAAAAAAGATATAGAATCAACTTGAGTCCATCAACAGAGGATGAAATACAGAAAATACACACACATCTATATATAAACATACACCTATATAAACATACACCTATATATAAATGTATCTATATATTATATATATTATACAGATGAAAGATATAGATACATCCACATACACCATGAAATACTACTCAGCCATGAAAAATAAAATCATGTCTTTTGTAGCAAATGGATGGAACTAGAGGCCATTATTGTAAGTTAAATAACTCAGCAATAGAAAGTCAAATATCACATATCTTCACTTACAAGTGGGAGCTAAATAATGGGTACCCATGGGCATACAGAACGGAATAATAGAATGTGGGAGTACAAAAGATGGGAGGGTGGGAGACAAGTGAAGTTTGAAAAATTTCCTATTGGAGGCAGTGTTCACTATTTGAGTGATGGGTACACTAAAAGCCCAGACTTCACTGCTACATGATATATGTATGTAAGAAATCTACACACATATTCCCTAAATATACAAAAAATTTTTAACAAATAGAAGTGAGTTAAAGGAATCAAAAGGCAGATGACAGTATTTTAATGATTTGAACAAGACTTAGATGCCTATAAGCATCAAAGGCCAACACAGCTTGTTTGTCATCACATCCAAGTTCAGTTTAAAACATTTGTCTCTCTCTCCTTTAGTACTTAAATTGGTTAAGTGACTTTTATCTCACTTCTGGAAAGAGAGAAAGACAAATGAAGGTGGGAAATAATAAATAATGATAATAATAAACCAACTGGGAGAGCAGATGAAAAAATGCATACATAATGATCTAGAGGGAATGGAAAATGAGTTGATTCATTAAATTATGTTCAACACCAGCAAAAGGTAAGCATTATTGACCAAAAACCCAGGGGCAGGTTATCGCAGTGGGACGGAATTAAGCAGCCTAGAACAGTACCTGAAACATAGTGGGTTCTCAATAAATATTTGTGAAATATGCAAATGAATGAATTTTTCACTTATTTATTAAATGTTTCTTGAACACCTAGTATGTGCCAAACACCCTTCTAAACACTGGAGATATGTATTGAATAAAACAAACAAAAATTCCTGACCTCACAGGGCTTACATCTAGTAAAGAGAAATAGACAATAAAAGTTAATCTTAAAGGATATCAGATGGTTATAAGTTAAGGAAGTTTTATAGGGAAGGTTTGCAATTGTGAGAAGGTCAGGAAAGGTTCATTAGAAGAATTTCAAGGAAGCCAGAATGGCTAAAGCTGAGTGAACCATAGCAAGAGATGAAGTGGGAGAGAGGCCAGATCATGGGGCCCTTAAGCCATTAAATTGACTTTTGCTTTGACTGAGTGAGCTAGGATGCTATGGGGGGGTGGTCTGAGCATGAATCTTACACTTACGTGTAACAGGATTATTCTGACTGTTGCACTGGGAATAAACACAAAGGGCTGGAAAAGGTGGAAGAAAGAACAGCACCAATAAGGAGGCTTGTCAGAGTGATAGCAGGAGAGGTAGTAAGAAGGTGGTAAGTCCTGGTTATATTTTTGAAGCAGAGATCAGAGTATTTGCTGACCTATTGAATATGAAATGTGAGAAAAGAATAACTCCAGATTTTTGGTCTATCAGTTCAGGGATGGAGTTGCCATTAACTGAATAGGTTTGGTAGGTAAGAAATCAGGAGTTTTGTTCTGGACATGCTAGGTTGAAAGTGCTCATTAGACGTCTAGTGGAAATCAACAGTAGGCAGTTGGATATAAATGACTGGGGTTTTGAGGAGAGGTCTGGACGGAAGTTATACATTTGTGAGTCTTTAGTCATGTAAAGCCATGAGACACTGATTGAGATCCTCAAAGATTTGAGTATTAATAGGAGAGAAGAGATCTAAGTAAGGACTGAGTCTTGGGACATTTGAAACTTAAGAGATCTGGATGATGAGGTGGAATGAGCAAAGGCGAAAGAGAAGGGACAGCCAATAAGGTAGGAAAAACCCCGAGAGACTGTGGTGTCCTGAATGCCAAGTAAAACCGTGATTTTCATTCACTCATTGGGTGTTTGTAGGAATTGTAAACTTGGCATTTATTCATTCCTCCAACAAATAATTATGAGTAGTTATTTTGGCCAGGCACTGTGCTGGGCACTGGAGATACAGAAAAAATAAGACTTGATCCCTGGTCCTCAGTCAATGAGAAAAAACGAAAATCAACAGTTACAGTGCATGTAAAAAGTCCTGTGCTAGAAAAATACATAGACTGCTTTCAGAGGTTAGAGGAGGGAAATCTAAATAATATGGGGTGGACCTGAGGCCTTGACTCAAGAGAAAATATCAGCCCTAAATGAACAGAGTGGAAACAAGAAGTTTCTAAACTAAGCACCTCCACTCCCACTATCTTTCTCTCATTTGTTTCTCATTTGAGTATATGTTACTCTACTGGGATTATTTTCTTTTATTTCATTTGTGATGGTTTTCTTCTCCAAAATTTAATGTTTGACTTTTATTTTGATTATTCTGTTCAAACTTCTGACACAATTTATTTATTTTATAACTATGACACATTCTTTATTTTCACCAAGTTTTATACCTAAAAATTATTTTCATGTTCTCTTTTCAAACTTGCTTTTGTGAATTAGTTCTTCCTCAGAAGCTCCCTTTTAATGTACTCCATTTCAATGGCACAAATAAAAGATAATTCTAAGGTTAAAACTTTTAGGTAATCCCAAGAAATATGAATATATTAAGGAACCAAATTATAAAAGTTTGGAAATAAAAGCAATGCCAGTGGAGAAAATATCAAATATAACAGTGTTCCCTTGTTATATTTATTTTCTTAAAATCAGCCAGAATCCACTTGCTAAATCTGTAGTGCAGATAAATGAATCAGTTCTATATTTGGTGACTATGTCTCACTCAATCCTAAATTGCTCTGTGATTTTGTTTATTTGTTTTTGCTTTTTAAAATATACACTTTGCAAAGAAACCTCCCACAAATAGGTGGCATTTGTATTCTAGAAAAAACAAATACAACTTGACCCAGGAAACAGTACGCTGTCTTTGAATTTCCACATTTTAATAGAACCTGCCAGGACATTATCTAATATATGGCTGTTGCTGCTACTGTTTTTCTTATCAGTCTGGTATGCATTAACATATTTTGCAACAAGAATAAAAAAGGGTGCAGTAAATACTGTTTTATCAGCTCCTTCTACTAATAACTAACTTATTCACAATCCTTTTCTAAACAATGTTATTCTCAACAGGGAGCTGGAAAAGTATGACCTAACATTTCGAATTAAAAATAAAACAAGCTATTTGAATATGATCTAGGGTGATGCAATTGAGATTGAAGAGATCTTCTACTCAACTGTAAAAAAGAATAGAGCACTCTAAAAAGCCTAAAGTTACTGTATGACCAACTTTGCTTATATATTAAAATTTTTGTCAAAAATAGATAATAACTTTTTTGTGAAGTTATCTGTGTTTTATCAGTATTAAAGAAAAATAATGGCATTACAGAGAGTTACAACACTGGAATTTAGAAATGACTGGGATAACTAAAGAAGATAAATGCAGCTGAGAGTGGCAGTCCATATGGGTATAAATTAGGTTAGTAAATCAAAGCCACTGCACTAGTGTTCTTTAAGCAATGCAACCATAAAAATATAAATGTACTCACTATAACATTTTACAGGGAACAACAAAATAGTAATGGTTAGCCAATCAAACTGTTTCTTCGATTTGTTTCTGTTTGTTTAACAGAAACATTTTACTGCTTGGAAAAGGCAGTTGATTTATTGTAAAATTATTGAATAAATTGAGGAGTAGATTTTAAGCAACCTCCTTCCACACACTAACATGTTGCTCCAGGTTAATTTACCAACATCCATATAAACTAAGTGTTTGGAGATGCTTTGGGGTGACAAATCATCTCTGGCCTTTGACAGGAGAGATTCCAATTCATTTTGCTTTTCCTGTGGGGAAAGCTGGTCACAAAAAGACTTAACCATATTACCTTTTTATATTGTATTATTATCATTACTGAATGTAATATACTGTTTCACAGTTTACGGACTGTTATAAAACATTAATAGTTCGAGGTAGAATTCACTAGTAGAACAGGCAAGCTTGACATGAGTTTAGATCAGTTTGTGTCCCCAGAATATAACTCTTCTGTATTAGTGAGGCCTCCTTTGGTTGCATATAATGAAGATAATTCTAGGTCATTTAATTCAAAGAAAAATTGATTAGAATCAGGACTTATCTGAGCTCTACATGCAGTACAAATATGAATATGTCTGTTTTATTTTCTAATTAAGCTTTCAGTCCACCTGCTTTTCACATTAATAGGAAATCCAGTCTCTCTTTGAAAGAGTTCTCTACTTCATGAATTGGGCTTCCTCCATCCAAAGGGGTCAGACCTGTTTCCAAATCCACCACCATCTATCATAGAGGTCCTAGTTATGTTAAACCTGAAAAGGGAAGAGACTGTAATCAACCTCTGTCTCATGGGGTGCCTTGCCCCTCAGCCTGCTTCTAGATAGCACTTACCTCTGCATATTAGGATATTAGGAGACAGCCTCTAGGAGGGCAGCATTAATTGGACCACAGGATGCTCTGTCCCCTTCTCTAGGGCCTTGCATGTCTTATCAATTTTATATTTTCATAACTTAGAAGCAGTACTCAAGTGTTGTGAAAAAAAAATCAGAAAAAAACTGCTCCTGAGTGACTTTCTGTGTCTGTTAGACAAAGGAGTGGTGACTGGCAGTTTTTCTTATTTAAAAACAGAAAAGTGTATGTGTTTGCACGCATGTGCATGTGTGTGTGTATGTCTGTTTGTTTCTCCAGGTACCCCTCTACCAATGAATGCAAGGTTGGCCTATGAGATCCAGAGTCAGAGATGCAGCCAGGCCCCGGGTATGGTCTGGAACTAGGCACTAGGATGACATCAGACTCTTCACATTTTCCCTACACTCTGCAGTGCAGGCTTTTTTGTTTGCTCTTTCTATTCATTCTGTGAAACATGGTAACTGCCGTCTGGTTTTCAATGTTTCTGGTTCACCTACCCCCCAAAAAAATTCTGTCTTGGTCCTAATGTTACATTTCTATGTGAGGGGCAGTGATTAGCCTGCCTCAGGACAGTTGCCTATCTGAGTTCCGATCAATTTTGTTCAAGCAGTCAAGAACACATTACGTAAAATTTTTCCCTGTTGTTTGCAACTTTTAATTAAGGGGCAGATTCCAATTCATAGAGCTGTTATGTTCAGTTGTACAGGTTGTGCACTACGCCAGAACGTCACATCAGAACACGATTCACATCGCAGATATCTTCTTCATACTGTAACATGTCAGTGTTTTTACTATACCTTTTGACTTCAAAGGTGAACTATTTAAATATTTATGTTGACAATTTTCTGAGAGTGAGGGAGTCTTATTCTAGAAAAATGAACATATTATGGGAATTTTCTGACTAATGGTGCTAAATTATGTCATCTAAGACACATATTTTACATATATATGTGTATGTGTGTGTGTGTATATATATATATATATACACATGAAATTCCATGCCACATTAACTTATGAAAGAGGGGGCAAGTTTGATGATTCAGAAACCTTGATCTGATCATATCTAAAATTCACTTTGCCGCTAGATAAGATGCTGTTTATATGGCTGATATACTTAGTGATTAGTAAACATTTATGGTTTTAATTTCATATTAATATTAATACATGGATAAATTAGACATTCTAAAATTTAGTTCATCTGCCATTTGTTTACTGTGGTGAATGGTATTTCTGAATTATTAAGTGTACAAATATTTTATGATATGAATCACTTTGAAAAAAACAATATATGTCATTGCTAATCTCCAAAGTACTGCATACATATAAATTACAGATTATCATGTAATAATCCACAAATTAAATAACTATTGTTTATTGTTACAAAAAATTGCCAATTGTTAATACAAAAAATTAATTTCTAATAAAATTTAGCAAGATATTACATGAATCTATTCAAATTTGTTTTAAATTATAAAGAGCTAAACAAGTTTAAGATATCAAAAAAGGTTTTCTTCAATTGGTTGCTGTCAGAAAACAATTTAAAAAGAAAATACAACTATTGTATTCATCGAATAACATTTCAGAGAAAATAGATTAAAAGTTAGAAAAATTTAGAAGTACTTTGGAAGTCCAAGCATAGGTAGAATGTAATCACAGTTAGAGTTCAGATGAAACATGGGTGAATTAACTGTAAATCTACATGAAAACCACTATTAAAGAATTAAAAAAGAAAATCACAAAGGACTTATATCAAACATGTTGTCTGCTGATCTAAGTACATAGCCTGGATAAGTAAAAAAAATTTAGTTTTTCAAATGACAATACTAATATAAAATTTTCAGAAATTTATTTAACGTAAGTTATTCAAAATAATGAATAATTATTAAAACATTATATACTGGTCAGTTTATTTTCTCCAGTGCTTCTGCACTTTTTTATTTTGTAAACTCTTGAGGGATTAAAAATCAACTGAAGATGGAAAGTGAGTGTACACATGGAAGCATTTATAGCAATTTAGCAAAAAGAACAAAGTGAAACACTCATTAACAGTAGTATTGTATATAAACTAAAATATTTTATAGATGTAATTATAAATGTTAAAATCAAAAATTATACATTTAGTGATAAAAATATTCATATACTGTTTTTGAACTTATAATACATGATTCAGTTTTTGGCAAGTTGAAGTCTACCATCCAGAAAGTCATCCAGGAAGCTTTATGTGTTTGAGAGTGGACATTTAGAAGAAAACCAAAGCCAAATTTGAGAGCATTGTGGCAGAACTTGTATGCGAAATACAAACATTGACAATAAGTAATATTGCAATACTGCACATTATTTAGGGAATGAAATGCAAAACCAAATCCTGAGGAAGTATTATGTATATATTGGTTGGTTTATAAAACTATATATAAATAATAAATCTAGACCAAAAAAATTTTTGAAGCCTGGAATCCTAAGGTATCTGAATTGGAAAACATGGAAAACATAATGATTGCTACAAAAGATTCTTGAAAAATATTCTAAGGCATTCTAAATTTCTTGTTATATATATTCTTTAAACTTGGTAGCAAAAAATGAAGCATAAAACTCTTTTACTATCACTTAGTTTTTTCTTTTCTGACATTATTGAAAGGCTATATGATTACTACTCATTGGCTTCAATGAAATATTGAATTGTTTTGAAAACATATTTACTAAATGCAAATTTGAACCATTACAGAATACACAATGGGAAAGTCCAGTCATTGCCATTATGCCGTTAAAACCCAATTAGATGCAGTGTGTGCTTATATAGAAACTGTTGGTGCTATTAATAAAGATGTAAATACAGAATACAAGCCAAAAATATTTCAAAGCTGTATTTATTGAAGTGTATTTTCTAAGTTCTAATGTGCCTCAATGTTTTAAGTGAAATGATGTGTTAGTCAAAATTCTCTACACATAATGTCCTTGAAAGCAGCAAAGCAATTCAGAATTTTAAAAAAAGATAGACGTGATAATATTTATGAAGCCTATATCATTGATGCCAAAAAACTTGTATTTTTACAATGATGTGAATTTCTCCAAACAGAAAATATGAGAAAAAGGAAGACATTTTGATATCAAACCCCATTATTTACAATTTAAAACTAAATTTTAAAATAATTTTTTGTACGCAACAATATCTTAAACAAGTGTACGATCATTAAAAAGTGTGGTCTTTTTAATATCCTTGATGGCATTTAATTTAAGAATTATGATTAAACTTGACTAATAAAACATAATGACTTGGAGACTGAACAAGTGCTCTGCCGTGGTTTCTGTCTGAGAGGACAGAGAAAATCTGATTTAAATCAGAGAGGGCCGGTCTGCAGGAAGACGTGTTTGGATGAACTGTTAAAGAATAACTCTGAGGCAATTACTTTAAAACACTGAGGGTTTATTTATGCAGAAGAAAATACAAAGACAAGGGCAGAACTCACAGGAGCAAAAGCCAGAACTTTTCACAAGGAAAAATGATTGGTTGGTTAAATGAAATCTTGACGCGTGAGTTGAGAATTGGTTGGTTTTAGTGGAGCTTGATGAAGCCCAATTATTGAACCCCAAATCTCTTTGCATGTTTTGCGAGAAGAATGCCATGAAAGAAGACCTTTAAAGGAAATATTTTTTACTGTACATAAAGAGCACAAGTCAGCATCGAAGCAGTCCTAAAGAATTTTGTTCCCTATGAAAGTAAGAGTTATAACTATTTTATCACATATCTTTTAATTCTGAGTCCCTAATCATTGTGACTAAAATTTTCATTACGTGTGATTTTATGTTTACTATTTTGGTTTGTAAAATTTACAAAAATGGTTTATTTATTTTACTTCTTATAGATATATTAAACATATACTAACTTTAAAAATTCTTAAGTTTGAGAAAGCCTTCTCCAATTCACATTTAAAGCATTGTTTGGGCCTGATGCTACATCCTCCATAGAAAACAGACTGCATATTTAAAATAGCCAGACTTACACTCAGAGAGTAAAATGGTGTTGGCCAGGGGCTGGGAAAGTGGGAAATGGGAAGTAGCTGTTCAATGGGAGTTTCAGTGATGTCTTAATGGAATAAAGGATAAAAATCAAACAATTTTCTCAATAGATGCAAAAAATGCATTTGGCAAAACTCAACACTCTTTCAATATAGACAAGTTACATATAGAAGGAACTTATTTCAACATAATAAAGACTATAGTAAAAATCCCACAGTTAACATGGTAGTGAAAACCTAAATCGGAAAAGATTTAGAACAAGACCCGGAACAAGGCAAGGATGTTCACTCTTGACACTACTGTTAAATATTGTACTGCAAGTCCTAGTTAGAGCAATTAAGAAAGAAGAAATAAGCGGCATCTAAATAAAAACGGAAGTATAAAATTATCTCTGTTTGCAGATGACATGATCTTGTATATAGAAAACCCTAAATATTTCACAAAAATATGGTTAGAAATAATACATTCAGTAAAGTTGCAGGATACAAAATCAACATACAAAAATCAGTTGCATTTTTAGACACAGCACCCTATCCAAAAAGGTAATTAATAAACTTTGCCTTTTACAATAGCATCAAAAAGAATAAAAATCTTAGGAATAAGCTTACTCAGTGAGGTTCACTGAAAACTTGTACATTGAAAGCTATACAGTACTGATGAAAGAAATTAAAGCAGACACAAATAAATGGAAATAAATTAATGTTCATAGGTTAGAAGAATTAATGTTGTTAAAATGTTTATATTATCCAGCATGATTTACAGATTCAGTGCAATCCCTATTAAAAGTTGAATGGCATTTTAAAAATCTTTTTTATTAATTTTAAAATTAATTAAAATTAAAATTAAGTAATTAAAATTAATTTTAATTTTAATTTGAAGTTCCGGAGTTTATGTGAAGGATGTGCAGGTTTGTTACATAGGTAAACATGTGCCGTGGCGGTTTGCTGAATCTATCAACCTATCACCTAGGTATCAAGCCCAGCATGCATTAGCTATTTTTCCCAATGCTCTCCCTCTCCCCACCCCACTATCCAAGAGGCCCCAGTGTGTGTTGTTCCCTTCCCTGTGCCCTCTACATGTTCTCATTGTTCGGCTCCCACTTGTAAGTGAGAACATATGGTGTTTGGTTTTCTGTTCCTGCATTAGCTTGCTGAGGACAATTGCTTCCAGTTCCATCCATGTGCCTGCAAAGGACATGATCTAATTCCTTTTTATGGCTGCATAGTATTCCATGGTGTATATGTACATTTTCTTTTTTCAGTCTATCACTGATGGGTATTTGGGTTGATTCCATGTCTTTGCTATTGTGAATAGTGTGCTGCAATGGAACACACATGTGCATATATCTTTGTAGTAGAATGATTTCTATTCCTTAGGGTATATACCCAGTAATGAGATTGCTGGGTCAAATGGTACTTCTGGTTCTAGATATTTGAGGAATTGCCACACTGTCTTCCACAATGGCTGTGGAATGGTTACATTCCCACCGACCAACAATGTAAAAGCATTCCTATTTCTACTCAACCTTGCCAGCATCTGCTGTTTCTTGAGTTTTTAATAATCGTCATTCTGACTGACGTGAGATGGTATCTCATTGTGGTTTTGATTTGCATTTCTCTAATGTTCAGTGATGTTGAGCTTCTTTTCATGTTTGTTGGCCACATGAATATCTTCTTTTGAGAAGTGTCTCTTCATATCTTTTGCCCACTTTTTAATGAGGTTACATGTTTTTATCTTGTAAATTTGTTTAAGTTCCTTGTAGATTCTGGATATTAGACCTTTGTCAGATAGGTAGGTTGCAAAAATTTTCTTCTGTTCTGTAGGTTGCTTGTTCATTCTGATGATAGTTTCTTTTGCTGTGAAGAAGCTCTTCAGTTTAATTAGATCCCATTTGTCAATTTTTATTTTTGTTGCAATTGCTTTTGGCAATTTCATCATGAAATCTTTGTGCCTATGTCCTGAATGGTATCACCTAGATTTTCTTCTAGAGTTTTTATAGCTTTGAGTTTTACATTTAAGTCTTTAATCCATCTTGAGTTAATTTTTGTATAAGGTGTAAGGAAGGGGTCCAGTTTTAATTTTCAGCATATGGCTAGCCAGTTCTCCCAGCAGCATTTATTATATGGGAATCTAAAATTTATGTAGAACCACAGAAGACCCTGAATCACCACAGCAATTTTGAGCAAGAAGAAACCTGGAGGCCAGAAATCCATGTCTCAAGCTTATAATTGTAGCAATTTTTGAGGCAGAGATGGTATAATTGCTTGAGTCCGGGAGTTCACAACCAGCCTGGGCAAATCAGTGAGGTCCTGTCTCTACAAAATTAAACATAAAAAATATGCTGGGTGTGGTGGTATACACCTATAGTCCCAGTTGAGGTGGGAGGATCACTTGAGCTCAGGAGTGGAGGCTGCAGTGAGCTAAGATCATGCTACTGTACTCCAGCCTGAGTGACAGAGCAGGACTCTGTTTCTAAAAGAAAAAAATCTGGAGACAGTATGTTTTCTTACATAAAAGTATGTTACAAAGCTAGACTAATCAAAACAGTATGTGATATGGTTTGGTTGTGTCCCGACCCAAATCTCATCTTGATTTGTTCCCATAATCCCCACACGTCATGGGAGATACCTTGTGGGAAGTAACTTAATCATGGGTGCAGTTACCCTCATGCTGTTCTCATGATAGTGAGTGAGTTATCATGAGATCTGATGGTTTTATGAGGGGCATTCCCCCTGCTTCTTCTGCACTTCTCTTTGCTGCCACCATATGAAGAAGGATATAGTTGCATCCCCTTCTGCTATGATTTTAAGTTTGCTGAGGCCTGCCAGCCCTGCAGAACTGTGAGTCAATTAAACATCTTTCCTTTATAAATTATGGAGTGTTGGGTATTTCTTCACAGCAGCATGGGAACGGACTAATACAGTGAACTGCTACCACAGAGAGTGGGGCACTGCTGTAACACTATGAAAAATGTGGAAGGGACTTTGGAACTGGGTAACAGGCAGAGGTTGGAACAATTTGGAGAGCTCAGAAGAATACAGGAAAATGTGGGAAAGTTTGGAACTTCCTAGATACCCGTTGAATGGCTTTGACCAAAATGCTGATAGTGATAAGAACAATAAAGTTCAGGTTGAGGTGATATCAGATGGAGATGAGGAACTTGTTGGGAACTGGAATAAAGGTGATTCTTGCTATGCTTTAGCAAAGAGGGGCAGCATTTTGCCCCGCTCTAGAGATCTGTGAAACTTTGAACTTGAGAGAGATGATTTAGCATATCTGGTGGAAGAAATTTCTAAGCGGCAAAGCATTCAAGAGGGAGAAAAGCATGAAAGTTTGGAAAATTTGCAACCTGATGATGTGATAGAAAAGAAAACCTGATTTTTTGGGAAGAAATTCAAGCCAGCTATAAAAATTTGCATAAGTAACAAGGAGCCAAATGCCAATCATCAAGACAATGGGAAAAATGTCCCCAGGGTATGTCAGACACCTTCATGACAGCCCCTCCCACCACAGACCCAGAGGCCTAGGAGAGAAAAATGGTTCTATGGTCTGGGCCCAGGTCTCCCTGCTCTGTGCAGCCTTGGGACATTGTGCCTTGTGTCCCTGCTATGGCTAAAAGGGGTCAACGTACATCTCAGGCTGTTGCTTCAGAGGGTACAAAGCACAAGCCTGAGTGGCTTACATGTAGTGTTGAGCCTGTGGGTGCACAGAAGTCAAGAACTGAGGTTTGGGAACTTCTGCCTGGATTTCAGAGGATGTATGGAAATGCCTGGATGTCCGGGCAGAAGTTGCTGCAGGGGGCAGAGTCCTGATGGAGAACCTCTGCTAGGGTAGCATGAAAGGGAAATGTGGGGTCAGAGCCCCCACATAAAGACCCCACTGGGGGACTGCCTAGCAGAGCTGTGAGAAGAGGGCCACTGTCCTCCAGACCACAGAATGGTAGATCCACTGACTGCTTGTACCATGCACCTGGAAAAGTTGAAAACATTAAACACTAGCTTGTGAAAGCAGCCAGGAGCAGGGCTGTACCCTGCAAAGCCACAGGAGCAGAGCTGCCCAAGGCCGGGGGAGCCCACCTCTTGCATCAGTGTGCCCTGCATATGAGACACAGAATCAAAGGAGATCACTTTGGAACTTTAAAATTTAATGACTGCCCTATTAAATTTTAGACGTGTATGGGCACTGTAGTCTCATTGTTTTGGTCAATTTCTCTCATTTGGAACAAGTATGTTTACCCAATGCCTGTACCCCCTTTGTATCCAGGAAGAAACTAACTTGATTTTGATTTCACAGGCTCATAGGCAGAAGGGACTTGCCTTGACTCGGACAAGACTTTGGACTTGGACTTTGAGTTAATACTGAAATGAGTTAGGACTTTGGAGGACTGTTGGAAGGGCATAATTGTGTTGTGAAATGTAAGGATAACAAGATTTGGGAGGGGCTGGGTCAATGATATGGTTTGGCTCTGTCCCCACCCAAATCTCATCCCGAATTATAGTTCCCATAATCCCCACATGTTGTGGGAGAGACCTGGTTGGAGGTAATTTAAACATGGGTGAGGTTACCTTCATGCTGTTCTCGTGATAGGAAGTTATTGTGAGATCTGATGGTTTTATAAGGGGTTTTTCTCCCCCTTCACTCTGCCCTTCTTCTTTCTGCTGCCACGTGAAGAAGGATGTGTTTTCTTCCCCTTCTGCCATGATTGTAAGTTTTCTGAGGCCTCCCCAGTCCTGCAGAACTACGAGTTAATTAAACTCCTTTACAAATTACCCAGTCTTCGGTATTTCTTCAAAGCAGCATGAGAATGGATTAATACAGTATGGTACTAGCATAAAAACAGACCAGTAAAACAGAATAAAGAGTCCAGGAATAAATCCATTTATATATGATCAAACCTTGTACATTGTTGGTGGGTATGTAAGTTTGTGCAGCTCTTATGGAGGGCTGTATGGAATTTCCTCAAAAAATTAAAAATGAAACTACAGTATGATCCAGGCATCCCATTTTTAGGTATCTATCCAAAGGCATCAAAATCAGAATCTCAAAGAGATATCTGCACCTCCATGTTCACCTTCATGCGTTGTCTGTATGCATCTGTACCTTCTGCAGTATTATTCACAATAGTGAAAGCACAGTAGCAACCGAAATATTCATCAATGGATGAAATGATAAAGAACACACGGTATATACATACAATGAAATATTCAGTCTTAAGAAAAGGGAAATTCTGCCATTTGCTACAACGTGATGCACCTGGAAGATGTATACTAAGTAAAATAAGCCAGATACAGAAGGACAAATACCACATGATACCACTTATATCAGGAATCAAAAATAGACAAACTCATAGCAGCAGAGAGTAGGATGGTGATTACCCAGGCTTGAGAGAAGATGAAATGGGGAGATTAGTCAAAGTGTGCAAGATTTCAGTTATGCAAGTCCTAGAGATCAGCCCAGCATAGTGCCTACAGTTAACAATACTGTATTGTATACGTAAAAATTTGCTAAGAGGGTAGATCTTAAGTGTAAACACACATGAATAATAATAATAACTAGCAAAAAGGGTGAGAGGAAAATTTTGGAGGTTAGGGATATATTTATGGCATAGATTGTTGGGATAATGTCATGGGTGTATACTTATCTCCTAACTCATCAAGTTGTGTATATTAACTATGTACAACTTTCTGAATGTTAATCATGCCTAAAGTGGTTTAAGAAAAAGAAGCTTATAAGAGCAAGTTTACATGAAAACATTTTAACTCTTAAATTTTATTTCGCTTAAAAAAGTGCATTAAACAATGAGTCTCAACAGCATTTTAAACATCCTAACATGAATACTAATAGATATTATGAAATTAATTTCCAATTGCTTTTAACCCTAAGACCCTACTGTTGCCTTAATTACTGTGGTTGTCATAAAGATGAGAAGAGAAAAAAAATGCCAAAGGCCCATGGTTTGTCATAGAGAGGTGTCTTGGTCTCTTTCATGTGTGTGTTCTATTAGGCTTATTGCCTACCAAGCTCATTCGAATGTCTCTTCACAGTGCTTTGAGTTGTGTTGGAATTATTTTCTCTACCTTTTCTGTTAAAGAAAAACAAAACAAAAACATAAATGATTTTGGTCAAAGTCTGATTGCATATTTTCCTAATATTGTAGCAAATTATCTAACAAGTAACAGCTGTGTGCCTAGCACAGGGCAGGTACTCAATAAATATTTGTTGCATAAATTCAACAATAAAATTTTATGCATGGAGAAAGATCAGTATTTACTGTGACATCCTTAAGTTTCAAAGGTTAGACCAAGAACATTGTTGCCTGAAACAAAAAATATTTGTTTCATGTTTGTAAATATTTTGATACTTTCCTGCTTTGTTGGAAGATGCAATTGACTCCTTGAGATTAACTTGCCTCCTGTCCAAAAGATAAAACCTAGTGTCTGAAAGTGTCAGTTACTCAATGTCATTTACTTCTTCAATCAAACATTTTGTGACATTAAAAACTTTTTTTCATCTGTGAGAATAAAATCTGAAAAATCAGGTGGAATGAAAAGTCATTCCAAAGTTTTAATGAGACATATCAAGGGTGAATTATTTCATTTCTTCTACTCACTTTTATTCCTGTTAACATGCAAGTAATTGTCATGCGCGTCCGTGTGAAGAGACCACCAAACAGGCTTTGTGTGAGCAATAAAGCTTTTTAATCACCTGGGTGCAGGTGGGCTGAGTCTGAAAAGAGAGTCAGCAAAGGGAGATAAGTGTGGGTTTGTTTTATAGGATTAGGGTAGGGAAAGGAAAATTCCAGTCAAAGGGGGGTTGTTTTCTGGAGGGCAGGAGTGGGGGTCACAAGGTGCTCAATGGGGGAGCTTTTTGAGCCAGGATGAGCCAGGTACAAGATAATGTCACCGCTTAAGGCAAGGACCGGCCATTTTCAATTCTTTTG
The DNA here is from genome assembly GCF_049350105.2 of Macaca mulatta. NCBI lineage: Eukaryota > Metazoa > Chordata > Mammalia > Primates > Cercopithecidae > Macaca > Macaca mulatta. Next base: position 65,952,611 of record NC_133416.1, read on the forward strand.
TGGTGGAATGTCATCAGTTAAAGCAGGGCAGGGCATTTGCACTTCTTTTGTGATTCTTCAGTTACTTCAGGCCATCTGGGCATATACCGTGCAAGTCACAGGGGATGTGATGCCTTGGCTTGGGCTCAGAGGCCTGACATTCCTGCCTTCTTATGTTAACAGGAAAAATAAAACAAAATAGTGTTGAAGTGTTGGGGTAGCAAAAATTTTTGGGGGGTGGTATGGAGAGGGGGCGATGTTTCTCAGGGCTGCTTCAAGTGGGATTAGGGGTGGCGTGGGCACCTAGAGTGGGAGAGATTAAGCTGAAGGGAGGTCTTGTGGTAAGAGCTCCACAAGACCTTGTGGAGTGATGGCCTGAATGCAGTTTTGTATGAATTGAAAAACTAAACGGAAGACACAAGGTCTGTATAAGAGAAGGAGAAAAAACAGGTATTAAAGGACTAAGAATTGGGAGGACCTAGGACATCTAATTAGAGAGAGCCCAGGGGGGTTCAGCATAATTATTTGCTTGGTTGGCAAGTTTTTGGGCTCTATCCTTGAGTTTTTTTATGTTGTCATATACCAGGCCAGATTGATTTAGGTTAAAAACACACTCTTCATTTAAGAATATAGAGAGTTCTCCTTTTTCAGCAGTGAGGAAGTCAAGGCCTCAGTGGTTTTGAAGGACAACTGCAGCTAAAGAGTCAACTTGGGCCTGGAGGACTGATAAAGTTTGTGATATGTCTGTGATGCTAGCAGAGAAGTCATTAGACAGGCTACAGAAGGTCATGACAGAGGTTGAAATGCCTGCTATTCCAGTACCGAGAGCAATAGTGGAGGCAGAAAGTTCTAAACCAACCAGCAAGGGAATTAGTGGAATAACTCTTTTTTGTCATGTCAGTGTCATGAGGGGAACAGGGAGCTAGCTCTTCAGTCCCATTTGAAAGCTGAATTTGGGGAGTAAGAAAAAATAGTGTGCATGTGCCTGTCCAATTAACAGGTAGACACATGTAGGTAGAGGATCCACAGAGGAAGAAGAGACCTTGTGTGAGGCAAAACTGGCCAAACCGAGGAATTACGTCTGACAGACGGGAAGAAATGACTGCAGTGGCCTTCTCAGACCCTGTGGGAAAGGCCTCTACTTATCCAGTGAAAGTGTCTATCTAGACCAAGAGGTATTTTAGTTTCCTGACTGGAGGTATGTGAGTACAGTCAATTTGCCCATCCTGGGTGGGGGCAAAACCTCCAACCTGATGTGTAGGGAAGGGAGGGGACCTGAGAAATTCCTGAGGAGTAGTAGAATAGCAGATGGAGCACTGAGAAGTGATCTCCTTGAGGATAGATTTCCACGATGGAAAGGAAATGAGAGGCTCTAAGAGGCAGGCTAGCAGCTTGTAACCTACATGGAAGAGGTTATGAAACGACGACAGACTAGAATGGGCCTGTGAGACTGGAAGGAGATATTTTCCTTGGTCTAAGAACCATTTGCGTTGTGTGGGAAGACATTGATAGGTGGAAGTTTCAGCGGGGGAGTAGGTGGGAGTGACCGATGTGAAGGAGAAAAATTGCCATGAGGGATAGAAGTTGAAATGCTAGCTGCTTTTTTAGCTAACTTATCAGCATAAGCATTGTCCTGAGCGATGGTTGGGGGAAGAAAATAGATTTTGGAAATCATGAACTGTAGAGAGTTGAGCATAGTTTGTGACTTTTAGGGCCTCTAACAGTATTAAAGCGGTGGCAGGTGCTGCGTGCAGACATGAGGGCTAGGCTAAAACAGTAAGGTCAAGTTGTTTGAACAGAAAGGCTACAGGACGCAGTCCCGGCTCTTGTGTAAGAATTCTGTCCTCACTAACCATGCCTAGGAAGGAAAGGAGCTTTTGTTTTGTAGAAGGGATTGGGGTTTGGGAGATTAGCTGGACGTGACCAGCAGGGAGAGCATGTGTGTTTTTATACGAGAATTATGCTGAGATAGGTAACAGATGAGGAAGAAATTTGGGTTTGACTGAAGTAATGGGGGCTGTCTGTGAAGCCTTGTGGCAGTAGAGCCTAGGTAATTTGCTGAGCCTGATGGGTGTCAGGGTCAGTCCAAGTGAAAGCAAAGAGAGGCTAGGATGAAGGGTATAAAGGAATAGCAAAGAAAGTACGTTTGAGATCCAGAACAGAATAATGGGTTGTGAATTATTGAGGATAGGAGAGTATATGGGTTTGGCACTACGGGGTGGATAGGCAAGACAATTTGGTTGATAAGGTGCAGATCTTGAACTAACTTGTAAGCCTTGTCTGGTTTTAGGACAGGTAAAATTGGGGAATTGTAAGGGGAGTTTACAGGCTTTAAAAGGCCATGCTATAACAGGTGAGTGATAACAGGCTTTAATCCTTTTAAAGCATGCTGCAGGATAGGATATTGGTGTTGAGTGGAGTAAGGGTGATTAGGTTTTAATGAGATAGTAAGGGGTGCATGATCAGTCGCCAAGGAGGGAGTAGAGGTATCCTATACTTGTGGGTTAAGGTGGGGGGATACGAGGGGAGGATGTGAAGTAGGCTTTGAACTGGGGGAAAAGGCAGCAATGAGGTGTGGCTGTAGCCTAGGAATAGTCAGGGAAGCAGCTAATTTAGTTAAAATGTCTTGACCTAATAGGGGAGCTGGGCAGGTGGGGATAACTAAAAAAGAATGTTATCCAAATTGGCACCAGAGTTGGGGAGTTTTAAGAGGTTTAGAAACTTGGCCGTCAATACCCACAACAGTTATGGAGGCAAGGGAAATAGGCCTTTGAAAAGAAGGTAATGTGGAGTGAGTTGCCTCCATATTGATTAAGAAGGGGACGGACTTACCCTCCACTGTAAGAGTTACCCAAAGCATCTGTGATGGTCCAGGAGGCTTCCAAGGCGATGGGGCAGTGTCAGTCTTCAGACACTAAGCCGAGAAGGTCTAGGAAGGAGTCAGAGAGCCTTGGGCCACAGCTCCAGGGGCTCTGGGAGTGGCTGCCCGGTGAGTTGAACAGTCCGATTTCCAGTGGGGTCCCGCACAGATGGGACATGGCTTAGGAGGAATTCCGGGCTGCGGGCATTCCTTGGTCCAGTGGCCAGATTTCCAGCACTTGCAGCAAGCTCCTGGGGGAGGAGGTTCTGGAGGAATCCCTGGCAGCTGCGGTTCAGGCATTTGGAGTTGTGTGCTGGAGATGTGGCTGGGGTTTGTCTCACAGTGGAGGCAAGGAATTGCAACTCAGAAATAAGTCGCTACTTGGCTGCCTACTTGTACACCTTGAAGGCGAGGTTCGTTAAGTCCTGTTGTGGGGTTTGAGGGCCGGAATTTAATTTTTGGAGCTTTATTTAATGTCAGGAGCAGGCTGGGTAATAAAATAAAATGCATATTGAGAATAAGATGGCCTTCTGACCTTTCAGGGTCTAGGGCTGAAAAGTGTCTCAGGGTTGCTGCTAAACAGGCCATGAATTAGGCTAAGTTTTTCATATATGATGAAAAAGAGCCCAAATGGTAACTGATTTGGGAGAGATCAGATAAAGAAAAAGAAACATTAACCTTAACTATGCCTTTAGCTCTAGCCACTTTTTTTATGAGGAAATTGCTGGGCAGTTGGGGGAGGGCTAGTCGCAGAACGAAACTGTAAGCCAGACTAGGTGTGAGGAGGGGAGGTGATAAAAGGATTATTACAGGGTGGGGGAGCGGAGGCTGAGGAAAAATTGGGACCTAGCTCGGCTTGGCAAGGAGGGAAGAGGTCAGATGGGTCTGTAGAAAAGGAAGACTGGAAAGACTCAGCGACGCTTGGGGTTGGGACTGAGGGGACAGGTGGGAGGGAGAGAAGGAAGATTTGGGACAAGTTGCATTGGGAACAGAGACTAGGGAGGGACCGATGTGTAAAAGAATGCCTGGATGTCAGGCACCTCAGACCATTTGCCCATTTTACAAGAATTATTTAGGTCTTGTAGGATGGAAAAATCGAAAGTGCCGTTTTCTGGCCATTTAGAGCCATTGTCAAGTTTGTATTGGGGCCAAGCGGTGTTGCAGAAGAAGATAAGGTGTTTAGGTTTTAGGTCAGGTGTGAGCTGAAGAGGTTTTAGGTTCTTGAGAACACAGGCTAAGGGAGAAGGAGGAGGACTGGAGGGTGGAAGGTTGCCCATAGTGAAGGAGGCAAGCCCAGAGAAAAGAGAGGGTAGAGACACAGAGGGAAGCAGTTTGGGGGTTCTTGCCCTCCAGAAAAGCAGGCAAGGGGTCAGGGTGTGGAAATAAGGGATTGGGGCACAAAAATAAGAGGTTGGGGTGCAAAAATAAGAGGTTGGGGTACAAAAATAAGAGGTCGGGGTTCTTGCCCCTCCCCCAGAAAAGCAGAGAAGGGATAGAGACAGGGAGAGAAGGGGTTGGGGTGCTTGCCCCTCCCCCAGAAAAGTGGGGCTTGCTGCTAAGGGTGAAGGACCAAGATAGGTGTCCCCGCAGCGTGGTCAGACACCTCTGAAATGTGGGTGAGTAATCAGAGAGGTGTCCCTGCAATGATTAAACACCAAAGGAAGGCTGCCTTCCCCAGTCCGTGACCGGCACCGGCGTTTTGGCTCCACGGATAAAACGTGTCTCTTTTGTCTCTACCAGAAAATGAAAGGAATTGAAATTAAGAGAAGGGAGAGATTGAAGTGTGGCGCCAACATTGAAAGGAGAAAGACGTTGAGGGATAGTGAGAGAGGTTGGAGAAGAGAGTGAAAAGAGGCCACTTATCTGATTTAAAATTGGTGGAGATGTTCCTTGGGCTGGTCGGTCTGAGGACCAGAGGTTGTAGGTAGATCTTTCTCATGGAGCAAAGAGCAGGAGGACAGGGGATTGATCTCCCAAGGGAGGTCCCCTGATCCGTGTCACAGCACCAAAATGTCATGCGCATCCCTGTGAAGAGACCACCAAACAGGCTTTGTGTGAGCAATAAAGCTTTTTAATCACCTGGGTGCAGGTGGGCTGAGTCTGAAAAGAGAGTCAGCAAAGGGAGATAAGTGTGGGGCTGTTTTGTAGGATTTGGGTAGGTAAAGGAAATTTCCAGTCAAAGAGGGGTTCTCTGGTGGGCAGGAGTGGGAGTCACAAGGTGCTCAGTGGGGGAGCTTTTTGAGCCAGGATGAGCCAGGCACAAGATAATGTCATTGCTTAAGGCAAGGACAAGCCATTTTCACTTTTTTTGTGGTAGAATGTCATTAGTTAAGGCGGGGCAGGGCATTTGCACTTCTTTTGTGATTCTTCAGTTACTTCAGGCCATCTGGGCGTATATGTGCAAGTCACAGGAGATGTGATGGCTTGGCTTGGACTCAGAAGCCTGACAGTAATTTTGCAGCTATTCTACATTTTCTTTGATGAAAGTTGGGACTGAGTTTGCATCTGGGGTGGTAGCCCTGGAATGCTGGCATGCATTCTGGCAACAGCTGCGTTAAGCACAGGTGTGTGTGGACAGTTCCAGTTCTACTTCCCTGCTGGGCTATGTCACCTGTGACAAACCCTCCTGTGGGCAAGTCTTCTTTGCTACTTGTCCCTGCAACTGCCCAAACAAATGGCTGCTGTCCACCTCCCATCCCTCCTCTGCCAGATGTGGCTGCTTCAGCCCTTTGCCAACCCAGGGTTTCTTTTAGCCCTAATCATTCAGAGTACATGGAGTTCACAGCTGACTTGACACTAATCGTTGCTGAAACCACCATGTCTACTTCCAATACTTTATTCTTCAAAAGCAAAGTGAGAGAGAAAAAAAGGGAAATGGAAAGGGAGGGAGACAAAAGAAAGGAGGAAGGAGCAGAAAGAGTGAGATATATCTCTTCACTTTCTAGCTAAAGCAGAGAAACAGCATAAGCCCCATCAAACCTAGTGAAAAACAACAGGAGTGACTCACTAAATCTCAGTGTGCTTAACTTTTGTACAAGGAGAATTCACCATGGGGGAAGGATTACTCAAGGTCTTTGTGATTGCTATGGCCCTAACACAATGGTTCCCACATAGCAATTGTCAAATATTTGTGGATTAGCCAGCAGGCAGGTAGAGCAGCTCTCCTCCAAATTGGCATTCATAAGAATCTAGTTCTATTTGCACTTCTCATGTTTACTAAATACACATTTCAATAGAGTATTGTACTCAGAGCTGATTTTATAGTGTGGTTTTCAGATAATTTTAATCTTTTTTGATTCAGGATACTAAAATGCATACCCAGAAAGCAATGTTGGAAAATATGGGCAATAAATTCGTGAGTATGGAGTGAGAGGAAGGGAAGGTGGGTGCACCTGGAAAATACCATCAGATCTCATTGCAAGAAGTCTAACTCTAGCTGTCAGTGTCATGTTCATGTTCACCCTTCACCAATTTCAATAGCTTAGAAAAATTAAGCCTCTCTAAGTGAGCAGTCTGAAAAAATCACTTTGAAAGGAGATAGCAAAAATTTTTGATAAACTTTTTTTATCATATGAAAGTTTGTATCTCCTATGTAAATGCTCAAAGGCAGGTGGTAGTTTATCAAAATTGCAAGAGTTAATTTAGATTGTCCAAGATAACCCGCTTTATCATTTCATTATCTGAAGGAAAGGATAGTGATTTAATTTTTGCTTTTAAGTCATCAGTGTTGACAAAAGCCTTGTAAGATACAGATCTAACCCCTTTTCTTCTTGCTTCCACCCCACACACATATCCCCAGGAAAAATTTGACAGAAGCAGTCTAGAAACTCTATCCAGAAATTCAATTCCAAGGTCTAAAGCATTCCAACTAACTAGAACACACACACACACACACACACACACACACACACACACACACACACAGAGTCTAAATTAGAGGTCTGCATTTGTATCTAAAGTATTTTGTGTTAGATAGAAAATTGGAAAAATACTGCTGTTTCTACCTCTCTGAAGTTATCAAAAAATTAATTCTTGCAGTTTCCTTGATTACTTGAGAACACTGTCCCTGCCTTAGGGTTCTGTTCTATAGTGACTCATTCATTCATTCATTGCCTTTATCTTTTCCCTCAGTTCTTCCGGAAAGTAGAGACCAAGATAAGAATTTATGTGCAGATATGTTGTTTTGAAAGTGATCTCAGGAAACAGGAAGACCAGGAAGGAGGCAAAGCCAATACAAGAGTGTCTTCTCAGATGGTTTGCCACTGTGGGAAACTGACTCAATCTCACAGGGTCTTTCTGATGAGCCACATAGAGTGTACCCCAGAATTGTCCACTGGAGAAAGGGATCACTTATTTACCAGTTCCATCTCTCATTGGTCCAGGGCTGTCCTTTTGAGTATTGACTGTCCTGTGCTTTCATATTGCTCATGAATGAATGGAAGACAGAGTTCTGCATCACAGTATTATAGAAGCCCAGAGGCTGATATCAAGAGACACATGATATAACAGAAGCAAGTTGCTGCCAGGTTATACCTGTGCAAAAATGGCTGCCACAGAAATGGCCAGAGTAAATGGTGAGCTTACGGATGTCCAATACATTCATTTAGTATCTATTGAGAGTGACACTACAAAGAAACTATGGGGAAACTAAACACAAATAGATCATTCCAATAATAAGTAATGTGTTAGGGACATAACAGGGATAAGAGAGGAAACAACCTTCAGCATACAATTGTGTCTGCCATATATGCTCTTGGACGTTGGCTGTAAAATACCAGGTTAATGATGGAAAGGAATTAGAGAGGAACACAAACTAGTGGGAAGGATGTTTGCTGACAGCAAATAGAGTACCCAGTGGAGAAGCCTGGAATAGATCTACAAAGAGGGAAGGTGAGACCACAGCAGCAGGGCTGGGTTTGAATCACTGATGGAAGTCAGGAGAGGAAATTAGAAGCAGCCCACATTCATAGGAGATATTAAAGAAAAACATGGGGAAAAAGGATTTTAAGAGATTCTGTTGTATATGAATTGAAATCACATTTGGTGTTTTCAAGAAACCATGGTAGAGACACAATTTGGGTCTTTTTATTCAATTTTAATTTCACAACTTTTTTTTGAGTGTATTTTTTTTTTTGTTATACTTTATGTTCTGGGGTACATGTGCACAACGTGCAGGTTTGTTACATAGGTACCCATGTGCCATGTTGGTTTGCTGCACCGATCAACCCATCATTTACATTAGGTATTTCTCATAATGCTCTCCCTCTCCCAGTGCCCCTGCCCCGACAGGCCCCTCCCTGTGTCCATGTGTTCTCATTGTTCAACTCCCACTTATTGAGTGAGAACATGCAGTGTTTGGTTTTCTGTTCCTGTGTAAGTTTGCTGAGAATGATGGTTTCCAGCTTCATCCATGTCCCTGCAAAGGACATGAACTCATCCTTTCTTATGGCTGCATAGTATTCCATGGTGTATATGTGCCATATTTTCTTTAGTCAGTCCGTTATTGATGGACATTTGGGTTGGTTCCAAGTCTTTGCTGTTGTGAATAGTGCCAAAATAAACATACATGTGCATGTGTCTTTTTAGTAACATGATTTATAATCCTCTGGGTATATACCCAGTAATGGGATTGCTTGGTCAAATGGTATTTCTAGTTTTAGATTCTAGAGGAATTGCCACACTGTCTTCCACAATGGTTGAACTAATTTACACTCCCACCAACAGTGTAAAAGCATTCCTATTTCTCCACATCCTCTGCAGCATCTGTTTCCTGACTTTTTAATGATTGCCATTCTAATTGGTGTGAGATGGTATCTCACTGTGGTTTTGATTTGCGTTTCTCTAATGACCAGTGATGATGAGAATTTTTTTTCATATGCGTGTTAGCTGCATAAATGTCTTCTTTGGAGAAGTGTCTGTTCATATTCTTTGCCCAGTTTTTAATGGGATTGTTTTTTCTTGTAAATTTGTTTAAGTTCTTTGTAGATTCTGGATATTAGCCCTTTGTCAGATGGATAGATTGCAAAAACTTTCTCCCATTCTGTAGGTTGCCTGTTCACTCTGCTGATAGTTTCTTTAGCTCTGCAGAAGCTCTTTTTGTATTAATTTCTTTTTCCCATTATATTGCTGTAGAAGGAAGAGTCTTAAATTAAGGATAGGAAGAATGGGAGTGAAATAATTAGACTAGATCTTAAGTCACCATTCTCACTATTCTACATTTGTCTCCTTTAAAAGTATTGTATTGACAACTGCAGTAGATGCGTGTTGTCCAAATCCTCCTCTGGAAATGGAGCTTTTATTCCCCCACATGCGTGGATTACTGTCAGAAGGTGGCCCTCAGCTCTCAGCTCCTTCTAGGGACTGGCTTGGCTCAGGGAGCCACCTCACACAGTCACACATCATGGTCACAATGGCCTACATCCAGTGATTAATCAGTGTGAGGTATAAAGTCCCAGGCCCATCACCCAATTAGGAACAATTCTCAAGGGTCATCCAGCTTCCAAACTCTGTAGGACTGGCTGAGTCCTCAGAGGAGATGGCATCACAACTCAACTTCTTCCACTGTTCATAACATCATAATTTGCTATTTATTGTACTAATGCATAAAATACATATTAATTTTCCTTAAAACTATTCTTTGATATTCTGCCTCAGTGTACTAAAATAAATGTTAATTTTTTGTAAAAGAAAGAAAACTTTCTTCCTGTCTATCTTCCTTTCTATTTAGAATCACTTCATAGCTGAATGGATCTTCATCTGCTTTCAAAAGGAGGCCCCACTTCAATCAATCTTCCACCTCACTGCCTCCAATGCAGGCCATGCTCACCGCTGCTTTCAAACTCTTGTTCACTCAGTGTCTTTCCTTCAACCCATATTTCATTCTCAGTTTATTGAAATTATGTTCATTCTTTTTGGTTCACTTCACATTCATCCCCCTTTGTAATTCCTTTTCTAACATCTATTTTCTTTGCTCTTTCTCTTCCCTGAAATTATAAGTAGCCATTTCCTATGGTGTGCAAAAACACTCCCTCAACGTGTTTTTGGATTTTACTTTCTTATGTGTATATCGGCCTATTCAAATAGATGGCAAAGTCTCGGAGCAGAAGCCAAGGTTGGTTTTTCTTTATACTCACTTTGCACGCACTTGGTATGCCACCATAGTGCTGGGTGGTAATTACCATCTATCATTTACTAAATATTTAGTTTTTGCCAGATACAGTGCTTAGCACTTTCCACATATTAACCCATTTAATTTTTACAAATACCTAGTGAGACATATGCTATTATTATCCTTGTTTGCAGTTGAGATAACTGAGTCTTAGAGAGATCAAGAAATTGTTTAAGATCACAGAGATGGAAATGGCAGAGACTGGTCTATCTCACTGCCAAGCCGTGGTTCTGAATTACTCCACCACATGCTCCCTATGCATTCAACAAGGTGTCATGAATCAACTTATCTAAACCTCAATCACAAAGTATGGGATTTTTTTGTGAGGGTCTAAAGAGTAAGATAAACCTTTAGTCCCATGGGGTATATCATTTATTTTTTCAGTGTTTAGTAGCACCAATGAGAAATCAGCTGTGAATGGCATAATAACTAATACATGACTTCTCGCAATTGCTTCTTTGTACTAAAGTTGGCATAAAGTCATTCATTTACTCCCCAAATGTAATTTGACATCACTATGTAGAGTTTAGTCATCATGAGGACATCAAAATATTAGTCATGTCCCCCAAGAAGCTCACATTATAAATAAAGACACGATGTAGCTCGCAGGCATCTGTTCTCTGCAGAGCTAAGATTTCCTAGGAGAGACATGATGCTGAAATCATGACTCATGCATTTAGAAATCACAAACGTAATTAAATTCATCAGCACTCTTTCACATTTGCTGTTTTTGAGTATCAAACAGAGCTTACCAGAGAAGAAAATACAACAATCTGAAAAGAGAATTCAGAAACACATCATGCTTAAATTATCATACCTCAGTGGATCACATGAGATCATGGGATTTGTGTCACTTCAGCCTATAAAACAGATCTTGCCCAGCTCTAAACATAGTTTAAAGTAGCAATGGCCCGAAAAGATTGAGATCTCCATTTTACCATAAACCATGTGAATTTGGCTCTCTCTACATATTTTATTTTTTAAAAAATTAAATTACTACCAAAAACCAAATAGTCCCTAAAGTGAAATCATGCTCATGTCATTGTCTAATGAGTAATTTACTGTACTAAATTGTAATTGGTTTGGAGGAGGGAAAAACAACTAAAAAATTGAAGACAGCTCATGCTGCTTATCAGGTTCAATTTCCATGCAAATATTTTCTTTACCATGGTGTCACAATATTTTTAAATACATATAGATATAAGTAACAACATGCTTTCTGGTTTCTTTTTTTTATTTTTATTTTTTTATTATACTTTAAGTTCTAGGGTACATGTGCACAACATACAGGTTTGTTACTTATGTACACATGTGCCATGTTGGTATGTTGGACCCGTTAACACGTCATTTACATTAGGTATATCTCCTAATGCTATCCCTCCTCCCTCCCCTCACCCCATGACAGGCCCTGGTGTGTGATGTTCCCCACCCTGCGTCCAAGTGTTCTCATTGTTCAATTCCCACCTATGAGTGGTAACATGTGGTGTTTGGTTTTCTGTCCTTGTGATAGTTTGCTCAGAATGATGCTTTGCACCTTCATCCATGTTCCTGCAAAGGACATGAACTCATCCTTTTTTATGGCTGCACAGTATTCCATGGTGTATATATGCCACATTTCTTAATACAGTCTATCATTGAGGGACATTTGGGTTAGTTCCAAGTCTTTGCTATTGTGAATAGTGCCTCAATAAACATATGTGTGCATGTGTCTTTATAGCAGCATGATTTACAATCCTTTGGGTATGCCCAGTAATGGGATGACTGGGTCAAATGGTATTTCTAGTTCTAGATCCTTGAGGAATCACCACACTGTCCTCCACAATGGTTGAACTAGTTTACAGTCCTGCCAACTGTGTAAAAGTGTTCCTATTTCTCCACATCTTCTCCAGCACCTGTTGTTTCCTGACTTTTTAATGATTGCCATTCTAACTGGTGTGAGATGGTATCTCATTGTGGTTTTGATTTGCATTTCTCTGATGGCTAGTGATGATAAGCATTTTTTCCATGTGTCTGTTGGCTACATAAATGTCTTATTTTGATAAGTGTCTGTTAATATCCTTTGCCTACTTTTTGATGGGGTTGTTTGTTTTTTCCTTGTACATTTGTTTAAGTTCTTTGTAGATTCTGGATATCAGCCCTTTTTCAGATGGGTAGATTGCAAAAATTTTCTCCCATTCTGTAGGTTGCCTGTTCACTCTGATGGTAGTTTCTTTTGCTGTGCAGAAGCTCTTTAGTTTAATTAGATCCCATTTCTCTATTTTGGCTTTTGTTGCTATTGCTTTTGATGTTTTAGTCATGAAGTCCTTGCCCATGCCTATGTCCTGAATGGTATTGCCTAGGTTTTCTTCTAGGGTTTTTATGGTTTTACGTCTAACATTTAAGTCTTTAATCCATCTTGAATTGATTTTTGTATTAGACATAAGGAAGGGATCCACTTTCAGCTTTCTACATATGGCTAGCTAGTTTTCCCAGAACCATTTATTAAATAGGAAATCCTTTCCCCCATTTCTTGTTTTTGTAATGTTTGTCAAAGATCAGATGGTTGTAGATGTGTGGTGTTATTTCTGAAGGCTCTATTCTGTTCCATTTGGTCTATATCTCTGTTTTCGTACCAGTACCATGCTGTTTGGTTACTGTAGCCTTGTAGTATATTTTGAAGTCAGGTAGTGTGATGCCTCCAGCTTTGTTCTTTTGGCTTAGGATTGTCTTGGCAGTGCAGACTCTTTTTTGGTTCCATATGAACTTTAAAGCAGTTTTTTCCAATTCTGTGAAGAAATTTATTGGTAGCTTGATGGGGATGGCACTGAATCTATAAGTTACCTTGGGCAGTATGGCCATTTTCATGATACTGATTCTTCCTATCCATGAGCATGGAATGTTCTTCCATTTGTTTCTGTCCTCTTTTATTTTGTTGAGCAGTGGTTTGTAGTTCTCCTTGAAGAGGTCCTTCACATCCCTTGTAAGCTGGATTCCTAGGTGTTTCATTCTCTTTGAAGCAATCATGAACGGGAGTTCACTCATGATTTGACTTTCTGTTTGTCTGTTATTGGTGTATAGGAATGTTTGTGATTTTTGCACATTGATTTTGTATCCTGAGACTTTGCTGAAGTTGCTTATCAGCTTAAGGGGATTTGGGGCTGAGATGATGGGCTTTTCTAACTATACAATCATGTCACCTGCAAACAGGGACAATTTTACTTCCTTTTCCTAATTGAATACCCTTCATTTCTTTCTTTTCCCTGATTGCCCTGGCCAGAACTTCCAACACTATGTTAAATAGGAGTGGTGAGAGAGGGCATCCCTGTCTTGTGCCAGTTTTCAAAGGGAATGCTTCCAGTTTTTGCCCATTCAGTATGATGTTGGCTGTGGGTTTGCCATAAATAGCTCATTATTTTGAGATATGTCCCATCAACACCTAGTTTATTGAGAGTTTTTAGCATGAAGGGCTGTTGAATTTTGTCAAAGGCCTTTTCTGCATCTGTTGAGATAATCATGTGGTTTTTGTCTTTGGTTCTGTTTATATGATGGATTACATTTATTGATTTGCATATGTTCAACCAGCCTTGCATCTCAGGGATGAAGCCAACTTGATCATGGTGGATAAGCTTTTTGATGTGCTGCTGGATTCAGTTTGTCAGTATTTTATTGAGGATTTTTGTATTGGTGTTCATCAGGGATATCGGTCTAAAATTCTTTTTTTTTTTTTTGTGTGTGTGTGTGTGTGTGTGTGTGTGTGTGTGTGTCTCTGCCAGGCTTTAGTATCAGGATGATGTCAACCTCATAAAATGAATTAGGGAGGAGTCCCTCTTTTTCTATTGATTGGAATAGTTTCAGAAGGAATAGTATCAGCTCCTCTTTGTATCTCTGGTAGAATTCGGCTGTGAATTCGTCTGGTCCTGGACTCTTTTTGGTTGGTAGGTTATTAATTATTGCCTCATTTTCAGAATCTGTTATTGCTCTATTCAGGGATTCAACTTCTTCCTGGTTTAGTCTTGTGAGGGTGTATGTGTACAGGAATTTATCCATTTCTTCTAGATTTTCTAGTTTATTTGTGAAGAGATGTTTACAGTATTTTCTGATGGTAGTTTGTATTTCTGTGGGATCAGTGCTGATATCCCCTTTATCATTTTTTATTGTTTGTTTTTGATTCTTCTCTCTTTTCTTCTTTATTAACCTTGCTAATAATGATATATCAATTTTGTTGATCTTTTCAAAAAACCAGGTCCTGGATGCATTGATTTTTTGAAGTGTTTTTTATGTCTCTCTCTCCTTCAGTTCTGCTCTGATCTTATTATTTCCTGCCTTCTGCTAGGTTTGAATGTGCTTGCTCTTGCTTCTCTAGTTCTTTCATTGTAATGTTAGGGTGTCAATTTTAGATCTTTCCTGCTTTCTCTTGTGGGCATTTAGTGCTATATTTTTCCCTCTACACACTGCTTTCAGTGTGTCCCAGAGATTCTGGCATGTTGTGTCTTTGTTCTCATTGGTTTCAAAGAACATTTTTATTTCTGCCTTCATTTCGTTATGTACCCAGTAGTCATTCAGGAGCAGATTGTTCAGTTTCCATGTAGTTGAGTGGTTTTTAGTGAGTTTCTTAATACTGAGTTCTAGTTTGATTGCACTGTGGTCTGAGAGACAGTTTCTTATAATTTCTGGTATTTTACATTTGCTGAGGAATGCTTTACTTCCAACTATGAGGTCAATTTTGGAATAAGTGTGATGTGGTGCTGAGAAGAATATATATTCTGTGGATTTGGGGTAGAGAGTTCTGTAGATGTCTATTAGGTCTGCTTGTTGCAGAGCTGAGTTCAATTCTTGGATATCCTTGTTAACTTTCTGTCTTTGTTGATCTGTCTAATGTTGACAGTGGGGTGTTAAAGTCTCCCATTATTATTGTGTGGGAGTCTAAGTCTCTTTGTAGGTCTCTAAGGACATGCTTTATGAATCTGGGTGCTCCTGTATTGGGTGCATATATATTTAGGATAGTTAGCTCTTCTTGTTGAATTGATCCCTTTACCATTATGTAATGGCCTTCTTTGTTTCTTTTGATCTTTGTTGGTTTAATGTCTGTTTTATCAGAGACTAGGATTGCAACCCTTGCTTTTTTTTGTTTTCCATTTGCTTGGTAGATCTTCCTCCATCCCTTTATTTTGAGCCTGTGTGTGTCTCTGCACATGAGACAGGTCTCCTGAATACAGCACACTGATGGGTCTTGACTATCCAATTTGCCAGTCTGTGTCTTTTAATTGGAGCATTTAGTCGATTTACATTTAAGGTTAATATTGTTATGTGTGAATTCAATCCTGTCATTATGATGTTAGCTAGTTATTTTGCTCATTAGTTGATGCAGTTTCTTCCTAGCATTGATGGTCTTTACAATTTGGCATGTTTTTGCAGTGGCTGGTACTGATTTTTCCTTTCCCTGTTTAGTGCTTCCTTCAGGAGCTCTTGTAAGGCAGGCTTGGTGGTGACAAAATCAGCATTTGTTTGTCTGTAAAAGATTTTATTTCTGCTTCATTTATGAAGCTTAGTTTGGCTAGATATGAAATCCTGGGTTGAAAATTATTTTCTTTAAGAATGTTGAATATTGACCCCCACTCTCTTCTGACTTGTAGAGTTTCTGATGAGAGATCTGCTGTTAGTCTGATGGGCTTCCCTTTGTGGGTAACTCGACCTTTCTCTCTGGCTGCCTTAACATTTTTTCCTTCATTTCAACTTTGGTGAATTTGACTATTATGTGTCTTGGGGTTGCTCTTCTCAAGGAGTGTCTTTGTGGTGGTCTCTGTATTTCCTGAATTTGAATGTTGGCCTGCCTTGCTAGGTTGGGGAAGTTTTCCTGGATAATATCCTGAAGGGTGTTTTCCAACTTGGTTCCATTCTCCCCATCACTTTCAGGTACATTAATCAGATGCAGATTTGGTCTTTTCACATAGTACCATATTTCCTGGAGGCTTTGTTCATTTATTTTCACTCTTTTCCTCTAAACTTCTCTTCTCACTTCATTTCATTCATTTGATCTTCAGTAACGGATACCCTTTCTTCCGCTTGATCAAATCGGCGACTGAAGCTTGTACATGCATCACATAGTTCTCGTGCCATGGTTTTCAGCTCCATCAGGTCATTTAAGGTCTTCTCTACATCATTTATTCCAGTTAGCCATCTGTCTAATCTTTTTTTCAAGTTATTAGCTTCTTTGCAATGGGTTTGAACATCCTCCTTTAGCTCGGAGAAGTTCGTTATTACCAGTCGTTTGAAGCCTTCTTCTCTCAACTCGTCAAAGTCATTCTGCATGCAGCTTTGTTCCATTGCTGGCGAGGAGCTGCATTCCTTTGGAGGAGAATATGCGCTCTGATTTTTAGAATTTTCAGCTTTTCTGCTCTGGTTTCTCCCCATCTTTGTGGTTTTATCTACCTTTGGTGTTTGATGATGGTGTCGTACAGATGTGGTTTTGGTGTGGATGTCCTTTCTGTTTGTTAGTTTTCCTTCTAACAGTCAGGACCCTCAGCTGCAGGCCTGTTGGAGTTTGCTGGAGGTCCACTTTAGACTCTGTTTGCTGGGTATCACCAGCAGAGGCTGCCGAAGAGCAAATATTGCAGAACAGCAAATGTTGCTATCTGATCCTTCTTCTGGAAGCTTCATCTCAGAGGGACACCCAACTTTATGAGTTGTCAGTTGGCCCCTACTGGGGGATGTCTACCAGTTAGGCTACTCGGGGGTCAGGGAGCTACTTGAGAAGGCAGTCTGTCTGCTCTCAGATCTCAAACTCTGTGCTGGGAGAAGCAATACTCTCTTCAAAGCTGTCAGGCAGGGATGTTTAAGTATGCAGAAGTTTCTGCTGTCTTTTGTTCAGCTATGCCCTACCCCTAGAGGTGGAGTCTATAGAGGCAGGTAGGCCTCCTTGAGCTGTGGTGGGCTCCACCCAGTTCGAGCTTCCTGGCCGCTTTATTTACCTACTCAAGCCTCAGCAATGGCAGATGCCCCTCCCTCAGCCTGGCTGCGGCCTTGCAGTTCGATCTCAGACTGCTGTGCTAGCAGTGAGCGAGGCTCCATGGGTGTCGGACCCTCCAAGCCAGGTGCGTGATATAATCGCCTAGTGTACCATTTGCTAAGGCCATTGGAAAGTGCAGTATTGGGGGGGAGTGTCCCGATTTTCCAGGTACCATCTGTCATGGCTTCCCTTTGCTAGGAAAGGGAATTCCCCAGCCCCTTGCACTTCCTGGGTGAAGCAATGCTCCACCCTGCTCCATGGGCTGTACCCACTGTCTGACAAGCCCCAGTGAGAAGAACCTGGTACCTCAGTTGGAAATGCAGAAATCACCAGTCTTCTGCATCGCTCACACTGGGAGCTGCAGATTGGAGATTTCTGGTTTCTAAAAAAATTTTTCTTCTTGTTATCCATGCCAACTATCAACGAAAAGAGAGTCCCAGGGTTTCACAAAGAAGTGGTAAGGTACAATACGTAAGACTACTCTGGAACTTTTGCTAATTGTGTCTGTTTGCTAGAAGGTCACATCTCTTGTCCAAACCAGGAATTGAAAGAATATATGGTCCACTGATCCATCTTTTGTTGTGTCAGGGAAATATGCTTTAAATAACTCCTTTAGTGAAGAAAGATGTCTGATGTTTTTGTCCTTTATTTTATCTCTAACACTGTAATTTTCATCACAAGTAAATGAATTGAGAAATTCAAATAACTTATAGCTTCCACAATCAAGTCTTTTCAGCTGACTCATTTGTTTCATTTACCTCACTATGATCCTGTCATGATTGTGAAAACATTTTCAATTTTGCCTTTCAGTTGTTGATTGAGAGTGTTACACCCTGGGGGAAAAATGCTACATAATACGACTTTGTGAACTAATCTTTATTATTAACATTAACAATATATTCACACATCCAGATTTTTGGTCCTTTTCTTGGTTTCATATTATGGAGAAGGCTAGGCTCTTTCTCTCAGCTAATGCAGTAAACATCTCTACTCTGCAGTAAACTTCTAAAATCATTTCTGTTTTAGTTTACATGTGTCATAGGAGATACAGACAACCGTTTGATTGTTTTATGTTACCTTCTTCTTCCCATTAATTTACCATTTACCAATGTCTTTAATGCAAGAGCTCAGACTTGACTGATGCAAATCAATGACTTTTTAAACACTTCGTCCCTCTGGTGTTTTGTGTGTAATGGAGCAGGTGTATTAGGATATTTCCATATTGCAAAATCAAAAACTATGTTACCTTTCTAATCAAATAAAAGTGTACTTTTAAAATAAAAAATAGTTAACTTTTTTTAAAGAATGAAAGAAAAAATGCATACTTGCACCCTATTTAATGTTTATCCCCAACAGAATTGCCTTCACAGGCAGGTATTTTGATGCTTCGAGACAGTCTTTCATTGCAGTCTCAGACACTGCAATGAATTAGCTCTAACCATTTTTTGGTTGTATTATCACCATGCATGCTTTAGAGAGGCAGAGTCTAATTGGTTTATCTTAGGTTAACTTGCATTCACCCCCTTGATGTGGCAGAGGGTAATAACTTTCCCCAAACACCTATTTTGTCTTTCTTCCTTTCTAAAACAGAACTCCAGAGGTTTAGCTGCATACAGGCTCTGCACCTAGAGACTATATTTCCTTTGCAACCAGGTGTGAGCATGTGATTTAGTTCTAGTCAATAGAATGTGAACAAAAAGATGTTCACAACTGTCAGGTTCTCATAAAGATAAAGTCACCTTACCAGGACTTGTTTTTCCCAGTCCCACGTACAGAAACATGAACATGTGGAACAGGTTAGCTGTGTCCAGTGTTGTTACAGCAAGTGAAAACAGTAGCCTGGGGATGGTGGAGCAACAATATGGAAGGATCAGGATCCTAGAATGACTTTCTGTAGCAAAGCTGATCTGCCAACTTGAAATGGCAAGTACTATGAGAAAGAGAAATTAACTCCTACCTCCTTAACTTTGAAGTTTCTTTGTTACATCTGGTTACGGTAACTACTATGCCCCACATAAGGAGGATAAGGGACTGTTTTGCTGACTGTTCTTAACATGAGATAATCATTTCTTCAAAAGAATTAGAAACCAAGAACCACTCCCTAAAATGGAATTCATTCTGGGAAACTGAAACAATGAATCCAGTACAGCTTTCACAGGGTAATAAATATATTGTGCAGCTTTCATAGAAATAGGCAAGTCAAACCAATTACTGTGTTTGCCTGAAGATTATTTTGAGGACTTTATCCATGATATCACTCACTTTTCCCTAAAGTGTCCCTTACAACATTTTGTTTACAATGAAATGCTCAGAGAAGTTTTTATTCCCCTGAGAAAGTGATCTGATTTTGATTTTGACCAAAAAACTACGTGCATGAAAATGTTTCCCCCTTCATTTTGTACCGAGAAGTTTAGAGTTGAATTTACAATTCAGGTAACTCTTATATTGTTCCTTATAGTACGCAAAGTAGTGTCCTTTTTAAGTGTTGGCCTTGGATTCTTAACCTAATTTTTATTATTCTGGATTTTGACTTTTAAACTTTTATGTTTTAGCATTTTATTTTACATGCTTTTATTGTCCCCAGATTCAACTACTAAAAAAGATTGGTGGACTATGAATAAATGAGAAAATAATTCAACAAACAGAGTGTTCATAATTTTAAAAGATATACATTCAACTTTTTCTAATTTTTCAGGAAACTTATCTATATTTTATTAATCACTACCAAGTTCCCATTCTCTTTCCAAAGTTTCTATATGTTTTCTTGATTCTCTTCCCTGTCAATCTTTAATTATAGTCATTTAGCCTTATGTTAGGAGCAAAGTGGGATCCAGGTTTTGTGGGACCTAAAGCTTATATAACATTGGAGACTCTATTAAATGCACAGCTAGGACTGAAGTGAATATTTATGTAGAATGAGATATGAAATTATAACCACAAATATGTTAAAAAGAAATTAAAAAGAAACCATAACCACAAACACAATGAAATCTGCAGAAAATATTAGTAAACTGCCTACAGTATGTTCATGCAAGTATATTTTCAAATTCTTGTCAGCTATAAACAATATTGTGCTTGTTTTTTTCTCATTTAATACTCCATCATTATTTTCCCATGACATTTAGGATTTATTTTTAAATATAAATAATTTACTATTAAAAGATTTGAAATAAAGATCCCCAAAACAAAACAGATGCTTGCAAGGATGAGGGGAAAAGAAAATGCTCATACATTGTTGGTGGGAATGTAAATCAGTATGACCTCTAGGGAAAACGGTATGAAAAGCTTTCAAAAAACTAAAAATAGAGCTACCATAGGATGCAGCAATCCCACTACTGGGTATCTATTCAAAGAAAAAGAAACCAATATATCGAAGGAATACCTGTGTTCACATGTTTATTGCAGCATTATTCACAATAGCAAAGATATGGAATTAAGTGCCCAGCAACAGACTACTAGATAAAGAATATGTGGTACATATACAAAATGGAATACTATTTGGTCATAAAAAAGAATAAAATCACATTATTTGTAGCAGTGTGAATGAAACTGGAAGCCATTATGTTAAGTGAAATAAGCCAGCCACAGAAAGACAAATATCTCATGTTCTCGTAAGTGGGAGTGAAAAAACCTGAACTCAGGGACCTAAAGAAATAACAATAGATAACAAAGACTGACAAGCATGGATGGGTGGGAGTGGGAACTGAAAAGAGGTTGGTTATCGGTACAAACATACAGTTAAATAGAAGAAATAAGTTCTAATGTTTGATAGCAGACTAGGGCGCCTATAGTTAGCAACAATATTATGTATATTTCTCAAAGCAACTAGAAAGAGCACTTTGAAATGATGCCAACACATAAAAATGATACTCAAGGTGATGGATACCCCAATAATCCAATTACATGCAAAGAATATATGATTTTCTATCAGACACTCACATGCATGCCATAAATATGTAAATTACATGCCAATAAAAGAAGATTTGAAAATAAAATATAATTTTTATGTGTTTAAAAATGAAATCAATTTAAAAACTCATTAAAATTGAAAGCAAACTGAAATGAATACATCTGTGGATCAAATTTGTGATATAACTACACACTAAAGATAAGTAGAGCTATTACAATCCCTACTAAATGGAACCAGAATTCCTTGAGAAAATGGCTAATTCTAGGTTTGGGGCAGAAAACATATAACATGAGTCTAGGATGTGCCACAAAAGAGAAAAATTTCAAGGACTGATGGAGTTGTATCAGTTGGTCATGGAAGCAAACATAAAGGATCTCCACTGATCAAAGATGAGAAAAAATGAATAAAAATTAATGGAAGTAATTGATTGAAAGCAATTAAATAAAGCAAATTTTCTATGTTCATAATGATGAAGAGGAGAGAGATGGTGAGAGAGAAACAGGTCAAAATTTAAAACTCAGTAAACATCACTAGAAATAACTAGAGTACCAAGTACTATTTACAGAATGGATAATTTAACATAACACTTATTTTGCCTTGAATATAAACTATAGTTCAAGAAAACCAAACAGTCATAGTTGATGAAAGAATGATATTCTTTATAAATTTCATCTAAAAAAATTAAGAAGCATAATAGAATTAGAAAATTACCCCCAATGAAGAAATTAAATCAGGAAACTATCATAAAGAAATGTAGACATCATATCAAAGATTAATGTAAAATATTAAAATGGAGGGACCAGATTGTCACCACCTGAAATCACTGATCAATCTCAGCATCACTAAATTGGGAACAACCAAATATTTCAGGCCTTTGATGTGATATCAGTTGAAGCATACAACACCATCTCTAAACATTCGTGGCAAAAATGTTGAGCCTAAATCTAATAAAAACTCTAGAAGTAATTTCCATTTAGAGAAAATATGGGAGGTGGAGGCACACGTTAACTCCATGAGGAACAAAGCAGACAAATTTAGAATGTGGAACATTCTACAGAGCAAATATTTTGTTTCTGTAACAAGTAAATTGTACAAAAGAGGAAAAAAGAGATGAGCGGAAAGTGGGCTAAATTTCAGTTGGTGGAAGGGCTGTGTCAAGTGTAACATGTGATCTTATTTGGATACTGTTTCAAGCAAACTAACTGTTAAAAAGGCACTTTTTATAATTGAGAAAATTTACTTATGGACATTATATTATCTCAAATAATTATTTTTACTTTCCTATAAATGATCATTGCATTGCCATTGTATAAAAATGCAATTGTTTTACTTGTATAATGGAGCATGTAGGGATAAAAGAACATGATGTATAGAATTCACTTTTAAATACTTCAGTAGAGAAGAAAAGGAGACTAGATGAAGCAAATTAATTGTTAAATTTGGTTGATAAGTATATGAAAGTTCATTGATTATATATAAAAAATTTATATTTTATAAGTCTGGCTTAAAATGCCATGAGACCGAATGTTTTAAAAGAAATGGTTATTTTGGTATTCAAACAATACATTTTTACTGTATGTAATATGAAAGTAAAAATAAAATTAAAATCCCCTGAAATCTGTTCATGGAGAAATTACTATTGTTGGCAACTGGATTTAATATTTACATGAATAAAATATTACAAAATAAAAATGAAATGAAGTTTTTAACTTGCTAGTATCCATTAAATCAATATCATCATATATATACACAATATGAAATTATCACCCCCAAAAGAACTATTAAGAAAATGCTAATCTAAAATGCTGAATTACCATTACATATACGTTATGCTATGATAATTTCTATTGTTATGATTTCTTTCTAATTGGTCTTGAGGTCTCTCTATTGAGAGAGGCCTAAAGCCAAGATAAACAGGAGAGCCCTGACAGGGGAAAGTTAAGTTCAAGCGTGTGTTTCAGGTGAGGCACAATGAAGAAGTAAAACCAAAGTGCATGAAACAGAGCAAATTTATTACTCACTGGCCCCAGAGTGATTCAGTGTGTCAACAAGAGGCCGACTGGGAGATTTGGAGGTGGCAGGGAGCTGGAGCTGTGGAAGTAGAGGAAAACATGTAGAGAGAGAGAGACAGAGACCTGGGAACTATTCCTTTATTAAGGTCCAGGGGGTTATCCTTTAGGCTTTCCCTTGGGAATTGTGGATTAGCTAGTTTAAGGAAGATATTTATTTATTTATTTTTGAGACAGCATCTTGCTCTGTCACCCAGGCTGGAGTGCAGTGGCCTGACCTCGGCTCACTGCAACCTCCGTTTCCCGGGTTCAAGCAATTCTCCTGCCTCGGACTCCCGAGTAGCTGGGATTACAGGCACGTGCCACCGCGCCTGGCTAATTTTTGTATTTTTAATAGAGATGGGGTTACACCATGTTGGCCAGGCTGGTCTCGAAGTCCTGACCTCAGATGATGCACCCGCCTCACCCTCCCAAAAGTGCTGGGATTACAGGCGTGAGCCACCGTGTGCGGCTGGGGAGAACTTATTGACGACTCTAGAGTTGACCATTAGGTTTTATCGCGGTCAGGAGCTGTGAAATGTTTTGGGTTTTAGATCACTGAGATGAGGAACAATGGGCTATATCACAAACAGCTGCATAGGAAGAAGGAAGTTTTAACTAAACCAAAGGTGACAGGGCACAACTGGGTTCAAACAACTTAGATCAGCCTTAAAAATAGATACTGAGGCAGCATGTATATGAAACAAATTTATGACACATCACCTAGTAGTTAATAGAATAAACCCTCTCTGCAATGTCTGTTTTTGAATTTATCTTTAGCATATACATTAGTTTGCCTACCTCATATGTCCTTGATTATTTTTCTTTGTCCACTATTGTAACTTTTGATAGAAATGGCTTTCAAATAAAAATAAATTCAACAAATATTTATTGAATGCTTACTGTGTGCCAGGTATAGGGGTGGCAGGATGCACTGATAAATTAGATATGGTTGCAGTCCACAAGGAGTGAGAGGCTGTTAAAGCTTGTGGATATAATAAATTTAAAATCTACGATAAAATATGACATGTGCTCTAACAGATGTTTACTGGAGGTGATACAGGGCATAGAAGAGGGAGCAATTGACTTTCCCTGGCAAAGTAAAACAAACAAACAAAAAAACCCTTCAATTAGCAGGGATGTTTTATGTCGAATTTTAAAAGATGATTGAGGTTTGCGGTGGGAGTCATAGTGAAATGTCGCCCAAATCAAAGTGAAGATGGTAGAGGCAACAAAGGCAGGTTGACATAAAGTCAAGTTGCAAGGTAAGCACAGTGCCAGGCAGTTCATGATGACTGTAGAGTCGTGAAGGGAATGAGGGGAGTGGGCATGGAAAAGGAGGTTGTGGGACATTTATAGAGGCAAGACTAGCAGATAGGCACAGCCAGATCTAGAATAGAACACAAAGGTTAGACTAAAACTTTTTATTGTTACAAATTTACACATGATAGTAAGACACAAAAACGCTAACTTAAAAGTATTTTCTCAGGCTCTTCATATATATTTTATTTTTTCCCATCTTTAAAATTTAGACACTAGAGGATTTTACTTTCAATCTGCAGTAAAAAGGCAGTAATAGATTTAAAAAGACATTCAAGTAAAGAGAGTACATTTGGACAACCCAATAAATGCATGCATGAGATTGCCTGGTGTTCTGTAATGAGAGTTCTGGAGGCTTTCAGGGCTGTGTCTGTTGGCAGCAACTAAGGAACTAGCAGACAATGTTACAGGCAAAGCAAGCTTGAAGGAACTCACTTCTAAGTCTCATGATGGGTTTTGGACATGTTGATTTTGTTATAAAACTGAACAGTTTTATTCCTTTTTCAAAACATTTTTAAGTTCAGGGATACATGTGGAGGTTTGCTATATAGGTAAATTTCAGGTCATGGGTAAATTGCATGTCATGTTTAGTGTACAGATTTTGTCACCCAGGTAATAAGCATATCTGAGAGGCAGTTTTTCCATCCTCCCCCTCCCCCCACCTTCCACCCTCAAGTAGGCCCAGTGTCTGTTGTTCCCTTCTTTATGTCTGTTGTGTAGCCACTGTGTAGCTCCCACTTATAAGTGAGAACAAGCAATAATTGATATTCTTTTTCTGCATAATTTCACTTAGGATAGCGACCCTCAGTTCCATCCATGGTGCTGCAAAGAATATAATTTTATTTATTTTTTTTATGGCTGGCTGCTTAGTATTTCATGGACACACACACACCCCCCCCCCCATGGGATATGTGTGTGTGTGTGTATATATATATATATATATATATATGTTCTAATTGGTCTTGAGGTGTCTCTATTGAGAGAAGACTAAAGTCAAGATAAACATACACACACACATATACACACCACAGAATACTAAGCATCCATAATATGTGGCTTTATTTTCTTTATCCAACCAATTGTTGATGACTGCTAGGTTGGTTCTATGACTGTTATTGTGAATAACGCTGCCCTAAACGTACTAGTGCAGATGTCTTTTTGATAGAATAATCTCTATTTTTAGTGGGGCTGAATACCCAGTACTGAGGCTGCTGGGGTGAAGGGTAGTTCTATTTTTAGTTCTTTGAGAAATCTCCATACTGCTTTCCATGAGATTTGAACTAATTTATATTCCCACCAACAGTATATAAGCATTCCTTTTTCTCTGCCACCTTGCTAGCATCTGTGTATTTTGACTTTTTAATAATAGCCATTCTGACTGGTGGGAGTTGGTATCTCATTGTGGTTTTGATTTGCATTTCTCTAATGATCAGCGATGTTAAGCTTTTTTGCCTATGCTTGTTGACCATGTGCATGTCTTCTTTTGAGAAGTATCTGTTCATGTCCTTTGCCCACTTTTTAATGGGGTTGCTTTTGCTTGTAAATTTGTTTAAATTCCTTGTAGATTCTGGATGTTAGACCTTTGTCAGATGCATAGTTTGCAAATATTTTCTCCCATTCCATAGGCTATTTACTCTGCTGATAGCTTCTTTTGCTGTGCAGAAGCTCTTTAGCTCAATTAGCTCCCAATTGTCAATTTTTGTTTTTGTAAAACTGTTATTCTGTCTAAAATCAGTTATTTGAAGAAAGAATTAGAGTACATCAAAAGGTATAATTCACTTGACAAGTCCAAAATTACAAAATGTTTGCCTTTTATTTTATTGTTTATTGTTTCTACACTGTTTTCTTCTTTGAAAAATGAGATGGTCTATTATTTACTTGGTAAAGCAGTCCAAAGGCTCAAAGACACACACTGGGCATCAGATCAACTTCAGTTTCTCTTTATGTTTCTAGAAGGTCAATTTCTTAGTCTCATAACAAATCATCTCAGTGAATCCTGGCATTTTTTTCTACCTCCATTTTTGGAATTAGAGATGGTATATTAAACATGCAGAAGTTTTGTTTATTTAGCACATAATTTTTTACAGTTTCAACTTTATAGAATATTTTCTATCTCTCGCTGTTTGAAAGAAGAAATATTTTTGTTCCAAGTTGATAAAATGTTAGTTCTAGCTTTTTCCTCTGTTTCAGCTTATGAAAAATATGAAACAAATTTCATAGGTCATCCGTTTTGATGACATATAGATGTCTCATTGCTAGAGATGAAACAAAATTCCTGTAAAACTAAAGCATATATTATAGAAAAAATGGAAGGCAAAGTTTCTTGGCCTCAAATACTTAGAAGTATAGCTTTACATTGAAACTACTCCATGCTTTTAGATGAGTATGATTATGCTGTCACATAAACAATCCATATGGATTCTTTTGTACCAGCAATTGTAAAATAAATTGTTGTCAAATATTTTCATATGCCCTCTTAATATCAAAAATAATCAGAGATCACATATTTCTGAAATAGTAACATTGGAGAAGGTAAACTATGTGAAGGAAAACAAGTGGAAAAATATACTACAAAGCAATTTTCATAGCGCAAAGAAGCCTTCAACGATATCCAGTTATATATATGAGTGAAATTTCTCCCTTATAGAAGTTTCATAGGCGTTTCCAAAAGTTCTAGAAGTTTAAGTATAGAAAATGCCTTTTTTAACCTTTAAAGACAGTTGAATCTGCAGGCAAGACAGTGAACATTATGAAAAAACCAAGGACAATTGAGATTTTTAGATTATCCTTTTGTGACCCTGGCACTCAGAAAATAGAGAAATTTGTCAAACCTCCAGCATACTATTTGAAGAGGCACCTATACAACAATTAGAAATAAACACAAGAATGAGTGGCAGCTGTGACAGACATTCTGAAACTTTGTCTCACAAAATATATCTTAAAGTCTGAGTGCAGCATCTATCTGGAAAATCATAATATTTTAAATAAAGACAAAGATATTGAAGCTGTGTCCTTTGTGACATGCACATGTTCATGTGTACACGTGCCTGTGCGCACACACACATAAAGATGTTCTCCTTACCATTTTTCATGCTGCTTTTCTGTACCAGCAAAAGTGAGCTTTGCTCAACATTATGGGAAGCATTCCAAAGGAAAACTCTTAGAACTGATGCATGAAAAAGAAAAACCCACCTGTTACTAGGATACCAAAGTCCTTTATCTTCTGACGTTCAACAGTAAATTGGAAGCAAGTTGAAGACTCACTCATAATGCAAGAAAGCAGCTTGAAAGACAAGCTGCTTCCATAGACATTTTATTACACACTGGCTTCAAGAACATTGCCCACATTTAATGCACTGGTAGACCTTGCCATAAAGTAAGAGAGTCACTAAGACCTGGATTAGAAACAGTAGAGAAATTTAATTTGAAAGAACTGCAGAAGGATTGTGTCATACTGCCAAAGCAAAATAGATCTGTGCCTGCGCTTTCACGGTGCAAGGCTTAAGCTGAGTTAAATGAGAAAAATATTTGAATATGTTCAAAAGCTTGGAAGTGATTTTTATACATTACATGTGCAGTGTTACTGTACCTATCAGGAGGAGACATAGTACAAGAATATAATTATTAAATTACCCTTCAGACTTGTCTTCCCTGTCCTAAATAATATTATTTCCTTTAACATTCCCACAGTTCTTATGCTCCCCCATTTCTGAACACCTTATTTTTATTTCCTGACTTTTCCATCTTCTCTACCTCGATTTGCTGCACTGAAATAATTTGGTCAAATGGCTTTGTAACATAGCAATTGGTATTTAAATGTGTGAAAGTTGTACAGATCTGTCATACCAATTTTCATATAATGTATTGACATATACATAAATTTTAATATTTTCTACTGATGGTAGCATTTATGTGAAGCATCTAGGGAATTTCTACATGATTAATTAGAGCCTCAGTACAGTATTATTTGAGATTCATTGAGACTTAGATTTAGTGGTTGTCTTGTTACTGTAGTAAGGTGTTATAACATGTAAGAGCAATTTAAATATACATTTTCTGCAATACTTCAAAGATAGTTATCACAGGCACTGAAACTGAATCACTTGGTGTCCTTTTCTTTTCAGAGAAATAAGAAAATCCGTTGTGGGCGATTTTAGCCATAAGAGTACATTCAGTTATCTTTGCACAGCAGTTTTCTCTCTGTTCCCAGTCTCATGCTCTGAGCAGTATAATACCAACAGACTGACATTTAAAAGAACTCTTGAGACCAGGACATTTATGCCAGCAGGATGTTTTGTGAAATTAATACATTGTGCTCATCAAAGGGACATTGTAATAGAAATCTATTCTTCTGCAGTTGACTCCAGAGACCACAGATCACTTGGCCTACCTGGATACATGTTTTTAAGAAAGAAGCCAAGAGATGATTTTAGGTTGTTAGGGAGGTGACATTGCTGACAAAGACAAGCTAAAATATACGAAACAGAACCATAGTCAAACTTACCTTACTTCTAAAATGTGACAGCTACAATCATTAAAAAGAGACTGTGATAAAAGGAATTTTTCTTTAAATCCTCTAAGATCTTGACTTTTTCGTACTCTTTACCTTAGACCATTTTGAAGAATGAGCCGTAGGACTTTGGATCTTACAGGAAGAACCTTTTGGTGTCTGGGGTCTCTTACAGCAGCTATCATGCAGTGTTATGAAAAGTGCCCTTTTCCAGGAGACTTATGTTTGTTTGACTCCAGGTAGGCCACTAGTTGACCAGGTAACCACTTGGCCACTTAATCATTACAGGTTTCAAGTTCTTTATTTGTAAAATGAAGGGATTAGACCAATATTTCCATCATACTATAAGAAATCTGTTTTGTTACATAATTTGCTGGTTTCTACTCATTACTGTTAGAACGTATTTAGATTAGTTCAAGAGAATAAAAAGGTACACATCTCACATCCTGTAAGACAAAATAGGGAGTTGCCCACACATCTGAGAGATTCCCCACATCACAGGCTTTGTATAAACTTCATGAGCACCTTCCCAACCTGATTCAAGAATGTGACACCCCGGACTGATAACAAGGGATCAAGTGATCCTGCTTTATTTCCACAAACTCGGTTTGTAAAAACTCTAATAATTAAATGCATTTTCTGTTACTTGTAGTGGGAGAGATAATATTTTGAGGCATGTTTCATCAACAACCCTCTGTGAATTGGCCATTATTATGTCTGTATTTAGGAAAAATAAACATATGTAACATATCAGGTAAAATATAGACAACATTATCAGGCAAGAGTAGTTACTGCAATCTGCATTCTTATGAATTTATATCACTGAGTGATGGTCAGCTTAGTTGGACAAAAAGGAACTCAACTATGCTTTGCCCTCATACAATCTACACACAGCATTGCTTCTTCCTACTGTCAGTTATGAGACCTCGTAAGTGAAGAAATAATTGATGTTGTAATTTATAAGCAATATAGATTGATTTTGAGAAGTCAATTGTTGTTATTAACTAATAATAATGTTAGGCTTACTCAAAAGATGTCTATGAACAGCAGACAGTTTGAATTGGGTTGTGCAAAAAGGCACATGTGGATAATTTTGGAAGACTACAATTTGTCTCTTACAAAGGTGGCTTTTATGTAGGGCTTTACCCCCTTTATTCCTGTCTCTGTTTAATCATTATCCCAGGATAACAACCAAAGGACAATTGCCAGCTTATTTTAGTCTATTCACCTAGGCAGCTTAATCTATTGTTCTTAGTACAAATTAGTATCTTATTTTTCTGATTATTAATACATTCCTATAAAACAGCCAAAAATTAGAAATGAATAAAACATCAGTTGTAAGTCTCCCATAATTGGAAGGAAGGTAGGATGAGTTGAAATTCAGGGATGTCTGTTGCATGCATATTACTTATACTGTGTCCAACAAAAGAATGAAGCATTTTGCTAAAAAGAGAATTGAAACTAGGAAGAAGAGTTTGTACTGTGTCTGTTTTATTTTCCATATATGGTCATTCAAACAGTAAAGAAGCATTTCTGAAATATAAAGACAACCATGAAAAGAATGAGCCATAGCACATGAAATATTTTGAATGATCCTAGTTTTCCATTTCATTTTGTAACAGAACACAAAATTTAACCTGTCCTTTCATGGTCAACACAATAGAATGCAACACAGCAAGACAGTCTGTCTAGTACTCAGAAACCAGATTTAATAATCAATAGAAGTAATAGAACATGAATCAAGCATGCATGTGAATAAAAGGAAGACATAACAAAAGACTGATTTTTCTTTGGGAGGCAAAGGTGGGAGGATAGCCTGAGGTCAGGAGGTCAAGACGAGCCTGGTCAGTGTAGCAAGATCCTGTCTCTACAAAAGAAAAAAAAAATTAGCCAAGCATGGCACAGAACTGTAGTCTCAGGTACTCGGGAAGCTGAGGTGGAAGAATCCCTTGAGCCCAGGAAGTTGACGCTGCAGTGAACCGTGATCACACCACTGCACTCCAGCTTGGGTAACAGAGCGAGACCCTGTCGTTCTCTCTCTCTCTCACATACACACACACACACACACACAGACTTTTTAGCACTTTTACATGAAAGAAGTGTGAATAATTGATGACAACAATGTCTTTTCTTTCTTCTAAAATAAGTGATCTTATAAGCAGAGAATGAAAAGTTGAAGTAAATATCGTAATTAACCATGAAACACTAGAGGCATTATTATTGCAATCTCTCAAAGAATAAAACAAAGATTAGACTGCTGAATTTGAAGTAAGAATATAAAGTAAACACTAAATTCATGTTAATCCTGGCTTCTTTTATCTTCATTCAGTAACAATCAACATTTAAGAAATATTTATTAGGTGCCATTGATGTGCCAGGAAATTGGTGAGGCCTTGAGCATTTTAGTGATGAGTAAGCACGGTTGTTATATTTAGGGAGTTCCTATTCTAGAGGGGATATAGATAAATAGACAAGCAATATTAGATGGTTATGACACCTACAGTGATAAAGGTAAAGAACTGGTTGCTAGGGAACCATTTAAGAAGGGAACACACTGCAAGAAGGAGTGGCCTCTCTACTAAATCTTAACAAGCTAGTAGGAATCACACAGGAGAGTAGATTGAAGAGGAGGTGCAGACTATAAATAAAAGGGGAGGGACATGTACAACATTGACATACAAGGCAGCACAATATATTTAAAGAACTGCAAATATTTGGGATAATTTCCAAGAAAGTTATTTCAACAGTTCCTAATAAGTCCAGTTCCACTAACTTTTGGATTTTTATATATTTTGAAAACCAAAATATTATATTGTTGCATCTCCTATAGATATGAGTTGGTATTAATTATTATTACAGGAAAGCCTTTCTTTGTCACTAGTTTGACTTGATTCCTAGTTGTAGGAGAGACTTCATACATGCCAATTCGTGAATTGTTCATTGGCTTTTATAATTCATTTACTGAAACATCAATGTCTAATCTCTGAGTTTATATTTAATATCTGCCCCTAGAAAGTCCATAATATTCCCAGATTTCTCAAAACCATGGGGCTAGCCACGTAGGATTGTCTTGGAAACCTTAGACAACTCATTATTTGTAGAAGAAGTACTTGTTTAGGAAATGGCTGGAAGCCAGATAAGACTCACATCAACCTGGAAATTATCTTCACATAGTTGTTACTTTTTCCCACAGTTTTACATATTTCAAGTCTTTAAAACTCAGGAATTTTCTGTGTGTTCTACTGAGATGAAACCTTGTGTCTATAAATAAGTTCTCAGATTTCATTTCAGAAAGATATCTTTGTTGACCTTTGAAATGAGCTTCATCTTTTGTTTGCTGTTTGAAATCCATTTTGAGTGAGAGTAGGGTTTCCATTGCAGCTGGAAAGCTTGCAATCTTTGTCTATTGACTTTAGCAACTAACCCCTGTAGCCTGGCAACTATGTCTAGGACACATTGAGCAGTCAATAAATACACATTGAGTAAATAAAGGAATGTTCATGGATCTGCATTCACACTACTGACTAGGTAGTCTTTAAGGACCATTTTAGCTCTAAATTTTTAAGATTCTATAGAAGAAGAACAATATGTGAGGAAGGGTCCATATCTTCTTAGAAATGTTCAGAAGAGAAAGAAGAAGAAAGAGGAGGTGGCAGAGGCAGGGAAAGAGAAGACGGGCAGGTAGGGAGGATGAGAGAAAACATGCAGGTGGGAAGTATAACACGGAGTGTGGAGTCTTTTCAGATAGTCTGGAGGGTCCCATGTCATGCAGATTCAGTCAGCACTGTTCAAATCATCTGCTTCCTCAGGCAGGAATTTGATCCATAACAAGTAGAGTAATGTTAAAGTCTGTTTAATCCATTTGGAGTACACATCCCAGCTAATACAAGTGTCTTGAGCAGTCAAAAAGAGGTTTTGAAAATTCCAAAGCTGCTTTATTTAGTTGAGCAACAGGATATACCACTGGCAGAAGCAGCTTAGGAAATTCATTAAAAGGTAAAGATTTCTTTTAATGAAATACTGTAGCTTGGCAGTTAAACAAAAATTGATATACACCTTGGGAACTTTTACTTCCTTGGTATGCCCTTCATAGCACATGTGCAGAGAATAGTGATGCTAGTTTTCCAAGAAACATCATAAAACTTAGATCATGCCTATATTTAAACACAGTTGCTATTGTTCCACTGAGGTTGTACTCAAAGTTTAGGTGGGTGACATAATGGAGGATGCAACAGTTAAAGCCCTAAACTGATAGACCCAGAGGAAATGTCTAATGGCATTATACCAGTGAGAGAAAGGCACTCATGGTCTCCAAATTAAGGTGACTTTTTCTGTCTTAGGAACCAATTTGAAATGACTTACTCCTCTGAAAACATTGCATTATAAAACCATACTCTCCATATTACAGTAGAGCAGTGGCAAAAAATAAGAACATCTAATTAATAAAATAATTCTTAGGGGAGGGGAGAGAGGAGAGGGAAAGAAAGAAGGAACAAGACAACTGCATTCATTCATTCATATGTCAAGTATTTGGGTGCTTACTATGTGCCAAGTGCTGTTCTAGGACCGTAGAATAGAGCAGTGGGTGAGATAGATGAAATTTCCCTGCCCACTTTGATTTTACACTCTAGTAAAAAATAGTAAAAATAAGTAAAAAGAAATATGAACAAAACAAACTGTCAGAACATGATAAATGTTATATGTAAATTAATCAGAAAAGAAAAGATTGGAATTGGAGAGTTGGAAGAAAAGGGCAGATGTTACAATTTTAAATGGTCAGGTTTGGAAAGGGCTCCCTGAGAAGATTAATTTAAGCAAAATCTGAAGCAGGTGCAAGAGAGCAAGCATTAAGGATAACTGGGGAAGAAATGCTGGCAGATGAAGAACCTCTTTTCTATGTAACAAGAAATTGGCTTCAATATTTTATTTAGCATATTGAAGAAAAGCCAATGTTCCTTAGAAATATACATGGTGAGGACCCTCGGGCCTAAACTCTGAAAGTTTCAGAAACAACTGGCTGAGAAAGACTACCATGAACTTAGAGAAGCATGGAGCCCATGCATCATGCAGGCAGGTTCTTGCAAAAAGTGACGTTGAATGAATTCCTTTAGGTGCATCTGGCTCAGAGCTTCATCATGCTTTTGTGGAGGGATTGTAAGTTAATATCAGAAAGACCTGCTAAAGAATTTGTAGTTGGAACTAATATTTATTGAATGTTCCTTATGTGTCATTCAATATACAACACACATTCCAAGCAGTTTCTCATTTAATCCTCACAATAATCTTAAATGACAGGTAGGATTATTATCCGTATTTTATAAACAAATGAAATTAAAGTTTAGAGTAGTTAAATAATTTGGCCACACAGCTAGTAAGTTGTGGACCCAAAACTGGAATCCAGGCAATTTGTTTTCTAAGTTAACTAGAGAAAAATGTATTTATGTTTAACTATATAAAAATAACACACAATTCTTATTCTTTCTATTGCTTTTAGTTACATATTTAAAAATTTTTTTTTAAATTTAAATGATTAAACAAGTTTTTAAAGAAGCACATGAAGAAAACTAATTTAAGGTGTCTTCAGACATTAGTACAACTCTAGATAAACAGTATGGAAGCCCCAACTATCATCTGCTGTGAAGATAAAATCCTCCCCCTCACAGGAAGCTGTCCCTGAACAGAGCATATTCTTGCATGTGCTTCCCAGAATATTTGAATGTGGATGCTTAACCCTGACTAAGGAAACTGAGTGGGGAAGGGAAAGCTGTACTTTACATACAAAGTAATTACATACAAAACAAATAAGATTAATGATCTCTAAAGAAGGGGCAGTAGGCTTTGGTTAACTTACCATGAATTTTCAGGGAGGAAATTGCTCTTTTCTGTTTTCCATTTGCTTGGTAGATTTTTCTCCGTCCCTTTATTTTGAGCCTATATGCAGGTGTTGCAATCCTAGTTTGTGACAAAATAGACTTCATAATCAACAAAGATCCAAAAAGACAGAAAAGGACATTACATAATGGTAAAGGGTTCAATTCAACAAGCAGAAAGAACTTTTCTAAATATATATGCACCCAACACTGGAGTACCCAGATTCATACAGCAAGTTCTTAGAGAGGTTCAAAGAGGCTTAGATTCCCACACAATAATAGTGGGAGACTTTAACACTCCACTGACAATATTAGATCATCAAGACAGAAAATTAACAAAGATATTCAGGACCTGAACTCAGCACTGGAGCAAATGGACCTGATAGATACCTACAGAACTCTCCACCCAAAAACAACAGAATGTACATTCTTATTGCTACACAGCACGTATTCTAAAATCAATCATATAATCAGAAGTAAAACACTCCTCAGCAAATGCAAAAGAACTGAAATAATAACAGTCTCTTGCAGCACAGCACAATCAAATTCGAAATCAAGACTAAAAAATTCACTCAAAACTCTACAATTACATAAAAATGAAGTAACCTGCTCCTGAATGTCTTTTGGGTAAATAATGAAATTGAGGCAGAAATCAAGAAGTTCTTTGAAACTAATGAGAACAAAGATATAACATACCAGAATCTCTGGAACACACCTAAGGCAGTGTTAAGAAGGAAATTCGTAGCACTAAATGCTCACATAAAAAAGTTAGAAATATCTCAAGTTAACAGTCTAACATCACAACTAAAAGAACTAGAGAACCAAGAGCAAACAAATCCCAAAGCTATCAGAAGACCAAAAAAAAAAAAAAAAAAAAAAAAAAAAAATCAGAGCTGAACTGAAGGAAATTCACATACACACACACACGAGCAACAAAACCAGAAGCTGTTTTTTTTTTAAAAAAAATTAATAAAATAGACCACTAGTTAGAGTGATGAAGAAGAAAAGAGAGAAGATTCAGGTAAACCCAAGTAGAAATGACAAGGGAGCTATTACCACTGACCCCATAGAAATACAAACACTATTTAAGAATATTATGAACACCTCTATGCAGATAAATAGAAAATCTAGAAAAAATGGATAAATTCACAGACACAGACAACCTTCCAAGACTGAACAGGGAAGAAATTGAATTCCTGAGCAGACCAATAATGGGCTCTGAAATTGAGGCAGTAATAAATAGCCTACCCACCAAAACAATCCAGGACCAGACAGATTCAAAGCTGAATTATATGAGATGTACAAAGAAGAGCTGATACCATTCCTACTGAACTTGTTCCAAAAATTGAGGAGGAGGAATTCCTCCCTAACTCATTCTATCAGGCCAGCATAATCCTGATACCAAAATCAGGCAGAGATACAACAAAAAAGAAAACTTTAGACCAATATCCTTGATGAACATCAGTGGAAAAATCCTCAACAAAATACTGGCAAACGGAATCCAGCAACACATCAAAAAGCTTATTCACCATGACAAGTAGGCTTTATCTCTGGGATGCAAGGTTGGTCTGACATATGTAAATCAATAAATGTGATTCATCACATAAACAGAACTAAAGACAAAACCAAAAGACTTTTAATAAAATTCAACATCTATTTATGTTTAAAACTCTCAAAAAACTAGATATTGAAGGAACATACCTCAAAGTAATAAGAACCATTCATGACAAACCCACAGCCAATCATACTGAATGAGAAAAAGCTGGAAGCATTCCCCTTGAAAACCGACACAAGACAAGGGTGCCCTCTCTCACCATTCCTATTCAACACAGTATTTGAAGTCCTGGTCAGGGCAATCATACAAGAAAAAGAAATAAAGGGCATCCAAATAGGAAGAGAGGAAGTCAAACTATCCCTGTTTACAGATGACATGATCCTATATCTAGAAAACCTTGCAGCCTCAGCTCAATAGCTTCTTAAGCTGGTAATCTTCAGCAAAGTCTCAGTATACAAAATCAATGTGCAAAAATCACTAATATTTCTATACACCAACAACAGTTAAGCAGAGAGCCAAATCAGAAGCAAACTCCCATTCACAATTGCAACAACAATAAAAACACCTAAAAATACTAGGGAGGTGAAAGATCTCTACAAGGAGAACTACAAACCACTGCTCAAAGAAATAGAGATGACACCAACAAATGGAAAAACATTCCATGCTCATGGATAGGGAGAATCAATATTAAAATGGCCATACTGCTCAAAACAATTTGTTGAAGTAATCTGTACAACAAACCCCCATGAAACAAACATTGAATAGATTCAATACTATTTCTATTAAACTACCATTGACATTCTCCACAGAATTAGAAAAAAACTATTTTAAAATTCATATGGAACCAAAAAAAGCCCAAATAGCCAAGGCAATCCTCAGGAAAAAGAATAAAGCTGGAGGCATCACCTCACCAGACTTCAAACTATGTCATAGGGGTACAGTAACCAAAATAGAATGGTACTGGTACAAAAACAGACACACAGACCAATGGAACAGAAGAGAAAGCCAAGAAATAAGACCACATACCTAGGACTGTCTGGATTTCAACAAACCTGACAAAAACAACTCCATTAAAAAGTTGACAAAGGACATGAACAGATGCTTTTCAAAAGAAGACATACATGTGGCCAAGAATCATATGGAAAAGAAAATTCAGAATCACTGATTGTTAGAGAAATGCAAATCAGAACCACAATGGGTTACCATCTCACACCAGTCAAAATAACTATTATTAAAATTAAAAAGTCAAAAAATAATGGATGCTGGAAATGAATGCTTACACATTGTTGGTGGGAGTGTACATTAGTTCAGCCATTGTGGAAGATGGTGTGGCGATTCCTCAAAGACCAAAAGACAGAATTACTATTTGACCCAGCAATAGCATTACAGGATATATACCCAAAGGAAAATAAATTGGTCTATTATAAAGACACATGAACACGTATGTTTATTGCAGCACTATTCACAATAGCAAAGACATATAATCATCAATCTAAATGCCCATCAATGATAGACTGGATAAAGAAAATGTGATATCTACCTATCATCTATCTATATAAAGGAAATACGCATACACACACACACACACACACACACACACACACCATGGAATACTATGCAGCTATAAAAAAGAACGAGATCATGTCCTTTGCAGGGACATGAATGGAGTTAGAGGCCATTATCTTTACCAAACTAAAGCAGAAACAGCAAACCAAATACCACATGTTCTCACATATAAGTGTAAGCTAAATGATGAGAACACATGGACACATAGAAAGGAACAACACACACTGGGGCCTTTTGGAGGGTTGAAGGTGGGAGGAAGGAAAGGATGAGGAAAAAAAACTAATGGGTATGAGTTTTAACACTTGGATGATGAAATAATCTGTACAACAAACTCTCATGACATAAGTTTACCTATGTAACAAACCTGCACATGTACTTCTGTACTTAAAAGGGTTTTTTTTTTTAAGAGAGCACATGCAAACATGTCTATTTACCAGTGTCATACTCCTTTAACAAGTTTCATCTGGTTTTTCTTCCCACCTTTATCCTCTCTTTGATGCACCATTATTTTCAGAAAAACATCTGAATAAAATCTGGAAACAATGCTGAGACTTTGTAAGAATAAAAACAATTTTCTCACCTCATTGAAAGTCTAATAAAAGTGCTTTTCAAAAGAAATGTAAATGGTGAAAATAACTTTTTTAGAAACTATTTTTAAAGTATTAATATAAGATCATTAGACTATTTGCTATGAAAATCTTTATATAAAGGTCATTTTCTTATTAACGAAACAAATAATAAAAGTAATGTCATTATTTTTGTCTTTGTATTTCTTCCAAAGCTGTCATAAAGCACTTTTTAAACTAATTCACCATGTATATGTTTTCTCCTGAATTACTTTGTCAGTTGACTCTAATTTTTATCTTAATCTACAAAATAAATGTTTGGTACTTTAGTTGCTTCAATATGTACACATTTATTAAAGTTACTAATTGTTTGATTTTATTATTTTTATACTTAATTAGTGAATCTTATTTAGGTCAACTATATTCTCAGGCATAGTATGTATATCTATGTCTATGAATTTTTTTTATTATATTTTAAGTTCTAGGGTACATGTGCACAATGTGCAGGTTTGTTACATATGTATACTTGTGCCATGTTAGTGTGCTGCACCCATCAACTCGTCAGCACCCATCAACTCGTCATTTACATGAGGCATAACTGCCACTGCCATCTTTCACCCCTCTCTCCTCCCCATAAAAGACCTCGGTGTATGATGTTCCCCTTTCAGAGTCCAAGTGATCTCATTGTTCAATTCCCACCTATGAGTGAGAACATGCGGTGTTTGGTTTTCTGTTCTTGTGATAGTTTGCTAAGAATGATGGTTTCCAGCTGCATCCACGTCCCTACAAAGGACACGAACTCATCCTTTTTTATGGCTGCATAGTATTCCATGGTGTATATGTGCCACATTTTCTTAGTCCAGTCTGTCACTGATGGACATTTGGGTTGATTCCAAGTCTTTGCTATTGTGAATAGTGCCGCAATAAACATACGTGTGCGTGTGTCTTTATAGCAGCATGATTTATAATCCTTTGGGTATATACCCAGTAATGGGATGGCTGGGTCATATGGTATTTCTAGTTCTAGATCCTTAAAGAATCGCCATACTGTTTTCCACAATACTTGAACCAGTTTACAATCCCACCAACACTGTAAAAGTGTACCTATTTCTCCACATCCTCTCCAGCACCTGTTGTTTCCTGACTTTTTAATGATTGCCATTCTAACTGGTGTGAGACGGTATCTCATTGTGGTTTTGATTTGCATTTCTCTGATGGCTAGTGATGATGAGCATTTTTTCATGTGCGAGTTGGCTGTAGGCATGTCTTCTTTTGAGAACTGTCTGTTCATATCCTTTGCCCACTTTTTGATGGGGTTGTTTGTTTTTTTCTTGTAAATTTGTTTGAGTTCTTTGTAGGTTCTGGATATTAGCCCTTTGTCAGATGAGTAGATTGCAAAAATTTTCTCCCATTCCATAGGTTTCCTGTTCACTCTGATGGTAGTTTCTTTTGCTGTACAGAAGCTCTTTAGTCTAATTAGATCCCATTTGTCAATGTTGGCTTTTGTTGACATTGCTTTTGGTGTTTTAGACATGAAATCCTTGCCCATGCCTATGTCCTGAATGGTATTACCTAGGTTTTCTTCTAGGGTTTTTATGGTTTTAGGTCTAACATTTAAGTTTCTAATCCATCTTGAATTAATTTTTGTATAAGGAGTAAGGAAAGGATCCAGTTTCACCTTTCTACTTATGGCTAGCCAATTTTCCCAGCACCATTTATTAAATAGGGAATCCTTTCCACATTTCTTGTTTTTGTAAGGTTTGTCAAAGATCAGATGGCTGTAGATGTGTGGTATTATTTCTGAGAGCTCTGTTCTGTTCCATTGGTCTATATCTCTGTTTTGGTAGCAGTACCATGCTGTTTTGGTTATTGTAGCCTTGTAGTACAGTTTGAAGTCAGGTAGTGTGATGCCTCCAGCTTTGTTCTTTTGGCTTAGGATTGTCTTGGCAATGTGGGGTCTTTTTTGGTTCCATATGAACTTTAAAGCAGTTTTTTTCCAATTCTGTGAAGAAATTCATTGGTAGCTTAATGGGGATGGCATTGAATCTATAGATTACCTTGGGCAGTATGGCCATTTTCACGATATTGATCCTTCCTATCCATGAGCATGGAATGTTCTTCCATTTGTTGGTGTCCTCTTTTATTTCACTGAGCAGTGGTTTGTAGTTCTCCTTGAAGAGGTCCTTTACATCCCTTGTAAGTTGGATTCCTAGGTATTTTATTCTCTTTGAAGCAATTGTGAATGGAAGTTCATTCATGATTTGGCTCTCTGTTTGTCTGTTACTGGTGTATAAGAATGCTTGTGATTTTTGCACATTAATTTTGTATCCTGAGACTTTGCTGAAGTTCCTTATCAGCTTAAGGAGATTTTGGGCTAAGATGATGGGGTTTTCTAAATATACAATCATGTCATCTGCAAACAGGGACAATTTGACTTCTTCTTTTCTTAACTGAATACCCTGGATTTCTTTCT
The DNA here is from genome assembly GCF_049350105.2 of Macaca mulatta. Taxonomy (NCBI): domain Eukaryota; kingdom Metazoa; phylum Chordata; class Mammalia; order Primates; family Cercopithecidae; genus Macaca; species Macaca mulatta. Next base: position 65,993,421 of record NC_133416.1, read on the forward strand.
CTTGCCTGATTGCCCTAGCCAGAATTTCCAACACTATGTTGAATAGGAGTGGTGAGAGAGGGCATCCCTGTCTTGTGCCAGTTTTCAAAGGGAATGCTTCCAGTTTTTGCCCATCCAGTATGATATTGGCTGTGGGTTTGTCATAAATAGCTCTTATTATTTTGAGATACATTCCATCAATACCAATATTTTTGCAAGTTTTTAGCATGAAGGGCTGTTGAATTTTGTCAAAGGCCTTTTCTGTATCGAGATAATCATGTGGTTTTTGTCTTTGGTTCTGTTTATATGCTGGATTACGTTTATTGATTTGCGTATGTTGAACCAGCCTTGCATCCCAGGGATGAAGCCCACTTGATCATGGTGGATAAGCTTTTTGATGTGATGCTGGATTTGGTATGCCAGTATTTCATTGAGGATTTTTGCATCGATGTTCATCAGGGATATCAGTCTAAAATCCTCTTTTTTTTGTTGTGTCTCTGCCAAGCTTTGGTATCAGGATGATGTTGGCCTCATAAAATGAGTTAGGGAGGATTCCCTCTTTTTCTATTGATTGGAATAGTTTCAGAAGGAATGGTACCAGCTCCTCACTGTACCTCCAGTAGAATTCGGGTGTGAATCCGTGAGAGCCTGCTATTGGTCTATTCAGGGATTCAGCTTCTTCCTGGTTTAGTCTTGGAAGAGTATAAGTGTCCAGGAAATTATCCATTTCTTCTAGGTTTTCTAGTTCATTTGCGTACAGGTGTTTATAGTATTCTCTGATGGTAGTTTGTATTTCTGTGGGGTCGGTGGTGATATCCCCTTTATCATTTTTTATTGCACCTCTTTGATTCTTCTCTCTTTTCTTCATTAGTCTTGCTAGCAGTCTATCAATTTTGTTGATCTTTTCAAAAAATCAGTTCCTGAATTCGTTGATTTTTTGGAGGGTGTTTTGTGTCTCTATCTCCTTCAGTTCTGCTCTGATCTCAGTTATTTCTTGCCTTCTGCTAGCTTTTGAATGTGCTTGCTCTTGCTTCTCTAGTTCTTTTAATTGTGATGTTAGGGTGTCAATTTTAGATCTTTCCAGCTTTCTCTTGTGGGCATTTAATGCTCTAAATTTCCCTCTACACACTGCTTTAAATGTGTCCCAGAGATTCTGGTATGTTGTATCTTTGTTCTCATTGGTTTCAAAGAACGTCTTTATTTCTGCCTTCATTTCGTTATGTACCCAGTAGTCATTCAGGAGCAGGTTGTTCAGTTTCCATGTAGTTGAGCAGTTTTGATTGATTTTCTTAGTCCTGAGTTCTAGTTTGATTGCACTGTGGTCAGAGAGACAGTTTGTTACAATTTCTGTTTTGTACATTTGCTGAGGAGTGCTTTACTTCCAACTATGTGGTCAATTTTGGAATAAGTGCGACGTGGTGCTGAGAAGAATGTATATTCTGTTGATGTGGGGTGGAGAGTTCTGTAGATGTCTATTAGGTTCGCTTGGTGCAGATGTGAGTTCAATTCCTGGATATCCTTGTTAACTTTCTGTCTTGTTGATCTGTCTAATGTTGACAGTGGGGTGTTGAAGTCTCCTATTATTATTTTATGGGAGTCTAAGTCTCTTTGTAAGTCTCTAAGGACTTGCTTTATGAATCTGGGTGCTCCTGTATTAGGTGAATATATATTTAGGATAGTTAGCTCTTCCTCTTGAATTGATCCCTTTACCATTATGTAATGGCCTTCTTTGTCTCTTTTGATCTTTGATGGTTTAAAGTCTGATTTATCAGAGACTAGGATTGCAACCCCTGCTTTTTTTGTTCTCCATTTGCTTGGTAGATCTTCCTCCATCCCTTTATTTTAAGCCTATGTGTGTCTCTGCGTGTGAGATGGGTTTCCTGAATACAGCAAACTGATGGGTCTTGACTCTTTAGCCAATTTGCCAGTCTGTGTCTTTTAATTGGAGCATTTAATCCATTTACATTTAAGGTTAATATTGTTATGTGTGAACTTGATCCTGTCATTGTGATATTAACTGGTTATTTTGCTCGTTAGTTGATGCAGTTTCTTCCTAGCATTGATGGTCTTTACATTTTGGCATGTTTTTGCAATGGCTGGTACTGGTTGTTCCTTTCTATGTTTAATGCTTCCTTCAGGATCTCTTGTAGGGCAGGCCTGGTGGTGACAAAATCTCTAAGCATTTGCTTGTCTGTAAAGGATTTTATTTCTGCTTCACTTATGAAACTTAGTTTGGCTGGATATGAAAATCTGGGTTGAAAATTCTTTTCTTTAAGAATGTTGAATATTGGCCCCCACTCTCTTCTGGCTTGCAGAGTTTCTGCTGAGAGATCTGCTGTTAGTCTGATGGGCTTCCCTTTGTGGATAACCCGACCTTTCTCTCTGGCTGCCCTTAAGATTTTTTCCTTCATTTCAGCTTTGGTGAATCTGACAATTATGTGTCTTGGAGTTGCTCTTCTTGAGGAGTATCTTTGTGGCATTCTTTTTAATTCCTGAATGTGAATGTTGGCCTGCCTTACTAGGTTGGGGAAGTTCTCCTGGATGACATCCTGCAGAGTGTTTTCCAACTTGGTTCCATTTTCCCCCTCACTTTCAGGTACACTGATCTGATGTAGATTTGGTCTTTTCACATAATCCCATATTTCTTGGAGGCTTTGTTCATTTCTTTTTCCTTTTTTTTTTCTCTAGACTTCTCTTCTCGCTTCATGTCATTAATTTGATTTTAATCATTGATACTCTTCCAGTTGATCGAATCGGTTACTGAAGCTTGTGCATTTGTCACGTATTTCTCGTGTCATGGTTTTTATCTCTATCAGTTCGTTTATGGCCTTCTCTGCATTGATTATTCTAGTTATCCATTCTTCCATTCTTTTTTCAAGGTTTTTCGTTTCTTTGCGCTGGGTATGTAGTTCCTCCTTTAGCTCTGAGAAGTTTGATAGACTGAAGCCTTCTTCTCTCAACTCATCAAAGTCATTCTCCATCCAACTTTGATCTGTTGCTGGTGATGAGCTGCATCCCTTTGGAGGGGGAGATGTGCTCTGATTTTTTGAATTTTTTAAATTTCCAGCTTTTCTGCCCTGCTTTTTCCCCATATTTGTGGTTTTTATCTGCCTTTGGTCTTTGATGATGGTGACGTACTGATGGGGTTTTGCTGTGGGTATCCTTTCTGTTTGTTAGTTTTCCTTCTAACAGTCAGGACCCTCAGCTGTAGGTCTGTTGGAGATTGCCTGAGGTCCACTCCAGACCCTGTTTGCCTGGGTATCAGCAGCGGAGGCTGTAGAAGATAGAATATTGCTGAACAGCAAGTGCTGCTGTCTGATTCTTGCTCTGGAGGCTTCGTCTCAGGGGTGTACCCTGCCGTATGAGGTATGAGGTATCGGTCTGCACCTAGTGGGGGATGTACCCCAGTTAGGCTACTCAGGGGTCAGGGACCCACTTGTGCAGGCATACTGTCCATTCTCAGATCTCAACCTCCATACTGGGAGATCCACTGCTCTCTTCAAAGCTGTCAGACAGGGTCATTAACATCTGCAGAGGTTTCTGCTGCTTTTTTTTTTTTTTTTTTTTTTGCTATGCCCTGTCCCCAGAGGTGGAGTCTACAGAGACAGGCAGGTCTCCTTGAGCTGGGATGGGCTCCACCCAGTTTGAGCTTTTCGGAGGCTTTGTTTACCTACTTAAGTCTCAGCAATGGTGGTCGCCCCTCCCCTAGCCTCGCTGCTGCCTTGCAGTTACATCTCAGACTGCTGTGCTAGCAATGAGGGAGGCTCCGTGGGCGTGGGACCCTCCCGGCCAGGTGTGGGATATAATCTCCTGGTGTGCTGTTTGCTAGGACCCTTGGTAAAGCACAATATTAGGGTAGGAGTTACCCGATTTTCCAGGTGTTATGTCTCAGTTTCTAAAGGGATCCCCTTCCCCCTTGCACTTCCCAGGGGAGGTGATGCCTCGCCCTGCTTCAGCTCTCACTGGTCGGGCTGCACCAGCTGACCAGCACCGATTGTCCAGCACTCCCCAGTGAGATGAACCCGGTACCTCAGTTGAAAATGCAGAAGTCACCCGTCTTCTGTGTCACTCGCGCTGGGGGCTGGGGGCTGCAGCTATTCCTATTCAGCCATCTTGCTCGCACCCCCTATATCTATGAATCTTAACTGGCAGTTATCTCAGCGAAAATCAGAGTTTTGAAATGGCTTTAATGTTTGCATCCCTTACCATTTCAAGGAAGCTAATCCTTCTGGGTAAGAGAATACCAAAGAGAAAAAGGTCTAGCATTTTCAGGCTAAAGCTTATCTCTCTTTAGTGACAGGGTAAAATCACTAAGGTACAGAACTGCTATGATATGAATGTCCCCTTTAAAACTCATGTTGAAATTTAATTGCCATTGTAATAGTATTAGGATCTGGCACCATTAAGAGGTGATTATGCCATGAAGGCTTTGCCTTTGTGAATGAATTAATGAAAAGTAAATTAGTTATCATGGGAGTGGACTCCTGATAGAAAGAATGAGTTCCGCTGAATTTTCTTTCTTCGTCTTGTGTGCTCTCTTACCATGTGATGCCTTCTGCCATGTTATAACACAGCAAGAAGGCCCTTACCAGATACAACCCTTTCAATCTTCCCAGTCTCCAGAACTCCAGGAAATAAATCTCTTTTATTGAGTTACTCAGGCTGTGGTATTCTGTTATAGCAGCAGAAAACAGACTAAAACAAGAACTTTCAGTTCCTTACTCAAGATGACTCTTTCAAATGACTTATGTGTATCAAACTCTGGTTCTTCAGAATTATCACTGATTTTATGGAACAGAGCATGAAAGCAGGTATATACAAGGGTTATAAAGATATCACCTTATAGATGGATCTCTGTCTTTTTTCAGAATGAGAAGCTACACTCAATGGCCATTCTTAACAAATATTATGAGATTTCATTTTTGTACCATAATTACATAATTTAGACTGGGTCCCTCTGATGAACTGTTTTAACAGTCTACTGGGTCCCTCTGATGAACTAACAGTCTATATTTTTATGTTCCTGAGGCATGTGTCAATGGTTCTTTGTATTTACCGGAATACTGAGTAATGACCTAGTATTCATTTTCTAAGTATATTTGTTTGTATAGCAGTTTTCCAGCTATAATATTCAGAAATTCAAATGTTCTAAGTTCACCATTACAACTATATTGTTAATAATCTTTTCTTTTGTGATGAAAAGGTGCATTTGATGACAAAAGAGCTTATTAATTTTTCTGTATGTGAAGGCTTTGACTTCCTATTAGAAAGCTTAATATCTTGGCTCTTCCAAACTTGTTGGTCGTCATCATCCTTGTTTAGAGTTATTTTTGGAGTTGGATAAGATATTCTTCATTACAAACTGTAGCAGGAGTGTCTGCCTTTTAACTTCAAGAAAATTGCAACCAACATCATTCCAACAGTTAAACCCAAACTTATCTTTTTGCTGTTTGTTTAACTTTGTTGTCTAAGGCAACATTTGCTGAAATTGGCAGGAATTCTGTTCAACTCATTTTTCTTGGCCAAATATGTCAGCAGTTCTCCATTTTGTCCTTCAGTGATTCTCCATACTTGAAAGAGATAAAACCAACTGGCCGTTGTGTGTCTGGTTATTTTCCCACTGCAAGGCTTAGTAATCTCTCACAAAAATAGAAACCTAGACAGTTAACAACTTCTAACATCTCATTCGTATGTCAATATGGAAACTGAAGGTTTTACTTTAAACTCCCAGAAAGCAAGCACTATGGTTATATTTGCAAATGTAATATTCAAACACCAGGTTGATTTTTGAAGACTTGATCAGCTAGTCACTTATTTAGTTCATACCCTGTCAGACAGATAATCATTACAAATATAATTTATCCAACTAATTGAACTCTAAATTGACTACATAGACAGGTTATTTTCATAAAATAGATAGCCAGAATATTATATTAAACTGACAATAGAATACTACAATGTAAGAATAGTAAAGGTAGGCGAACTGATATAAAAAACAATCCCAAAATTTCAATGACTTAGCACAGTGAAAATATTTCACTCAGTCATATTTCAATGAGAGTGGGTTGTGGGAGAAAGGAGAGTCATATTGCACTCCATTCAGTTGTTGGGGGGACCTGGGCTCCATTCCCCTTGGGCCCTTCCTTTTTCTGGATTGATGGAGCCCTCTCTGTTAAGCTAAAAGTTAGGGAAAAAGCTCAAGAGTTGTAAAGGGGAGTATTTTTAAGTTCAGATCTGAATTGCATTACATCACTTTCACACACATTCTATTGTTTAGAATTTGGTCACATGCATCTCCTAATTGCCAGGCAAGCTGGAAACTGTGGTTTTAGCTATGTGCCCAGAAGAATGAAAACTAGTTTGGTAAATGCTTAGCACTGTTTGCCACAAATGGCACCATATAAATATGGGCCTTTCTTAAACATTATTTATTTACATTGTTGGGATGGTGGTAGAAATAATGATAGTGAAAATGACCAGTGCCACAAAAGTCTATCAGGTTGGAATATGAAGAAAATGATACCCACACTTCAGATTCACTGACAAACTATTGAGACACATGTATTAAACAAATTAATGTATTTGGCTTATAATACACTCTCATCTGTCTGGAAACTTGTTCTCTAACTTTTTAGCATGTTGCTAAAAACCTTATTTCTTCTTCTCAGCTTTTAATGCATTTCTTTCCCTTGCAGCACAACTGAGTATTATCTACAATATATTATCTACAATAATGCTTCATGTGTGTATAGCACTTTAACCTTTACATTTTCCAAAATCTATATAAAATTTGGGAAATAGATATCATTATCCTTGTTTCAATCATAGATCAGCATCACAGTATCTAACGGAGTAATTAGAAAAACTTGGAACTCACTAAGGTACAGTTTCTAGAATTCAGCTTGTCTTCTTTTTTCTTTTTAATATGACTCCTCTTATCAGCATTTATATCATAAGAACAGGGAAATGAAAGGTAGTAAACATCAAATTCACTAGTCCATTATACCCTTATTTTCTAGATCCAGTAAGTAAACATGAGGAATTTTTATTGGCTGAACTAAGATTGGAGGCTTATTTGTATTTTTTTCCTTCTGTAAACAATTCTATAATGGTAGTGATACAGTCATTATAATATGACCCTGTTCTCCTCAAAGTCTTCTTGTTCATATGCAAAAAGAAGGTGATTTTCCAGAAGCATCAGGGAAAAAAATCATTTTAAATATTTTGTTCAATTCAGTCTTTAAGACCACCAAAACCTAAGTAAATAGTTTGGATCAGCATTTACATTTAATAGTCCACTTTACTCCTTTGAGGATCACCTATTTATGGTTTGGAAGAGAACACACAAGGAGCATTCAAATCTAATACTGCATGAAACATTTTCTGAAAGTAAGTCTACCCACCAGATCTCTCACTGAAACGTAACATTTTTATAGATATAAAAGTATTTATCATTTTAATTTTGGGGGGACCAAATCCTCATCTTGCAACAAAAGACTTGCAAACTGATTCTTACTTGGGTGGAAATAAAGATGCTTACCATCAATAGGGGAATGAGATTACAAAGGATATAGGGAGAAATTATCTTCAGGCTCACTCAACGTGAGATGGGTTTCAGCTGCACCTAATAGCAGTAGTCTAAAACCAACATGACAAGAAACAGAAAAAGGAAGGAAAACTTACTGCATTACGGCCCACACACACACAACTGCAATGGAAAGAATGACCAAACTCATCGGCATCTGACAGCTGGGAATCAGCAAATGCTTTCTTGTTCATGTTTTCTTTAAAGACTGTTTTTCTTACCCCATGTTCTAAAATTATGAACATATTAATCAAAATAATTTGTGTTATTTGCATTCATAAAGAGATACTGGAAAGTATGGAAAGATATAAAAGCGGTAAATAAACATTAGAAGGAAGGTTACATTTCTTTTGTCATTGTAATTAAAAATTATGTACAGTATATTATAAAATAAAAGCTATAATGCAGAAAATCTTTTCTATCAATTAGTAATATGTCATATCTGTTTCTTTAAGTAAAAAGGGAATCTGATTTATTCACTTATCTGTAATAAATTTTATATGTTTAAATATTGGTGACTGATAACTATAGTGATTAATAATGGAATTTTTGTATTAAATTGCAAATATAGATTTCTTCTGCTTTGTATTTCTCCCAGAAAATAGCATTGAACATTTCACATAGCAAAACTCAATATATAGTTGTTATAATCAGTAATAATCAACATAAGAATAATAACAGTGACTGTACCTTGGACAATCATTTTCTTTTCAATCGAATGGTTTCAAGGCCAATTCATCATTTAGAAACTTGTATGGATCAAGATGTTATATTTAAAAGTTAAACTCATTTGGATTATATTAACATGTCAAAAGCTTTGTTTTTAAGAAGTTTTTAATTTCAACAAATATTTCTCTTAAAAAAATAAGCAAATAAAAGTACAAGTTTATTATTAAAATATTTGTTATATTAATATATACTACTGACTATAACTTGTTTCAGTCAAAACTCCCTGGAAAGCAAGAAGAATGCCATCTCAAGAAATGCTGCTACATGTCATTGAGAATGGCAGAGTAAGGACATACAAAAACATCTCCTTCATAAAAGCAACAAGAACTCTGACAAAAACAGTTAAATTTTTCTCTTTCAGAACTCTAGAAATTAACCAAAGGCTTCCAACAATCTCAAGATCATTTACTCAAGTACAACAGCTAAATCTCAGTAAGAACAGTGAACTCTGTGGTATTTATTTTGTCCTAGTCCTATCCCGGTTCCCCAGTCCTTTGAGAGTCTTAAAAACCAAGCCCCCTGCAGTCATGGTAAAAGCCCGCAACCTCATGGACATGGGACAGTAAAAAAAAAAAAAAGGTGGGGAGGGGGCAAGAGCTTCTCCTACACCTTCTTCCCAGAAAACTGTCATTTCAGCTATCGGTAGTTCCCTGAATAATCCCACTCGAAATCTTGTCTTTTTTTTTTTTTTTTTTTTGTCCTTTTATATAATTAATGCAAGAGCATAGAAATATTCAAAGGGCTTATCTTTATTTGACCCAACTCAGAACTCTACCAATGTGAACAGCCTTTTTCCTGGGGCATTTGTCAAAAACAATCAGTAGCAGTAGCTTAATACTACAACTACTTGAAGTTTTGATAACACATGGGGCTAAACAAGTGGAACAAAACATCCAAAAAGAAAACCTGGGGAATGAAATGTCCATAGGAGGTTTTAAAAAGTTCTGAAATATTTCCCAGAATCAAGAAAGCCACTTATAAATTGGTTTATGTACATGCACAGGAAAGACTTAAGAAGGCCCTATGTTCTCACTTCTGGCTGAATTTGAGGCCTTGTGTAATCAGGAAGTTAGAATTAAGAGAGTTGTAAACTGCCTACCTGACATTGAAGGCAAATCCCACCACACACACTGAATCCCTCAGCAAAGACTGGGAGACTTACTGTTTTCAGGCATTTAAGCAAATCTGTATCTAATTATTAGTTGATCACTAATGAGTAAAGATTTTAGTGGCCACACATGACAACACAGATTTTACCGAATTGTTCAGAAATGAATTAAACAAATAAAACATAGAACAACAGCAACAGAAACAAACCCTAGGGATAGGAGAAATCTGATTTTCAGAGATTCCACATAATACCATCTCAAATGTCCAGTTCTCAATAATTATTACAGGACATGCTAAGAAACAAGAAAATAGAGGCTATATACGAGAGTGAAACGATAGGATAGAAACTCTATGGTAAGAATATCAGATGTTGGATATACTAGAAAAGATGTCTACTCTATAATCAGCTATTTTAAATATTTTCAGAAAGCTACCTGAAAAGAAAAAAAAACACAATGTCTCATTAAATAGAAATTATCGATACAGAGATAGGATTTTTTAAAAAGAAACAGAGAAAGTTCTGAGTTGGAGAGTACAATAACTGAAATGAAAACTTTAGTAGGGGGACTCAATAGACGGTTCAACTGGCAGAAAGATCAGTAAACTCGAAGGGAGATTAATCAAGATTATCCAGCCTGAAGAATAGGAAGAAAGAAGAGTGAAGAAAAATTAATAGAGCTTCAGAGTCCTATGGGACACTATCAAATATATCAATATATGTACAATGAGAGTCAAAACAGAGAGGTGATAGAGAAAAGACATAAATAAAATTTGAAAAATTAAGCCAAGTCTTCCAAATTTGATGCCAAACATTAGTCTACACATCCAAGAAGCACAGGTAAATCAAAGTAGAATAAACTCCAAGAGATCTACACTTAAAAATCTCAGAAGCAAACAGCCGAAAGCCAAAGCCAAAGCAATAGCCATGAAAGCAACGAGAGAAGCTCAACACATACAAAGAATCCTCAATAGTATTGCTATGATTTGAATGTTTGCGTCCCCTCCAAAATTCATGCTCAAACTTAACCTCCAGTGCAACAGTATTAAAAGGTGAAGTAAAAGGTGGAGTCTTTTAGGAGGTAATATTGGCCATTAGGGCTCTGCCCTCATAATGGAATTAGTGCCTTATGGAAAAACTGGAGGGAACTAGCTTGTCCTTTTTTGCCCTTTCATTTTTTTCACCATGTGAGGATGTAGCAACAAGGCCCTCACCAGACATCAAATGCCAGCACTGTGATCTTGGACTTCTCAGCCTCCAGAGCTGTGAGAAATACATTTCTATTTTTTACAAATTACCCAATATCAGATATCTTGTTAGAGCAGCATTAGCAGACTAAGACTAGATAATTAAAATGAGAAATTGTTAATTTCTGATAAAAAAAAAAATCAAGGAGGCCTAAAGGTAATGAAATGACTTTCTCAAAGTGAATAAAGAAAAAACTGTCAACCAAGTATTTTCCATATGGTAATACTGTCCTTCAAAAAAAGAGGGAAAAATTAAGACATTCCCATATAATCAAACACTGAGAGACGTTGTCATTAGAAGACCTATCCTATAAGAAACACCAAAGGTAGTTCTTTGTTTTTATATACTTTTAAGTTCTGCGGTACACGTGCAGAATGTGCAGTTTTGTTATATAGGTATACATGTGCTATGGCAGTTTGCTGCACCAATCAACACGACACCTACATTAGGTATTTTTCCTAATGCTATCCCTCCCCTAGCCCCCAGCCTCCCACAGGCCCAGTGCATGATGTTCCCCTCCCTGTGTCCATCTGTTCTTATTGTTCAGCTCCCACTTGTGAGTGAGAACATGCAGTGTTTGGTTTTCTGTTATTGTGTTACTTTGCTGAGAATGATGGTTTCCAGCTTCATCCATGTCACTGCAAAGGACATGAACTTATCCTTTTTTATGGCTGCATAGTATTCCATGGTGTATATGTGCCACATTTTCTTTATCCAGTCTATGAATGCTTTTACACTGTTGATGGGAGCGTAAATTAGTTCAACCATTGTGGAAGACAGTGTGGCGATTCCTCAAGGATCTAGAACTAGAAATACCATTTGACCCAGCAATCCCATTATAGGGTATCTATCCAAAGGAATATAAATAATTCTACTATAAAGACACATGCACACGTATGTTTATTGTGGCACTATTCATAATAGCAAAGACTTGGAAACTAAAGGTAGTTCTTAAGGCTAAAATGAAATTATTCTAAACAGTAACTCATATCAATATGCAGAGATAAAGAGAACCAGTCAAACAGATTGCATAAGTAGATATAAAAGACAGTATAGACAAACTTTTTGTTTCTAATATTTTTCCTGTTTGATTTAAAAGACAATGGTATTTAAAAAAGCAATAATTATAAACCTGTGCTGATGGGCATACTGTGTATAAAGATACAATTTGCACAGCCATAATAGATAAATAAAAGAAAGAAGAGGAAATGGGACTGTATAAGAGCAAAGTTTTTATAAAATATTGAGATTAAGTAGACATTAAACTAGGTTATTATAAATTTAGGTACTAATAATCCTACAAAAATAGATAGCAAAAGAAACTACTCAGGAATTAAAACGGTACATTGGAAAAATCCTATTTAACACAAAAGAAAGCAGTAATAGAGTAATAAAGGAACAGAAATTACATAAGATATATATACAAAAATTACAAAATCGCAGTCATATATCCTACTTTATGAGTAATTTCATTAAGTTTAAATAGATTAAACCTCTACTTAAAAGCAGACACCATTAAAAAACATGATTCAGTGGCTCATGTCTGTAATCCCAGCACTTTGGGAGGCCGAGGCGGGCGGATCATGAGGTCAGGAGATAGAGAGCATCCTGGCTAACACGGTGAAACCCAGTCTCTACTAAAAATACAAAAAATTAGCTGGGTGTGGTGGCGGGCACTGGTAGTCCCAGCTACTCAGGAGGCTGAGGCAGGAGAATGGCGTGAACCCGGGAGGCGGAGCTTGCAGTGAGAGGAGATCGCGCCACTGCACTCCAGCCTGGGCGACAGAGCGAGACTACGTCTCAAAAAAAAAAAAAAAAAAACAAAAAACAAAACATAATGCAACTACATGCTGACTACAACAGACATATTTTAAAATTCAAAGACAGAATTAGATTGAAAGTCAAAGGATAGAAAAAGATATATCATACAAGCAGTAACCAAAAGAGAACTGGAGTAACTATACTACCATCAGATAAAATAGACTTAAAACTATTATTTTAAAAAGGATTAATTCAATAATTATAATTTAACTTTAATAATTAAAAATTATTTACAAAAAGGATATTTTATGAAAAAAGGGTCAATCCATAAAGAAGATATGACTATTATAAATATGTATGCAATCATAATGATCAAGAGCCTCAAAATACATGGAGCAAAACTGATAGAACTGATGGAGAAATATACAATTCAACAATAATAGGTGAAGACTCCAATACCTCACTTTCAATAATGAATAGAACAACTAGATATAATATTAAAGAAACAGAAGACTTGAACAACACTATAAATCAGATGGACCTAAGTTATATTTATAGAACACTCCACAGAACAACAGCAGAATATACATTCTTCACAAGTCTTACGAACCAGGTTCACCATGAGCCATTTACCAATTCCAGGGGAGAACCCCTGCTACATGGAGAATAACAAAGATCATCACAATGCCAACCACCAGAACTAAAAGTTGAAACACTTCTGTACACTACATCTTGGGCTGTAATTTTTATCACTTGCAGAAGTCCAGTGAGATAGAACACTCATACAAATTAAGAAAAGCAATTCGGTTACTCACAGGCAGGTAGCAAGGGACAGCAGAAGCTGTAAATTATGGCAAGCCAGTCCCTAAGTCTCGGAAAAGCTGCCCAGGGTGGTGGACTGAGTCTCTGCAAGTGCCTCACATCTCACTGCAACTGAGGAACCCCAAAAGCACTCTGCTCTATGTTTTATACTACAGAGACAACTTAGATTACTGTGCTACAACATTGTAGGACATCCTGTTGTAGGAGGAGCAGAAATAGAACCCAGATTGTTCCAAACAGTTTCTCCTTATCTCACAGTGCTGTGTTCTTGGCACATTCTATAGCCATTCTGAAAATTACAAGTGAGATGGCGGAAAGAGCTGGGCCAGCCAAGGTTACCCAGAGCCCTGTCCTGCAAATCAACATGAGGCATTCTCCAGGACAGACTGGAGTCCACAAAACCAATCTCAATAACTTTAAAATAACTGAAATTAAACAAAGTATGTTTTAGGACTACAATGGAATGAAATTAGAAATTAATAGAAAGAAAATAAGCAAATTCATTAATAAGCAAAAATGAAACAATGTAATCCTAAATAACCAAGTGATCAGAGAAGACACCACAAGGGAAATTAGAATGTACATTAAGATTAAAAACTATACACACACAAGATACCAAAGTGTATGGAATGAAACCAAAGCAGTGTTTAGAAGGAAATGTATAGTTCTAGATCCTTAAGGAATCGCCCCACTGTCTTCTACAATGGTTGAACTAATTTACAGTCCCACTAACAGTGTAAAAGTGTTCCTATTTCTCCACATCCTCTCCAGTACCTGTTGTTTCCCGACTTTTTAATGATCGCCATTCTAACTGGTGTGAGATGGTATCTCGTTGTGGTTTTGATTTGCATTTCTGTGATGACCAGTGATGTGAGAACTTAAAGAATAATTCAAAAAAGAAGGAAATTTATAGCTATAAACTGTATTTTAAAAATATAATAAAACCCCAAATTAATAACCTATTAACATATGCAAGTCAGTAAACGTGATACACCACATAAACAGAATTAAAACAAAAAATCACATGATCATCTCAATAGACACAGAAAAAGCATTTGACAAAATCCAGGATTCCTTTATGATTAAAACCCTCAGCAAAATTGGCATAGAAGGTGTGATGGTTAATACTGAATGTCAACTTGATGGGATTGAAGGGTGCAAAGTATTGCCTGGGTGTGTCTGTGAGAGTGTTGCCAAAGGAGATTAACATTTGAGTCAGTGGACTGGGAGAAACAGGTCTACCCTCAACCTGGGTGGGCACCATCTAATCAGCTGCTAGCACAGCTAGAATAAGGCAGGTAGAAGGATGTGGAAGGACTAGACTTGCTGAGTCTTCCAGTCTTCATCTTTTTCCCATGCTGGATGCTCCCTGCCCTCGAACATCAGACTCCAAGTTCTTCGACTTTTGGACTCATGGACTTACACCAGTGACTTGCCAGGGACTCTCGGGCCTGTGGCCACAACTGAAGGCTGAACTGTTATCTTCCCTACTTTTGAGGTTTTGGGACTCAGACTGATCCACAACTAGCTTCCTTGCTCCTCATCTTGCAGATGGCCTATGGTTGGACTTCACCTTGTGATTGTGTGAGTCAATTCTCCTTAATAAACTCCCTTTCACATATACATATATCCTATTCTGTCTTTCCAGAGAAACCTGATTAATATAGAAGGGACATACCTTAATGTAATAAAAGCCATCTATGACAAACCAACAGCCAACATAATACTGAAAGGAAAAGAGTTGAAAGCATTCTCCCTGAGAACTGAAACAAGACAAGGATCCCCACTCTCACCACTCCTCTTCAACAGTGTACTGGAAATTCTAGCCATAGCAATGTAACAAGAGAAAGAAATAAAGGACAATTCCCATTGATAAAGAAGAAGTCAAACCGTCATTGTTTGCTGATGATATAATCATACAACTAGAAAACCCTAAAAACTCCTCCAAAAAGCTCCTAGAACTGATCAATGAATTCAGCAAAGTTTCAGGATACAAAATTAATGTACACAAATCAGTAGCTCTGCTTTACTAATGTACACAAATCAGTAGCTCTGCTATATACCAACAGCTACCAAGCAGAGAATCAAATCAAGAGCTCAAATCCTCTTACAATAGCTGCAAAAAAATAAAATACTTAGGGATATACCCAATCAAGGAGGTGAAAGACCTCTACAAGGAAAACTACAAAACACTGCTGAAAGAAATCATGCATGACACAAACAAATGGAAACACATCCCATGCTCATGGATGGGTAGAATGAATATTGTGAAAATGGCCATACTGCCAAGAGAAATCTACAAATTCAATGCCATTCTTATCAAAATACCACCATCATTCTTCACCAAACTATTAAAAAAATCCTAAAATTCATATGGAACCAAAAAAGAACCCTTACCGCCAAAGCAAGACTAAGCAAAGAGAACAAATCTGGAGGCATCACATTGCCTGATTTCAAGCTATACTGTAAGGCCATAGTCACCAAAACAGCATGGTATTGGTATAAAAATAGGCACATAGACCAATGGAACAGAATAGAGAACCCAGAAATAAAGCCAAATGCTTACAGCCAACTCATCTTGAACAAAGCAAACAAAAACATAAAGTGGTTAAAGGACATTCGATTTAACAAATGGTGCTTGGATAATTGGCAAGCCACGTGTAGAAGAATTAAACTGGGTCCTCATCTCTCACCTTATACAAAAATCAACTCAAGATGGATCAAAGACTTAAATCTGAGACCTGAATCCATAAAAATTCTAGAAGACAACATCAGAAAAACCCTTCTAGACATTGGCTTAGGCAAAGACTTCATGACCAAGAACCCAAAAGCAAATGCAACAAAAACAAAGATAAATAGATGGGACTTAATTAAACTTAAAGGCTTCTGCACAGCAAAAGAAACAATCAGCAGAGTAAACAGACAACCCACAGAGTGGGAGAAAATCTTCACAATCTATACATCTGACAAACGACTTATATCCAGAATCTCCAAGGAACTCAAACAAATTAGCAAGAAAAAAAAATGAACAATCCCATCAAAAAGTGGGCTAAGAATATGAATAGACAATTCTCGAAAGAAATACAAATGTCCGACAAACATATGAAAAATGCTCAACATCATTAATGATCAGGGAAATGCAAATCAAAACTATAATGCGATATCACCCATAATCCTGCAAGAATGGCCATAATAAAAAAAATCACAAAATAATAGATGTTGTCAGGGATATGGTAAAAAGGGAACACTTTTACACTGCTGGTGGGAATGCAAACTAGTACAATCACTATGGAAAAGTGTAAAGATTCCTTAAAGAACTAAAAGTAGAACTACATCTGATCCAGCAATCCCACTATTTTCCAAGAGGAAAAGAAATCATTATATAAAAAGATAATTGCACATGAATGTTTATAGCAGCACAATTCGCAATTGTAAAAATATGGAAACAGCCCAAATGCCCATCAAGCAACAAGTGGATAAATATAATTTCTTTATCCACCAGCAGGAAGGGAGAAAGGGGGACAAGGGTTGGAAAACTACCTATTGAGTACTATGTTCATTACTTGGGGGATGTGTTTACTAGAAACTCAAATTCCAGCATTAAGCAATAGATCAATGTAATAAGCATGCACATGTAAAAAAAATTAACAACATAACCTTCCACCTTAAGAAAATGGAAAAAGAAAAACAAAGTAAACTCAAAGCAAGCAGAAAAAGATAAGAGCAGAAATAAATGAAATAAAGAATAGAAAAGTAATAGAGAAGATCGAGAAAACCAGTTAGTTCTTTGAAAGTGAGAAGTCAGGGTAATAGCCAAAACCCTTTGTATCATTTTTCAAGGCAGACCATGGGGAAAAGCTTTTACTGGCAGGTCTAAAGGGAGAAAGCTGCCCCCTTGTCTCCCCAGATTTTGTGCACAGCTGGTGCATTGCCATCTCTGATGAGAGTTACAGTAAAGAACGAAGAACCCCCTGACCTGTCATGCTCTTACATATGTCAGCATTCCTAGACTAGGCCCCCATTCAGAGGTCTCTTTATCTGGAGACGTAGCAGAGGCCTTCTTTGGGTATCTCTGCAGAGATTCCTTATTGGGGAAAGGAGGGAGGAAACTCTAAAGATACTTTTTTTCACTCTGACTGAGTACTCAATACTTTTCCACTCCAAGTCCTTTTCCCTTGCTTTCACCTGGCTCCTGGGTCCATAAAACTGAAAAAGGTTTTTGTTCCGGGTTCTCTCAATATTGAGATCATCTCGACATCTGTACAGATCCATCTGACAATTGACCAGTGCCATTCAGTGGGAGGAAATAAACTGGGGCTGGGTAAGGGGGTCAGGAATCAGTGCTTTCTCTGGTTTAGTGTCTTCATCAATACTATTGCAGTAAGTGATTAAAGGCTTAACTATTAATATTACATTTATTTTGCTTATTGTCTTAATTGGCTACTCTAGCAGCCCACTTCTCTGCAGCTCATTTGAGTTCTTAAGAAAAAGCACATCAAAACTGAAAACCCTTTAGCTTGACTGACCAAGAAAAAAAGACAGTGCTCAGTTTATTCAAATCAGGTAAGAAAGAGGGAGCATTACTACCAACATTATAAAAAATTTTTAAAAGGATTATAGGAGAATACAATCAATAATTGTATATCAACAAATTAGATAACCTAGGTGAAATGGACAAATTCATTGAAAGGTAAAAACTACTAAAAATGACTCAAGAAGAAATTAAAAATATGAATAGACCTATAACAAAGAAGACATTAAATCCATAATTAAAAAATTTCCCACAAAGAAGAGCCCAGAATCAGAAGGCTTCACCAGTGAATTCTACCTAATGTTGAAAGGAGAATTAACAGCAATATTTCATAAAATCTTCTAAAAACTGTAAGAGGAAAGAACACTTTCCAACTCCTTTCACAAGGCCCATATTAAACTGATATCAAAAACAAAGACATCACAGGAAAAGCAAACTGCAGACAACATTCTTTATGAATATAGATCCAAACTCTCAACAAAATAATAGAAAACGAATCTACCAACACATGAAAAGGATTATACAATATGACTAAGTAGGATTTATCCCAGGAATGCAAGTTTGGTTCAACATATGAAAATCAATCAATGTAATATACCAATTAGTAGATTATTATAGTCGTAATATATACCTTAAAAAGCATTTGACAAAATTCAACTCCAATTTATAATACAAAACACTCAACATACTAGAAATAGAAGGAAATTTTCTCAACCTGATAAAGAAATTGTATAAACCTATAGCAAAATGTCATATTCAATGGTGAAATATGGAGTACTTTCTCCTACAATTAAAAACAAGGCAAAGATATCTACTCTCACCACTTCTATTTAATATTTTACTGGAAGTTTTAGCCAGGGTAATTAAGAAAAAGGAAAGGAAGTCTTCCATAGTGGAAAGGAAGAAGTAAAAGTACAGATTGGGCATCTCTAAGGCAAAAATCCAAAATCCAAATGCACTAAAATCCAAAACTTTTCCAGTAGCAACATGAAGCCACAAGTGGAAGTATTCACACCTCATCTCCTGTGATGGATCACAGTCAAAATGCAGGCACATAACACAGAGTTCATTTAGCATCCCCAAGGGACGCTCCCAGCCCTCTTCCATTGTAATATATCTTTTACAGGAATGCGAAGATTTCCTCATGCAAGCACGCCCACAAAGGGTAATGCAATGGCAGGAGTGTGGGTTAGATGTACCAACAGTAGGTTCCTCATAATGGCCCCCGTGGAGCTAAGACCTACATACATTAATCACTGTGTTTTTGTTGTTGTTGTTTTGCTTATTCTCTGCTCTGTGGTGAAAAGATAATGCTGAAAATGTCAAAAAGGCCTGTTGATACCCATATAGGTAACAATAATAAGAAAAAGAGAAAGTCCGATTTGTCTATGTTTGTTTTTGTTGCATTTTCTTTTGAGGTCTTAGTCAAATTCTTTGCATAGGCCAATGTCCAAAAGTTTTTCCTAGGTTTTCTTCTAGGACTTTAATAGTTTCAGGTCTTACATTTTAAGTCTGTAGTCCATTTTGAGTTAATTTTTGTATATGGTGAAACATGAGTCCAGTTTCATTCTTCTGCATATGGCTAGCTAGTTTTACCAGCACCATTTAATTAAACTAAAGAGTTTCTGCATAGCAAAAGAAATAATCAACACAGCAAAAACACAAATCTATAGAAAGAGAGAACATACTTTCAAACTATGAATCTGACAAAGATCTAATATCCAGAATCTATAAAGAACTTAAACAAATCAACAAGAAAAAAACAACTTCGTTAAAATGTGTGCAAAGGACATAAACAGACACTCCTTAAAAGAAGACATACAAGCAGCCAACAAACATGAAAAAATGTTCAACATCACTAATTATCAGAGAAATGAAAATTAAAACCACAATGAAATACCATCTCACACCAGTCAGAATGACTATTACTAGATTCAAAAAATAAGAGATGTTGCCAAAGGGGTGGAGAAAAGGGAATGCTTCTACACTGTTGGTGGAAATATTAAATTAGTTCAAACCCTATGGAAAACAGTATGGAGATTTCTCAAAGAACAAAAAATAGAACTACCATTCAACATGGCAATTCCACTACTCGGTATCAACCAAAGAAAAGAAATCATTCTATCAAGAAGACACCTGCACTTGTATGTTTGCTCTGTTGCCCAGGCTGGAGTGCAGTGGCACGATCTCGGCTCACTGCAAGCTCTGTCTCCGGGGTTCACACCATTCTCCTCCCTCACACTCCCTCGTAGCTGGGACTACAGGCACCCGCCACCATGCCAGGCTAATTTTTTTGTATTTTTAGTAGAGATGGGGTGCACTTGTTTGTTTAAGGCAGAATTATTCACAATAACAAAGTCATGGAATCAACCTAAGAGTCCATTGTTGATTGACACTTAGGTTGATTCCATGGTACATATGGATATACCACATTTTTAATCCAAACAACTGTTATGGATTGTATTCCATGGTATATGTGTGCATACATATTGGTATATGTTGATTGACACTTAGGTTGATTCCATGGTGTATATATACCTACCACATTTTTAAGCCAGTCAACTGTTGTGGACTGTATTTCATGGTATGTGCATTTATCATGGAACACTACCTAACCATAAAAAAGAATGAGATTATGTCCTTTGCAGCAACATGGATGGAGCTGGAGGCCACTATCCTAAGTGACATTACTCAGAGAAAAAAATCAAATATTGGTTGTTCTCACTTTTAAGTAGGAGCTACACAATGGATACACACAGACATAAACATGAAAATAGATGCTGGCGATTCCAAATGTGGGGAGGGTGCGAGGGAGATGAGAGTTAAACATTACCTATCAGGTACAATGTTTACTATTCGGGTGATGGCTTCACTAGAAGCCCAAACCTCAGCATTATTCAATATATCTGTCCAACAAACCTGCACATGTACTCCTTGAGTCTACAGTAAAATAAAATAACAAAAAAGGAAAAGTACAAATTAGTGTATGTATTGTTCTTAATGTTACAATAATAAGTCCCTATTGACTGCTTTATATAAACTTGACTAGTAACATCCAGAATTTTTTTTTTTTAAAGCCAGAAAACATTTTTGTCCATAGCACAGAAAATCAGGCTATTGGTGAAACTGGACAGTGGAGTAAATGTGAAATGCCTTATAGAAGTATGGTGTCACAATGACCACCATATATGACCCGAAGAAACAGAAGGATAAACTGTCAAAATTCTATGCTGAAAGGGATGAACAGAAGAAAAATAGGAAAACACTGCATAAAGCTAAAAATGAAGATTTCGATTACCTGCGGAAGGGGTGGATCTATCAGCGTTGCAGTGAACACATGACACTCAGTATGCTGATGAGAAACAAAGATCTATCACAATGAACTGAAAATTGAAGGCAATTGTAAATATTCAACAGGCTAGTTGCAGAACATTAAGAAAAGTCACAGCATTAAATTTTTCAACTTTTATGGTGATAAAGCATCTGCTGATCATGAAACAGCCAAGAAATTCAGTGACAAGTTTGCCAAGGTCATTGCTTGTGCAAATCTGATGCCAGAGTAAGTGACTTCAGAAAGATACTGATTACAATTTCCCATAAGTTTGGTATGCTGTGTGTCTATTTTTGTTTCCAAGAAATTGTTAAATTTCTCTTTATATTTCTTCTTTTAATCATTGGTTGTTCAGAAGTGTGTTATTTAATTTCCATGTACTTGTGGATTTTTCAATTTTCCTCCTGTTATAAATTTCTACTTTCATACCTTTATGGTTGAAAAGATACCTGATATGATTTCAGTCTTCTCAAATTTGTTAAGATTTGTTTTGTGGCCTAACATATGATCTGTCATTTGCACTTGAGAAGAATGTGTATTCTGCTGCTGTTGGGTGGTATGTTCTGTGTATGCCTGTTAGGTCTGTATGGTCTATAGTTTTGTTTGGACCCACTGTTTCCTTACAGATTTTCTGTCTGTATCTCCATTATTGAGAGTGGAGCAATAAAGTCCCACCACTAGTGCTGTTTATTTCTCCTTTCAGTTCTGTTAGTAATTGCTCTATATGCTTAGGTATTCATGTATGATACATAAATATTTACAATTGTTCTATCTTCTTGATTTATTGACCCCTTTATCATTAAATAATAAACTTCATTGTCTCTTGTGATTATCTTAGACTTAAAGTCTATTGTTCTAATATAAGTACAATCTACCAAGACTGAATTATGAAGAAATAAAAATCTGAACAGAAAAATATTCAGCAAGAAAATTGAAGCAGTAATCAAAAACTTCCCAGCAAGGAAAAGCCCGGGTCCAGATGTCTTTACTTGTGACTTCCTTCAAATATTTAATGAATTAACACCAATCTTTCTCAAGTTTATAAAAAAAAATTGAAAAAGTGAGAACACTTGCTTCCAAATTTATTTTATTAAGCCATCATCACCCTGACACCAAGGCCAGATAAGAACACTATAAGAAAAGAAAATTACAAGCCAATATCCCTGATGAACTTAGATACAAAAATTCTCAACAAAGTGCTAGCAAACCAAATTCAACAGCATATTAAACATATTATACATGATGATTCAGTAGGATTTATCCTTAGGCTGCAAAGATGGTTCAATGTGCACAAATCAATACATGTCATACACTGCAGCAACAGGATGAATAAAAATCATGATCATCTCGATTAATGCAAAAAGTTGACCAACATCATTTAATGATGAAAACTCTCAACAAAATGTGGGTATAAAAGAAATGTACCTCAACATAACAAAGGCCCTATATTCCAAGCCCAAAGCTAACACCATACTAAATGGTGAAAAGCTGAAAGCTTTTCTTCTAAGATCAGGACAAGTCAAGGATGTTTACTCTCAACGCTTCTCTTAAACATAGTACTGAAAATCTTGGCCAGGGCAATTAGGCATAAAAATAAATAATAGGCACCTGAATTAGAAAGAAAGAAGCAAAATTGTTCCTGTTTGCAGACAACATGATGTTATGTGTAGAAAACCCAAAAGACTCTACCGTAAAACTGCTAGAATAAAGAAATTCATTAAAGTTGAAGGATACAAAATCAACATACAAAAATCAATTGTGTTTCTCTACACTAACAATGAACTATCTGAAAAAGAAATCAAGAAAACAATTCCATGTACAATAGCATTAACAATAAAATACTTAGGAATAAAGTTAATCCAAAAGGGTAAAAAATCTGTATGCTAGAAAACAATACTGCATTAATGAAAAAAATTAAAGACACAAATGGAAAGATATCCTGTGTTCGTGGATTGGTATTATTAATATTGTTAAAATGTTCATACTACCCAAAGTGATCTGTAGATTCAATGCAATACCTATCAAAATCCCAATGGCATCTCTAACAGAAAAAAAAATTCTTTAGATTCATCTCTAATAGCCAAAGCATCTTGTGGAAGAAGAAAGAAGCTGAAGGCATCATACTTCCTGATTTTAAACAATATTACAAAGTTATTATAATAAAAATAGCGCAGTACTAGCATGAAAACAGACACTAGACTAGTTGAACAGAATAGAGAGTTCAGAAATAAAACTCATGCATATGTAGCTGACTTATCTTTTACAAGAGCATCAAGAATACACAATTGGGGAAAGGTCTCTGTAATAAATAGTGTTGGGCAAATTGAATGTTCACATCTGCAGGAATAAAGCCAGACCTCTACCTTATACCATGTACAAAAATTAACTCAAATAAAAGTGAGAGCTAAAACTATACAACTCTTAAAAGAAACATAGGTACAAATATTTGTCTTATATATCACATCAAAAGCATAATCAGTAAAAGAAAAATTAAAACTTTCTATTGGGATTTAAAGCTTTTATGCTTGAAAGGGCACTATCAGGAAAGTGAAAAGATAACCCACACAATGAGAAAAATGTTTTCAAATAATATATCTGATAAGGGGCTTTTATCCAAAATATATCAAGTATTCTAACATTTTAATAATTTTAGGAAGTCCAAATAATCCAATTAAAAAATTTAAAGATACACCAATTGCTAATGAGCACATAAAAAAAGTTAAACATTATTGATAGTTAGGGAAATGTAAAATAAAATCACAATGAGATATTCCTTCACACCTGTTAGGATGACTATAATTCAAAAGAAAAACAGAAAATAACAAGGATTTTCAAAGATGTGGAGAAATTGGGATCCTCCTACATTGCTAGTAGAAATACAAAATGGTACAGAAACTGTGGAAAACAATTTGGTAGTTTCGCAAAAATGTAAACACAGAATTACCATATGACCCAGCAATTTTACTCCTAGACATATATCCAAAAAAAATTAAAAAGATATGTCCACACAAAAACTTGTACATGAATGTGCATAGAAACATTATTCACAATAGTCAAAAAGTAGAAACATTCTAAATGTTTATCAGATTATGAATGGATAAAACAACATATATCCATACAATGAAACAGTATTTGGCCATAGAAATGAATAAATTTCTGTAACATGCTGTAACATGCAGTAACCTTGAAACATTATGCTGAGTGAAAGAATACAGAAACGTAAAGGTTACATATTATATGATTCTATTGAAGTGAAATGGTCATATACATAGAAGAGACAGTAAGTAGACAAGTGGCTACCAAAGGCTGAAGGGAGGGAGAAATGGGAAACAATAGCTTATAGGCATAAGGGTTATTTTGTGGGTGATAAAAATGTTCTGAAATTAGATGATGGTAATGGTTGTGCAATTTTGTGAGTATACTGAAAACCACTGAATTGTTCACTTTAAAAGGGAAACATTTTTATGTGTAAATTATATCTGAATAAAAAAAGAATTAGTGCTGGTTTTCATGAAAGTTCATAATGTTGCCAGAGTGTATTTGAGATACAGGTAATGAATTATTTATTTTACATAATTTGCATAGTAGTCATATTTCCCATGCTCTGTCTTTTGCTTTTTATAAGAAAACATACCTAATGTAATCATTGGCATCATTATTCTATAATTGTCTACATAAAAGAGGTGTAAGAAAACTATTGACTATCATAAACAGACAAAATTGATTTACAAGGTAAATAAAACAAAGTAGAATAGCTAATTGGAAATTCTCAAAGATATAACGCAAAAATATTTACAGGTTTGGTAGTGTTTTATGTAGGACTCTATATGTCTATACATTTATGTGTATGCATGTGTCAGGGAATAGTAATAAGTAAAAGGTATGTTTCTCATTAATGCGAAGGCTATATGTATCCAGAGATCTAAAGTATCAGTAGCATGGTAACTGGCAGATTACTTACAAAGTGAAAGTGTGCTGATGGTGTTAAAAACAAACCAAAAAAAGATCTACTGTGATCACTCAGTTTCCCATTATGTGCCGCAGTCATAAGGAGTCCTGGGCTCACCAAAAATGAAAGATAAAGAGTAATAACTGCTATAATTTTCTGTTGAATCACCTAGTTGTATAAGGGAAATATTTTTTATTTTGCTTGAAGGATTTGTCTCTAGCAGTGTTGAATTAGTATATTTATTTATGTATATACCTTTCTACCCATTTTTTAAAAATCAAGTAACTTTAGTTAAAATTCTTTCAATTATCACAGTTTTAATTTCAGCATTAAAACTTAAATAAATAGGACTCATTCTTAATTTTAATTTTAAAACATTTATCAGTTAAAGTAAAATTTCAATGCTATCACAAAGATTTCTGGATAATTATTAAAAAGTTTTAAACTTTTCTCCTATTAGACTCAAATTACATATTATGCTCCATTCTTAAGTTATTTCTACATATTCATGTTAAAACTTTGGTAGTTTTTTGGGTTTCTAATTTGTGGAGATTTTTAAAATTGTTATATTCTTATACAGAATTCAACCATGTGATTATTTCAGCCGTTCTCTCTTTTGAAAGATATGTTTTTCTATTTCAATGCTCTGGGATGCCTACATTTGTTCTTAAGAGTTTTCTGTTTAAAACTATTATAGTGCATTATTTTTCTCAGAGAAGAAATGAACTGTAAGTTGCATATTTATTTTTATCTAAGCTATAATAATTGACTTTAGTTATTGCCCATGTTACTATTTTTTTTTTTACTCTTTTTTATTATATTACACTTACCTTTGATTCCTGCATTCTTTGTGATTAGGTATAACATTAATGAGAAATAAATGACCATTATTTGGAGACAGAAAAGCAGGGGAAAACAAACAGTAGGTAAGTTAGTTAAGGAGGTAAAAAGAGAAAGGGCAATTGAGAGTCTAACTAGGTTTTACTTACATTCATTTAAAAAAGAAATAAAAACTCATAATCATAGCTTTGATTTAAAAATAAAAAATTTTACACAGGACATGGAATGTATTAGTGTATGCTTATGGTATTACCACACATCCTCGGTAGCTCAAAAGAATTATCTCTGCCCAACATTGTCACCAGAATATGTAAAGATGAGGCTACGTCAGTATGGCTTGGTTGCATAAACTTTATCGGGTTATTTGACCAAGATCTTGATGTCTTGAATGACGGATATTTAACTTCATCTTTTTATAATTGTACAACAGTTAAAGTTTTCAAAAGTAAAAGACAATCCACACTGGAAACAAATTTTTGCTGTAAGCTGTTTTTTATAGAAAAACATACAATTCAACTGTGTCATTAATTAGCTCAATATTTACACAATAGTCTATATATGCAAGTCTGTTTTGCAATCTCTACAAAATCATAAAGTTGTTATAGATCGGGAGCCATCTGGTTTCCCCAAAGGCAAGTTTTTTCAAATGTATGTTGGTTATCATTTGCTGCATAACAAATTATCCCAAACTTAGCAAGTTAAAATGACAAACAGCTTAGCTGGGTCAAAGTCTCTCATAAGGTAGCTGTCAAGCTGTCAGCTGGGGCTGTAGTCATCTCAAACCATAACTGGGCTGAAGAATTCACTTGCAGCCTCACATGGTTGCTGGCAGGGTACGGTTCCTCACATGCCATCTGCAACTGAAGCCTTTGGCTTCTTGGGATGTGAGCCTCTCTATGGGTTTTCTGAATGACCTCATACATAATATGGAAGCTTGCTTCTCTCAGTACACTTGGTGAGAGAGAGCGCGCATGTGCGAGAGAGTGCACATACCCAAGATGGAGGCCAGTCTTTTTAAAACTTAATCTGGAAGTGGTATCGTATTACTTCTGTCACATTCCATTTGTTGCAAGTGAATCACTAAGTGCAATCTACGCTTAAGGGAAGAGGATTCACAAAAGGGTGAACATCAGGGGACAGAACCATTGACGGCCATCTTAGAGGCCAGCTAACACCACATACTAAAGTTACCTTCAGTTGCCAGAAAATCGGCCACACAAAACTGTACTCTTTTCTGTAGACAAAATAGTGACTTCTGAGTTTTCATTTTCGGCATCTGGATAAATAATAACACCATTTATTAAGACAGCACTTGTGGAAGGCTGGGTTTGAGGAAGGAGATCATGAGTTCAGGTATGCACATATTAAATGTGTTAGGTTTGTAGTTTTTCTAAGATTTCCAATTGGTGATTTTATGTAGGCAATTTGCTATTTGAGTCTGGAGCTTAGAGGAAAACTTTGGAATGAAGATACTCACTTGAAAGTATTCATAATATAGATGGTAATTAATAATTTGGGCATGGATAAAATCATGAAGTAGAGAATACAGAGTAAGAAGAGGAAGAGATCAATGACAAAACCTTTAAGAACTCAAGATCAAAAACTAGATAAAGGAAAGTGATCTAGCAAGCAAATCTGAGAATTAGTCCCAGAAGTAAATGAAAATGAGGGAATCTGGTGATACAGAAGCCTAGCGTCGAGATTGTGTCAAGAAGACATAGTACTCTACACTCTCTAATGATACTGAGAGAGTCAAATAGCAGAAGTCTGTCTAGAAAAATGTTGAATGGCTTAGTTTGATTGTTGCAGGAGCCATGTGCATGAAGGGGTGGGAGAGGGTCACCGCCTGGAGTGAGTTGAGGAGTAAGTGGCTGGTTAGTGAATCAGTGAGCTTGGGTGACTTTCTCAAGGCTTTGTAAAAGAGAGAAAAAATACAGCAACAGTAGAAAAGGGAAGTAGAGTCCAAAGATGGTATTTTCTTGAAAATATGAAAATGAATTGCATATGTTTAAATGATGATGGAAGAGTGCAATAGAAAGAAGTTAAAAGAACAAGAAAGAAAACTGTAATGAATAATGTGAGTTTCTGTGGAAAGTTGGGATGTGGATCCTATAACACAGATGGAGGATTATCTCCAGAACTATAAGAAGATAGAAAGAAAACAGAAGATATGAGAGATAAGGATGCAGGCAGGTTTCTAGGTTTGATGGCAGAAAAGTGAAGACATTTCTTTCTGATGGTTTTATTTTCTCTGTGATGTAGTGGAAGAGGTCATGTGCATATTAATGCTGTTACATATTATTACCCATGCTGTATTTCTGCTAATTAAAGAAACTCTCTGAAATAATGGTATATACATAACCACCTATTAGGGGAGGAAACAATTTACTCATTCATTAAACAAATGCTTCTGAGTGCCTGTCTGCCTGCCCAAACTCACAATCAACCTGAGAGGGCAGGAATGCACATATTCACAACATAATGTGCCAAGTGTGACACTAGAGATAAAAACAACATTCCATGAGTGCATAGAGGAAGACAACCTGGAGAATTATAGGAAACTTCACAAAGATGGAAAGCTGAAGATGAGTTTTGAAGAATAAGTAAGAGTTTGCTAGAAATAAAAGTTATCAAATCATTACAGGTAATGGGAACAGTGTGGACATAGGACCCTTAGTCAAGAAAAATTATATTTATGCAATTTTAAATCCTCCAGGGTTTGGGGGACTTCAGGCTAGGAGTAAACACCTCATAAATATTGCTTCAGATCTAGAAATTGGACTGGTAGCCTGGGAAATAGTTGTGCAATGAAAGAAACTCATTTTAGCAGGAAATAATGGCCAAATATCTGTTACCCTGAAATTAAGCACAGAGATATGGAAAAACACATGAAAATCCAGTTTTGACTTCATGAGTTACCAACAAGCAAAACAAAGTTCTTTCATACAAATGTGTTTATCACAGTAGAGTTATGAGGATAATACCCCAGTACACATGAAGAACATCAAAGTCAGCTCTGGCAAAGGCTGTTTTAGTTAAGTAGATTTTAGTTAAAGTCTATTTTAGTTAAGTAGATTACCTGAATACAGACTATACACATGTATAGTCTGTATTATACTGGTGTATATCTGTATATACTATACAGATGTATAGTCTGTATTATACTGGCAATTGTGGTAAAATGTCTAAGTTCTGGTCAATAATAAGTGTAGGAAAGTGGTGTGATGGTTTCTGAAATGTGTCCTTAAAGGGGAAGTGTATTTCTTTCTTCTTTTTGCTTCTCGGATGCATATGAGATTGCTGAAGCTCTATCTGGAACTCTAAGGCCCCTGATAGCTCACTTTAAGGATAGTGGAATGAAAAGCTGGAAACAGCCTGGGCTCCCAAGGATTGCAGTGCAACAGGACCAATTCCTAATTGCCTATATCCACAAAATTAAATTATATTTTATTTTGTTTTATTACTTAAGCAACTGCTTTTTAAAAAAAATATTGTCACCAAACCTCATACATTCATTGTAACCAGACACATCAACTAGCAAATAAAACTCTACTTCTTTCTCAAAGTTTTAGATCTGTTTTATGTTTCTCCATTCTTATTTCTACTCAAAGGGGTATCTTTGTTAGTTGGCGGATTTTTTTCCCTTCTAAAGGACACAGTGGTAATTATTTTCTAAAAACAAATAAATAGAAACACAGCCTATTTAGAATCCACATGAAAAATTAAATATGTGTTTCCTACCAGGGAACTCTCAAAAAGTATAATGACTTCTCTGGCTATACTCACTCTGATCTTTCCAGTATCTGGGTTAAGTACTTGCCATGGATTAACACAATCAATCCTTCCAACACTCCTATTAAGTAGTTACTATTTTCAGCCCTATTTTCTTATCATATTTAACATGTTATTTTATTTTTAATTTTTATTTTACATTAAGTTCTAGGATACATGTGTAGAATGTGGAGGTTTGTTACATAGATATACATGTACCATGGTGGTTTCCTGTACCTATTAACCCATCATCTAGGTTTTAAACCCCACATGCATTATGTATTTGTCCTAATGCTCTGCCTACCTTTGTCCCCCAACCCACAACAGGCCCTAGTGTGTGATGATCCCTTCCCTGTGTCCATGCATTCTCATTGTTCAGCTCCTACTTATGAGTGAGAACATGTGGTGTTTGTTTTCTGTTCCTGTGTTAGTTTGCTGAGAATGATGGCTCGCAGCTTCATCCATGTCCCTGCAGAGGACATGATCTCATTCTTTTCGTTGGCTGCATAGTGTTCTATGGTGTATATGTGCCACAATTTCTTTATCCAGTCTATCATCGATGGGCATTTAGGTTGATTCCAAGTCTTTACTATTGTGAATATTGCCACAATAAACATACGTGTGCATGTGTCTTTATAGTAGATTGATTTATAATCCTTTGGGTATATACCCAGTAATGGGATGGCTGGGTCAAATGGTATTTCTGATTCTAGATTCTTGAGGAATCCCCACACCATCTTCCACAATGGTTGAACGAATTTACACTCCTGCCAACAGTGTAAAAGTGTTCCTATTTCTCCATAGCCTCACCAGCATCTATTGTTTCCTGACTTTTTAATAATCGCCATTCTAACTGGCATGAGATGGTATTTCATTGTGGTTTTGATTTGCATTTCTCTAATGACCAGTGATGATGAACTTTTTTTCATATTTTTTTTTGGCCTCATATATGTCTTCTTTTGAGAAGTGTCTGTTCATATCCTTTGCCCACTTTCTGATGAGGGTGTTTGTTTTTTTCTTGTAAATTTGTTTAAGTTCCTTGTAGATTCTGGATATTATACCTTTGTCAGATGGGTAGATTGCAAAAATTTTCTCCTGTTCTGTAGGTTGCCTGTTCACTCTGATGGTAGTTTCTTTTGCCGTACAGAAGTTCTTTAGTTTAATTAAATCCCATTTGTCAGTTTTGGCTTTTGTGGCAAACACTTTTGGTGTTCTAGTCATGAAGTCTTTGCCCATACCAATGTCTTGAATGGTATTACCTAGGTTTTCTTCTAGGGTTTTTACGGTTTTGGGTTTTACATTTAAGTCTTTAATCCATCTTGAATTAATTTTTGTATAAGATATAAGGAGGGGGTCCAGCTCAGTTTTCTGCATATGACTAGCCAGTTTTCCCAGCATCATTTATTAAATAGGGAATCCTTTCCCCATTGCTTGTTTTTGTCAGATTTGTCAAAGATAAGATGGTTGTAGATGTCTGGTGTTATTTCTGAGGTCTTTGTTCTGTTCCATTGGTCTATATACTGTTTTGGTACCAGTACCATGCTGTTTTGGTTACTGTAGCCTTACAGTATAGTTTGAAGTCAGGTAGTGTGATGCCTCCAGCTTTGTTCTTTTTGCTTAGGATTGTCTTGGCTATATGGGGACTTTTTGGTTCCATATGAAATGTAAAGTAGTTTTTTTTTTTTTTTTTTTTCTAATTCTGTGAAGAAAGTCAATGGTATCTTGATGGGAAGAACATTGAATCTATAAATTACTTTGGGCCGTATGGCCATTTTCACAATAGTCTTTCTTCCTATCCATGAGGATGGAATGTTTCTCCATTTGTTTGTGTCCTCTCTTGTTTCTTTGGGCAGTGGTTTGTAGTTCTCCTTGAAGAGGTCCTTCACGTTCCT
Source organism: Macaca mulatta (assembly GCF_049350105.2). Lineage (NCBI taxonomy): Eukaryota > Metazoa > Chordata > Mammalia > Primates > Cercopithecidae > Macaca > Macaca mulatta. The sequence continues at coordinate 66,024,967 of NC_133416.1, forward strand.
TGTAAGTTGTATTCCTAGGTATTTTATTCTCTTTGTAGCAATTGCAAATGGGAGTTCATTCATGATTTGGCTGTCTGCACATCCATTGTTGGTGTAAAGAAATGCTTGTGATTTTTGCACATTGATTTTGTATCCTGAGACTTTGCTGAAGTTGCTTATCAGCGTAAGAAGTTTTGGGGCTGACACTATGGGGTTTTCTAAATATAGAATCATGTCATCTGTAAACAGAGACAATTTGACTGCCTGTCTTCCTAACTGAATATGTTTTATTTCTTTCTCTTGCCTGATTGCCCTGGCCAGAACTTCCAATACTATGTTGAATAGGAGTGGTGAGAGAGGGTATCCTTGTCTTGTGCCAGTTTAAAAAAGGGAATGCTTCCAGCTTTTGCTTATTCAGTATGATATTGACTGTGGGTTTGTCATAAATAGCTATTATTTTGAGATATGTTTTACCAATACTTGGATTTTTGAGAGTTTTTAACATGAAGGGATGTTGAAGTTTATCGAAGGCCTTTTCTGCATCTATTGAGATAATCATGCGGTTTTTTGTCAGGTTTTGTTTATGTGATGGATTACATTTACTGGTTTGTGTATATTGAACAAGCCTTGCATTCAAGGCATGAAGCCAACTTGATCATGGTGGATAAACTTTTTGATGTGCTGCTGGATTTGGTTTGCCTGTATTTTATTGGGGATTTTTGCTTTGATGTTCATCAGGGATATTGGCCTGAATTTTGTTGTTGTTGTTGTGTCTCTGCCAGGTTTTGGTATCAGGATGATGCTGGCCTCATAAAATGAGTTAGGGAAGAGTCCCTCTTTTTTTGATTGTTTGGAATAGTTTCAGAAGGAATGGTACTGGCTCCTCTTTTTACCTCTAGAAGCATTCTTGCAGCCCTATTTTATAGCTCACAGAGGTTAATTGACCAGTGCCTCAGATCTGGAAAGTGATGGACTCAGGCTTGTAGCACAGGCAGCCTAACTCCACAGCTCAACTATTAAACACTACTCTCATCACCCCACACAGGTATGGATAGCCTTTCTTGAAATTTGTTGACTAGGACTTGTCCGTGGCGCTATATATATATATATATATATATATATAGCAAGTATATATATGCAAGTAAATGACTTGGTATGAGACATTCTTGTTCATCCATCTTACTTGTTCCTGAGATACTTGCCAACTGGTTTTCCATTTCCTCCTCAGTGTCTGTATTTTCTGCTCCTGATTTCAAAGTAAGTTTCCATAACCCTGCTCTGCACAGTCAGGCATCTGGGACCTGAACATGGTTGGGACAATTTGTTGTCCATCATTATCCTTCTCTTTCAATTCTCCTTGAGCTGCTGTACCATCTTCAGTCCTAACTTCATTATTTGTGTTCCTCCCAACGCCCCCCACCCCCGCTACTTTGGAAAAGCCAGTCTCTGACTTGAACCCTTTGTTCAAATTCCATACTTAGCCTGCTGCCTTTTAGATATGTCTAGATATCATTCATCTTGGCCTTATTTCTAACCTCAAGTTTTGAATATTTAGGACGGAGAACATTGAATTTAGTGGATAGTTTGATTCTATAATAAAAGTATGATTGCCTTTGGCATTCTTGGTCACAATCTAGACATCCATTGGCTGGATTCATTCCCTCTTTTATTCTTCAAACATTTATTAAACACCTGTCAGGTGCTAGGCATTGTGCTGTGTGCAGAGATAAGCATGAACAAGTTATTTCCTGCCCTTGCAGAATAGTTACAATAGTAAACAGTAGTTATAACAGTAAATAATAGATACAATAATAAAAAGTTACAATAGGTGTGTTGAGGATGAAAACAGGGAAGTAACGAACAAGGTCAGTGGAGCTTGAACAGAGTTTTGAAAGCTCTATGGTTCATCAGGTTGACTAGGAAGGCAGGATACTACAACCAAGGGAGTGGAATGTTAAAAGGTATAACAACATGGCCCAGCATTGCCTAAAGCTTAGGATAGGACAAAGGGAATAGTCAGAGATGATGTGGGAGAGGAGTTTGGGGTTACATCAGGAAATGTCTCATATGCCATGCAAAGGAATTTGGGCTTTGAAGGGATTTAGGCCAGCCTATAAAATGATGAGATTTGCCAGGTTTACCCAGTCCTTTAGGCTTCTACATGTCAACCTGCCACCAGGCTAGTGAACACACAGAAGTGATTAATGAGCTCTGTGACCACCCAGAAAACATTCCTGGCAGCTGCAAGCCCCAAGATACATCAGGAATCTGCTTCTCTGGCAACATTTCGGTAAGAAATAAGTCTATTTTTGAGAGTTCTGCTGCTGCCTTAGTTGCAAGTCTCTTCATCTGCCCCATTACTGTAGTATACACACTTGATTTTTTTTCCTATGGATTATTTTCAAGGGTTGATACAAACATTAATTGATTGAAAGTTTTTATTTACTCGGTTTTGAAGTAAGCTGAGATTACTTGTGCAAAAGCAAAAATAATTTGGTAGAACACACCAATTCTTACTAGCAAGAAGTATAGGAACTTATTATTCCCTGTGAAATAACAGTACTTTTTAAAAACGAAAAATGACAATATGTATTTGAGATGGGCAGGCTGACAGCTTCCTCATTGCTTCAGCCCAGTCCTTACTTTATGATGTTACCAACAAGAGACGTTTATAGGGAGGTCCTGTAGTTACCCTCCCTGACTCCAAACCTCAGAAGGTTGATGGATAAAGTCGAGCAGAGTCAATAAACCCAACAGCTCTGTTTCCATGAGTATTTAACTATCATTTTGTATCTTCTGACAGCATTAAAATGTGTGGTGTATCGGTACTGGGATTTATAAGGACAATGTGATTAATTTAAATGCCTTTTGGAGCAAATGGGAAATATCTTATTCCAATTTTTGGAAGATGGAGAAAGTGTGTGGTCCTGAACACAATAGATAACTGTCTAATATTCTGTTCATTTGGGGCTTTCTAACCTGACCTATGGGATGAGAACATTTCCCTCCAATTTTACAGTGATTGAAATTTCCAATACCTCAACTTAGCCAAATAAAAAGAGTACAGGCAAGAAAATACTGTCCCAGGGATAGCATGCACATTTTTGTTTATGCAGTAATAGCAAGAATTGAGTATGAAGACAAGAGGCATCTCCCTGGAATTTTTTTTCCTTTTTAATAAATGCAGAGGTGGTTACAAGAAGAAATAAAATGTTGGCTGGCAGAAGCAGCAGGGAAGAAGATTTCATATTGAAGACTAACTAGTTCTGAGACATTTTGGATGTCTTCTTGCAAACAAGTAATTGAAAATTAAATATTCTCCGTATAAAAAATAGGTACCTGCTGGCAAGTTTTGTGTTCTATTATTTCTACTTTTCTCCTTTGATGCCGGATTTCCATGTGCTTGGAATAATTCATGAGGATTACTTTAAAATTTCAGGAAAAGGCAATGGATGGAAGCTTGCTACCTAGAAAAATACTATATAGCTGATCTCTGAGTTTAAAAATAAATGGGAATCTTTCCCTCTGCACTATCTACCATAAACTTGGTGCCATACAAAAAGCAATAATTTTAGACTGAGGAGTCCAGGGAACAAGAACCCAATTCCATTGATAACTAACTGTATCCTTGGGTAAATGCATTCATCTTCTTGAAACTCAGTCATATGGTCTGTGAAGTGATGCAGGCAGGGGTGCAGGGTATGCTCAATAATCATTAAGGACTCTATTAGCTTTTATGTTCTATGACCATTTATTATATTTTAGGTTAAACACAAATAAATTGTGAAAAACAAAGGCAGAAATGTAGGGTACTGCCATTAATGCAACCAGGGGAAAGATGTATTGCTCTTTCCTCACACCCTAGGCTGAAATAAATGAGCATGCATTTAAAAGTGAAATTGGAAATATAGTAAAGCAAATACATAGGATTGACCAAACCAAAGCTTTGCAGGCAGTGGAGGTTCTAATACGAGATGTACCCTGCAGTTCATGCATTTCACTTGAAGAGTGAGACTATGACTCACAGGTGGGACTCTTTCCTCATCCCTCAAACCTCAGTTCTCACAAATATTCCAGATCAGTGGGAGCCTGCTTTGTCTGCCTTGGAGAGCCAAGTCATTTTGGGCTGGGAAGTAATAGGTATCTAAAATGAATGCTTGAGCAATGAGAGAAAAATAGATCCTCCAATGTCCTGGAACACAAGCCTCCATTGAGGTCCAAGGATAGAATCAGGGTTGTTCTAAATGAATTTTCTTTCATTTTGTTTTATCACACTAAAAACTATCTTTTTGGTCAATTTTTTCTGTCAAATTAAAAACTTCTTAAGGCAACTTTGCAGTAGCTTGAGGCATTTCTGTAGACAATTAAGTTATATATCCTTACCATTGTTGTCATGTTATGATGTCTAGAATAATTTTTCTTTGCTAAACATTAGGAATAATGTATTCCACCCTATGACTGTAAATATCTCATTAAAGATTGCTCATTTTAAGGTGCAGATTGAGTTAGCTTAAGCATCAAAAAGAAATTATTACCATGATACCAGATTCTCCCTTGGAATCTAAGGATTTAACTGGACCCCAGAAAGAAACTGCAACAAGAGAGATTAACACTAGTTAAACTCATTTTATTTTACTGGGCTTATTTCTGTCCATCTACTTCATTCTATTGTCTCCTCAAATCAACTTCCAACATTTTTCTGGTCTATGGACTATATAATAGAAAATACAGCCCCCAGCATTTCCAAGTTTCTGATAATATGAGTAAATTTAGCCACCCAGAAAAAATCTTATTTCTCTTACAGTACCAGCTCGAAAATTCCCAGGCAGGGATTTGATTAACTCAGCTTGGGGAAGGTGTGTACCCACAGACGATTAACTGTGTCCAGGGTTTGGGGAACAATAGCTATTCCTGCTGCCACCAATGGATGAATGGGGTAATGCAAGTTCTCAGAAAGATATTGTTATTACTGCGTATTATTGTATAGAAATGTACAGTCCACCCTTGGTCCCCCAGTAAACATGAATATAACATTCTTCTCATACACACAACTCCAAAATGTCCTGCTTAAAATGTTCCAACTTTCCCAGGTAAAACTTCAAACAGTGGTTTTCTGGCCTAAAATCATACTTGCCCTGCATTCTGTGATATAATGACCTGAGCAGTATTTCTCTGTGACTAGGCTTTCTGAGGACTATCTATTCCTATTCCACTCAGGTTCAATTATATATTTATATGGTACCTTACAATATGTAATACGTTTAATAAACAATAATAGAGAAAAATCGATATATTAAAATAAAACTTATTTTTTGTTAAAAAATGAAAAATGCTATGGTATAAATTGGTCACTGGTTCAGAGAATATCCTGATTATTAAATTATAAGATGAACAAACATCTTGGGCCTCCATTTGTTAACTCCCTTTGAAAGTGAAGTAAATTTTTTGGTTAATGCATTTATTGATTGGGGGGGTTTCCCGTGATAGGTGTTCTTCAGGAGCAACATCTGAGGCTGGGATTTTGGAGGATTTCTCTATAGGAGGCTAAGCCAACTTTGTAGTTCATTTCTTATCAGTGTCTGTATTAGTGCCTTGCCTTCCTGTGTTTTCTGCAGATACAACTTCTATAAAAGATTGGTCAGTTTTCTGTCAATTTCATTTAAGAAAATTCTATTTTTAAATAACCTATGAAAGAAATACTGAGCTGTATTCTTTGAATCCCTATCCCAACCTAGGTCTTGTTGAATGTGCTTTACGAAAGGGCCATTGTATGGGGTCGTCAATGTGTCTACCCCTGCAGTATTGGTGCTTCAGAGGGGTGCCTTAAGTTACCTGGGACCCCGCAGATATTCTCATTCTGATTTGTAGAATCCAATTTATATGTTCTAACTTCAGAATAGAATGCAACTGAGGAAAAGGCTGTTGCAATTCAGTAAGGTAAAAGATTATCTTACCCCAAGCTGGTTAAAGGCAGGAGCTATGAATTTGTGCTATTGTCCATGGGCTCCTTTCAGGAGAGCCACCTTGAACTGAAGATTATTCCTTTCATAAAAAACCCATAATGAAGCCTGAATAAATCAGCCAACATACTAAAATATTTTGACATTTTGCCACAAAGTCTCTTAAAAATCTTGGATACTAGATATAACAGAAGACAAATAACCAACTGTTCTGCTACCACAGGCATAATCCTCCTCCTGGTCCCAAATAAAGAATTATTGCTATTCTCACCCCACCTTTATTCAACTAGTGTGCAAATTCTGCATTCAAAATTATTTCTTGGATAAACAAGTTGCATACATTCATACAATGAAATTTTACTCATCAATAAAAAGAAGGCACCTTAATGAGGCCTTAACTCAGTGATACAAAAATACGGATGTAAAAAACATGCTGAATCAAAGATGTAAGACATGAAAACACATATGGTATGATTTTGTTTATTTATATTAAACGAAATCAAGAAAAGACTATTCTACAGTAATAGAAGTCAGAAGATGATTGCCTCTACGTCAGGGATTGGAGGACTGTCTGGAAAGGGACACAAGTAAACATCCTGGAGTAATGAAAGTGTTCAACCTCTTGCTTTGGGTAGTTGTTACATAGATGCTTAAAATTGTGAAAACTTATCAAATCGAACATTTAAGATTTGTGTATTTTGTGTTTAAATTATATCTTAAACATACAACTATTTTTTAATCATTAAAGATTATAGAAATCTTACTCAAATTAGCTTCAGAAAAAAAAGCAATAGATTATGGGGATTTGAGAGCATCTCATGGAAGGCAAGAGGGATGCATATGGGCCTAAGCAGTGAACTAGAGCCAGGGAGTTGAATGTGTTCGGGAATCTCATTCTCCCACTAAAGCTAATAGTAGCATATCTACTTTGTTTTCCCTGCCCCTCTATATCTTCCTTTACTTCTCAGCTCCAAATGATGGAAAACAAAAATGACGACAGTTCCTGAGTATGGTATATTATAGGATTATTTGATTCTTCATCAATTCAGCAAATATTTGTTGGTATTAATTGCTGATTGCCACAGCATGCCAGGTATTCTTCCAGGTCTTGAGGCAGTATCAGTGAACTAGTCAAGGAAATTAATTAGAAGGGTATATTTTAATTTAGGGAAAAGAGATAAGTAAACAAATACACTAAAATACGATTTTAGGTAATAATTAGATGTTAGAAACAGGAGAATGCCACATTGGGAGGCCAAGGCGGGTGGACCGCCAGAGGTCAGGAGTTCAAGACCAGCCTGACCAACATAGTGAAACTCTGTATCTACTACAAATACAAAATATTAGCCAGGCACGGTGGTGGGGGCCTGTAATCCCAGCTACTCGGGAGGCTGAGGTAGGAGAATCGCTTGAACCCAGAAGGCAGAAGTTGCAGTGAGCTGAGATAGCGCCATTGCACCCCAGCCTGGGCAACAAGATCAAAACTCTGTCTCAAATAAATAAATAAATGGGAAAATGCAAATCAGAGGGACTTGAGGAGGGAGTACTTTAAATGAGGTCATGAAGGAAGGCTGAAACTTGGATGATGAGGAGGAGCCTGTCATAGGAAAATTCAAAGATATTTATTTTAATTTTTAGGAAGAGCAAATATAAGGTCTTTGAGACTGGAATGAGCTTGCCATATATAAAAAATAGGAATATTTGTGAGGCTGAATGAGGGGTAGAGTGATAAAAAGTAAAGTCAAAAAGGTAGGCAGAAGCTGTCCTGTAGTACAGTGCAGATATAGAGACAGAGTCAATCTTTATCTTAAGAATAATGGACAACCATTGTGTGATTTTAATCAAGGGAGAAATCAAATCTGATTTATATTTTTAAACCTAAGATATTAGGCTCTTATCAGATGGTTCTGATATTCCTTTCTTAAGTTTACTTTCTTAAAAAAAGTTCTTCATAGTAGATCCAAATTCTCCAGAGAAAAGATGTATTTATCCCATCTGGGTCAAGTGTCCATTGCTTAACTCAATGGCTGTGGCCAGTGAATGGATCATTTTACAGTAACATGGTAGCTCCTATGCAACTATACATTTGGAAGAAAGATGAGTTTTCAGAAAATGTGAACTAGATAGACAAACCTGAAAATGCTCACTCAAAATTCAATGCAAAAACTGGTTTTCTGTGAGTATTTTTTAGTTTTTTTTTTTTTTTTTTTTTTTTTTTTGCATTACCAAATAGAAGGTATGACACAAATTGAAAATCCTTCAAGGATCCATGCTTTGGAAATAGGAGAAGTGGTTTGTGGCTTGGTTTGTAGCTTGTACTTCTGTCTATATCATCTACTCCAGAAATGCTGATATTCACTTAATATTTTGAAGCAAGTCTTAGAGGAATTGACAGATATGCCATTTTCCTTCAGCATAAACTAGATGGAATTGCTGGTATCTCCAAGGGCAGTTAGTTACAGTTACTAGCTTTCTTCCTTCACAGCTTACTAGTGGGCATGGGACCAGGTCTATATTGTTTACTACTGCATCTACAGTGAGCGAATAAGTAAATCATGATGCTATCAGAAACACCCTCCTATTTTATATCTGTTCTGGAAACTTTAAGAAAATTCATATCTTCAGATTTTCAAGAAGAAAAATGCACTATATTTGATTGGAAGAAAAATTGGGACAAAAAATTGGGACATGATGTCGAGCATTTGAAGTGTTTGGCAGCACATCTGGGTTTTTTGTTGGCTGAAGGTAGAAGCTTCGCATATCATCATGGCTTACTGCAGTTAATTATCTTTCCTATTTCCTGCTGTATCCTTCATGCCTAATAAAGGTCCTGATATATAGTTGGTGCTTCATAAATATTTGCTAGATTAAGTATTATAAATACATCAGAATGTATTGAGATCAAAGACTTTTGCCAATTATCTTGAAATAAGTCTTGTCTACTGCTGTGAAATCATCACCTTCATGAAAAACAGAGTTTCTTCAAGAAGTTTGTAAGAAAGGGAAAGAGAATATAACTTTCTTTTCTACTGTGTAGAAAAATCTTTTAGAAGATAAGTTGACTTTTGGAAGACAAGTTTCAAAGGCCTGGATTGAACCTGAGGAATAATTTTCACTTTTATTGAGGATTAAAGAAAGCCCATTCTGAGCAGTTTGACAAGGAGGGGCTCACTACCAATCTGAATTAGTGAATAATTTTAGCCATGCTAATCAGGTAGATTTCTGTTTAAATGTTCTGCAGTAACCAACACAGTTTTACTGAAGGCCTGTAATCTCTTGGCCAAGCTGCTCCACTAAAAGAAGAAAACATGTGTTCTGAGAGCTATCTCATTGCAAAATAAATGCTTCTGTAAAGTGCATGTGCTGAAGCAACAACATAAACAGTAGCAAAATGTTCTGTACATGAGTCTTACACATTTCAGGGGAGGCCGCCCACAGCTTTCAAAGGATTCTCAATAAGCCTTTGACTTCAGAATGTTAAGAACCACTGTTACCTCAACATTTAATTCACAGATGAAACCACACCGAGGTTAGAAAGCACTCTGTGATAGCTTGGGTTGATCGTGGTCATTTTTCCATCATATGAGAGGATTTAATGAGCATAAAAGGTGAAGAAAAGTAGACGGAGCAGTCAGGTCCCTTTCTCGAACAGCTGATTCAGACTATGCCCCAACCATCTGTCTTAAACTCCCATACTCCAGGTCACTCTGTACCAGCCCTAATCATCCTGGGGCCAGGTACCAGACAACCTGGACGGGTTCCAGGAACAGACCTATTCCCTGAAGCCTGAAAAGTTATTCTACAGCCAATCTACAGAAAGTCTGTCAAACCTAGCTAACCCCGTCGCACTTGCCGTCCATGAGTTGGCCGCTACAGCTCCAGTTTGCTGTTATCTTGTCCCCAGCACAACTCCCTATGCTCTCTTTGGGAGCAGTAAGTAATAGAGTTCTGCCTTTCACCTATCCAAATGTCACTGCATGTGTCCCACCATCAAAAGAATCTTTAAATCTTATAGCACATCTTCGTGGTAATTCCATGAAATAAACTGAATGGTTGCAGATGAGGAAACTGAGGTTAGTAAAGTGGCTGAAATTTAACAATCTGTTAATTGATAGAGCTGGTATGACAACCCACATCTATTATATATGCACTGAGTACAAGTTTTAAGTTTATAAACGTAATTAAATAGTATACATAATCCAATGATTGTCCTCAGTCTTTAAACACAAATGAGACACAGAGAAACATTACATAATATTTGGTTAAGATAAGTGACTGGGCCAGTCACGGTGGCTCATGCCTGTAATCCCAGCACTTTGGGAGGCTGAGGTGGGTGGATCAGCTGAGGTCAGAAATTCGAGACCACCCTGGCCAACATGGCAAAACCCCATCTCTACTAAAAATACAAAAATGTGCTGGGCGTGGTGGCAGGTGCCTGTAATCCCAGCTACTCAGGAGGCTGAGGTGGGACAATTGCTTGAACTTGGGAGGCGGAGGTTTTAGTGAGCTGAGATCGCACCACTGCATTCTAGCGTGGGTGACAGAGTGATACTCTGTCTGTCACCCAGAGAGACACAAAAAACCCTTCAAAAAATCAATGAATCCAGGAGCTGGTTTTTTGAAAAGATCAACAAAGTTGATAGACTGCTAGCAAGACTAATAAAGAAAAAGAGAAGAATCAAATAGACAAAATAAAAAATGATAAAGGAGATATTACCACTGACCCCACAGAAATACAAACTACCATCAGAGAATACTATAAACACCTCTACACAAATAAACTAGAAAACCTAGAAGAAATGGATAAGTTCCTGGACACATACACTCTCCCAAGACTAAACCAGGAAGATGTGGAATCCCTGAATAGACCAATAACAGATTCTGAAATTGAGGCAATAATAGCCTACCAACCAAAAGAAGTCCAGGACCAGATGGATTCACAGCCTAATTCTACCAGAGGTAGAACAGGTGGGAATTGAACAATGAGAACACTTGGACACAGGAAGGGTAATATCACACACCAGGGCCTGTTGTGGAGTAGGGGGACGGGGAGGGACAGCATTAGGGGATATACCTAATGTAAATGACGAGTTAATGGGTGCAGCACACCAATATTATGGACCAGGGCTTTCTTTTTTAACCAGAAATATCAGCATATCACTGCTGCCATGTACATATTGGCAGAAAAGAAATTAATACCTAAGAATTAAAAATTGGTTAAACAAAATAATATAATAAAAATAATAAAGTACATTTATATAACAAAAATATTTTAACCTTAATATCATACTATAGGGAAATATCAATATGGGGTAATATATGATATATATACACACACACACATATATGTAGCATATATATAGAGAGAGCTAATTTTAACCTGCAGTTTGCAAAGTAGAAGTTCAATGTGTGAAATAATAAAGACACAAGGAAAAAAAGACCGGGAGGATATATATGTAAATCTTAAAACTGGTTATATTTGGCTGATGGAATTATGGGTGAGTTTTGTTGTCTCTCTAGATTTTCTAGACTTTCCGCATTTGACACAAATTGCTTTTGCAAAAATTCTGAATTTTTGAGCTCTCTCTGAAAGTAGGGTCTTGATGTGAACTTGATTGCTTTTGTCCTGTCAGTGATCATGGATTGCTTTGGAGCTGTCAAACACATTTAGAGATGACAGGTGAAGAGAAATGTGTTGTCATGTAGCTGTAGAACTCATAATAGACTGGAAACCAGAAGGCCTGGGTCCCAGTCTCAACATTGTTCATTATTATTTGGGTAACATTAGGCAAGACTTGAACTTCCCTCTAAAGCCAGGAGGGTCATACTTGCCCTTATTATCCCTGCAGGGTCATTATGAGGACAAAGTAACCTAATGAATGAGAAACATTGTAAATACAAAAAAAAAAAAAAAAAAAAAAAGGCATTGTTATGAGGCATTTTAGCATTCCTTATGTGATTACAGACTAATTCATCTCTTAGGTATCTGCTTTCCAATTTCCAGCCTTACCTTCTCTGTCCTATCATCTTAATTGCTTAATTTCTAATCACTTATTTATTCTTTTCAGCTTTCTGTTTTTTGCGTGCATTGTGCTACTCAGCTGAAAACAGTATTATGAAAGAGAAGTACTTCAAAAGACAACACTTTACTCAACCCAGAAGACTTGCTATAAGGTGCATTAATTTATGGCTGTGATTACAATTCACATTTTAATTTGTAATTTCTCACTTAATGTCTAAGTTTCTTGCAACAGACTGTAAGCTTTCTGATAATCAGGCAGCGAGTTTCCCCACAGGCATGTGTCACCTTATGCAGTGATACATTGTAGCCATTCAATAAATACCTCTTAATTGAAGGAAGGAATGCATACTCGACAGCTCAGAAAGGATTCATAGATATATAGAAACGAATAAATGTATAATGTCCTTCATGATATTGAGCACATAACTGTTGTTTCCTTTCAAAGAGGGAAGGGATAAGGTTTGACCTGGAACAGGAGGGATTAATGGACATAGTACATGCCTGATTAACTTGGCAAATGTTTATCTATTGCAGTTCTCAAATAGTAGCTGCCACTTCCAGCTGGGGGAGAAATGAGAGCTCTGTTTGTGGCGATCCAGTATCTCCAGAGTCCATCACCACTGCTGACCTCCCACTCTACATCCCCAAGCGCTCTGCTGTACCTGCCACGAGCAGCTGTCACCTGCAGACTTTGGAAGGTTATAACCAAACCTCTGTTTTCTGACCTGCCTTCTGCTTCAACATCTTGACTTCCCACAAACAATTCTAATAAAAAGCAATTAACCTGAAAGTGTTTCGCAATTTTAATGTATGAGATATGGTTTCTCTCAAAAGCTGCACTGCTCTTGTGTCCTTACAAGGTATTTTCTTAGCAAGAATAATCTGTTTACATGGGTGTTAATGACTAAATCCCTTTCTTGTAAAGCTATGCCCATCTGTCACACAAGAAGAATAGTACCCTTTAGAGAGCGCTAAAGAAAACTACAGAAATGTAGGGAAAATGAGCAGCTATTCAAAAAGGTAAGATGCTGCCACAGAGCCTAACTGATAAGAGCAATTAATGAAACATTAAGTGTAGAATAGGGAATATATGGCATGGGATAAATTATAGTCACAATTCACGGTTCTTTTGTCTCCAGAAGTTCACATACAAAACCCCATGCCTTTACAAAACAATAAATTCAGCACTGTCGATGATGCTTGTTTCCTTGTGAATGTTGCAGAGGTCTCTTCAAGTGACTCAATTGCATGGAAAAAGTTGTATCACAAAGAACCAAGGTGAGCTGAAGCACAAAGTGGGAGAAATGGGGTGCAAGGGTGTGGAGGAATAGGATTTGGGCAGTGGAGAGTGAAGAAAGGCGGTTCTATATTTAAAACAACCGTGTCTTGCTTCTCTAAACCTTCTCAAAGTTTATCAGCAAAAACTGTCTCTCTGCCTTCTCTTTCACATAGCAATTATAGCAATTTCTTAATCTCAGGAGGATGCTACCATCTTCTAAGGCAATAAAACCTGTTCTAGAATCATGTTTCTAGCTTGCAAAATGCTTTTGCTAAGCCTTCCTAACAATACCATCTAAAGAAGTTCCCTCTTTAGAGATGATATCATATCCCACATATTTGAAATATTTAAGGAGAGCAGAGATTTAAAGTACAATTTATTTCTGGTGAAGACAAAATGGGAAGTGTGTTACATACTGATTGAAAGGCAGCCACGAAAATAGGCTTATTTCAGTACTTTCTATTGTTATTAGAATCCATAAAGCTCTGAAAAAAAGATGTATGATCTTAAATCTGAGTGCGATGAAACCAGTCTGATGGTTTTCTCTAAGCAAGAAGTGAGGAGATAGGAGATGGCATAGAAACCTGTTTTGTGTGATGGCAGTGAGACAGATCATACCATTTTAATTGGTATCAAGATTGAAATGCTTGCCCAAAATTATCCCTCCAGGGTTGTTTTACTGCTGAGGTATTATAGATTTACACCCAGCTTGGTAAAACTTCTTAGAAAAGGTAATTTCTATCCTGAATACAAAGTCTAAACAGAGTTAGGAGAGAAGGAATACATGCAAACTTACAATTGTCAGTTTAAAAACCACATCTACAATGACAGAGTATAAAGTGGCCCGGGCTAATCGGATACAAATTCTGTAAATCTCTCCTGCATGAATCTCATCTCAATCAACTACTGAAATGCAAGAGTATATTAAAACACACACAGACACACACACACACACACACACACAGAAAAGAGATCTTAAAAGAATTGCACTCCTTCAGATAGTTTGATGAGTCTCTGAAGGTAAACCAGGTCTGTTGCTATGCAGAAGATCCGCAGAATCTAGGGATGGAATGTGAAAGATTCATGACATTGTAATTCAGCATTATAGGATTTGCCAACCACATTTCATTCTTGCCCACTAAATTAGGAATGTAAGGCACGGCCAGCAAGCAACAAGACAATGCAAAAGGAGATAAAAGCCCAAGCAATGTTACTTGTTCACTAATCACCCAGAAAAGAAACCTGTCACCACACAGCTCGATACAGACAACATTGGAGTAAGATACTTTGCAAAAGAGCCCTAGAATGAGTTAGGACACAAAACATTTTTATGAAGCACTATGAGATGTTTTCTTTAATCATGTACAGAACAGCTACAGCAGTCCAATCTGCCTGGAAGTGTTCTTTCTACACAGAGAAACAGTTAATGACCAATTCTTTATCTAATTTTACCCCCACAGTAGCCTTCCAAGGTATGAATTATTGCCCTGAACTAAAAGATGAGAACACGAAGTCTCCGATAGTTAAATGACTTACACACAGTCCTCGGTCAGTTTGGTGGAGACGTCAATCCCTGTTGAGGTCCAGGGTTCCTGTAACAGGTGCTCTAAAGCAGTGCTTCTCAAACTCTCTATGGCAAAGGACTTCTTACAATTACAATTTGTCACTTTTGTAATGATGCTTTAAAAAAAGAAGATTGTCGGGTGCGGTGGCTCACGCCTGTAATCCCAGCACTTTGGGAGGCTGAGTGGGGTGGATCACAAGGTCAGGAGATCAAGACCATCCTGGCTAACAAGGTGAAACCCTGTCTCTACTAAAAACACAAAAATTAGCTGGGCGTGGTGGTGGGCGCCTGTAGTCCCAGCTACTCGGGAGGCTGAGGCAGGAGAATACTGTGAACTTGGGAGGTGGAGCTTGAAGCGGGCCGAGATCGAGCCATTGCACTCCAGCCTGGGCGACAGAGCAAGACTCCATCTAAAATAAATAAATAAATAAATAAAAATAAAAATAAAAAAAGATTTACTAGCAAAATAAAATTTAAAGAAACAAGAAGAGATACTGACCCAGATATTTTAAGAATACGTTTGAAACATATAAAATTACATTTTGAAATTGCTATAAAAATAAATGCTTACCTTCAATTACCACCATAGACTGGTAACAAATGATTCCTGGGCAAACATCAGTCTATATTCCACACTTTGAGAAACTTTGTGTTGATCTACTGGTTGAATGAATATGTATTTGATGGTCCCCAAACCACACACACACAAATGAAAAACTCTTCCTCGCTTCGAAATAAGCAGAATGACTAGCTGAGCCACTCTCAGTCACCCAGTCTTTCCCTGGACCATCCTTCAAAGAACATTTTCACAAAACATCAACACGTGGTCCCTACATTTTTGATGTAGAAGAATGATCTAAGCCTACCCTTGCTCTCCAGACAACTGCTCTGCCTAACTATGTGTGGATTCCGTTCTTGCACTGGGGTGAAATGAAGCTTGACAAGGAGTGGGGAACAGAGGGCAGGTGGGTTTGCATTGTTCTCGGATCTTTTTCACCTTTATTCTTACCTAGGATGGCTCAGAGCTCTGTCTAGGGCTGCACCACAGATCGTGTGTTAGAGCTGTGTTTGCACTGTAAACAATGGCTTTTACTCAGCTTATTCGTTAGAGATCAATAAAAGCATTGTTTTTTTCTGAAGCTATTTGTACTTACACTTTACATAAAATTATAAAAATTATTATCTATCAAAATTTTATATCCTCACTTTTAGTTAGGCTGGCTTGAGAGAACTATGGGAGATGGGCTGGACGCAGTGGCTCACACCTGTAATCCCAGCACTTTGGGAGGCCAAGGTGGGCGGATCACCTGAGGTTGGGAGTTTGAGACCAGTCTCATCAACATGGACAAACTCCGTCTCTCCTAAAATTACACACACACACAAAAAATTAGCCGGGTATGGTGGCACATGCCTGTGATTCCAGCTACTCAGGAGGCTGAGGTAGGAGAATCACTTGAACCTGGGAGATGGAGGTTGCAGTGAGCCAAGATCACGCCCTTGTACTACTCCAGCCTGGGCAACAAGAGTAAAACTCCATCTCAAAAAAAAAAAAAAAAAAAAAAAAGGACCTAAGGGAGATGACTAGGAGTGGGGTCTCTAAGTAAAAACATATGTTCTTTCAACTTTCTTCCTTTGCTTGCTACTATCCGGTTTACTGTTCCTCAACAAAGTCACATTTTTTTGAAAGAAATACTTATACTGTGGAAGCACCATTCCTATGATTCTTATTCTTACTATGGTTTTCTGTCATACTTGAGATAAGCTGTTTTAATTACCTGGTTTTATATAGGAAAGAAGAAATATAAGGTTTAAAGTCTGTAATTATCAATGGCTCATAATTCATTAAATCTTAGCATACAAGGAAAATAAAACAAAAAAAGAAAGAAATACTTATACTGCCTATCACTTTCCATTACTCCCAAACTTACTAGATTTTCTGTTTTTTTTTTTAAATAAAAATCATATTTCTGAAATAGCTATGGCTAAAATTGCCAATTACCTTCTTACAATAAACACAGTGGATACATCTTAGACATTCTCTTATTTAACCTATCTGAAGTAGTTAACATTGTTGACCAGCATCACTTTAAAAAAAAAAAAAAAAAGTATGGAATATAAAGAACTTGAATGAAAGCAAAAACCTTGACCCACCTCCCATAAACCATTTCTCTCTTTAGTTTTTCTTATAGTTACCACCAAATCTAATTTACAAACACCTTTGAAGTGTTTATAAATGTAAGACAATGCTCTGAGTATTTTATAAATGTTGATTTATTTAGTGGCCTCAGTAACCTAATGACCTTATAAAGTAGGTACTATTATTAGAGTCATTTTGGGTTGAAGAAATTGAAGCTGAAGGATAATTATTTTTTTCTATGGAATTTTTTTTTTTCTCCTAGCTCCAATCTAGACTGATTATCTAGACCTGCCAAGCAGCTCGCATCCTGGAAATTCTCTTCCCTGCTTTCCTGTGTTGAATCTACTCTATACAGAATCTGGTGTTATCCTCTTTCTTGATTTTTTAAAATTTCCTTTAACTCTGTTTTTTTTTATATGATAGTGGTTTTATAGAAATAAAGTTGATAATACATAATGTTTCATATAATTACAGATAATTAGTTTATATTCATGTTGAGGATAAAGTGACATTTGTTCTCTCTTACACAAAAACAGTTTTTTTTTAACTTTTAAGTTCAGGGATACATGTGCAGATTTCTTACATAGGTAAACTTGTGTCAAGGGGATTGGTGTAAGGCTTATTTATTTAGTCCCCAGGTATTAAACCAAGTGCCCACTAGTTATTTTTCCTAATCCTCTCAAGAAAGGGTGCATAGTCTTATGGTCTGAATGTGCCTCCCCTAAAATTCATATGTTAAAATCCTAACCGAAAAGATGATGATATGAAAAGTTGGGGCCTTTAGCAGGTGACTAGGTAATGATAGCAGAGCCCTCATGAATGGGATGACTACCTTTGTTAAAGAGACTACAGAGAGCCCGCCTTACCTACAGAGAGCTTACCCTTCTACCATATCAGTACATGGCAAGAACTGAACCAGGAAAGGGTCCTCACCAGATACACAACTTTCTAACACCTTCATCTTGGACTTTCCAGCTTCCAGAGCTGTGAGAAATAAATTTCTGCTGTTTATAAACCACCCATTTTATGCTATTTTATTATAGAAGCCCAAGTGGACTATAAGACACATGGGAAATAAAAGTTTTATGACTCCTTGCATGTCTAAAAATATCTGTATTCTGCTCATCTACTTAAGTGATAATTTGGATAGAAATAGAATTCTGCACTGAAAAAATAATTCCCTTGGAAAGTTAAAAGTATTGTTTTATTGCATTCCGGTAGCCATTGTTACTGGTGAAATAAGTCTAATACTAGTCAACTGTAATTAATTACATAGTATATGGAATGTGATATGCTGATATGCTTTTTCTACTTTAGAATCTTTTTAACACCTTGATGTTTTGAAATTTTGTATGTAAGCTTTAGTTGCAGGTGTGTGGTAGACAGAATTCTAAGATGTTTCCCAGGATTTTTCATTCCTCCAATCTACCACATGTCATACAGAATCCCAGGGTCCGTGAATGTGATAGGTTTTACTCCTAGGACTAGGTTATGGTTATGGTTATGGCACAATTGACCTTAAAATATGAAGATTATCAGTGAGTCTGAACTAGTTGCAAAAGCCCTTTAAAAAACTATTTTTGGCTGGCTGCAGAAAAGGAAGTCAGACATTGGAAGCACAAAAATGGTTTAACATGTCATTCCTGGCTTGAAGATGGACAGAGTCACATGGTAAGAAATGTAAGTGACCCCTCAATGCTGAGATGAATCTCACTGGTGTAATTACTGGTAGAGTAAAAGAGATTATTTTGAGCAGATGGCTTTTCCTGAAAGGAACTCTCAAATACAATGAGTGTTTGACTTTTCCGGTTTGTCTTTTTAGTGAACAAAAACAGAAAAACATGAGGTTGAGCAGGGGTCTCAGATATCACCAAAAATCTCTAAATTATTAATCTAAGGATCTTGGACATGACCCTGGAATAAAAGAAGAGAAACATTTTTGTACCCAAATAGGTTTTTCATGTGTTTCAGTACCCTAGTACCCACTAGTTATTTTTCCTGATCCTCCTCAAGAAAGGTGCATGGTATCATGGTCTGAATGTGCCTCCCCTCAAAGTCATATGTTGAAATACTGTAAAAGATAAATCCCAATTGATCTAAAGCAGAAGTTGCCAAACAATGGCCCATAGGCTGAATCTGTACCCTCAACTTTTGGAATAAAATGTAGTTGGAACACAGACATGCTCATTTGTTTATGCACCATGGGATGTGGCAACTTTTGCACTACAACAGCAAAAGTGAGTAGTTGTGACTGAGACAGTATGGCCCATAAAGTCTAACATTTACTACCTGGCTCCTTAAAGGGAAACAGTACCTACTCATGGTCTAAGGCAAAAAGGATAATCCCATTCCCCTTGTCAATAACTGGTTTAGGAAAGCGCGTATTGACAGAGACAGCAGGCAGAGAAACTCTAGGCAGATAGGGGTGGGTCCCTGGTAAAGCCCAACCTTCAAGCCAAAAAGCCTGAAACCCATGGTCCAAAGTGAGAACTTCCACCCCTGTTTGCCCGCTCTCTCCCAATTGGTTCTTTCTAAATAATGTGTTTTTACCAATTGAATATTGCCTTTTCCAAAACTGCCTATGGTATACCCCAACCCCAGCCTGTGCCTATAAAGACCCCAGACTCAGCTGGTAGAAGGGAGAAGTGGCTGGACACTGAGGAGAGGTGACTTGACTTCAGAGACAATGGCTGGACGGTGGAGAGAGGCAGAGAGGCGACTTGACTTCAGGGGAAAGTGACCTGCTTTTCCCATCCTCTTCCCAGCTTCTCTCTCAGCTGACAGCCACTTTCATCACTCAATAAAATTCTCTGCATCCACCATCCTTCAATTGGTCTGCATGACCTCATTCTTCTGGGACATCGAACAAGAATTCAGGGCCCACTAAGTGCAGGTACCCAAAAATGCTGTCACACCGGCCCTTTGCCCTCACTGGCAGAGGACAGCCACCCCACAGGATGAGGCAAAGGGCCCACTGAGCTGAGAACACACTGCTGTCTGCGGATGGCTGAACTAAGAGAGCATTGTAACATGCCCTCTAGGGCTTTGAGGTCAGGCACCCCCACCTGGATGCTGCTGCAAGGCCTGCATGGAGTTTGCTTCTCCGGGTGCCAAAGCAGCCGGCTGGCTCCCACTCTAGCTTGCTTACATACTCCCTCCCACGAGGGATTGAGCACTGTGGGCTAAGTAAACAGGGCACCCCTGTCACAGTCCCACGAAGGGGTCAAGAAAATACCCTGCCTCAATAGGATCCATAATTCCTTGTGACATATGAAGGGAAGATAGTTGTGGAGCTTTGGAGAAAAGTTTCCATACTTTTAAGGAAACATGCTATTTTTCTTCTGCTGTGTGTTAGGTCTGGAGGTGAGAATGACAGAAAGGAAGTGTGGAAAGGGCCTGGTTCCTAGATAGAGTGTTTGAGCCATTAAATTAATCAATGTCAGAGCTGCTTTTCCTCAGAACTTCTAATTCTGTGAGATAATAAATGCCCGATGTTGTTTAAATCATTTTGAGATGAGTTTTTCATACAGACTGCTGAAAGTTTCCTACTTGTAACACAACCCCGCTTCTAACACAAAGCTCTTCAGGAGAAGAGGTAACAAAAACAGGCCTCTGTTTTCATTTTCTGCCACACTGTCTTGAGGACTGTGCTGCCCTGGTTACAGCTCAACCTCTTAAGGAAGGGAGGCCAATTCTATGAATCAAATGTTCCTTTGAACTGCAAAATCCTGTTTGTTCCAACTTGGGTTTGGGGCTTTCTGTCTGCTGGAGGCTTCTAGAACATTTGTGTCATGGAGGAATATTCTCATATTAGAAGTAAAAAATTTGTCTGGATTTTTTGTTAAGGTGTGTCTAAGTTGCTTTCTGTACTTGAAGATTTTTTAAAAACAGTATTTAAATGTGAATATCAAATTTATTAGGCTTTCAAACTTCCATAAATTTTTAACAGTGTTAGATTTCAATTCATATATACATATATGTATACACACATATATACATATATACACATATATACACACATATACATATATACACACATATATACACATATATATATGTATATTCACAGGTTTTAAATATTTCACTTTTTTCTCCAGGCGATGGTATGAAATCATGATAGTTTCTGGAAGCATAAAGTGATTATTTCATTTTGTCTTACTAATAAATACTTTCTGAGTAAAGCATTTTATGTGATATCCCAAAGTAGTACTTTAAATTGAATTTAGTAAATCCAGTAACTTAAACTCCTTTGATTCATCACCTAATCTACATAAATCAAGGTTCCTCAGAGAACTAATTGAAGCTATTTTCCCATTTGTAGTTGAAACAAGAATTTTTGCAATGCAGCCCCATTTCATAATAAAATTCTTGCTGGCAATTCTGTTCTAGTATGTAATTGTGATAGTCCTAAAGGCACTTTTAATTTTGTTAGAGGCAAATTGTTCATGCCACTAGGTGCAAAACTATAAAATAAAGGGGAAATTCCCAATACACACAGAAAAAGTTGGATCTCATTATTTATATCTCTGTATTTTGTCTGTTTAATCTTTTATAAAATTTCTTTTTGCTTCAAGGGAAAAACAGTGACACACTTTTAAGAGAGGATTTTGAAGCACATAGTAAATGCAAGTTAATGAGCATTTTGTAGAAATATGTTCTTACTTGAAAATGTTCTTTTTTGCATCATTTCACTTACATACTAATTTTATCTATTCCTCAGTCTGACTTTGGCACTAAAAAGTAACAGTTACAATAATACAATATTATAACCTCTCCCTGAGATTAAATACATAAGTTCATTTAAACTTGATAATAACACATTACATTATATCACTATTATCTTGCAGGAAAAGACACTGAAGCTTGTAGAGTAAGTTGGCCAAAGTAACCCACTGCATAAGAGGTGGAATTATACTACAAAGTCTGGTCTGATTGATCGGAGAGCTACCCTGAAATATTCACAAATCATTCAAGTTAAACAAACAAAAAAAATCATTGATAAAAAGTGTGTTAGGAAGAATTGTTGTAATAAGCAATAATTTCATCATAAATATGTCTATAAAATGTGCAGATAAGTCAGTCTCAAGAGAGACTTTAGTTACCGGTGGACAGAGTTCCCACCCAATCCTCTTGTTTTTTAATTAAAAATAAGAATAATAGTGAAATAATGGCATATATTTATTTAGACCATCATAATAAACTAAGCTCTTTGACCTCCATAAGACTCAGCTTCTCCAAAAGACATTCCTAGATTTTCCCCATCAAGAGCAGTCTGTGCTCTCCATCTCAGGGAAATGAGTACAGCAACAAATCCAGAAACATAAGCTATTTGCATGATGGGAAAAAAACTCTCTCTTCTTCCCCTTAATACTCCCAGAAAGAATGGCTTTAATTGGTTCCTTAAATCTCCATTAATCTAAACTATGTCTTTTTCTTTTTTCTTTCTTTCTTTCTTTTTTTCTTTTCTTTTTTTTTTTTTTGAGACAGAGTCTCGCTTTGCCGCCAGCTGGAGTACAGTGGTGCAATCTCAGCTCACTGCAAGCTCCCAGGTTCAAGCAATTCTCCTGCCTCAGCCTCCTGAGTAGCTGGAACTATAGGTGTGCACCATCACGCCCAGCTAATTTTTGTATATTTAATAGAGACAGGGTTTCACCATGTTGGCCAGGTTGGTCTCAAATTCCTGACTTCAGGTGATCCGCCGACCTTGGCATCCCAAAGTGCTGGGATTATAGGCGTGGGTCACCATGCCCAGCCTAAACTATTTCTTATCTGTATGGTATACAAACTATTCTCCCCAAATCTACCCTTCTACTCTTCAGTCCACATATACTTTTATACTTTTTATGCTTTTTTGCTTCCTAATCTAAACTTCAGAGTACAGCCAAGGGATTATTTTAACATATAAGCTGGACTTTCTCACTGTCCAGGGTGAAACTACTTGATGCTTTGCATTGCTCTTACGATCAAGACAAAAGTCCCCAGCAAGACCAATGAGGCCTGCATCGCTTGATTTATGCCTTCATTCACCCTCACCTTAAGTCACTTTCTCTTACTCTAGGTTCTCCAGTTGCATTGACCTTCTTCAGGTTCCTCAAAAATTATGAAACTCTTTCCTGCATTTATTTATAGATGCATATTTCAGCACATTTGTAGATGATCTACCTTTTCCTGTAATTTTTTATGAACTTTTCCTACCCCAACCCCATGGTCTAATTTCTACTCACCTTTCAAGCTTCACATCAATATCACTATGAAGACTCATTTTCTGACCCAGTTACACTAGAGCTGGTCTCATTGCTATATCCGCACTTAACACTGTACATTTTTATGCCATGTATAACTTAAATCATTATTTCATTCATATGTGTTGTACCTACTGGTTTGTAAGTTGTGTTAAGATAAATATCTATCCTTTTAAAAGTGATCTTCCCAATTCAAAACAGTTAATCCATATATGTTGGATAAATGGATGGATGGATAGATAGATGAATAGATGAATGGATGGATGGATCCATGAATAAAAGAGAAAAATAAGGCCGGGACCTATTCAAGGAGAACTACAAACCACTGCTCAGTGAAATAAGACACAAACAAATGGAAGAACATACCATGCTCATGGATAGGAAGAATCAATATCGTGAAAATGGCCATACTGCCCAAGGTAATTTATAGATTCAATGCCATCCCCATTAAACTACCAATGACTTTCTTCATAGAATTGGAAAAAACTGCTTTAAAGTTCATATGGAACCAAAAAAGATCACGCATTGCCAAGACAATAAGCCGAAAAAAAAAAACAAAACTGGAGGCATCACGCTACCTGACCTCAAACTATACTACAAGGCTACAGTAACCAACACAGCATGGTACTGGTACCAAAACAGACATATAGACCAATGGAACAGAACAGAGTCCTCAGAAATAATACCACACATCTACAGCCATCTGATCTTTGACAAACCTGACAAAAACAAGAAATGAGGAAAGGATTCCCTATTTAATAAATGGCGCTGGGAAAATTGGCTAGCCATAAGTAGAAAGCTGAAACTGGATCCTTTCCTTAATCCTTATATGAAAATTAATTCAAGATGGATTAGAGACTTAAATGTTAGACTTAAAACCATAAAAACCCTAGAAGAAAACCTAGGTAATACCATTCAGGACATAGGCATGCGCAAGCACTTCATGTGTAAAACACCAAAAGCAATGGCAACAAAAGCCGAAATTGACAAATGGGATCTAATTAAACTAAAGAGCTTCTGCATAGCAAAAGAAACTACCATCAGAGTGAACAGGAAACCTATGGAATGGGAGAAAATTTTTGCAATTTACTCATCTGACAAAGGGCTAATATCCATAACCTATGAAGAACTCAAACAAATTTACAAGAAAAAAACAAACAACCCCATCAAAAAGTGGGCAAAGGATATGAACAGACACTTATCAAAATAAGACATGCATACAGCCAACTCGCACATGAAAAAATGCTCATCATCACTCGCCATCAGAGAAATGCAAAAATGCAAATCAAAACCGCTGAGATACCATCTCACACCAGTTAGAATGGTAATCATTAAAAAGTCAGGAAACAACAGGTGCTGGAGAGGATGTGGAGAAATAGGAACACTTTTACACTGTTGGTGGGACTGTAAACTAGTTCAACCATTGTGGAAGACAGTGTGGTGATTCCTCAAGGATCTAGAACTAGAAATACCATTTGACCCAGCCATCCCATTACTGGGTATATACCCAAAGGATTATAAATCATGCTGCTATAAAGACACATGCACACGTATGTTTATTGTGGCACTATTCACAATAGCAAAGACTTGGAACCAACCCAAATGTCCATCAATGACAGACTGGATTAAGAAAATGTGGCACATATACACCATGGAATACTATGCAGCCATAAAAAAGGATGAGTTCGTGTCCTTTGTAGGGACACGGATGCAGCTGGAAACCATCATTCTCAGCAAACTATCACAAGAACAGAAAACCAAACACCGCATGTTCTCACTCATAGGTGGGAATTGAACAATGAGATCACTTGGACACAGGAAGAGGAACATCACACACTGGGGCCTATTGTGGGGCGGGGGGAGGAGGGAGGGATAGCATTAGGAGATATATCTAATGTAAATGACGAGTTAATGGGTGCAGCACTCCAACATGGCACATGTATACATATGTAACAAACCTGTACATTGTGCACATGTACCCTAGAACTTAAAAGTGTAATAAAATAATAAAAAATTAAAAACAAAAACAAAAACAAAACAAAACAAAACAAAATTAGGCCCGGCATGGAGGCTCATGCCTGTAATCCCAGCCCTTTGGGAGGCTGGGGCGGGCAGATCACCTGAGGTCAGGAGTTTGAGAGCAGCGTGGCCAACATGGTGAAACCCTGTCTCTACTAAAAATACAAAAATTAGCCAGGCGTGGTGGCAGGCGCCTATAATCCCAGCGACTCGGGAGGCTGAGACAGGAGAACTGCTTGAGCCTGGGAGGTGGAGGTTGCAGTGAGCCGAGATCACGTTATCGCACTCCAGCCTGGGGGACAAGAGTGAGACTTCATTTCAAAAAAAAAAAAAAGAGAGAGAGAAAGAGAAATTAATAGAATGACCTAGTCAGACTCATCCCCAGGCAGAGAAACGGGTCACATGTAAAGGGAATCAGGCTTTAGGGAAATATAGAATTATTCAAAAAATTAAAAACATGACCCATTTTACAGTTCTCCTCATGCTATAAATACACATTGCCTCCTCAGACCTCTGTCATATGCAAAGATCAAGCCGAATCAAACCACTTAAGGCTAGGCACATTAAAAAAAACCTTTTTTAAAGGTAGGAATTACACAAGGTAAACTAACTCCAGTATATAATAATAATAAATCAGGTATAAGATACTAAGTAAAGTTACTATACATGGTAGATCTTTTATCATTCAGTTTAATTTCACTGGAGTTTAAAGATGACACAATTCTTAATCTTGTAATGTGAATGTAGCATATGTAATTTATATAGACATACTTTACTTGTCACTCATTCTCATTCTTTCATCTTTCCTGGAAAATAAAATGAGAGCATTATTTGGTTACTACTTCTTTGTTAAAACTTTCATGATTCTCTCTCTCTCTCTCTCTCTCTGTCTGTCTCACACACACACAGGCATGCACACACACACACACACACACACACACACACACAGAGACAGAGAGAGAGAGAATGTGTCAGCTGTCCTGAGCAATGATCCAGAAAAAACGACGTTTCTGATGAACAAGTTTAAGAGTAGTATTTTAATTCTTCAGTCACTTTTTATTGAAGTGTTACACATACATAAAAGTATGCAAATCATAAGTACACAATTCAATGAAATTTCACTATGTGAATATCTCTGTAATCAGTACCTTCTGTGCTATTTGATATAGCCAGATGTGACTATTTAAATTTAAATCATTTGAAATTAAATACAGTTAAAAATTCCGCTTTTTATTTTCAGACGAGATGGAGTAACAGGGACCAGATTTATCATTTTAATGGGAACAACTAAAAAATTATAAAAATGTATGAAATAAATGGTTGTAATGATATTGAACCTCAGGCAACAAAAGAGAAAAACCAATAAGGTGAGCTCTACTATTGCCTTAGCTTACTGCTTGGAGGAGATGTTTAGGAAGCAACAAGCAAAGTACGAGGAAACTGAGGCAGAGCCTCTCTCCTTGAGTTGATTAGATGGACATGGGTTTTCTCAGAGTTCAAGGCTGAGTAGAGTTCACGGAGCAAAATATCAGAGAAGAGAGAGCTGCACAGAGAAAGAACCCTGGAAATTTACAGAGGGTCTTTCTCAGAGTGTTCTGTTGAGTATTTATCCATAGTTATGTGTGAGAAAATTACCTAAGGCCAGAGAAAGAACCACTTGAAAGAATTAGAGGGAAACGTGCTCAACACTCTCTTAGGAATAGTGTTGGCCTTTAACAGCTAGACTAGGAACATCATTAACATAATTAGGGACAGGTTAGAGTAGTAAGACATGTATTGATTCAGTATTGGGAAAAAACTGTCTGTACCTGAAAGAGAATGCCACCAAATGATATGCAAGCAAAAATGTAAAAGCAGTCCTTCAAGCAGAAGAAAAATGATTTCAGATAGACACTCGAACCTCCACAGAGGAGTAAAGTGCCATAAGTCATAACTACATAGGTTAATATAATGTATTTTATTCTTACTATTTAAACCTATATAAAAGATAGTCAACTGTTTAAAACAAAATAATAACAATGTAATGTAAGGTTATACCATATGTAGTAGCAAAATGAATAACACAAGGGCAGGAAGCAGAGAAATGGAAGTTTCTATTGTATGCTATACATGAAGTAAAGACTCTTACTTGAGGGGAGACTGGTAAGTCAAAAATATATATTATAAACTCCAAAGCAACCACTGAAGTAACATAACAAAGTGATATAACTAATAATCCAACAACAAAGATAAAATGGGATCATAAAAAAAGAAAAAGAAGAAAAATAAAATAAGCAAATGTGACAGCCAGAAAATAAAGAGAAAGATGGCAGGTTTAAACACAACCATATACATATTCACCTTAAATGATAATTGTCCAAATACCTAAAAAGTAGAATTTTTAACACTGAACAAGAAAGGAAGGCCCTACAACATGCCACTTACAAGGAACTCACCTTACGTATAACGATACAAATAGGTTAAAAGTAAAATGATGTTAAAATATACTGTTGACAGTAAACAGAAGACAGCTAGAATGGTTTTATTAATACCAAAAAAGGTAAATTTCAGACAAGTAAATTACCAGGGGGAGAAAGGTAATTTCCTAATAATAAACTGCTTCATTCATCAAAAGGGCATAACAGTTCTAAATGTTTTGCACCATATAAATGAGTTCAAAATATATGAAGCAAAACCAACAGAAATGCAAAGAGATATAAACAAACACAAAAGTATATTTGGAGATTTCAACACTCTTTTTCAGTTATTGGTAGAACAAGCAACAAAATATAGAAGACCTAACAATACAAATAACCCACCTTGATCTAACAGACGAGTATAAAACATTCCACCCGAAAACATGAGAACATACATTCTTTTTAGGTGCCCACACTGCATTTTCAAGTGAGTCCATATTCTGACCCAGAAAACAAATCTCAAATAGAAAACCTGAACAGACCAGTACCAAGTAATCAGATTAAATCAATAATAAAAAGTCTCCCAAAAAGAAAAGCCCAGGACTAGATGGCTTTCCTGCCAAATTCCACCAGATTTACAATGAAGATCTCACATCAATTCTCCTCAACCTATTCCAAAAAATTGAAGAGGATGAAATTTTCCCTAACTTATCCTATGAGGCAAGCATTACCATGATACCAAAACCAGGCAAGGATGAAATAAATAAACAAGCAAAAACTACAGAACAATATCCCAGCTAAACATGGATGCAAACATCCTCAACAAAATAGTAGAAAACTGAATCCAACAACACATCCAAAGGATAACACACCATAATCAAGGAAGATATATCCAAAGCAGCAAGGATAGTTCAACATATGCAAATCAATAAACGTGATATCTTACATTAACCCAATGCAGGAAAAACTATAATCATCTCAACAGATGCAAAAAAAACATTTGATGAAATTCAGCACCCCTTCATAATAAAAACTCTCAACAAACGGGGCATAGAAGGAACATACCTCAACATTATAATGGCTATATATGACAAACCCACAGCTAACACCATACTGAATGAGAAAAACCTGAAAGCCTTTGCTCTGAAAACTGTAACAAGACAAGGAATCCCACTTTTACCACTCGTATTCATCATAGTACTAGAAGTGCTAGCCAGAGCAATCAGGCAAGAGAAAGAAATAAAAGGCATTGAAATTGGAAAAGAGGAAGTCAAAATGGCCCTTTTTGCAGATAATCTCATATCTAGGAAAACTTAAACACTCTATCAAAAACTCTTAGATCTAATAAATATATTTAGTAAAGTTGTAGAATACAAAATCCCATTTGTAATAGCCACAAAATGTACCTAGTAATAAACGTAACCGAGGAGGTGAAAGACTTCTACAAGGAAAACTACAAGGCACTGATGAAAGAAACTGAAGAGGACACAAATAAATGGAAAGACATTCCATGCTCGTGGACCAAAATAATTAATATTGTTAAAATGACCATACTCCCCAAGGCAATTTACAGATTCAGTGCAATCCCTGTCAAAATACCAATGTCACTCTTTTTACAGAAATAGAAAAACAATCCTAAAACTTACAGAAAACCAAAAAAGAGCCTGACTAAGCAAAGCAATCCTAGCCAAAAAGAGAAAGCTGGAGGCATCACACTACCTGACTACAAAATATATTGCAAGTCTAGAGCAATCAAACAGCAAGATATTTGTATAATAACAGAAACATAGACCAATGGGACAGAATAGAGAACCCAGAAATAAATCCACCTATTTACAGCCAACTGATTTTCAACAAAGTCGACAGGAACATGCACTGTGGAAAGGACACCTTCTTTGATAAATGGTGCTGGGAAAATGGGATGTCAATATGCAGAAGACTGAAACAGGATCCCTATCTCAGCAAATACAAAAAAATCAACTCAAGATGGATTAAAGACTGAACAGTAAGACCCAAAACTATAAAATTACTAGAAGAAAACATAAACACTTCAGAACATTGGTCTAGGCAAAGATTTTATGACCAAGATTTCAAATGCACAGGCAAAAACAAACAATGATACATAAATGGTACTGTAATAAACTATAAAGCTTCTGCACAGCAGAGAAGACAATCAACAAGTGAAGAGACAACCTGTTAAATGGGAGAAAATATTTGTGAACTAATTATCTGACAATGGACTGATCTCAAATATACAAGGGAGTCAATTCGATAGTAATAATAATTAATAATAATAATCTGATTTAAAACTGGGCAAAGGACATGAATAGACATTCCCCAAAAGAAGACATACAAATGGCCAATGGGTATATGAAAAAATGCTCAATATCACTAGTCATCAGGGGAATGCAAATAAAAACCACAATAAGATGTCGTTTTACCAATGTTAAAATGATTACTATTAAAAAGACAAAAAAAGAGATTCTGATGAAGATGTGGAGAAAAGGAAACTCTCAAACACTTACGGTGAGAATGGTAACTAATACAGCCACTATGGAAAACAGTATGGACATTTCTCAAAAACTAAGGACAGAAATACCATATGATTCTGCAATCCCACTACTGGATATTTATCCAGAGGAAAGGAATCATTATATTGAGAGACATATGTACCTCCACGTTTATTACAGAAGTATTCACAATAGCAATGATATGGAATCAACCTAAATATCCATCAACATATGAATAGATTTTTTAAAATGTGGTATAATTTGGCCCAGCAATCCCACTACTAGATATATACCCAAAGGAATGTAAATAGTTCTATTATAAAGACACATGCAAGTATATGTGCATTGCAGCACTATTCACAATAGCACAGACATGGAATCAACCTAAATGCCCATCAATGATAGACTGGATAAATAAAGTGTGGTACATATACACCATGAAATACTATGGAGTCATAAAAAAGAAAGAGATCATGTCCTTTGCAGGATCATGTATGGAGCTGGAGGTCATTATCCTTAGCAAACTATTGCAGGAACAGAAAACCAAACACTGCACGTTCTCACTTATAAGAGGGAGCTAAATCATGAGAATACATGGACACATAGAGGAGAACAACACACACTGGGGTCTATTGGAGAGTGAAGGGCAGGAGGAGGAAGAGGATCTGGTAAAATAACTAATGGATACCAGGCCTAATACCTGGGTGATGAAATAATTGGTACAACAAACCCCCATAACACACATTTACCTATGAAACAAACTTGCACATACTGCACATGTACCCCTGAACCCAAAAGTTAAAAAATAAAAAATTAAAAAATTATAATGTGGTATATATACACAATGGAATACAATTCAGCCACAATAAAGAATGAAATTCTGTCACTTTGCTGCAACAGAGATGGAACAGGAGGTCATTATGTTAAGCAAAATAAACCAGGTACAGAAAGACAAATATCACATGTTTTCACTTCCATGTGGGAGCTTAAAAAGTTAATCTCATGGAGATAGAGAGTAAAATGATAGATACCAGTGACTGGCAATAGTGTGGGCAAGGAGGCAGGGGGTGGTTGGTAAACAGGTACAGATATACAGTTAGATAGAAGGAAAAAGTTCTAATCTTCGATAGCGGAGTAGAGTAACTATAGTTAAAAACAATGTACTATATATTTCAAAAATGGATAGAAGAGAGGATTTGAAATGTTTCCAGTACATAGAAATGACAAATACAATGAAGGTAATGAATATCCTAAATACCCTGATTTGATTATTACACATTCCATGCATGTAACATAATATGTACCTCATAAATATGTACAAGTATTATGTATCAATAAAAATTTTTCAAAGAATAAAAGGGATAATTTAATATCCCTAGAGTTATTCAAATAATTAAATTTGTACTTTAAAAACATCTCACAAAACAAACGAATAACCCAAAACTCCAGGCCTATATGACTTCCTAGTGAATTCTACCAAACATTTAAGTGAGAAATAGTGCTGATTCTACACAAACACTTAGAGAAATTTGAAGACAGACTTCCTAACCCATTCTATCAGGTCAGCATCACTCCAACATCAAAATCAGAGAAGGTCACTACAAGAGTAAGACTGTGAACTTATATCCCTTATGTTCATATACGCAAAAATTCTAAAAGAAATTTTTAGCAAGGTGAATCCAACAATATATTAAAGTGATTATACATAATGACCAAATGAGGTTTATTTTAGGAATGCAACTTTGATTCAACATTTGAAAATAAAACAATAAAATTTATTGTATTAACGGACCAGAAACATCAGAAATACTAGGAAAAAAGCAACACAAAAACAGCATGATCATCTCAATACAAAAATATCATTTGGCAAATGCAACCTCTATTCCTTATTTAAGAAAAAAAAACTGAAAATAAGGACTAGAAAGGAACTTGTTCAACCTGATAAAGGGCACCTATAAAAAAAATCTACAACTAATATCATTATTAGTAAAAGACAGAGTTACTGGATTTTCCTCTAAGATCAGAACACACAAGGATGTTTGCTCTCAACACTTCTATTCAACATGCACTGGAGGTTCTAGTCAGAGTAATAAGGCAATAAAAAGAAATAAAAACATCATTCCCATCTTGGAAAGGAAGAAGTAAAACTTTTATTTGCAGATGATATCATTGGCTACATAGGAAATTCTTTGTAATCTAAAAAAGAATGCTCCTATAACTAATAAGTTAGTTTATCAAAGTTGAAGGATTAAAGATCAGTAGTTTACAAACCCACTGTATTTCTGTATACTAGCAATGAATAATTAGAAATTGAATATCTAAAACACAATACCATTTTAATATTATCAAAATATAAAATACTTATGAATATATCTGATAAAAGATGTACAACAACTATATGCTGAAAACTGCAAAAGCATTGCTAACTTAAGTTCTAAAAAACCTTAAAAAATAGAGATACCATACAGGTGGATTGAAGGACTCAATATTTTTAAGGTGCTAACTATTCTCAAATTGATCTGTACATTCAAAGCAATCTCAATCAAAGTTCCTGCCATTTTTGTGGATATTGACATGGTATTTCCAAAATTCATATGGGAATATAAAGTAGTACATATACAATGGTGAGGGAAAAACACAGTTGGAGGATGGCTTAGTTTCAGGTGGTTGTCATGATTTTACAACAAACTGAGTGGCTTAAAACAATAGAAATGTATTCTCTCACAGTTCTGGAGACCAGAATTCTGAAATCATGTGTCAAGAGGGTCATACTCTTTTGTAGACTGCCAAAGAAAATCCATTTCTTGCCTATTTCATCTTCTGGAAATTGTCAGTATCCCTTGACCTGTGGCCACAACATTCCAGTCTCTGCCTCTGTGGTTACAT
Source organism: Macaca mulatta (assembly GCF_049350105.2). NCBI lineage: Eukaryota > Metazoa > Chordata > Mammalia > Primates > Cercopithecidae > Macaca > Macaca mulatta. The sequence continues at coordinate 66,057,961 of NC_133416.1, forward strand.
CACCACCTCCTCTGTGTCTGTGTTTTTTTGTGTGTCTTTTTTATGGACGCTTATAAGAATTTAGGGTCCACTCAGTCCAGAATAATCTCATTCTCTGAAGCTTTTACATTTAATTACATCTACAAAGACCCCTCTACCCAAATAAGGTAATATTCACAGGTTCCAGGGATTAGGACATAGACATTTGTGGAGGACCACCATTCAGCCCACTACAGAGGATTTATGCTATCTGGTTTCAAGATTTATTATACGACTACTACTATCAAGACTGTGTGGTACTGGAGAGTACACAGAGATCAATGGAACCTAAACAGAGTCCAGAAATAGGCCCACACATATAGGATCAACTGATTTTCAATTGCAAAAGCATTCAGTGGAGAAAGGATAATCCCTTTAACAAACGGTGCTATAACTTTTGGACAGCCATATTTGAAAAATAAGAAACTTAATTTGTATACCATGTCTATTTGTATTTTTATATCATATATAAAAATTAACTAAAAATGGATTATAGAGCTAAATGTAAAATTCAAACTTTAAAACTTAGAGAAAAAAATATATGAGAAAATCTTTGTAACTCTGGGTGAAGCAAATGTTTTTTAGGTACAACACCAAAAGCATGATTATGCAAGAAAAATTCTGAAATTAGACTTCATCAAAATTTTAAAACACTGGCTTTTTGATGAACACACCACTAAAAGATTAAAAAGTTAAGCCACAGACTCCAAAAAATTATTTGCAAATTACATATCTGATAAAGAACTCATATTCAGAATACATATAGAATTTTAAAAGTCTATAATATAAAAGCAAATATTCCAATATAAAGTAGTCAAGAGATGAGCAGACATTTCATCAAAGAAAATATAGGGATGGTAAACACTCACGTGGAAAGATTCTCAACATCATTCATCATTAGAGAAATGCAAATTAAACCTTCAACGAGATACTACTACACACTTATTAGAATTCTAAATTACAATGACTGATAATATCAAGTATGATGAAGTAGAGCAACTGAAACTTTCAACTACTACTATTGGGAATGTAAAATGGTACACTCACTTTGGAAATAGTTTAAAAGTTTGTTTACAAAATGTTAGACCTACACTTACCAACCATTCCACTTCATGATATTTACAAAAGAGACATAAAAATCTATGTTAAGAAAAATACTTGTATTTGATGGTTTACTGAAATCTTATTTATAAGAGCCAAAAACTTGTTAGAATCTAATCTGTCAATTGGTCAATTGATAAATTGTGTTTTATTCATATAAGGAATACCACTTAGCAATAAAAATGAATGAACTATCAAAACATGCAACTCAGCTGAATCTCTAGTGAAAGAAGCTAGATACAAAAGACTGTATACTGTATGATTTCATCAATAAGAAATTTTAGAGGAAAAACAAAATTATAGCAACAGAAAGAAGATCAATGGTTTTGGGGGGCTAGGAGGTATAGGAAAGAAAATGGTTACAAAGGCACATGTTAGAACTTTTTGGGGTGATAAAAATGTATGTCATGATTGTTGTGATGATTACTGTATACATTTGTAAAACTCATCAAATTATACACATAGAGTTGATGACTGTTATCATATGTAAATGATGCTTATAACAAAGCTGACCAAAAAGGAAATAAAATTGGCAAATAACTTGAGTTAACCAGATATGTGCTTCCTTGAATTTTTCCTCACAAATTTATCATCATTAATTCTCCTTTTTCCCTACTTTTCTCAGGCTTAGAGGATAAGATGTCCTTCTCATTTTAAAGACCCAACTATCTTGACTGGATTCTATTTTTTCCACTATAAAGTCTCTCTTCATCTCCCTTTAGTATATTGTCTCTCTTCATTTTCTACACTCTTGGACCTTTACTGACTCCTCCTTTTTAGCTTTTAAACATCCTCAAGAGAAAAGGAAACATCCATTGACCATATTTTCAGCTCTTTCTCTCCTTGCCTTCTCAGCCAATTCTTGTATAGTAGATTATTCTCTGTGACAGGGCTCATGCTATTTTTTGCCTAGAATTACTTTCCTTGTCCCTTCACTTTGCCCCCTCTATTTTCATCTGATTAACACATAAACATTCTATGTTATCAGTTCCTCTGGCAATTATTCCATTATATCTTTTTTAACTTTGGGCCTAAATCCTCCTTTTTATGTTCTCCAATTTTCTCATCCCACATTGTTTTGAAATCAACTCATTTTGAGACTGTCTTGAGGGTATGGACTTTATGCCACAACATATAGTGCATCTAGAACATAGTAAATATTTTGTGTTGTGTGACTAATATAACTTTATAATTTATAAAACATATATAAATGAGAGTATTTTAAATGCTGATTGTGAGCCCTTTATAGAAATTTAAACTATCTTTGGGATAAACTTTTTAAAAAACTCCAAAGATGGTTATATTCTTTAGAAATGCCAATCTCTAGCAGTTTCCAATATATATTGTGTAGTATTTAAAGGGATAATCACCTTTTAAAAGTTACGTCATGCAGATTAACAACTTCCTCTAGAATTCCAAATAGACATGGCTTTCACTGTATTTATCTCATCTTTAGTAGTACTCAACACATTTCAAATGCTTTCATGCACATTTACCACTGGATATGTTCAACAACACTATAACAAAGCTAAAGCAGGTTGTACCATGTTATGTTGTAGTTGCCTCAAAAAAGAGCAAAATTCCTGTCACTGGAGGTATTGAAGTTGAGGCTGGATGACAGACTATCCCCACTGGGCCATTCTCCATCTTCAAGAAAATATTAATACAAATTGACTACATACAAGTCAGTGTCAGCGTGGCTGTTGACAATGACCTTTTAGAAGTTGTTTTTACATAGGTCACATGTAAAATAAAACTTAAAGCTTTCATTTCTTCTTTAGATAACTATAATTTTATACTAAGAAGTCAAATTTCACCAGGCATGCTTAAAGGAATTACTTCTTCATAATTCATGGTTTTCTTCAATAATTTAAAAAGATGTGGCTTAGTTGTGTTTTCACATAGTCCTTCGCCAATCTTCAATGACTTGCTGTTTAAAAGGGTATGAATTAAAATACAGCTGCAGCTGAATGTGTGAACTGCCAATAAGCTTTACAACCAAACAGGGCTCAAATTAGATGTCCAATGCGACAAAGGGCCGACAAGTACCATTTGTGTTAGACATGTTATTATTTATAGCTTATATTGTTGACACAGGCATGAATCAATGCAGAAATTAACAACAGAAAACACCAATGAGTATCTTCTGAACAATAGATGTCACTCTTCCTCCTGAAAATGGACCATATTCGCTTTGGAAGAACTAAGGAGTTTAGTTTTGCCATGCACTGTTTGTAGATATTGTCTTCATAAGTCAAGTCTTTTATTAGCATAAATAGAAAATAGTGTCTCCCTTGTCACTTATAGACAATAATTACCCACTTTACAAATTGCTGATTGAAAAGATCATGGCCATTAACATTTGTTGAGCAACCCCTGAGTACAATGGGCTATAAGAAGAAGAGAAAGGAGAAATGAATGGTAAAGTGAAGGGCAGGTTCCAGAGAGGTTTTAAGCTGCCTATCGAGACAAGCAAATAATATTAGACATACTATGTGTGCTAGGAAGGCAATTTAACTAAGGAACTATTTATTTAGCATTAACCGAGGCACTGACATAGTTTCAAAGATGATTTAAAAAGGCACAGACTTGTAACCCCCTCTAAGAATTAATGTTCTCAGCTATACAAGTGGAATATAAATATATAAAAAGTAACCAACAATATCATTCAATAAATTAAGTTCAAAATGGGTAATGAAAACTGTAACAGCTATGAATATGGACAGCTATATAAAGAAGTATATGCGACTTCTCAGAACAAAATATATTTTTAAATGGTTCTTTAAAAATGGGAGGTATTTGAAACATAAAGGAGAGAGAGGGAGGCTGTACAGAGTCCTTGAGCTTAGAACTTCTATCCATGAGGGCTGTGTCAAAGAGAATGTAGAAGCTGTTGCAGAATAATGAGAGGCAACCACCAGAAGATCGTTTGGGGCATGACTGTAGACACCCTTAAAAATAATAACTACATTTCTGTAATAGTTTAAGACAAAATTGTAATGGTTGACAAAATTGTTTTAAATTTTCCTCTCTGTGATTGCAGAATTTGTTTTCCTATGGTTTTTAATAACTTCCCCCAGCCACTGCCTTATTCCAACAAACCACCATATATTGGGTGCATCAGTCCATTCTCATGCTGCTACAAAGAAAAACATGAGATTGGGTAATTTATAAAGAAAAGAGGCTTAACTGGCCCATGGTTCTGCAGGCTGTACAGGAATCACAGCAGCTTTTGCTTCTGGAGAGCCCTCAGGGAGCTTTCAATCATGGCAGAAGACAAAGGAGGAGCCATCTCTTTACATGGCCAGAGCAGGAGGAAGAGGGAGCGGAGGGAGATGCCACACGCTTTTAAACAACCAGATCTCCTAAGAACTCCATCATGAGAACACCACCAAAGGGATGGTGCTAAACCATTTATGCAGGATCCACCTCCATAATCCAATCACCTTCCACTAGGCCCCACCTCCAACACTGGGGATTACAACTGAACACAAGATTTTGGGGGGGCACACAGATCAAATCACATCACTGGGTTACTACTCTATGAAAGGCATTGGGCTACAACTTTATCCAAGAGTTCACTCTGAGTAAACAGAGACCTAGAGAACAAATAACTCTAATTTAGGGCTACATATACTTATCTGTGTAACATAGGTTTCAGGTAAGATGGAGTTCAGTAAAGGAAGAATCTGCAGCTGAGTGAAGACATCAGCACACATACATCCTAAGATTTTTGTCATAGTGCCTGAAAGGCACCATAGTGGCACTGCCACTTGGATTTGAGGCCCCTTTACACAATCAGAGAGAGCTGTTGAAACCCAAGAGGTTGTGCATTTCAGGCTCTATGATCAAACTTTAGGAAATGTTTCAGGTGCAGACCATCTCCAGGACATCTCACCTTTTTCTCATCACGTGATTGCCATTCTGCCTGCTTAGACTGATTGTATTACAGCACTAGAAACCCTTAACTTTACTCAATGTAAACAGAAGGTTGCAGCTGTTTGAGGAAACCCATGGGGCCTTGCCCTGATGTGTCAAAAAGGGTCTACCTTCTCTTAAAAAAATACTAATCTAGTTTTAAACTACCAGAATTGGTAAAATAATTTCTCTTTTATTTTAGTTAATTTGCATTAGCAACTTGTTTTCTACCATTAACTTTTTTTAATATATATTATAAGTTCTGGGGTACACATGCAGAACGTGCAGATTTGATACATAGGTATCATACACATGCTATGGTGATTTGCTGCACCCATCAACCTGTCATCTACATTAGGTATTTCTCCTAATGCTATCCCTCCCCTGGCCCCCCACAACTCCCCCAACAGGCCCCAGTGTGTGATGTTCCCCTCCCTGTGTCTGTGTGTTCTCATTGTTCAACTCCCACTTATGAGTGAGAACATGTGGTTAGTTTTCTGTTCTTGTGTTAGTTTGCTGAGAATGATGGTTTCCAGTGTCATCTATATCCCTGCAAAGGACATGAACTCATCCGTTTTTATGGCTGCATAGTATTCTATGGTGTATATGTACCACATTTTCTTTATCCAGTCTATTGTTGATGGGCATTTGGCTTGGTTCCATGACTTTGCTATTGTGGACAGTGCCGCAATAAACATATGTGTGCATGTGTCTTTATAGTAGAATGATTTATAATCCTTTGGGTATATACCCAGTAATGGGATTGCTTGGTCAAATGGTATTTCTAGTTCTAGATCCTTGAGGAATTTCCACTGTCCTCCACAATGGTTGAACTAATTTACACTCCCAAAAATAGTCTAAAAGGGTTCCTATTTCTCCACATCCTCTCCAGCATCTGTTGTTTCCTGACTTTTTAATGTCTGCCATTCTAACGGGCATAAGACGGTATCTCATTGTGATTTCAATTTGCATTTCTCTAATGACAGTGATGATGAGCTTATACTCCCAACAATAGTCTAAAAGCGTTCCTATTCTCCACATCCTCTCCAGCATTTGTTGTTTCCTGACTTTTTAATGCCTGCCATGCTAACTGGCATAAGATGGTATCTCATTGTGATTTCAATTTGCATTTCTCTAATGACAGTGATGATGAGCTTTTTTTCCCCATGTTTGTTGGCTGCATAAATGTCTTCTTTTGAAAAGTGTTTGTTCATATCCTTCACCCACTTTTTGATGGGGTTGTTTTTCTTGTAAATCTGTTTAAGTTCTTTGTAGATTCTGGATATTAGCCCTTCGTCAGATGGGTAGATTGCAAAAATTTTCTCTCATTTATAGTTTGCCTGTTCACTCTGAGGATAGTTTCTTTTGCTGTGCAGAAACTCTTTAGTTTAATCAGATCCCATTTGTCTATTTTGGGTTTTGTTGCCATTGCTTTTGGTGTTTTATTCATAAAGTCTTTGCTCATGCCAGTGTCCTGAATTGTATTGCCTAGGTTTTCTTCTAGGGTTTTTTATGGTTTTGGGTTTTACATTTAAGTCTGTAGTCCATCTTGAGTTGATTTTTGTATAAGGTGTAAGGAAGGGATCCAGTTTCAGTTTTCTGCATATAGCTAGCCAATTTTTCCCAACACTATTTATTAAATAGGGAATCCTTTCCCCATTGCTTGTTTTTGTCAGGTTTGTCAAAGATCAGATAGTTGTAGATGTGTGGCATTATTTCTAAGACCTCTGTTTTGTTCCATTGGTCTATATATCTGTTTTGGTACCAGTACCATGCTGTTTTTGTTACTGTAGCCTTGTAGTATAGTTTGAAGTCAGGTAGCATGATACCTCCCACTTTGTTCTTTCTGCTTAGGATTGTCTTGGCTATGCAGGCTCTTTTTGGGTCCATATGAAATTTAAAGTAGATGTTTCCAATTCTGTGAAGAAAGTCAATGGTAGCTTACTTGGGATAACATTAAATCTATAAATTACTTTGGGCAGTATGGCCATTTTGATGATATTGATTCTTCCTATGAGGATGAAGTGTTTTTCCATTTTTTGTGTGTCCTCTCTTATTTCCTTGAGTAGTGGTTTGTAGTTCTCCTTGAAGAGGCCCTTCATATCCTTGTAAGTTGTATCCCTAGGTATTTTATTCTCTTTGTAGCAATTGTGAATGTGAATTCACTCATGATTTGGCTGTCTGTTATTGGTGTATAGCAATGCCTGTGGTTTTTGCACATTGATTTTATATCTTGAGATTTTGCTGAAGTTACTTATCAGCTTAAGAAGAATTTGGGCTGAGACGACAGCATTTTCTAAATATACAATCATGTCATCTGCAAACACAGACAATTTGACTTCCTCTTTTCCTACATGAATATGTTTTATTTCTTTCTCTTGCTTGATTGCCCTGGTCAGAACTTCCAACACTATGTTGAATAGGAGTGGTGAGAGAGGGTATTCTTGTGTTGTGCCAGTTTTCAAAGGGAATGCTTTTAGTTTTTGCCCAATTCAGTATGATATTTGCTGTGGATTTTCATACATAGCTCTGATAAATATTTTGAGATATGTTCCATCAATGCCTAGTTTATTGAGAGTTTTTAGCATGAAGGGCTATTGAATTTTGTCTAAGGCCTTTTCTGCATTTATTGAGAAAATCATGTGGTTATTGTCATTGGCTCTGTTTATGTGATGGATTACATTTATTTATTTGAGTATGTTGAACCAGCCTTGCATCCCAGGGATGAAGCCAACGTGATCATGGTGGATAAGCATTTTGATGTGCTGTTGGATTTGGTTTGCCAGTATTTTATTGAGGATTTTCACATTTAGTGTTCATCAGGATATTGGCCTGGCATTTTCTTTTTTTGTCGTGTCTCTGCCAGGCTTTGGTATCAGGATGATGCTGGCTTCATAAAATGAGTTAGGGAGGATTCCTTCTTTTTCTATTGTTTGAAATAGTTTCAGAAGGAATGGTACCAGCTCCTCCTTGTACCTCTGGTAGAATTCAACTGTGAATTTGTCTGGTCCTGGACTTCTTTTTGTTGGTAGGCTATTAATTGCTGCCTCAATTTCAGAACTTGTTATTGGTTTATTCAGGGATTCAACTCCTTCCTGGTTTAGTCTTGGGAGGGTGTATGTCTCCAGGAATTTATTCATTTCTTCTAGATTTTCTAGTTTATTTGCATAGAGGTGTTTATAGTATTCTCTGATGGTAGTTTGTCTTTCAGTGGGATCTGTAGTCATTTCCTTTTTATCATTTTTTATTACATCTGATTCTGATATCATTTCTTTTTATTAGTCTGGCTAGTGGTCTATTTATTTTGTTGAACTTTTCAAAAATCTAGCTCCTGGTTTGATTGATTTTTTGAAAGGTTTTTCATGTCACCATCTCCTTCAGTTCTGTTCTGATCTTATTTACTTCTTGTCTTCTGCTAGCTTTTGAATTTGTATACTCTTGCTTCTCTAGTTCTTTTCATTGTGATGTTAGGGTGTTGACTTTAGATCTTTCCTGCTTTCTCTTTAGGCATTTAGTGCTATAAATTTCCCTCTACACACTGCTTTAAATGTGTCCCAGAGATTCTGGTATGTTGTGTCTTTGTTCTCGTTGGTTTCAAGGAACATCTTTATTTCTCCCTTCATTTCATTATTTACCCAGTAGTTATTCAGGAACACGTTGTTAAGTTTCAGTTTCCATGTAGTTGTGTGGTTTTGAGTGAGTTTCTTAATCCTGAGTTCTAATTTGTTTGCACTGTGGTCTGAGGGATTATTTATTATGTCTCTTCTTTTGCATTTGCTGAGGAGTGTTTTACTTCCAATTATGTGGTCAATCTTAGAATAAGTGTGATGTGGTACTGAAAAGGATGTATATTCTGTTGATTTGGGGTGGAAAATTCTGTAGATGTCTATTAGGTCCACTTGGTACAGAGCTGAGTTCAAGTCCTAGATATCCTTATTAATTTTTTGTCTTGTTGATCTGTCTAGTATAGACAGTGGGGGTGTTAAAGTCTCCCACTATTATTGGGTAGGAGTCTAAGTCTCTTTGTAGGTCTCTCGGGACTTGCTTTATGAATCTGGGTGCTCCTGTATTGGGTGCATATATATTTAGGATAGTTAGCTCTTCTTGCTGCAGTGATCCCTTTACCATTTTGTAATGCTCTTCTTTGTCTCTTTTGATCTTTATTGGTTTAATGTATGTTTTATGAGAGACTAGGATTGCAACCCCTGCTTTTTTTGCTTTCCATTTGCTTGGTAAATTTTCCTCCATCCCTTTATTTTGAGGCTGTGTGTGTCTTTGCACTTGAGATCAGTCTCCTGAATACAGCACACCAATGGGTCTTGACTCTTTATCCAATTTATCTTTTAATTGGAGCATTTAGCCCATTTACATTTAAGGTTAATATTGTTATGTGTGAATTTGATCCTGTCATTATGATGCTAGCTGGTTATTTTGCCCTTTAGTTTGTGCGGTTTCTTTATAGCATCGATAGTCTTTACAATTTGATATGTTTTTACAGTGCCCGATACTGGTTATTCCTTTCCAAGTTTAGTGCTTCCTTCAGGATCTCCTGTAAGGCAGGCCTGGTGGTGACAAAATCTCTCAGCATTTGCTTGTCTGTAAAGGATTTTATTTCTCCTTTGCTTATGAAGCTTAGTTTGACTGGATATAAAATTCTGAGTTGAAAATTATTTTCTCTAGGAATGTTGAATATTGGCCCTCACTCTCTCTTCTGGCTTGTAGGGTTTCTGCTGAGAGAGATCTACTGTTAGTCTCTGATGGGCTTCCCTTTGTCAGTAAACCAACCTTTCTCTCTGCCTGCCCTTAACATTTTTTACTTCATTTCAACCTTGGTGAATCTGAAGATTATGTGTCTTGGGGTTGGTCTTCTTGAGGAGTATCTTCATGGTGTTCTCTGTATTTCCTGAATTTGTATGTTGGCCTCCCTTGTTGGGGAAGTTCTCCTGGATAATATCCTGAAGAGTGTTTTCCAACTTGGCTCCATTCTCCCCGTGACTTTCAGGCACACCAATCAAATGTAGATTTGGTCTTTTCACATAGTCCCATACTTCTTGGAGGTTTTGTTCATTTCTTTTCACTCTTTTTTCTCTAATCTTGTTTTCTCACTTTATTTCATTGAGTTGATGTTCAATCTCTGATATCCTTTCTTCTGAATGATCAATTCAGCTGTTGATACTTGTGTATGCTTCATGAAGTTCTCATGCTGTGTTTTTCAGTTGCATCAGGTCATTTTTCTTCTCTAAACTGGTTATTCTAGTTAGCAATTCATCTAACCTTATTTCAAGGTTCTTGGACATACTCCTTTAGTTCAGAGGAGTTTGTTATAACCCACCTTCTGAAACCTACTTCTGTCAGTTCATCAAACTCATTCTCCATCCAGTTTTGTTCTCTTGCTGGTGAGGAGTTGTGATCCTTTGGAGGAGAAGAGGGGTTCTCGTTTTTGGAATTTTCAGCCTTTTTGTACTGGTTTCTCCCCATCTTCATGGATTTATCTACCTTTAGTCTTTGAAGTTGGTGACCTTCGGATGGGGTCTCTGAGCAGACGTCCTTTTTGTTGATGTTGATACTATTTCTTTCTGTTTGTTAGTTTTCCTTCTAACAGGCCCCTCTGCTGCAGGTCTGTGGAGTTTGCTGGAGGTCCACTCCTTACCCTGTTTGCCTGGGTATCACCGGTGAAGGCTGCAGACCAGCAAAGAGTGCTGCCTGTTCCTTCCTCTGGAAGCTTCATCCCAGAGGGGTACCCACCAGATGCCAGCCAGAGTTCTACTGTATGAGGTGTCTATTGGACCCTACTGGGAGGTGTCTCCTAGTCAGGATACCTGGGGTCAGGGACCCATTGGAGGAGGCAATCTGTCCCTTATCAGAGCTCGAATGCTGTGTTGGTAGATTCACTGCTCTCTTTAGAGTTGCCAGGTAGGGACCTTTAAGTCTGCTGAAGCTACACACACAACTCTAGGCGCTTTGTCCCAGGGAGGTGGGGGTTATATCTGTAAGTCCCAGACTGGGGCTGCTGCCTTTTTTCAGAGATCCCCTGCCCAGAGAGGGGACAGTCTGGCCGCAGCAGCCTTGCTGAGCTGGGGTGGGCCCCAGCCAGATTGAACTTCCCTGCAGCTTTGTTTACACTGTGAGGGTGAAACCACCTATTTAAGCCTCAGCAATGGTGGACGCCCCTCCTGGCAACATGCTTGAGCATCCCAGGTCCAGCTTAGACTGCTGCTGTGCTGGCAGGGAGAATTTCAAGCCAGTGGATCTTAGGTTGCTGGGCTCTGTGGGGCACGAGCCAGACTACTTGGCTCCCTGGCTTCAGCCCCCTTTGCAGGAGAGTGAACAGTCTGTCTCTCTGGCGTTCCAGGTGCCACGGGGATATGAAAAAAAAAATCCTGCGACTAGCTTGGTCTCTGCCCAAACAGCCACCTAGTTTTGTGCTGGAAACCCTGGGCCCTGGTGGCGTAGGCATGGGAAGGGGAAGGAATCTCCTGGTCTGCCAGTTGCAAAGACCGTGGGGAAAGTGCAGTATCTGGACCCGAGTGCAGGGTACAGTCCCTAACGACTTCCCTTGGCTGGGAAAGGGAGTTCACCGACCACTTGGCACTTCCCGGGTGATGCAATGCCCCACCCTGCTTTGACTCACCTTCCTTGGGCAGCACCCACCATCCAACCAGTCCGAATTAGATGCTCCAGGCACCTCAGTTAGAAATGCAGAAATCACCCGCTTTCTGCATGGATCTCACTGGGAGCTGCAGACTGGAGATGTTCCTATTCAGCCATCTTGCCAGCAACCCCCATTAATGGTTTTTTTGTTTTTGTTTTTGTTTTTTTGTTTTTTGTTTTTTTTGAGACGGAGTCTTGCTCTGTAGCCCAGGCTGGAGTGCAGTGGCAAGATCTCAGCTCACTGCAAGCTCCCCCTCCTGGGTTCACACCATTCTCCTGCCTCAGCCTCCTGAGTAGCTGAGACTACAGGCGCCCGCCACAGCGCCCGGCTAACCCGTTAATGTTTTTTAAAATGATGGTTAAATACCTGTCACATACAATAGCAGCTGAAAATATCTAAAATATGAAGATGTATAGTGCTCTTTGGTTAAACACTTTTTCATAAAAAGCCTACATAAGCTTAGCTATTGTTTGGACAAATACTATGCTCCCTCCTTTTTTACAAAGGAAAGAGGATCAAAGAAATTGCTTGGCCAGGATGACATATCTAGTAAGTCTAAACCCATGTTCTTTCCAAAACACAACACTAAAAACCTCATAAAATGGCACTTTGAAATATGCATTGTCAAAATTATGGAAGGTTAAAAATCTAGAAATGAATCCGAGTAGACATAAAAAATTTAGTATATGATAAAGGAGGCATTTCATACCAGTGGAAAGGGGATGGATGATTTCATAAGTGATCTTGAACACTGTTAAATCATCTGAAAAAACAAGTCTCTTTCTCACATCAAAATAAATTCTAGATGGCCCAATAATTTAAATGTAAAAGGAGAAATCCTGAAAGAACTACAGCAAAATATAGGCAGTTATTTCTATACCTCTGATATGAAAATGATTTACTAAATATTACAACAAAATAGAAATCATAAGAGCAGCAAGTGATATATTTGATTACATGAAATACAAAAATTTCTTTAAGACAAATTTTTATATACAGAATTAATACAAATACACATGAGAAACATATGTATGCTATGCCACAAAGCATTATTAATATATAAATATTTCTTACATATCAATAAAAGGTGAAGACTCTAAAAGAATAATGAAAATGTCTTAAATAGCGAATTCACAAAAATAAGAAAAAGAACCAATAAACATATGAAGAAATGCAATCTTACTGTCACAGGGATTAACTAAGCTACAAGTTAGTATATGCCCAAATCCAGGATTAACTACAAGTTAAAAGATTTAAACAAGGGTAAATTACTTAGTTTAACATTTTGAACTATGAAAAAGTCTCTGTTCCTCATTTTCCTTGCCTTTGATATAATAGTATGAAAAGGAATTATGTCAGAGTATTTCACAGTGTTATTGTGAGGATTAAATTATGTAATTCATTTTAAATGCTCTAAAATGTGTTTTTTCTGGCATAAAGTGCTGAAGAATTTTTAGGTAAACAATGAGAATTCATCTTTCACTTCTCATATTGTAAAAAACTTGTACACATCATACTTCTAATAAGCCTTGAAGAATTAGATCCTGATAATCACAGCTAAATGAGTGCACATTGATAGAGTCTTTCAAAAGCACAAAATATATCAAGCCTTAAATATATATATGTGTATATATACATATATATATTTCAAAATATATTAAGTTCTGAGCAAATAGCTAATATTTATCAAATGTGTTATTTTCATTAGAGAAAAGTTAAATAATCAACAATCTGAAGATGGTTAAACAAATTATGATATATTCTTTAAAAGCATGTGTATTGCATATATGTGTGATATATATGTATATACAGTATATTTAGTGCTATCTACATATTTGTACATATAATGTTTTATGTGGAAAATAAGGTATGAAAGTATGATCAGATTTCAAGCAGTTAATATGTATAATGTACACACAGGTTATTACTGAATACAGCCATGACAGATGATTTGAAATTTCTTTTCTTTCTTAACTATAGTCTCCAAAGTTTTATAGTGATTATTTTCATAAGAACAACAATAAGAAAAGTGTGGGATTATTGTTATTGTTGCTTTCCTTAAAAGGACAAAGAGGGAGTGGGAACTAGAGAAATATTGCAATAAGCATTTAGGAGAAGTTGGTTTTAGATATCCATATGGTTCATATTCTAACATGACAAATGGTGACATTATCTCTAGGACTGCAACTCATTTAAGTAATGAGTGTCAACCCAAATCTTGCTAATATATTTATAACAAAATAGATTGAGTGTTTCTTAAAACCATGGCAGAGGCTGTTAATGTACTAGGCTAAGTCAAAAGCTAACTTGTTGACTTTCCCATTGACATCATATAAACCTTAGCAAATCAATCATCTAAATTCATATAAATAAGTAATTCACATGGATAATAGGAACATTGCATTTGGTTTTCTAAAATGTATTTATTGGGCATTTAATTTCATGCCAGTCCTATACTATACCCTGGGGAACCTGACCCTGCTCTAGCAAACTGTTCACTCAGGTTGGGGAGAGAGACATTTAACAAACACTCACTGTCAGATGGGAGGGGAAGTGCGGCATGCTGCTACTCGACAGATATTTACTAACTGCCTACTATGTGTGAGGTTCTGCTGCACACACTGAGGATACTGCCATGAACTCTGCTATTGAATATCCCTTCCCTTACAGAGCTTACATGCTAGTGAAGGAAGAGAGAAAATCAAACAAATAAAATACAAGGTAGGTGAAATGGTGGTAAGTTATAAGGAAAAAAAAGCAGTTGGAAGGTGGGTGGTGAATCATGAGCAACTGGAATTAGATAAAGAATCATGGAAGCCTGCCAGAAAAGGTAACATTTGACGAAGACCTACTGGAGTGAAGAGGGTGAGTCATATGGTATTTAGAGGAGGATTATTCTGGAAGAGGGAAAGGAAGGGAAAGAAGGAGAGATAAACAGAAGAGAGGGCCCAGCATGACAAGTCTAACACTTTCTAGGAACAGTAAGTAGTCCACATGGTTGGAGACAGTGAGGAAGGAGACAATATAGCAGCAGGTGATGTTGTCAAAGAGGTTAATAGTAATTCAGATCCTATGCGATCTGGCAGACCAATGTAATGGTCTTTGTGTTTTACTCTGAATTCATGGCAATGTTCTGAGGATAGGAATCACAGGATCTCTACGTTATAATAGGATCACTCTGGTAGTTCTATTGAGAATAGATTGAAGGAATGAAAATAAAGAATTAAGGATGCCAACTATAAGTATATTGTACTTGTGCAGGTGATGATGCTGGTAGCTTGGAATAAGGGTCAGTGGCAAGGGATGAGGTGAGAGATTGCTGGGTTCTGGATATAATTTGAAAGTAGAGTCAACGTAATTTGCTGATGAATTGAAAATAGGGTATTACAGGAAGAGAGAAGCTAAAAATGACTTTTAAAAATATATATGAGCAAGGGAAGAATGAAATGACCATTAAAAAAAATTTTAAAAAACTATAGGAGAAGCAGCTTTTGAGAAGGAAAGATAAGTTCAGAATGTGAAGTTCAGGATGCCAAATAGACATCTAATGGGAGATGTCACAGAGGCAGAGGTATAGAAGGAATTTGGGGAAGGAATTAGGGCTGGGATATAGACATGAGCATCATCAGTATTTAGATGTTATTTAAAGCCATTGGACAAGACAATGACTATCTTAAAGAGGGGCTATCAATAGAGATGAGACGAGGTTCAAGACTGAGCTCCAAGACTCCAGTGTTAAGAGACTGGGAATATAAGAAGGAATCACCAAAGGAGAATGAGAAGGAGAATTTCTTATAAGAGAAAGAAAACCAGTAAAATATCCTTGAAGACAAGAGAATAAAATGCTCTAAGGGGGCACAATGGATCAAGTGTCAAATGCTGTTGATAGGTCAAGTAGAGGAAAGATTGAAAAATGACCATTAGATTCAGAAACATGGAAATTATAAGTGACCAGGACAAAAACAGTTTTAGAGAAGAGGTGGGGGTACGTTCATGAAAGGAAAGGAAGCCAAGAGTTAGATACAACTCTTCCAACAGTTTTGCAGTTTGAAAAATAGTAAAAGGAGAAAAATTGAGCAGATGAAGAAAGAAATAAAATCCAGGTGTTGTCCAGATTTTTATTTTTAATGTGAGATAAGTAACAATTGTCTGTATCTTTACAGGAAAAATTCAGAACACAGAAAAAGATAGATGATGCAAGAAAGGGAAGATTATTGGAGCAGTGTCCTTGAATAAGCAATGGAGGACCCAGTGCACAGGGAGAGGGTGTCTTAGTGTGTGTTCTTATGAAAACAAAGGCTTATGTGTTAATATTTTATCAGGAGGGTGAAATCCCACCCAAGGAAGCAGAAGTGAGCATAAAGGGAATGTTGTCTGAAAGAAAAAAGAATCAAATATAAGATAGTATGTTGGATCTGACCATAGCTTTGTGACAAACGAATTGCTTAATCTTGCAAGCCATCTTCAGAGATACTATATCGGAGAAGTTAGTAAACTCCCAAAGAATCCATCCAAGGGGGAGAAAGGGAGAAGAATTTGTTCAACTGCTCATGCCTCCCATCTGTCAAAGTTGCCTCAGTGAGAGAAGATGAGGGGTGGGAGGCAAGAGGTGTGCGTCTCTAGCAAGGGTTAAGGAAGCTGCCATTGAGTTAAGCTTACGAATAACTGGAGACTTGAAGCAGCTCCCAGAGTATGCTTCTTGTCTGGTGGCAGCAGCAGTATGAACCTAGTTTTTAATGGTGTAAACTGTCATTGCTGCTCCAGGCAGAGAAAAAGGAAAGTACACTGATCTGTGGTGATACATAAACTGTAAACAGTACAATAGGTTTAAGCCTTGGTTGGAGAATTGATAGTTCATCCAAGAGATGAACTAAGAGAGATGGCAAGTTATTTGGGCATAGATGGAGGTAGATGGGTAATAGTGGAACTTGTAAAAATGTACTTCTGTTTGCCTCTATTTATCAATAAAATTACCTGAGAATGAGAAGAGGGGACGAGGAGGTTTTAGAGGCTTGTGAAGAGGGGAAGTTAAAATAGTCATAGAGGAGTATGGGGGTACTTGTTTAGAGACTGTGCCACTGCTTCCTGGGGAAGGGAATCTTGAAACTGAGACCTTAAGAATAAGCTGTAGTTACTCTAATGAACAGAGGATTTATCTTCTGGAAAAAGGAATATAGTATGTGCTAAGACCTGAAGGCTGGGAAAAGCATAGCACATTTGAATCTGAATATTGTTGAGTTCAGTGCATGATAAGAAGAGTAGGTTGGGATTGTAGAAATAGATGGCTAGAAGATTTGTTTTTCAGGTCTTATTTTTCTAGGAATTCTATAGATAATATCTATGCCAGGAAACAAAAATTAAAAATATACTAAATCAACCCAAATATATTAAATTTTGAAATAGCTTATTATTATTAATTACTTTTGATTAAGCAGGAGTTTGGTCTTGTCTGATGACATGGATAATAAAAATATCTGGTGAATTAGAGTTACTGAAGCACAAGTCAAGAGAAGAAATGTATGTCTACTTGGAAATTTCAGATACTCTGGAAATTACTGATTTCCCTAATGAAAGTCACAATTAGCTTCATGAACAGAAAAGTAAGCGTAAGTGCAATTCACAAATATGAGAAGTATTCATCACTTCACAGATAATAGACTATATTATCCTCAGCTTTTCTATAATATAGCTTTATAGCTATTAGAGAGGAATTTAATGATGTACTTATAATATTTAGTATCTTTAGTAGAAGCATACTAAGAACATACTCAGAACTGTACAAACACACACCTATGCACAAACATACACATTCATAATTTTGCAAAGAAGCTAGATAAAATGTGAAATGGAAGACCATAAAAATAAAACCAATTACTATCTTGGCAATGAGTTCTTTCTCTCTACTTAGGTATCTCTCTGAAAATAAGAGTATGCATTAGCATCAATTCGGATAGTAATATCTTTCAATACTTACATCTGTAGGAGGTTTCTATTCTTCTCGTAAATACTCAAAATATACTTGGACATAATGGCATCTAAAACTATAGAGAACTAAGGGAAAATTTGGTAGAGCAATAATTCTCTATTAAAAAAGGTAACATGGGGTATATTGGGTATATTCAAATTTTAGGACTTCATATAAACTTGTTAATATTTCTGTATTTACCTCACGTTGTCCTAAAATAAATCTCTGAGGACAACCCTTTGATTTTATTCATTCTTCAATGTGGTATTAGTGCATCTACCATGTTTTTAGAGTTATGTTAAAAGCTGTGGGGAATACACAACACATCTCCTTGGGGAGATGCCCAGAAAATGCTTGTGAGAACTTCAGCTTTCCCTTTATCCCCCATTCAAATAAGGTAATCGGCTAGACTTCTTGAACTGGAAGGGCTGTCTGGTAGAGTACTTCTATCATTAGCCATTAAAATACAATGGAAAATTTAAGTCCCCACATGTGTGACATGCTGTGCTCCAGGAAGGGGGCTGAAGTGGCAGTGGCGTGCTCCATTAATTACTCCCATGGAACTGAGCACATGTCTAGCCAGGGTCTTTTACTATTTCCCAAATAATGAGTACTCTAATGACTTCAGCTGGAACAGCCCGTGCTCATTCTAATACTTGGCAGCCAGTGTTCTTTCCCTTCTTCCTTCTCTCTATTCTCCACACACACATTCTCCCCACTTCCTCCCTCCCCTTTTTTTTTTGGTCTAAATTTGATGAAGGTCTGGTTTTTACTTCCTGACAGTTCAAGTGGTTGAATTAAATCCCAACTTACTTTGCTCAATCATCTAGGGAGCTCTTTAGGAATTGGGGAAACATTTTATTTATGACTCGGCTTTCCACCTGTGCTGACATGGCATGGAATTTACAGCTATTATTGAAAGCGTTATAACCAGCACCTCAGAAATTCCACATTCTCTTGAGCTGCATTATTATGGAACATTTGTCAGGCAGCCAATTGCTGTGTCAGCCTCTAATTGATTTATATTAGCATCTGTAGCAATGAAGTAGGGTGAAGGAGGGGGTGAACCTGGGCCCACTTTAGACTACCAAATTGCCCAGTTACCTGTGGACATGAGAGATTTGCAAAAGAATTGAACATATATACCATATTTTTCTTTTAATTTTTACGCAATGTGTTTAACATTATACATGTTAATAAAGCCAGTATAAACTTTTATGACTCTGTGCAAAGTCCAGTGAGCTTAACTTCTCCTTGCCATTATCACTTAACTATAAAGAGCACCTGGCTCTAAAAGGTGGGCTTCATTTTTCCCTTGAGGGGGCATTAAAAAAAAAAAAAAAAACTTCAAAATTTTTTCTTCTCACAACTACTTTTTTTTTGCAAAAGAAAAAAAAAAAGTAGTTAGCTTTAACAGCTCTTTTTTACATTTAGGCCTTACTCCTCCTGTATTAGAAACATACATTACTTATTTAGAAACACCTGGTCTGAGGTTAAATCCAAGCTAAGAGAGCCTGAAGAAATTGGCACAAAGGGGGTCATGGTGAAAATGCACAAGAGACACATTCACTATAATTTTGGTTCTTGGTGCAAATGGTTATATGCAAGAGCTCCCAAATAGTAGTGAAACTCCCAGAATGTCTTGGCAAATATGATTTTACCTGTTGGCATCCTTGGTGAACACCATGATGCCTGCTACTTCCTAATGTATTATATCTGGCAGTGCCAGATGGTTGCCAGTCAGAACCACTCACTTCTTCTGGCTTCTGGACACTGTCTGTGCTACTCTTTGGGACCACATTGAGGTAGTGGTAGAGATGAACAGGAATCTATCTCTTCATCTTATTCATCTTTGCCTCTTTAAAAGCCTCCCTTTCCTTCCCCAACAGAATATGATAGTACGTTTCTATGCATAAATACCCAATGAACCTTTGTTGAATTATCTGTAGCCAACTCCACTCTGTAGCAATTCCATAAACTCCTAGAAAACAAAGTCTCTAGAGATCATTTTTTCTTTTTCTTGGTCTCTATGTTGAAATGCAGCTACAGTGTTCTAGAGAGCAGGTTACATTATCTATTCTGAAGAGCCTCTGGAAGCTACAGAGAGAAGCTTTATTCGACTGTAAGAGACCACATCTTTGGTCCCTTACAGTCGAATAAAGCTTCTCTCTGTAGCCAACTTTGGGTGCTCTTTCTTCAGTAGAGGCTCATTGCTGATCCCAAGAACAGTTAAGGGACTTGCCCTAGGATCATTCAAAAAATACCAGCTCAACCACAAGAACATGGGAATCCAGCTTCCCCTGTGGGATCCTGGGTGCTTACACCTGTTCTTTATAGAGCACTGTACAGTTTTCTGAGTGCTTTGGTATGTCATTTCACTTGATCTGCACAACTTTCCCATGGCAAAGACTATACTTATTTCAATAACCACATTTCATAAGTGAGGAAATAAAAAATAATTTCCAGAAGCACTCAAAGTGTAGTTTCAAGTTAGACCCAACTCTTTGATCTCTAATGTATGATCATAAGTATAGCTTTTCCTTTAAATCTATAACATCAGAGTGAGATAAGTGAGGGAAGTGTAGGAGCAGGTCTTATTGTTCCATAACAAATATAGAATTTGCCCTAGATTTTTACTGGCAGAAATAAAACCAGGTTTCCTATTTGCCCATATTACTCAATAATAAGAGTAAAAAAAAAAAAAAAAAAAAAAGTAGCTATCTTTATTTAATCTGGGTGCTGGGAATCATGCACTCTTGCATTACATATAACAGTCACAGTAACCCTGAAAAGTAAGTGTTATTTCCAATTTACACATAAAATTGAGGCTTAGAGATATTAATAATTCACATATTAAGTATGGGGTTAGAGTAGAGATTGGAGTCTAGATATGTCTGACTCCTAAATCTTGGATCTTGTTAATGAACTACTGTGCCACATTAAGTTACAAACATTTGTTTTGTTTGTATAACATTCTCAGTGCTTGTTTCACAGTAATTAAAAAGCATTGAGGTCTGATATAATGCATTTATATCAGAAAGTTTCTCCTGTATTCTCATCCTCTTGACATATTTCTCTCTTCATTCAATAGTAAATACCCAGACATTTCTAAAGATATGGCCTCCCTGAAAATAAACTCAATTGTAAATATTAAAACATAAAATAGATTTAGTTCATATATTTCTTTCCAAGTATCCCCTTAGAAAGTCATTGAGCCTTTTTGATTGTGAAAAGGTAGATACATAATTTGATTGCCTTTACTAGTAGATATCTAACTGGTCACAAAGTAGTAACTTAATCATACATCATTAGACTTAGCTTATCCTCTCATACATTAATCTTTACAATGTGGTCAATAGGAGTCCAGAGTTTATGAGCCATCTCATTGTATTCTTAGAAAGCATTGCATTGGTGGGCAGGCATGGTTAGTTACATCTGGCCACAGGGCGAAGACCCAATGTCTAAAAAAATGATATTACAGTTCACAAGCTCAAACACAATTACACGATTGAGGATTAGGAACTACAGCTTCCAGTTCCACACAAAATACCTATCATGACCTAACCTCTTAAATAGGCTTTCATTTCACCTACTTGTAAAATATCCGAGATGCTGTGGTTGGTTCTCAATTTGCCAAGATGACTACATATTTTAAGGATGATTTTCACTGACTCCATCTTCCAAGTCTATAAACTGAGTCGTATTTTTCCACACCCTAAGAGTAACTTTTTTTAATCCTGCCCATCCTTCAAGGTACAAACTCATCTTTCAAACTCCCTTCATTGACACACTCTTGGTAACAGTTTACACTTGTCTTCACCTCAAGACCACTCTTCAACTTACCTAGGTTCTACCACCACTGCACTTCTGATATTGATTTGGCAGAGTCATAAGAATGCTCAAAAATAAAGACCATTCTTGGCATGCTTTCTATTGGAGCTTTCCACAGAATTGACATAGAAAGAACATGTAGGTACATTCCTAGGCTCAGGCCCTGAAATTCTCTGTTTCTCTGTCTCCTTCTCTCTGCTTCATCATAACTTTTAATTGTCTACCAGATATCTCTAATTGACATATAAATATGCTGGGCTTTTACTTATCATCTTACAAAACAAAACCAAACAAACCTCTTTTTATCTAGTTTTTTTTTTTTTTTTTTTTTTGCAGTGACTGTTCTATTTCTTGTTCCTCTGACAGTATTGTTTATACTTTGAAAGGATTGTTCAAAGTATTGTTTATACTTTTTGTATCTAACTTTTTCCCTTCCTACTCTCTCTTGAACCCATTTTAATCAAGACTTGCACCCATGAATCCATTGAAACAGTGACTATTATTGTCACAAATGATCTCCACATTATTAAGTTTACTGATAAATTATCACTCCTCATCATTCTTGTTAGCTGACTTGATATGGTTAGTATATTAGTCTGTTCTCATGCTGCTATAAGGACATATCCAAGACTGGATAATTAGTAAAGGAAATTGGTTTAATTGACTCACAGTTCTGTAGGGCTGAGGAGGCCTCAGGAAGCTTACAATGTAAGGAGGAAGTGCCAAGCAAAGGTGGAAAAGCCCCTTATAAAAGCATCAGATCTCATAAGAATTCACTCACTATCACGAGAACAGCATGGGGATAACTGCCCGAATGATTCAATCACCTCCTATTATAGGTAATTGAATCATGTGTATGATTCAATTCCGTGTGTCTCTCCCACAACACATGGGGTTTATGGGAACCAAAATTCAAGATGAGATTTGAGTGGGGACACAGCCAAACCTGGACTCTCCCAAATCTCATGCCCTCACATTTCAAAACCAATCATGCCTTTCCAATAGTCCTCCAAAGTCTTAGCTCATTTCAGCATTAACCCAAAAGTCCAAGTCCAAAGTCTCATCTGAGACAAGGCAAGTCCCATCTACATAGGAGCCTGTAAAATGGAAAGTTAGTTAGTTACTTCCTAGATATAATGTAAGTACAGGCTTTGGGTAAATACACTCTTTCCAAATGGGATAAACTGGCCAAAACCAAGGGGCTACAGGCCCCAATCAAGTCCAAAATCCAATATGGCAGTCATTAAATCTTAAAGCTCCAAATGATCTGTTTTGACTCCATGTCTCACATTCAGGTCATATTGATGCAAGAGGTAGGCTCCCATGGCCTTGGGCAGCTCTGGCCCTGTGACTTTGCAAGGTACAGCCTCTCTCCTGACTGCTTTCACAGGTTGGCATTAAGTGACTTTTCCAGGCATAGAGTGCAAGCTGTCAGTGGATCTACCATTCTGGGGATTGGAGGGCAGGGGCCCTCTTCTTGCAGCTCCACTAGGTGGTGTCCCAGTGGGAACTCTGTGTGGGGACTCCGACCCTACCCCTACGTTTCTCTCTGCACTGCCCTAGCAGAGATTCTCCATCAGGGTTGAACCCCTGTGGCAAAACTTCTAAACAGGTATTTACATACATCCTCTGAAATCTAGGTGGGAGTTCCCAAACCTCAATTCTTGACTTCTGTGTACCTGCAGGCCTAACACTATGAGTAAGTTGTCAAGTTGTCAAGGCTGGGGGCTTGCACCCTCTGAAGCAACAGCCTGAGCTGTAAGTTGGCCCATTTTAGCCACAGTTGGAGCAGCTGGGATGCAGAGCATCAAATTCTGATGCCACACGCAGCAGGGGGGTCTTGGGACCCCTAGGGGTCCCTCCTAGGCCTCCAGGGCCTGTGGTGGGAGGGGCTGCCATAAAGGTCTCTGACATGCCCTGGAGACATTTTCCCCATTGTCTCGGCAATTAGCCTTTGGCTCCTCATTTCTTATGCAAATTTCTGCAGCTAGCTTTAATTTCTCCCCAGAAAATGGGATTTTCTTTTCTACTGCATTGTCAGTCTGCAAATTTTCCAAACTTTTATGCTCTACTTCCTCTTGAACGCTTTGCTGCTTAGAAATTTCGTCTGCCAGAAATCCCAAATTCTCTCTCTCAAGTTCAAAGTTCCAGAGATCACTAGGGCACGGACAAAATTTTGCCAGTCTCCTTTGTAAAGAATAGCAAGAATCACCTTTAATTCAGTTCCCAGCAAGTTCCTCATCTCCATCTGAGACAACCTCAGCATGGTCTTTATTGTCCGTATCACTGTCAGCATTTTGGTCAAAGCCCTTCAACAAGTCTCCAGGAAGTTCCAAGCTTTCCTACATTTTCCTATCGTTTTCTGAGCCCTGCAGACTGTTCCAATGTCTGCCTGTGACCCAGTAAGTTCCAAAGTCACTTCCACATTTTCAGGTATGCTTACAGCAGCACCTTCACTCCCAGTACCAATTTACTGTATTAGTCCATTCTCATGCTGCTATAAAGACATGTTCAAGACTGGGTAATTTATAAAGGAAAGAGGTTTTACTGACTCATAGTTCCACAGGGCTGGGAGGCCTCAGGAAACTTACAATTATGGCAGAAGGAGAAGAAAACATATTTTTCTTTACATGGCAAAAGGAAGAAGTGCCAAGCAAAGGGGAAAAAGCCCCTTATAAAACCATGAGATCTCATGAGAACTCACTACCATGAGAACAGCATAGGGGTAACTGCACCCATGATAAAATTACCTCCCACTGGATCCCTCCCATGATATGTGGAGATTATAGGAAATACAATTCAAGATGAGATTTGGATGGGGACACAGCCAAACCATGCCCGTCAGTCATTCCCGTCTCCTTGACACACTTTTTTCACTTGACTTTCACTGCCTTTGCTTCTTTTCCTCCTATGTCACTAGTGGCTCCTTCTCAATCAGCTTAGATGAATACTCCTCATCTTCCAGATCTCTTACTGTTGGAGAGGCCCAGAGCTCAGTCTTGGACCTTGCCTGTTTTCTGTCTATGACCACTCCCAAGGTGAACTAATTTGGTTCAAAGACTTTAAATACCATCTCTATGCTAATGACTCTTCCTAAGTTTATACATTCTGTCAGGCCTCTGAGCCAAAGCTAAGCCATCATATCCCCTGTGACCTGCACATACACATCCAGATGGCCAGTTCCTGCCTTAACTGATAACATTCCATCACAAAAGAAGTAAAAATGGCCTGCTCCTGCCTTAACTGATGACATTACCTTGTGAAATTCTTTTCCTGGCTCATCCTGGCTCAAAAGCTCCCCCACTGAGCACCTTGTGACCCTCACCCCTGCCTGCCAGAGAACCCCCTTTGACTGTAATTTTCCTTTACCTACCCAAATCCTATAAAACGGCCCCACCCCTATCTCTCTTCGCTGACTCTTTTCGGACTCAGCCCGCCTGCACCCAGGTGATTAAAAAGCTTTATTGCTCACACAAAGCCTGTTTGGTGATCTCTTCACATGGACACGCATGACATTTTGGTGCTGTGACACGGATCAGGGGACCTCCCTTGGGAGATCAATCCCTTGTCCTCCTGCTCTTTGCTCCATGAGAAAGATCCACCTACGACCTCTGGTCCTCAGACTGACCAGCCCAAGGAACATCTCCACCAATTTTAAATCTGATAAGTGGCCTCTTTTCACTCTCTTCTCCAACCTCTCTCAGTATCTCTCAACGTCTTTCTCCTTTCAATGTTGGCGCCACACTTCAATCTCTCCCTTCTCTTAATTTCAATTCCTTTCATTTTCTGGTAGAGACAAAAGAGACACGTTTTATCCGTGGACCCAAAACTCCGGCGCCGGTCACGGACTCGGGAAGACAGTCTTCCCTTGGTGTTTAATCACGCAGGCACGCCTGCCTGATTATTCACCCATGTTTCAGAGGTGTCTGATCACCGCGGGGACACCTGCCTTGATCTTTCACCCTTAGCGGCAAGTACTGCTTTTCCGGGTGGGGGCGGGGGGAAGAACCCCCGACCCCCTGTCTGTCTCTACCCCTTCTCTGCTTTTCTGCGGGGCAAGATCCCCCCCAGACCCCTTCTCCGCTTTTCTGGGGGGCAAGAAACCCCCCAACCCCTTCTCTCCCTGTCTCTACTCTCTCTTTTCTCTGGGCTTGCCTCTTTCACTATGGGCAAACTTCCACCCTCCATTCCTCCTCCTTCTCCCTTAGCCTGTGTTCTCAGAACTTAAAACTCTTCAACTCACACCTGACCTAAAACCTAAATGCCTTATTTTCTTTTCTTTTTTTTTTTTTTTGAGACGGAGTCTCGCTGTGTCGCCCAGGCTGGAGTGCAGTGGCCCGATCTCAGCTCACCGCAAGCTCCGCCTCCCGGGTTTACGCCATTCTCCTGCCTCAGCCTCCCGAGTAGCTGGGACTACAGGCGCCCGCGACCTCGCCTGGCTAGTTTTTTTGTATTTTTTAGTAGAGACGGGGTTTCACCATGTTAGCCAGGATGGCCTCGATCTCCTGACCTCGTGATCCACCCGTCTCGGCCTCCCAAAGTGCTGGGATTACAGGCTTGAGCCACCGCGCCCGGCCGTTATTTTCTTCTACAATGCTGCTTAACCCTAATACAAACTCGACAGTAGTTCCAAATAGCCAGAAAATGGCACTTTCGATTTTTCCATCCGACAAGATCTAAATAATTCTTGTCATAAAATGGGTAAACAATCTGAGGTGCCTGACGTCCAGGCATTCTTTTACACATTGTTTCCTCCTTTTTCTCTGTTCCCAATGCGACTCATCCCAAGTCCTCCTTCTTTCCTTCCCGCTTGTCCTCTCAGTCCCAACCCCAAGCGTCCCTGAGTCTTTCTAATCTTCCTTTTCTACAGACCCATCTGACCTCTCCCCTCCTCCCCAGGCTGCTCCTCCCAGGCCGAGCTAGGTCCCAATTCTTCCTCAGCCTCTGCTCCCCCACCCTGTAATCCTTTTATCACTTCTCCTTCTCACACCCTGTCCTGTTTACAGTTTCATTCGGCGACTAGCCCTCCCCCACCCGCCCAGCAATTTCCTCTTAAAAAGGTGCCTACAGTGAAAGGCATAGTCAAGGTTAATGCTTTTTCTTTATCCAACCTCTCCCAAATCAGTTAGCGTTTAGGCTCTTTTTCATCAAATATGAAAAACCCAGCCCAGTTCATGGCTCGTTTGGCAGCAACCCTGAGACGCTTTATGGCCCTAGACCCTAAAAGGTCAAAAGGCCGTCTTATTCTCAGTATACATTTTATTACCCAATCCTCTCCCGACATTAAATAAAACCCCCCAAATTAAATTCCAGCCCTCAAACCCCACAACAGGACTTAATTAACCTCGCCTTCAAGGTATACAATAATAAAGTAGAGGCAGCCAAGTAGCAATGTATTTTTGAGTTGTAATTTCTTGCCTCCACTGTGAGAGAAACCCCAGCAATATCTCCAGCGCACAAGAACTTCCAAATGCCTGAACCGCAGCAGCCAGGCATTCCTCTAGGACCACCTCCCCCAGGAGCTTGCTACAAGTGCCGGAAATCTGGCCACTAGGCCAAGGAATGTCCGCAGCCCAGGATTCCTCCTAAGCCGTGTCCCTCTGTGCGGGACCCCACTGAAAATCAGACTGTTCAACTCACCTGGCAGCCACTTCCAGAGCCCCTGGAACTCTGGCCCAAGGCTCTCTGACTGACTCCTTCCCAGATCTTCTCGGCTTAGCAGCTGAAGACTGACACTGCCTGATTGCCTTGGAAGCCTAGAGGACCATCACAGATGCTCTAGGTAACTCTCACAGTGGAAGTTAAGTCCGTCCCCTTCTTAATCAATTCGGAGGCTACCCACTCCACATTACCTTCTTTTCAAAGGCCTGTTTCCCTTGCCTTCATAACTGTTGTGGGTGTTGATGGCCAGGTTTCTAAACCTCTTAAAACTCCCCAACTCTGGTGCCAAGTTGGACAACATTCTTTAATGCACTCCTTTTTAGTTATCCCCACCTGCCCAGTTCCCTTAGTAGGCCAAGACATTTTAACTAAATTAGCTGCTTCCCTGACTATTCCTAGGCTACAGTCACACCTCATTGCTGCCTTTTCCCCCAGTTCAAAGCCTCCTTCGCATCCTCCCCTTGTATCTCCCCACCTTAACCCACAAGTATAGGATACCTCTACTCCCTCCTTGGCAACTGATCATGCACCCCTTACCAACCCATTAAAACCTAATCACCCTTACCCCGCTCAACGCCAATATCCCATCCCACAGCACGCTTTAAAAGGATTAAAGCCTGTTACCACTCACCTGTTAGAGCATGGCATTTTAAAGCCTGTAAACTCCCCTTACAATTCCCCCATTTTACCTGTCCTAAAACCAGACAAGCCTTACAGGTTAGTTCAGGATCTGCGCCTTATCAACCAAATTGTCCTGCCTATCCACCCCGTGGTGCCAAACCCATATACTCTCCTATCTTCAATACCTCCCTCCACAACCCAGTATTCTGTTCTGGATCTCAAACATACTTTCTTTACTATTCCTTTGCACCCCTTGTCCCAGCCTCTCTTTGCTTTCACGTGGACTGACCCTGACACCCATCAGGCTCAGCAAATTACCTGGGCTGTACTGCCACAAGGCTTCACGGACAGCCCCCATTACTTCAGTCAAGCCCAAATTTTTTCCTCATCTGTTACCTATCTCGGCATAATTCTCATAACAACACAGGTGCTCTCCCTGCTGATCCTGTCCAGCTAATCTCCCAAACCCCAATCCCTTCTACAAAACAACAACTCCTTTCCCTCCTGGGCATGGTCAGTGAGGTCAGAATTCTTACACAAGAGCCGGGACTGTGTCCTGTAGCCTTTCCGTCCAAACAACTTGACCTTACTGTTTTAGCCTAGCCCACAAATCTGCGTGCAGCGGCTGTCACTGCTTTAATAGTGTTAGAGGCCCTAAAAATCACAAACTATGCTCAACTCACTCTCTACAGTTCTCATAACTTCCAAAATCTATTTGCTTCCCCCCACCATCGCTCAAGACAACGACAACGCTTATGCTGATAAGGTAGCTAAAAAGGCAGCCATCAAAAGGCATCAGATTCCATCACTCAGTATAATGCTTATGCTGATAAATAAGTTAGCTAAAAAAGCAGCTAGCATTCCAACTTCTATCCCTCACGGCAGTTTTCCTCCTTCACACAGGTCACTCCCACCTACTCCCCAGCTGAAACTTCCACCTATCAATCTCTTCCCACACAAGGCAAATGGTTCTTAGACCAAGGTAAATATCTTCTTCCAGCCTCACAGGCCCATTCTAGTCTGTCGTCAATTTCATAACCCCTTGCATGTAGGTTACAAGCCACTAGCCCGTCTCTTAGAACCTCTCATTTCCTTTCCATCGTGGAAATCTATCCTCAAGGAAATCACTTCTCAGTGTTCCATCTGCTATTCTACTACTCCTCAGGAATTTCTCAGGCCCCCTCCCTTCCCTACACATCAAGTTCAAGGTTTTGCCCCCCTCCCCAGGACAGGAAAATTGACTTTACTCACATACCTCAAGTCAGGAAACTAAAATACCTCTTAGTCTAGGTAGACACTTTCACTGGATGGGTAGAAGCCTTTCCCACAGGGTCTGAGAAGGCCACCGCGGTCATTTCTTCCCTTCTATCAGACACAATTCCCTGGTTTGCCCTTCCCACCTCTATACAGTCCAATTGCAGACCAGCCTTTATTAGTCAAATCACCGAAGCAGTTTTTCAAGCTCTTGGTATTCAGTGGAACCTTCATACCCCTTACCATCCTCAATTTTCAGGAAAGGTAGAACGGACTAATGGTCTTTTAAAAACACACCTCACCAAGCTCAGTCACTAACTTAAAAAGGACTGGACAATACTTTTACCACTTGCCCTTCTCAGAATTCAGGCCTGTCCTCAGAATGCTACAGGGTACAGCCTGTTTAAGCTCCTGTATAGATGCCCCTTTTATTAGGCCCCAGTCTCATTCCAGACACCAGACCAACTTGGACTGCACCCCAAAAAACCTGTCATCCCTAGTATCTTCTGTCTAGTCATACTCCTATTCACCATTCTCAACTACTCATAAATGCCCTGCTCTTGTTTACATTCCCAGTTTACACTATTTCTCCAAGCCATCACAGCTGATATCTCCTGGTGCTATCCCAAACCACCACTCTTAACTCCCTCTTAAAGTAAATAAATAATCTTTGCTGGCAGGGCTATGCTGAACCTCCTTGGGCACTCTCTAATTAGATGTCCTGGGTCCTCCCAATTCTTAGTCCTCTAGTACCTGTATTTTCTCCTCCTCTTATTCAGACCTTGTGTCTTCCGTTCAGTTTTTCAATTCATACAGAACTGCATCCAGGCCATTGCCAATCATTCTATATGACAAATGCTCCTTCCAGCAACCCCACAATATCGCCTCGTACCACAAAATCTTCCTTCAGCTTAATCTCTCCCACTCTAGGTTCCCACGCCACCCCTAATCCCGCTTGAAGCAGCCCTGAGAAACATCGCCCGTTCTCTCTCCATACCACCCCCCAAAAATTTTCACTGCCCCAACACTTCAACACTATTTTATTTTTCTTATTAATATAAGAAGACAGGAATGTCAGGCCTCTGAGCCAAAGCTAAGCCATATCCCCTGTGACCTGCACATACACATCCAGATGGCCAGTTCCTGCCTTAACTGATGAGATTCCATCACAAAAGAAGTAGAAATGGCCTGCTCCTGCCTTAACTGATGGCATTACCTTGTGAAATTCCTTTTCCTGGCTCATCCTGGCTCAAAAGCTCCCCCACTGAGCACCTTGTGACCCCCCCCACCCCTGCCCGCCAGAGAACAACCCCCTTTGTAATTTTCCTTTACTTACCCCACCCCTATCTCCCTTCTCTGACTCTTTTTGGACTCAGCCCGCCTGCACCCAGGTGATTAAAAAGGTTTATTGTTCATGCAAAGCCTGTTTGGTGGTCTCTTCACACGGATGCACACGACACATTCATCCTAGATTCATATTCAACTGACAACTTGATAGTTCCATTGAGATGTCCCTCAGAATCCATGCATGTATCCAAAGCTGAGCTTTCTGGTTTTTTTGTTTTATTTTGTTTTGTTTTTGAGGTGGAGTCTTGCTCTGTTGTGCCCAGGCTGGAGTGCAGTAGAACAATCTCAGCTCACTGCAACATCGGCCTCCCGGGTTCAAGAGATTCTCCCTCCTCAGTCTCTCAAGTAGCTGGGATCACAGGTGCCTGCAACCATGCCCAGCTAATTTTTTGTATTTTTAGCAGACACAGGGTTTCACCATATTGACTTGAACTCCCGACCTCAGGTGATCTTCCCGCCTCGGCCTCCCAAAGTGCTGGAATTACAGGTGTGAGCCACCACACTCAACCAGCTGACCTTCTCTATGAACCTGATCCTTCACAAACTCCCTCATCTGAGATTAGAAAACTCTATTTCTCATGTTACTCGAACCAAAAACCTTATGGTCATCTTTGAATCCACTTTTTCTGTCATACCCTCTAGCCAATTTATGGCTATATAAAAAATAACCTCACTACCTTTACAGGTAGAACTCTAGTCCAAGTTACTATCATATCTTGCCTGGATTATGAAATGGTTATAGTCTCCTTGCTTCCAGCCTTGCCCTCTTTAGTTTACTATCAGCATAACTATAAGATGAACCTGTTAACATGCCTTCCCTCTGACCAAAGCCCTTCAACTTCTGGGCCTGTCCCATAGAGAAAAGGCCACAGTCCTCGCATGTAAGGCCGTTTTTAGGACCCCTGGTTCTAAAAACCTACCTCTCCGGCTTTACGTGTGACTCCTTTCTGTCTTGGCCACCCACTTGTAGCTACCTCCTCCTGCCCCAACACCACTTCACTGGCAGTTTGTCCATTCTGTGTGGAGTGCTTTTCCTGCACATAACATGGCTGGGTCCCTCACTTCTTTTAGGACATAACTCAAATGAGTGAATTTCCTCTATCTAAAATTTCAGCCCCCACCCCAGATACTAGTAAACTCATCTCCTTGCTTTTTCTTTCTAGCGCTTATCACTATGTAACATACCACATAGCATTTATTTTGCATAATCATCTATCCTCTATAAGCTCAATTAGGATAGCATCTTTTGTCACTGTATCTTCTGCAGGTAAACACAAAATATAAAAAGTGTTCAATGCATGTTTGTTGAATGAATAGTAGGCAATGAATACATTTTAAAACTCTTCGTTGCTCTTCATTTTTTTTACCTTTCTGAAAACTCTTTTCAGATGTCCTTTTAATTCCACTTCATCTGTTTTTCCCCTATACTTTTGCATCTTATCTACACACTCAACAAACTCCCTTCATCTTGTAACCTCTCAGAACCTAGACTCTTGCGTGCAAGTGATTCTTGCCTCTTCAATCTCAAGCATTTTCACATTATACCCACTTTCTAAGAGCCTATTGGAATTCCATTTTAGTTTTCTAATAAATCCTTCAAATTGTATAAAATAAAATGTATTATGTTCTCTCTCCAAACTTTTGTTCCATATCTTGCTTAGCGGTGTTACAGTCCATCTAATCACAAAAGCTAGAGCCACAGTCTCTTCCTCAGTTAGGAAATCCCTTTATGGCCCAAATGGCATTATGCTTTAATCTTCACCCAGCCAATATAAACATATGTGCATGTGTATGTGTCACATATATGGTACACACACATGGCTACATATGAGACATAGAATTAGAGAACATATCCATGGACCAGACTCAAGCAACAAAAAACAACAGACACACACACAGCAGTGACAGAGACGAAAGTGAGTGCTCTATAAAGCTCTAAGTCAGAAAACTGGCAGAGCCAAAAGCTTAATCAAGAGCCAAAAGTTCCCTTGGTGTTGCAAGGAATGGAGGCAGGCTCAAACTGGACATGGGAGCAGGGCTCTCCACCTATAGAAACAGCAGTGACCACGGTCTAGGACTAAGGTATATGTCAATTTGTGAACTTACAGTGCTTGAAGGAGGTAGTACTCGAGCCAATGCCGGCCAGCTCTATGACTGACTATGGCAAGTACCTACATCATCCCTAGCTTTTAATACAAAGCTGTTTCTGGACCAAGGGTCCCATGGTACCACAAGCATAAAACCACTAAAAAGGGAGAGTCAACCCTAAAAGGAAGAAAAGGAAAAAGATAAACCTGCAAACAAAAATTCCAAATCACATAACCAAAACTAACACTAAGAGGGATGGTAAACAAGACAGAGATTGTGTCAGTTTTGAAAAAATAAAAATACAACAATCTTTGTGATTTTGAAATAATTTTAAGATTATCAGAGACACAAGAAAGTAGCACCCGTATAATGTTGTGAAACACAAGCAGGCAGACACAGTTTAATAAGAAATGGCTAAAAACAGAAACATCTAGCATTCTGACATATGTAAAGATAGTCCTCGACATAAAAAAGGTCTTTTTAGATTGCAGTTAAAAATTAGAGCAATAAGAGAATTAAGCGTAATAATTAAGATAATTATTCACCTAGAAAGAACACGTGAGAGTAAATGAGAAATATAAAAGATTATTTGAGGCTCCAAAATACATCTTAAAGGGATTTGAGAATTTCAGAGTAAATGGAAAGGCAGGTAAGCAGTTTTCTAAAAGGTCAAGGTTTTTCCAGAATTATAACAAATTTTCAGATTAAATGGGCATCAGGTCAGGTATGTTAAATAAACTTACATTTAGAACCATTACAATGAAACTGAAAAGGATGAAAGATAAAGTGAAGAGACTTAAAAGCTACCAGAGGGAAAGACGGATCAGTAGCAGAGCACTGACAATAGAGTGAGGACAGATTTCAACAAATGATTCTGAAAGACAGTCAAGTAAAACAACCACCAATGTAATACTTTTTATTCACTAAACCATCATTCAAGTTAGGGCAAGATGAGGATATCTTTAGACCCACAAAAACCATGAGAACATATTTTTTAACAGGTTAAAAGGATTCCTAAGGAATACACAGCTGGCCCTTGAACAGATTGAATTTGAACTACATAGGTCCACTTATATGGAGATTAAAAACAACAACAACAAAAAAACCTGGACCAAAAGTACAGTATTCAAGGGATACCAAACCTGCATATAAGGCAAGTTGACTTCAAAAAAGTGGGTTTCACAGGGCCAACCACAGGACTTGAGTATGTGTGGATTATGGTATACACAGGTGCTCCTGGAATGAATCCCCAGAGTACACTGAGGGACAACTGTAGTTTATCAAGAAGAAAAATTAACCAAATGTAATGAAATTAAGGAGATTGAAGGAATGGTAAAGTATGTTGGTCATTCTAATAAATATGTGGAAACAATTTTTAGAAAAATCCATGAAGACAGTGTAGGTGAGCAGGAAAAGTTTGTTAAATCACTATCTTTCCTGGGAAGACAAAGAAGTATAACCCTTCATTAGTTTAAAGAAAAAAAAAAAAAAACCAGGAGAAGGATAGAAAGAGAGAGAGAGAAAACATGTTAAAATTTTAGTGGTAACTTTACAAAGAATAAGAATATAACTAACCTGTAAGTTCCAAACTAGCAAAGGAAAACAAAAAATTCAAGTCAAGAAAAGGAGAAAATGATGAGAAACAGAACAAAATAAAATAGCAGAAATAGCTCTGCAGGGTGTGGTGGTTCACGCCTATAATCTCAACACTTTGAGAGGCTGAGGCACACGGATCACAAGATCAGGAGTTCAAGACTAGCCCGGCCAACATGGTGAAACCCCGTTTCTACTAAAAATACCAAAATTAGCTGGACATGGTGGCGGATGCCTGTAATCCCAGCTACTCTGGAGGCTGAGGCAGGAGAATGGCTTGAACCCAGGAGGCAGAGGTTACAGTGAGCCACTGTACTCCAGCCTGGGTGACAGAGTGAGATTCTGTCTCAAAAACAAACAAACAAAAAAAAAAGGCATTGTTCCAAATGTATTCATAATTCTCAAATTATAATAGCATGAATTCACTGTGATGGTTAATTTTATATGTCACCTTGACTGGGTTAAGGGATACCCAGATAACTGGCAAAACATTATTTCTGTTTTGGAGGGTGGTTCCATTAGAAATTAGCATTTGAATCAGTGGACCGAGTAAAGATGATCCCTCCACACCAATGTGGACAGGCAACATCCAATCCATTGTAGGTCCAGATAGAACAAAAAACGGGAAGAAAAGTGAATTCACTCTGTGGTAGAGCTGGGAAATCCATCTTATCCTTGTGCTTTGACATCAGAGCTCCAGGTTCCCAGGCCTTAGGTCTTGGACTGAAAGTTACATCATCTGGTTCTCAGGTCTTTGGATCAGGCTGCATTACACCACTGGCTTTCCCGGTTCTCCAGCTTGCAGACAGCATATTGTGGGACTTCCTAGCCTCCATAATCACATAAACCAATTCCCATAATAAATCCATATATATATCTCTCTCTCCTACCGGTTCTGTTTTTCTGTAGAACCCTAATACACACGCCTATAAAAAACTAAATATGACCATGTTGGGAAAAGTTTTAAGTATATTTTGATTATAACAGACACAATTTTTTTTATTGTGATTAAAACAACGCAACATAAACTTACCATCTTAAAACTTAAGTGTACAGCTCAGTAATGTTAAGCATACTCACATTGTTCAGGAACAGATTTCCAGAAGTTTTCCATCTTGCAAATCTGAAAATCTATATCCGTTAAGCGACAACTCCCATTTCCCCGTCCCACCAGCCCCTGGTAACTACTATTCTACTTTCTGTTTCTTTGCCTACTTCATATACTTCATGTAAATCATACTTCAGAAATGGCACAGTAAGATTGGAAATGACAAAACTGGGAAAAATATACCAAGCAAATAAAAAATTAACTTCATAAAGAATAGACAGATATCAGACACTCCAAGCAAGTTAAACCTTGAGTAACACTGATTTTTAAGAAGTGGGCCATGAGAGATGCAGTAATGAAGGAGACCAAGGAAAATGACCAGCAAGATAAGTAGGACTAGGAAAATGTAGAGTTTCATTAAGGTGCTACAACAATGTATTAGTCCAGTAAAATAAAAACCGTAAACATATGGTCAAGTGTGGAAGTTAGAAAAACTGGCGATCTTGGCAAAAGCAATTTCAATTGAACATGAACAAATTTTTATCTTCCCAGGCTGAAAAGGAACTAAGATTTTGAGACGTTTGAATGAGAAAAATAAGAGAGGGGATAACATAGAGGCAAGGTTAAGGGAAGATGGATATTGCATTATAGGATTCTCACAATCAAATTTATAGTTGAGGACAAAAGAGGGACGGCAACTTCTCACTCCAGCTACATCACTATAGTTCCCCCATAAACCCCATACTTTTTAACTTGGAGCCACTCAGTGTTCCACAGAAAAGAAAAACATCTCTTGATGCACGTGGCCACCTGTTTACCTTTAGTAAACTGCACAAGTTGACTTCCTGCTAAGTGCCCACACATCATCTAATTCATCATGTGATTACACGGCTAAGTGCTAGACCACATTACCTGGCGATTGTCAAAAACAGATCTTTTCACTTCATTTCTTCCTAGAAAGTATCTGATTAACACAGAGGTTAACTGTTTTAGTATTTTATACAATGACATCACAGCTGGCTTAGTAATAGCTGCTTCTCTGTGATTTTATCAGATGGTTCACAGGGTTCTTTGGGAAAACAGCTATTATGCTTGGGGTAAAAGCAAAAGCTTTGTCTTGGAAGAACTGAATTCTGCCAAGTGAGAAAGAAGAAAAAACATTTCAGGACAAAAGTTTTGTTGTTTATCTAGCACTTTCTTGAGATAATATTTGTCTTAGTAACGTTACAGTATCTATAGCATCTAAGATAGCACCTAGCACAGTAGCCATTCAAATGTTTGCAGAACTCAATATGAAATATGTACAATGATGTTTAGTTTATAAAAGGACACAGTGCATAGGGGTGGATAAGGAGTACTGTATGGTCAAAACATTCGGGGGTGATGAGAAGCATGGCTTGAAGGGTGAGCAGGGATGTGTACGAAAGGTCTTATATGACATAACTAGGATTTAAAATTAGTCATCGAAGGTTTTCAAACAGGGAGGCGACCCATTCAGATTTACTTTAGAAAAAAAGTATTTCTGGTGACAGCAAAGACAATGGATTAGATAAAACAAGGGAGGAGAAGATGAGTTAAAACACTGCTACAAAGGGGATGAACTTCAGCTGTGGCAATGGGATAAGCGGGAAGGTATCATCAGCCTTGAGAAAACTCAGGAGCAAAACCATCAGGCATGGTGATTACAGTGATTAAACAAGAGAGTACCAGAACTGGAACTGCTGTCAATGCAGGTGGAGAAAAGAGATAATTGGCTTAACCTGGGACATGCTGGTGAGGCCCATGTAACACTTCCAGGTAGTAGTTAGAAAGTAAACATTTGGAGACAATCACTGCCAGTTACAGGGGCCTACTGAGCTATAGCATTTAACACATCAATAGTAAGTATTTATTCATGAACCTGTTTCCCGTCCCACTGATAATTAGAATAAGATTTTATTCATTTTTCACATCACCAGAGCATAAGAAATGTTTGAAAACTGAGTGTATTGTTACCAAATTTCAACTCTGAGCTGTAGTTAGATCAAAACACAGCTATAGGAAGTAATCTCAAAATAACCACCAAAACAACTAGAATAACCTCATAAAAGTATTAGGTGTTGTACTGAAGAAAAAAAGAGTTAAGAAAAAAGTTAAGAAGCCAAAGTTCAACATGAAACCCAACAAAGGTATACAAAAAAATTATAGAAGAAAAGCAAGAATTGTACGGTTGTGAATTCCCTTTTTGTATTCTTTAAAATGTATTCTTAAAATGTCTTTAATTAAAACATGTAATTTTAATTAAAAGCTATATGTGAATGTTGGTTTAACTTTTCTGGTATTCACGGGTATCAACCATCACATAGGCAGATATGGAATCCAGATCTGACACTAAAAATAATAGGAATGAAAAATGAACTTGTAATTTTTACAATAGTGAGAATGAACTTGATAAATTATGCACATTTTAATCTACAATATAGACTTTTTTTTTTTTTTTTTTGAGACGGAGTCTGGCTCTGTTGCCCAGGCTGGAGTACAGTGGCCGGATCTCAGCTCACTGCAAGGTCCGCCTCCCAGGTTTACGCCATTCTCCTGCCTCAGCCTCCCGAGTAGCTGGGACTACAGGCGCCCGCCACCACGCCCAGCTAGTTTTTTATATTTTTTAGTAGAGACGGGGTTTCAATGTGTTAGCCAGGATGGTCTCGATCTCCTGACCTCGTGATCCGCCCATCTCCGCCTCCCAAAGTGCTGGGATTATAGGCTTGAGCCACCATGCCCGGCCTACAATATAGACTTTCATGTTTTATCTTAATAATATACCTTGAGTAAAATAGAATTTCTTTGTCAAAAGACATCCCATTCAGTAACAGATTTTTCAACAACAACAAAAAACCAAATGGCCCAAGTTATTGAGATAATTCAGAAAATATGTGGGCAAAACCGCTTCTCTATTAAAATAAAATACCAATGAAAATACTTCTGTGCCATTTTAGCTCACATTTGAGACCAAGCAAGATAATTATTTCAGGACTTTCCTATTACACATTTGTTTAAGAAATGCTCCATGAAAAAGGTTAAGTTCTGGCACCTAGATATTTCTGGAGTATGAAAATTATTCAATTCATGAAGAAACTGTACCTCTCTTTGAAGACTAATTGTTTTCTTGGCAGGGTATTGTGTTATCCAATGTGTTAATAGAATGCTGTCTTAAACGATGAGTTCTAACTTATCCTATTACATAAATCTGATCACTTCAGATTGCAAGAGTGGGAAGGACAGCTCAGGTATTTTGCAAGGACATGTGGTTCCCACTCTCTTGAAGAATACCAGTATAGCACATCTATCATAATATTGGGTATAAATTACTTCCTATCACATTGAATTGAAAGAAATAAAGCCTCCCAAGTTGTGTACAAACACCAAACCACTTTCTTTTCTTCTGTCAATCTTTAAAAAGTAGTATGGCTCTATTGTGACCAATAACTTTTGGTTTCTTTTTGTAGAAAGGCTGTGAAAATAAGTTATATATATTCCAGATACTTAACTTTCATAAAATTTTGCCAGAACTAAGGAATGCTTTTCTTCCCCAATATCCTACAATTAGTGCCAATAGTGGAATTAAGATAAAAACAATACAGAAATTTTGTGAACATCTTTTAAGATATGTTGTACATAAACTCATATCAAAAAGCATAGGATGATTAAACTGGAATTTTTAAGCATTCCTCCAAGCAATGTGACATTTATCTACATTAGGCTTTTTACATTGAGTCTATGTTATTTTAGGCTATCGTACCACCTACTAATTCATTTTAATTTAATATGGAGTCTCAAAATTGTATATATTCTTTTCCTGCAAATTGTGAAAGAGAAATCAAGTTCCTACTCTTTCTCCAGACAGTTAAGATTACATCTAATTCACACATTTCAGCACATACACACAGTAAAAGGGTAAAATCATATTGATGTAGAGTGAATCTGATTTTTGAATTTCAAGCATTAATGATTTAAACCTTTGTGCTGAAGTATGGAAAAATTAAATCCTTTAAAAGAAGTTCATAATAACTGAAAAAGGCCCCATCTGGCAATAATGAAGACAAATTAACAATAAAATTTTGAAAATCTGGCAATATGATCAAGCCAAAGTATACCAAATTACTTCTCTGTACTTAGTCACTGGTGGCCCAAGGAAGGATCAACTTCCTGTCTTGGACTCTGACTCTGGCGTCTACATTAAAGCAGGAAAATCGACTGCAATCTGGGTTCCAGGCTTCTGGCTCACAAGCAACAAAGCTCAAAACTTACTAAAAGCTGGAAGACTTTACCCTCGACATATTCTCTAAGAAGAATCCGCTTTTTGAATAGCTGCTTTCAGTTTAGTTCAAAGACAAGACAATGGCATAAATTCACACCTTGAAGGTTAGCTGATTTTTAAAGCTTATTGTGCTATATTAACTTCTTTTGTGCCAATTTATATTGAGCAAGAGGGTTTTTCTTTAAACTACACATATGCGCTAGAATTTACTAAAGAAGAAAGTTTGATAATCTGAATTAAACTGAATTGCTTTTCCACTGAATTATTTTGAATTGTGTCATCTAGTTTTGAAACTATTGTTATATTCATTTTTCTGTGTATATATGCCTGTCATGTAATTACATTTTTCAATAAATACTGTTTTAAAACAAATGTTTTAAATAGTTTTATGTGCTTAAGTAACAAATTTTATACTTAGTTTTTAACCAAACCTTGATGATCAAAGAAAATATTTCGGTAATTGTTCAAGACTAGGTTAGAAATACCATTTATATACAAACTGCTCTTCCAGCAGAAAATCAATAAAAACAGAAAACAATTCTAGCAGCATCTCATTATAACCTGGAACAGCGCATGAAAGTCCACCTCTGCAATAGCCATTTTAGCTATAGACATGTGCAATAAACCACTCGCTTGTTGTAAGAAAAGGAACGGCAAAAGTGAAACTACTTGATAAGCATAAGGCATTGGACCATGTAAACCATTATTATAATTAAAGAATCATGAATTGAGCAGTGATTGATGGAATGGTAGTTGTACTATATTACACCAGATTATAACAACAAATCTTTTTTTGTTCATAGGTTTAGAAATAAATTAATGTACCTTAAATCTCTGTAGCTCCTTCTCGTTTACAATTGTGCTTGCATATGCACAATCTGATTTCAATCTGTATTACAACAATCCTGGGAGGTAGAAAGAACGGTCATTTTTGTTCGTACTTTAACGGGCTAAATAAAATTCCCATCAGTTTGAGACGTCATAATGTGAACTAATTAAGCCTAAGTTGTGCTGAAAATAATAAAAATTGTTATTGTATAAATGGGGCTTGGCATCAAATTGACACATTTTATTAAATATAATGTGCAAAATATAATGAAGTAATTTCTATTTAAAAAAACGGTACAAGGCAGATATTATTTAAAATGCTTTAGTAACTCATTTTCAATAAAAAGAAATCTGGCATTATAAAAATACATAAAATAATCATGATTTATAGCATTAATTTATGTAAGATACTTTTTTGCATTAAAAAAAGTTATAAAATAGTTTAAAAAGGTATTCTTATATGAGCATCATTCCCAGTATAAAAATTTTCATAACTTTTTGTAATTTTGGTTCATCTGTATAAATAAAGCATTTTTACCCTTTTAAAATTCATAACTCCATTTAAAAAACATAAGATTCTCTCTCTTTTAAATAAAAGTTCACTTGAGGTAGTATGTTAAGCTTTTCCTTTGGTCTCATTCAGTCTATGTGTCCAAGTCATACGACTGAAAATTTGGAGTCCTGTAGTTCTCTAAAGTCTGTTTAAAGGTACAAATGTGATTGTCTTCCTGAAAATCTGTCCTTTCTTTCCCATCTTCCTCTGACCCAGAGTCCAAGTCTGGGGAAGAATGAGCTTTCAAATAAAAGGCTCTTGGCTGACAATCTGATGGCTGTCCAAAGCTTGAATAGGCATCTAGGTGAGGTCTCCTGAGAGCTTTTCCAAATGTACCTGAAAGAAAGAAACACCTTGAGCACAGGGGTCCCTTTGCTAGCATGTGAATCAATAAAACCCATTGCAAATGAAGAAACATCTTACCCCATGAATACGAGTAAGTGTTTTCTACAAGTCCACATTGTGGCACTCATACATGTACATCTGTGTTACAGACAGATCACTTCTAGAATGGAGCAAAAGACATTTGCCCTCCCTCATATTTACATTCACTGAACAAATGCATCTCTTATTTATCATTTCTTGTGACCTGCAGTGATGTTAATGGTCATGCAATAAAGCTCCCCAATATAAGTTTCCCCATATCCTAGCTGAGAGCCCACCAATTTCGGTGAAGGATGCGTTGGACAGTAACATCCAATTAACTGGAGCTAAATATACAAATTTTCTTTCAAAATAAACCTATGTCCTGCCCTTGCTTCATTAACTGTAGCAAAATATTACTCAACTGAATCAAATTCTTGCCTCAGTCATACAAAACATATTAATTTTTTCCAGAAAGGAATATAAATAATTACACTGTGATGAAACATAACATTTCATAGAAGTTGGGTAAAACATTTGAAAATTCTCCCTTTTTTTATTGTCAACATGGCAAGTTGTGGCTGATTTTCCCATCTCTCCGGTCAGTGAAAAGATGACCTCAGCTCTTCCATCCTATTATCCCCATGCATCAGATGAAAAAATTCACAAGCTAATCTCAGTGCCAGCCAGCATCTAACACCACTGACTTGGACCTTAAGGCTGGTTTTCTTTGCCAAAGGTAGTCCAGCTTGTCAGACTAACAGTTGTTGCTAGGTAGGATGCTGTTTTCCACCCTTCGACTGCGGGTTCACTTGGAAGCCACCAGACATACTAAACCACAATCATGCAGAGCACACAACTCCACCCCAAAGGCCGTGGGAGCCCAAAACCACTTTTTCCACATGGCTGACAAGCTGAGCTCCTAAGTCCTCCCCAAACCCTTGTCTTGGAGTAGATGCCACACACAGTGCTACCCAGAAAGCTCCTGAGGCTTAGTTACAGATTAAACACATCATCAAGTAAAATCCCACCTCTGACTTTGCTTTTAGAGGCATTTACATGACCTAGTCGGATGTCATGGCAGCCTCATTCAAGAAACCATTTTTTACCAGTTTGACATTCAAGGCTCTCATTGCTCTCTCACATACAACTTGGAGTACGGATCCTCAGACGAGGTACCTGATAACTTAATAAACTTACCCATGAAAGAATTACTCGAGGCAACTGACGCTGGCTCTGGATTTGTGCTAAAATCTAAAGAGGACTTGTTTGGACACAGATTTTTCATTCCGGGTCCTTCATTTTGAGAGTAACTAGTGTTAAGTAGCTTCCTCACATGTGAGGGCCATGCTATATCACTGAAGCTCCGTTCGCAGGATTCTTCTGAAGGATGAGAACATGGGTAGCACTCCTTTTTCCTTATGTACCTCGGCTCATAGTGGTCCATTAAAGCTGTTCTTGGATCAGGACTGCAACCTTTTTAATTTGGGGGTAATAACAGAAGGAGATTGCGGTTAGCACATCTAGAAGTCTCTAAGAAACAGAACTGTACTCAGGCAAGAAAACTACCTACCTGTATGATACGTTTCAAAAGGATCTGAGCCATACAGATTGCCCTTCAAATACACAGGGCCTGTAGATCCCAAAAAGGGACAAAGGAACGGGTCTGTGGCAGCTTCCACGTCAGCTTCACTGCTGTTGTCAATATGGCAGGTCCCTTTGAAACAAAAGTCTTAGTCACTGATCCAATTATACAAGTGCCATTCAACATTCTCCCCAATTT
Source organism: Macaca mulatta (assembly GCF_049350105.2). Taxonomy (NCBI): domain Eukaryota; kingdom Metazoa; phylum Chordata; class Mammalia; order Primates; family Cercopithecidae; genus Macaca; species Macaca mulatta. Next base: position 66,100,882 of record NC_133416.1, read on the forward strand.
TGGCATTTTCCATATTTATGGATGAAAGTTTGACTAGAACATCACATAGACCATAAAACTGCAAAAATTTACAGTGGGGTTTAAACATTTTAAACCAGAATACTCACTTCTATGCTCAGATCCTCTAACTCTATGCTATCTGTGACTTGCCAAGCACTTTTAATTTATCTCATCTCTGATGAAACTGTGAAATTGAAAACAAATATACTTCTCTCCCAACTACAATGTCTAGCACAGAGCGTATAATAAATACTTATGGGAAAAGTTGGTCATATATTTTAGAATAACATCGATGGCTTCCACTTGCTGAGCCCTTAATATGTGCCTAGCACCACATAGTTTTCCATTTTCATTTCATTTGCACAAGTACCTCACCAGAAAGTACTCCACATGCCCCACAGTACATGGAGTAAGTAGTAGGAGTCGGTCTTGTACAAAACCTGTGCTCTTGTATTATGCTGTCTCCATTATTATTCTCGAAACCATGCAGCATTGAAAGCAAGGGTCAGAATTAGACTTCTCAAAGAGGCTGGGCGCGGTGGCTCACGCCTGTAATCCCAGTACTTTGGGAGGCTGAGGTGGGCAGATCACCTGAGGTCAGGAGTTCCAGATTAGCCTGGCCAACATGGCAAAACCCCGTCTCTACTAAAAATACAAAACAAAAGAAAGCATCAGCCAGGCATGGTGGCACATGGCTATAGTCCCAGTTACTTGGGAAGCTGAGGCAGAAGGATCTCTTGAACCCAGGAGGTGGAGGCTGCAGTGAGCCAAGACCACGCCACTGCATCCCAACCTGGGTGACAGAGTGAGACTTCGTCTCAAAATAAATAAATAAAAATAAGTAAACAAAAAATAGACTTCTCAAAAGAAAATAATGTAAACCATTTGACTGTTAAGCCCATTCATGTAACCAGTTAATATCATTTAAGGAAGGAGAACGTTCAGGGCCAAAGAACATTTATAACATAAAGAATATACGAACATCCTTTACACATGGAATAATTACATTTTTCTAAACCCACTAGTCTGTTTTTATTGTTAGAAACAAAAATTTATTTTGTTTCCTAGTATTTAAGAGAAGGGTATAGAACTATACAATTTCAACTTTGCTAGTGATCTTGGGCCAGGTCCTAAATGTCAGTGTTATCAATATCTTGTGAAAATGAATATCGTATCTGAGTCTTCCACCATATGACTTCAAAACAATTACAGCCCACGTTCATTTTAAACACTTACCACTACTGTCATGTTGTGGTAAGAAAAATCCAGCACCTGAAGATGTGACAAACTGGTGGTGGCTTCCACTTTCTGAAGACACGTACCCATCCTGCCTGTCAGCTAACGTTCCCTGAGATGACAAATAACTAGGAATATCTGCTGGCAAGTTGGTCTCATCTGTAATAAAACAGCAGCATTTTATTAACCAAGAATGATCGTAATTGTCCCATAGGTATCCCAGGGGAATGGCATAGACTTAATTTTGGCTTCTGTGTACATCAAATTAGGGGGGATCTACTGTGGCAAACCCATCTCGATTGTACAGTATTCTGGAATGGTAAATTAGGACTTTGTTGCTCCGGGAAGTATAAGCTGACTTTCTATTTTATCACCCGTTGGATGCACCTCCCAAATTTCAAAACAACAAATGTTTACAAAGATTTTTTAAAAGGCTGAAGGCTTAAGAATTTTCATGGGACAGTATCTAAGCTTTCAAATTAAGCTTGATTATTGCCATATTCTCTGCTTAATATTATCAATCAATATCTGACTTTGCACATACTAATCAAGTCACAGCCCCTCTTCCACTAATAAAATCCAATCTAAGTATATGCACACACACATACACAACAAGACACACAACTACTGCAGAAAGTAAACCTCATCATTAAAGGGCTGTTCCTGGTTCTCCATCACTATCTTATGAAGGAGTTACAAATACTTTAGTCAGTGACTTGGATTTCATCTCACCGCCACAGGATATTCTGATGTCATTTTAACAAATAGTATTAATCTTTAAACATCAGATTTATTTGGGGCTGGAGTGTTATTTTTAGCGAACCATATTTCTGCAGCTTGAAAAAAATGAGTCACCCTTCTGAGATGAACTCAGACTGCAAGACACACGTTCTAGAAGTATTTGCAGAACCACAAATACACGACTCCCGTGACCTGTGCCAAGCTTCTGTTTACACACCTGTGTTGGTAATGCTGCAATCTTCATTCCTCCGCCTTGTGTGGTATATGATGACCACCCACACGAGCGACGTGCCCACCACACAGCAAACCACTGCTATGATCACGACACCCACAGTGGCCCATCCGTCATCGTCTAACGATGGGGCAGTCATCTGAGGGGAGTCGCAGGTCGGAGTGGGGATCACACTGAGGCGCACGTTTCCTCTCTCAGTGCCCAGGGTATTAGACATCTCACATGTGTATTTCCCAGCATCACTGACATCTGAGTCCACGATAATCAGAAGCTGATTGCCTGCTGCAAAAAAGTGCCTCTCGGTTACCACCAAAGGGCTATCATCTTTGGTCCAGTTCAATCTGGGGGGAGGGCTTCCTCCAGCAATGCACTGTAGGACGGCCGTTTCTCCCTTGGTTACCGTTCGGTCCAACAGAGGCCGCAAAAATGATGGCGTTTCTGAAATAATAAGTTATGCTTTTAATTTCGCAAATAACATTTAGTTTCCATATCATAAAATGTAGCATTTAAACTTATTCAAATTGCAACCTAAAATTTTATTCTCCCACAACTTACTGGATAGGCTTTTTTAAGAGCCTAAACATATACAACATTCAGTATTTCACTATTCTGCTGTCATTAACTCATAACACCAGTTAAGCATAATATCTACTATTTTTAAAATCTCAACTTCCCTCACTTTTGCAAAAGTCGGGAAGCTGGTGGTGGCGGGGAGAGTGGGAAACAAAACCTTTTTTAAAAATAGAACGTATAAAAATAATTTCAAGCACAAGGGTATGCTGATAAATAAAAAAAAGGGTATGTTGATAAATAAAAAAAAATAATGCTTAAGTTTTTTAAGTGCAATTTTTTTGGGCCGGATGCCCAGGCCTATATTAAAACTCTGACAATAATTTACTTTTATTATTTAGTATCTTAATAGGTTACTTTAATTAGCTCTTTCAAAGACACATGAATAATTGTGTTTACATTTTTAGAAAGCATTTGTTTAGGTAAAAGATGAAAAAAAAATTCCAGAGAGGTATGGTAGGCTGAGCGAAGAGAGTAAGGCCTTCCCAATTTGTTCCTACATTTTTTAAATACGTTCTTTATGGTGTTTACCAATATAGGCCGGGCGCGGTGGCTCACGCCTGTAACTCCAGCACTTTGGGAGGCCGAGGTGGGCAGATCACGAGGTCAGGAGATTGAGACCATCCTGACTAACACAGTGAAACCCCGCCTCTACTAAAAATACAAAAACAAAATTAGCCTGGCGAGGTGGCGGGCGCCTGTAGTTCCAGCTACTTGCGAGGCTGAGGCAGGAGAATGGCGTGAACCCAGGAGGCGGAGCTTGCAGCGAGCCGAGATTGCGCCACTGCACTCCAGCCTGGGCAACAGGGCGAGACTCCGTCTCAAAAAAAAAAAGACTACCAATATAGACAGCACAGTGGGGAAATTAGAGGAGGGTGATCTCCCCTAAAAGGGAAAGCATCACAAATTTTGCTTGGCCCCTCTCTTTAGGATGGAGGGGACAGGGATTCACCTCAGTGGCCAGACTTGAGGCTGTCATGCAATCCCTGACTTCAAAGTGTTCAAGAGCCATTTGCATTAATACTTCCTAGGGAAAGGCAACGCCCCCTAGATCTTCATCTCTTATTCTCACAACTTCTGGTAGTTAGAGACCTTGGATGAGCCAGTATCTTCAAGACTGATTTATACTACAGAATCTTAACAAATTCACCCACCTAGGACAGTCAGAGTTGCATTTGCAGAAATACTTCCTGCACTGTTCTGAGCTGTGCAGCTGTATACCCCAATGTCCTCTATCTTCACATCCACGATAAAGAACACGTCATCCTCGGGCATCACATGCATGCGTCTCTCCCGTGCAGCTGGGAAGTCTGTGCCCCCATCCTTCTGCCAGGCTATCTGGGGGGCTGGGTGCCCCACAGCAGCACACTCCAAGCGTGCCATGGCTCCAGCTCGGATGGTGAGGTCCATGGGGGTCTTGGTGAATGAGGGAAGCACTGAAATCAGAGAAACAACATAGGCATTAGCCCAATGGAGTCTTAGAGATTCACTTGCCTTCCTTTTTATTTATTATTTTTGTTTGATACTTACAGATTGTCCCTGACATAGATTGGGCAGGGGTTAATTTCAATTTCAAGTCAAGGAAACTAAAGTTGAGATGGAAAGATTAAAAGCCCGCTCAAGGTTACAGACCCAGAAACAATGAAGTCAGGATAAAACACAGGTCATCTGATTCTCAGAATGAAGGTCTTCCTGCTATTTTCTGCCGCTTTTTAGTTTCCTCAGTAATGAACTGTGAGATCTTGGGCATATCAATTAATCTCTTTGTACCCTGACCATTCACTTCATCTATTTTTTTTTTAAGTCCCTCCTGGTAGCTCTAACATTCTGTGACTTTTGATACATGTTTTATTCTACAATTTAAACTCTAAACTGTTCTATGTGCCAGGTCACAGCCATTATTTGCTGAGTGAATGCATTAATGAATCATATTCAAAATCTTCTACCATGGCAGATACAGACAGTTAAATGATAAAGTGGCAAGCATCCTACTGTAAAACTGTATACCTACCACACAAAGCAAACAAGAATAGACTTCCATTAACAGTGGCTAACAGTGCATTTACTGAGCACTACACCTTGTAGCCATTTTGCTACATCCTTTACACACATTATTTCACTGAATGAGCATAATGCCTCCAGGGGGCAGGTCCTATTATCCCTAATTAAAAGATGTGGAACTGGAGGCAGAGATGTAATCTGCTGAAAATCATGCAGGAGTGGCAGGATTCACACACACATCTCTGAATTAAAGGCACTGTGCGTCCAGCATGACGCTTTGCAGCCTTCCAGATCAGTATACTGCACTGTAAACTCTCAAAGAACAAAACATGGCCAGGCACGGTGGCTCATGCCTGTAATCCCAGCCAGCACTTTGGGAGGCCGAGGTGGGCAGATCACGAGGTCAGGAATTCGAGACCAGCCTGACCAACATAGTGAAACCCCGTCTCTACTAAACATACAAAAAATTAGCCAGGCATGGTGGCGCACACCTATAATCCCAGCTATTCAGGAGGCTGAGGCAGGAGAATTCCTTGAATCTGGGAGGTGGAGGTTGCAGTGAGCTGAGATTGCAACACTGCACTCCAGCCTGGGCGACAGTGCAAGACTCCGACTCAAAAAAAAAAAAGAAAAAGAAAACAAAAGAGCAAAACATGTCTGGTTCATCTCTGTGTTACTCACCACACTGAGTACGGTGTCATCTTCAACATAATTGCAGGTTTAGATACAAATAACCAAGGATCTTAATTTTGTGGAATGAAAGGTAGGGAAAGGAAGAGTCAGGTGGGGAACTGTGAGAAGAAAAGACAGGGTTAAGATTAAGAGAGAAAAATAGGTGCTTTCTATTTCTAAAAGGTATCTTTAAATGCTAAAGGAAAAGTCAGATCACATACTATTTACTGTAAGCTTGGCTTTGACAGAGTAGGATGAACCAAAGTGATTGGAGATGACACACTGATATTTCCCCTCACTGGCAAATTCCACCTCGCGCAGCCGAAGGATGGTGGTATACTCCATCACCTCGCCGCCCTGGGCCCGGAGGTGTGCATAATTTTCCATTTCGGCGTCATGCAGTAGTTCATTGTCTTTTTTCCAAGCAAAAGTCATTGGGGAATCACTGCTGCTGGCAGCTGAGCAGATGAAACTCAAATTGGAACCTTTTATTGCCGACTGTGTTTCTGGCTGCACCGTGATCTGGGGTTTGGGAAAATCATCTGTTCAAAATGGAGAGGAGGAGAAAAAACAATGTTAAGGCTCAAGAGTCCAAATACTACTCAAATCTGAACACCAAGAAATGCAAAAACAGCGGCCTGGGTTTTACCCTTTGTGTATGTTTTCCAGATGGACTAGCAGTCCCCGTGTTGAAATGAGAGTTTATAAAGTAACTCATTCATCTCGAATACAGATGGAGATCTATTTATCAATCAGTATTACCTGAGAAAAGACTGTTATTTTGGGGCTATCAGAAAACCCACAGTTTATTCCTGACCCCTTATGCTTTGTATAAGTACAAGAAGAAAGCAGTTTAAAAACTTCCAGGCTCATGGATCATTTCTGAATGCTACTACTATCACGAAACTGCAATTGTTCCCATGTTCTCCCCAGATAAGGAGCAGCAAAATTAAGAAATCAAACATCAATCATGATTACTCAACAAAGACAGCCATTAACACTCCATTTACCAAAACAGAACCACTATTAAAAAGCAGTACTATAAGTAGATCCAAAAAAAAAAAAAAAAAGCTGATAGCAAAAGAAAAAGCATCTCTAAGACAAACTGTAAGACACTGGCTTCGGCCTGGAGCTTTGAGAGGCCAATCATGCTGCTGTGCTACCCTGTCAAAGCTACATTATAATTAGAGCTAAGCAACTCTTTCATTCCAAACAGTTATTTTTAGTGCTCTGTTACTTTTTGGAAAAGTTACCTTTTTGAACTTCAGTTTCTCAGTGATGATGATGTAAACTCAGAAGGAAACATCTGAGATCTACCAAAGTGTACTATTTGGGTGCTACTACTATTTGAAAAAACTTTTTATGTGTGTTGAGTGGGTTATGGGGGATGCTTTGATAACTCCAATGCTGCTATTTTTCAATGTCTGCATACTGTAATCGAGGTGGTTTCTTTTCTGTATTATTCTGAAATTCTCATCTAATAAATTGATGTTCAGATTCACAAGGAAGTGAAAAAAACTATGGACACTATATATGTGTTTCAAAGTAATAGGGGGATCAGATCTTGGGACGAAAAAAACTATGAAATAAGGACCATGGGAAAGGAGCAGTTCAGGCCCTGACAGATGAATGCCAAAAGCTTATTCAGTTCCAAAAGCTACATCAGAGGTTTTATTTCCAGAAACTACTGGCACTGCTTAATGCTGCAACCTAAAAATATATATCGTGGACAAAGCAGTTTTAAGTAAATTTTTAAATGCCAATGCAAAAGAAGGTTCTTAATATTTTAACACCCATGCTTAAATATAAGCAAATTCTGATTTATTGTTTTATAAAGCATATTTACTTTTACAGAGGTCTCCATGGCAGCTAATAGTAAATAGCAGCATCATGTAATAGATAGAAAATTGCACCAGAGATGAATACTTTTCTTTTAAATCCAGATCTGCTACTAACCAGCTATGTAAAGTTTAGGTAACTAGATTTCCAATGCTGAGATTCTTGGATGCTAAAACAACGGACCTTAAAATTATTTATAATAAATTCACATTTACTATTACTTGTAAATGTTACCTACCAATAATTTTTTAGCACCCCATGAATCATTAATAATTATCTCTCTTTCATGTAAGCCTCCCAACAAGCCTCAGAGTTGGGAAGAGAAGAAAAGAGAGTCCCCATTTCATGGATGCAGAGACTAACATTTAGGGAATTTAAGTTAAGTAGAAGGGCTGGGATTATCCTTCCATTCTCTCAAGATCCAATTTCATTCTTTTTCCACCACACCATCCTGATGCCAAAACAAAGATGAAGCAATTTTAGAAAACTCTCTTTCCCATCTGTGAAATTAAAATAATCAGCAAACTATAGACCCATTTTCCTCTACCTCAGCAGAAATAAAAGCTTTATAAAGAGATCATAAATCTATTCAAAACCATTATTTGGATAAATGGGAGGGGAAAAAAGAAGAATAAATAAAAGGCAAGGGCAATACTTATACTCACCACACACAAAGCCATCTGGGCTAACAGCAAAAATGCTTCTTCCTTTTAGTAGCTGAGGATGGGCACAACTGGCATTTACAAAGCTCTGAAAGTTGTTTTCCGCCACCCACTGTGGGAGCCATTTTAGTTGGCAATCACACAAAAGACTTGATGTATTTAAATGCCTGAGGAGAGTAATTATATTCAATTTGTTCTGTATGAAATGCAGATTTCTACAAGTAAACTAAACCCAAGTAAATATTAACAAAGCAATGAATTTGGAAACTGAATACACACATCCCATGGAATAAGTATTCTACGGTCCATTTTAAAATACAAGAAATGTATCTAGCATGATTTTCTGTTGTTCTTACTGTCCCACAGAGACAGAGGTGTTGATTTATCAAAAGTTCCTTACGACTGAAAAATTACTACTCTATTGAGTGACTGTACTATATTTGGTCCCACAAAGTTGCAAATTGAAAATAGAAAGAAAAACTCATTTCAACAAAAAGAACAAATAAATTCCTTTTTTGTTGTCTGGTATAAAAATTAAATAATGTTAAGAATGTGCCAGGCACTTTTTATAAATACATAATCTAGGGTGACACACCATATGACAGCTTTCCCCTCTATACTTTCAGACTCCTAGAAGGAAAAGAAAAGCTTACAATTGTTGCAGTTTCTTCATTTGTGAAAATGCATTGCCTTGTAAAGACATGATTGCGTTGTCACTCAGGTCTCTGAAAAATCACCAAATCAAATGCATCAGAGCAAACTACCATCATTTCGTGCTTTCGGACAAAGTTTGGGCCCACACTGCCCACCCCATTTGCCAAACAAATACTCCCACTATGTGTTGAAACACATGACTGGGGCAACCCCAGAAGAATCCACTGCAAAGCTTGTGCTGAAGAACCAGGGCATTTTGTATCACAGATAGGTTGTGTTTTAGCGAAAAAGATTCACTTTATGTCATCGCTTACAGATTATTTGACTCATTAGGGCCCAAGCTGTTCTATTATTTTATTCTACTACTCTTTATTCAAATTAGTAACTATTAGAAACTTCTAAATATACAAACAAAATGTCTCATAATTATGCTTTTATAAAACACCATTTGCACAGTATTTTTGAAGACAGGCACTCAGTTCAGTGATTTACATGTGTTACTGCATTTATTCCTATAACAACCCAAAATATGATGGTATTACTATTTAGCTCAGCACAAAAGGGGAAAGTAAGGGTTGAAACAATTATTTTCAATTCCAAAACCTGTGCTTTTAACCATTAACCTAATTCTGTCACTCACAGCTCACTAACATAAACGCAGTAAGACGTTCAGACAAGATACACTCGTTAAAGCAAATACTTCAGGCAGGAAATTCATAAAATGAACATATATTCTGGGTTAATTCTCTTTTTACAGAGACTTATAAGCAGTCTGCACTGAAGTATTCACCAGAATGATTACCACTCTGTTTTTCTTTACAGGGGTCAGAGTATACAAAGGGAATACTGAGCGAGACAAGGGGAAGAGAAAACAAAGAAAGAAGGGACCAGACATGGCTAGACGAAGAGGCTGGGGCAATCAAGGGAGATTTAAGAAAACTGAAGCAGAGATTAATACTCCACTGATCCACTAATTCCACTTTCCCAGAAATGGAATGGGCCAAATGACAAACCCTTTTGGCTAGTTTTCTTTTCAAAATAATCGGTTTCAATAAATACTGTAATGTAGGTCTGCCCTTCCAAAACTCAGCTTTGCAGAATCATTCTACTATAATTTGAACTCCCGCATTCACTGTCAGGATGGCTCACGATCCAAGTCTCCCTCAGAAGAACCGGTGCAGTCAGAAGGTGACAACAAAGTGGTTTATAGATAACAGCTAAATCTTCACTCTCAATACGTAGCACACACGGAAGAACCCAATATGTATTTTAAATTGTAACTTCTTTGGTCCTGGTTAATAGATATTAAAACTTCTGGCTACAAGCATTCCTTAACAGTGATACATTACTTTGTACTTTTACTGTACAAGAGTAAAACATACAACCATGGTTATAAGCAGCTGGTTGGTTCACTTAGTTAAAGCTGCAAAATTTTGATTCCTATCAATGTTAGCTAGCTTTCCTCTCTTAGTGGCTGAAAATTTCTGAGCCCCTAAATGACATTTCAGAAATGTGTACCAGGAGTTACGAGTTACTGGGAGTAGCAGCAGAGATTGTACAGGCAAGAGCTAGTGTGATGCAGGGGCACTGTGAAAGTAGGGGCAGCTCTGGGTTGAGTCCTGCTTCTGACAGTTACTAACTGATGGGTCAAGAAGAAACAAAAGAAAACAAACAAACGAAAAAAGAGAACAATGGTAAGGGGGTTGCATGTTTCATAATTAAACAACAATCAGAGACCAACAATTCTCAAAGTAGCGCTAAAACTCTCCTATGTCACCCTTAAGGATTGTGGAACATTGTTCTTTAAAAGCCAAGTCATCTCTTTAACTGTCCAATGGAATCAATAAACTCTTAGAACCTCTGCTTAACAATAAAGATAATAATAACTATTGAATTGCATTCTGATTAAAAATTAAATGAGACAACATATGTGAATATGTGGTACAATACCTGACATATAGTGAACGAACTACATCTAGTAGGTTTCTTAAAAAAATAAATAATCACTGTTTGAGAAAAACAATTAAAAACCCATTAAGGAGATACAGCTTTTGTCCTTAAATACAAAGGAAAGCATATACCTGTACACTTCTATATAGGTAGGTAGGTAAGTAGGTAGACAGAGAAAGAGATAGAAAGATAGGGAGATGTTTAAATATATTTTATGGAACTGGAAGGATGCCAACAAAATCACATTCCAGTTTGTTTTATCTTTCATGACACATAAGTAAAAACCATCTTAGAGATTCTCTTTAGGGTAACTGAATTCTAGCTACTCACAGATGCTCCAATGCATCCAAACCAGTGAAGGCTTTTTTAGTAATAGATCGGATCCGATTTCCTTGGAGTATCCTGGGGAAAAAAATTACATTGGAACACTTAAATTAAAAAGGCATTTTGGGGGTGGAACTCTCATAAACAGAACTGCTTTTTAAATTATGTGTGAGCAATTCCATTTTCTTCAATTAAACAATATATCCTGTAAAAATGTGCCCACGCCATCTAGTTCACTAATGTAGTTCAACATGGTTTTCAAAGCATTCAACAAAGAGCCCAACAAAAATAGGTATTCAGTAAGTTACTCTGCTGATTAAGTTAAATTGTTTTTCAGAGTCCTTTTAGGAAGAGGCAGAGACTTTATTTCAAGTAAACTGTCTCAGAACACTAACAGAGCAGATAATAGTGAATGTTTTCTCCTTCCCCTCCTTCTCTGTGGATACCCTACATCCACAGGAGTTTAGGACTCTAGGGAAGTGAATTTGAATACTGCTGGCTTAAAACATACAATATGACCACCTGCAAGACCGTTTTATGGCTAATTATAAGATGTTTTCATCCCGTTTTGCTTGTAACCTACCACAGCATTATCAGTCGCTACTAGATTACTTCATTAAAAAAATTCCTGCGAGGACAGTACAAGATTGAGAATTTCAAAATGTGGAAGTGCATGCACTAACTTTTACGCAATGATAATTCCAAAAGTCTAAGCCCTCAACATAGATGAAAATGATTATGAGGATATTAAAGTAAATTACACACACTAAAGTGTTGAATGAAACACTTTCACCTAAGGAAGAAAAAGTTAATAGTATATATCGCGTGCAACAGCAGGCATTTGGGGAGAGGATAAAGGGTAGTAACCAGATTAAGCACCGATTTCATCTCTTCATGATGTCAACTTGTATAGCTGACTTCAGTGAAGACAAAAGTTTTAAATCGAAGAGTGAGCTAAATTATGAAGCAATTCATACTCACAGCCGCCTCAGTTTGTCAAGCCCAGAGAAAGCACCATTCATGTCTTCAATAGTCCAGGAAATTTCATTGTTCTTCAGATCCCTAATTTTTTAAAAGAAGCATTCCCTTTAGAGTGATAAGCTCTGAAAGCCTAATATCACCACCCAGGTGGCTTATCATTTGTAAAAAATTTCTCCTAATTTCCCACATTATCTCCACCTCCTTCAAAACAATAGAAAACTCTTTTTCTCCAACTTACTTCTTACACCCTGCCTGACTCCCTTAACCACATTTTAAGTTTTCCCCTAAAATCAGAAAACGTTGACACTGGCCCTATTAATTCCTCTATCAAAATGACTACATGCTGAAAGATCCGAACAGTCTGAAAAATACATTAAACTTTAAAACCACTGTTCCAACCACACATGCAGAAGTTCGCCAAAGTATACAGCATGTCTTTCAATTATGTAATGCTTCACATCGTGAACAGAGCAAAAGTTTCTGACAGAGCAAAAATCAAAAGCCCATTGCACAACCTTAAATTACCATTTGAGAAATTTTTCAAAGGTCAATTAATTCAACTCCCTTTTCTTTCTCTTAGGACGGAGATCAGGTTGAGGATATAACCGGCATGATAAACAGTATCTTCCTTCACTGCCCTTTGTAGACCTTTGTGCTCTAAGTAATTTTTAATCTGCATTTTATAAAGAAAACTTAGTGGACTTAAAATTGTTTCCCTCTTAAGCAGTTACCAATTTCCTGGAGATCCTGAGAAGGTTAACTGTAATCACCAAAACAAACTGATTACTGTCCTTTTTAATCCCTTTACGAAACACATATGGATGAAATGGATCCATTTTAATCAAACTGATCTGGGAAAGATTAAGACACTACTTCTGAGGCTGTACGCATTTCCTTGACAACAAAAGAAATCTGCTAGGAGAAACGTGGGCACATTTAGGAACCAATTAGGTTCGTGTACTGACAGCAAAATGTGTTAACTTACAAAGTCTTTAAACTGGAAAGCCCCCGGAAGGCACCATCAGCAATGTAGCTGACTCTGTTGTTGCCAATGTGCAGTGTATTTAGTAAGCTGAGGCCAAGGAAGCTTGAATCATCTAACCTTGATAAGTGATTGAAAGTTAGGTCCCTGTAAAGAAAAAAGAGAAAAACAAACAATAGCTTTTTTCAATTCAATGCAATGATTCCTTTTCCAAAAGACAGGTAGCGTATGAGCTACACTAATCCTTATTTTTAAATTCTGCCTTAATAATACCCAAGTAAATATTTCTAATCTCAGGAATTAAAACAGTACATTCTCTTTGCTTGAAAATAACCATCATTGCTTTTGCCAATGTGCCATAGAACTGCAACAGAATTGGCTTCAACTTACCACAACAAAAATAAGACTAGGTTGCATGTGAAAAAAGCTGTCACCTTGGAAACTTTGTTATGAAAATTTCACAGATCAGTGGTAAGAAGCTCATGCCCTGGCATGATCCCTGCTCTCAAACCTGAGGAGAATAAAAGGCAACTCACAGCTCACTGAGCTTCTGGCAGAACTCCCAGGCATCAGGGCTGATCCTGTTGATGGCATTTTGGCTGAGATGAAGCTCCTGCAGCATCAGCAAGCCGTAAAGCCAGCCTTTGGTAATCTCTGTCAGGTTGTTATGGTCCAGGTGCCTACATTTACAATAAGAATCAAAAGCAGGATCAAAACTTCATTATCTAGTCTCTTCAAAGGGGACATATGATTACAACCTATTACATATTCCTACTGTTATTAGATGTTTAAGCTTTTGTTATATGAAGACGTCAGCAAAAAAAAAAAAAAATACATATTCTTATAATTTAGGTGGTTATAAATTTAGGTACTTATAAATTATCGATCACATTACCTGAATCAAAACTGAATACTACATTATAAATAAGATTGTGGATAATGAGATTTTTAACATAGGATTTCACATAAGACCTACTGAATGTACACTGAGCATTCTATGATTATATTACCCGAGCAGGAACTGTGATAACCCACACTTACAAAATTTCCATGTTGCTCAGCCCCCAAAAAGCTCCATCCATAAGTTTTGTTACTCCATTTCTTTGCATTTTCAGAGACTTCAGAGCACCAAGCCCTTGGAATGTCAGTCCATCTACGTTTTTAATCTTGTTTCGGTTCAGTTCGCTGTATTGAGTATTACAAGAGTTAGCTTATATGACAATTAAATTCTGGAGGTAGTAATAAAATGTGTCATTACTACAATATAGTTAAACCAGTCAGTGTTCAATTACATAGAGTGTTTTCAGTTTCTAAACATTTTTATTGCAAAGAATTTCAATTTGTTAAGCAGGGAGTGAATTTCCTACTGAAATGGGTCATGTGTTTTTGGAATAATAAAATACTGAAACTAGACTGCATTTCAATGTCTAAAGTCTTGTCCACTCAGAATAGACACAAACAAATTAAGATTTGTTTTTAAACAATCCAGAATGAGATTATTAAATGTTACACTAAAATATGAGGTCTGTCATATCCTGTACGATCTGTTTACAAGTTGGTTACTATCTTTCACTATTCTTTTTAGGTTTAATGCTTTCTCTTTATGGCAGTAGTTTTCAGCCTTAGTTGCATACTGGACCCAAGCTGGGAGTTTTAAAAATTTCTGAAGCCTGGATCTGACCCCCAGAGGTCTAGGGTGTGGCCTGGGCAGTGAGATTTTTAAAAGCTCCCCAAATGTTTGCAATGTGCAGCCAAAGTTGCACTACTGCAGGAGTCTGTTCACAGATCGCTCTACCATTATTAACGAGACAGATCTTTACAGCCACTTAAGCTATCAGAGACTCCTGGAGTTGCCGGTATTATTCTCATAAACCACAGCTGTTGAGAGACCGCGGATGTTTTCAGTGCCACAATGGCACTTTTGTGCCGGCGTTGGTCAATGATTACACTGTTCACTCTTTCAGTAACAATCTAACGTGTCTTGTCAAGCAGCAGCTGGCACAAGGTGAGGAGGTGACGAGGTGACATTTAAGACTCTTTCCAATTTGGAGATTCTATAGCTCCAATTCTCAAAGGAAAGGCAGCTACATTCTTGTTTCTAAACTCCTTTTTGCCACATTGTGGATTTTAAGGAATAGACACCAAGGGTTTGGGGGAGGTGAGAAACAGTATCTAAGAGAACATTTTACTTACAGGTGTTGTAGTTGGGGCAATTTAAACATCTTGGGTGGGATAGCTGAGATTCGGTTCCTGTTCAGCTTTAACACAAGGAGTGTATTGGCCAAACTGTCAAAATACCCAGGTTCCATTGATGTGACTCGGTTGCTGTTGAGATACCTGTTGAAAGTTTAAAGATGAGCTTCTCCTTCTGATTTATTTGCAAGTTAAAGTGCAGGCCATCTCTGTATTAGAAGGATTCTCCGGGGGGGGGGGGTGGGGCGTAGGGATTGCACTGGGAGTTATACCTGATGTGAATGACGAGTTGACGGGTGCTGACGAGTTGATGGGTGCAGCACACCAACATGGCACAAGTATACATATGTAACAAACCTGCACGTTATGCACATGTACCCTAGAACTTAAAGTATAATTTAAAAAAAAAAAAAAAAAAAAGAAGGAGTCTCCAGAGAACCTAACCATCAACGGAAACTTAAAAAAATTACTTTTTAGGTCCTCAAGGACAGATGCTAAGATTCACACATATTGCTGGGAAAACAGTGATTAAAATATGTGACGGATGCAACTTTTTTTTTTTATAAATATCCACTTTTTAGGACATTCATTTATTAATAATACATAGCAATGGTCTGATTTTGATTTTTTTTTAAAAAATGAGCACTTTTCACACCATCTAGGTTTTCTAATAAAAAAATATGTAATTTTTTTATAACCTGAAAGTATAAGAATAAACTGCAGATTGTGGTCGTTCAAGCTTACAGCAAATTTCAAGTCAATAAATTATACTTTTGATCCATCAGTAGTAAAGTAGACAAAGTTTGTTATATTTTTTCATTATAATATTTTCATTACAGGTGAAAGTTTTTGCTAAAGAAAACTTCACTTACAGATATTTGAGCTGTAGGGGTGGAAACGCAGTTTTGAGCTCTGAAATATTGTTGCTGCTAAGGTCCAAAGTTTCAAGGGACTGAAACTCTTTCAGATGTTCAGGTAGTATTTCAACAATCCTGTTTCCAGCCCTAGAATTAAAAGAAAGCACCGTTAACAAGGTTAATGGTGCAACAATCTGAAAGAAGACAAATATTTTCTATTTCTGACTGGTTCTTCAGAAATATGGAACTGACTAAACAGTACTTTTAAAAGTTAAACAGCAATACCATGGCCATTTTAAGTTACTCATTAAATTATAAATCCTAATATTCGAATATGTGGAAAACATTCCTATATAAATCTGGGGTACTGTTTAGCAGCTATGGCTGTCTAAATGCTATGCACTTAAAGGCAACGGTTGGATGTTTCTTTATTCTATTTTTCTTTTTAAAAAATTTTTTTATTTATTGTTATTTTTTAGAGATAGGGTCTCACTCTGTTACCCAGGCTACAGTGCAGTGGCACACTCATAGCTCACTGCAGCTCAAACTCCTGGGCTCAAGGAACACTCCTACCTCAGCTTCCAAGTAGCTAGGGCTACAGGTAAGTGCCACCTCACCTCGCTAATTTTTTGTACAGTGGGGGTCTCACTATGTTGTCTAGACTGGTTTCAACTACTGGCCTCAAGCAGTCAGTCCTCCAGCCTCAGCCTCCCAAAGTGCTAGGATTACAGGTGTGAGCCACCACATCTGGCTATTTTTCTTAACAGCTCTTCTCCCTTCTCCTTATTAAATGGTATACAAAATGCCTAACACCAACGTGGCATACCAGGCACTGATGAGTTAATTCCCTGTTCCTCCTTCTTGATTCCTAATCTATTTCTAATTCTTCTGTTGAAAAGTGCCCATATTACAGGTGCTAATGAATTTAAAATACTTGTCAGATTGGGGATTTTTTAGAACCATTCTAGAGAGATCCCCTTTTCTTTAAGAAACAGCAAGTTTCAAGGCACTGCCATAGTCTTCAATATCAATGAATATGCTCCAGCCCTTTCAGTAGTACAAAAGTATTACATAAGAGCACTCCAGTTTGAATAATCCCTTGGCATAATTAGATCAAAACATGTTTTATATTAAAAGTCTTAAACATCAGACCATGATGTCCAGTATGGCAGCCACGAGCCACATGAGGCTCTTTAAATTTAAATTAATTCAAATTAAATGCTAAAATTTAGCTCCTTAGTCACAGCAGCCACATTTCAAGTGCTCAATAGCCATACACTCCTGGTAGCTATCAAATGGTACGGCACACATACAGAATGCTTCTACCATTGTGTAAAGTTCTATTGGTGAGTGTTCTACTGAACAAATGGAAAGAAACAAACAGAAAAAAAAGAGGCCATTTCAAAGTTCTTAAAAAGTCATCAATCAATATAGTAACTCCCAAGGGAAAAATGCAGCATTAAATGACAATTTTGTTAAAATAGCAATCAAATGGATGTGCAAGCCATCTTGTCATATTAGATCAGGAAGTTTGGTCTTTTTTAGACCATCTTTTGGCAGGAGAAAATAACATCAAGGTAGAAAGGATATCTACAAATCATAGATATCCTTTCTACTAATGTCAGGTAACTCTTTACAACGCAAGGAACAATGAAACAATCTGAATGCTCTGAACAGAATTCTGTGTCTTATGTAAGTCACACACTGGTGTCTGTACATGGTCTGCAGTTAATCTTCAACTAACAATAAAACTTGCAAAATATATCTTGTGTGTTTTTTGTACCCAAAACTGGATTTCTATAGTGTTCTGAGCTCTTCTGCATTATTGTAACTCATCGGTCTCTCACGATCGCAGTAGGTTCCCAAGCGAGGTGTACCTCTTATATATTTTCACAAAATCTTGTGCTGCAAGCTGATGTTGAACTTACACCACCAGTCTTCTCTGCCATACTGAGATATTCTTAGAAGCAGAATTCTCTCTATGTATCACCCTTAGAATGTGTATAAAATTTAATAATATTGAGGATCGATTAAGTGCCAAGCCCTTTGCTAAACACTTTTCATATATTATACCCTTTAATGATAACATTTCTCTGGTACAGACATAACAAAACATTTTGAAACTAGGGCTTTTCACCTAACAAGTTCAAGCATTCCCAAGTCAGCTCAAAGAATAAGCCCGATTGTTCCTGAAGCAATCCCTTAAGGCTTCTTTCATAGAATACAGAGTATGAAAGATACTCTGGCATTTAATTTCTTATACAGACATGTACCTCCCTTGAAAAGGCCCCTACTTCCCACCTTGCAAAAATGCTGAACTTCTGGTTTTAAACTGATCTGGGAATCTACCCTGGCTCACTGAGCCATCATCATGCCAACACTAAGAATGCCACAGAACAGAGGCCCTCCCAATCTGTGCTTGCCCACTTTGCAGGTGAGAGGGGGCCCCAGGGCTTGCATGTATTTACCATCTACCAGAGTCAGATGGCTGACTTTCTGTCAGGTGCCACCTTCTTCACAAGAGAATAAGGGGAGAAAACGGGCATACATTTTATATTTAAAGAACAAATTCAGAAAGCTTCTCGAAATATTGTTAAAACCCTTCTGCACAGTATCTTTAAGGACTGTGGGTGGATTGTCTTTTTCCAACTTTAAAATCCAAGTCATCAGAAAATCTAATGTCAGGTAACTAGCATAGACAATGTATATCTTAAGAGCTGAACTTTATGATGATAGTAAAGTTTTAAAAAAGAGATGATTCAGCAGTACTACGTACAAGTCACAAATGAATATCAAGCCCTTCAGATTCCCATAAAGTCTCACAGGCTTTTGTTTAGAGTCAAGTCAGCCATGACCTCTGATTTTGACCATTTCCCACATCTGGATTTGCCTGCGTATAAAGTCCTTGATCTAGCTGTGAGGTATAGGGTAATGCAAGTGAGACAATTAGTCAATTCCTAGGTCCCGGAGATGGATTCCATCCAGGAGACAAGCCACAAGGCCTTAGGGTCAGGGTGTGTGGGTTAAATAAAACCACACTGCTCTAGGGGACCAAAGTTTTCTCTTAAATGCACAATCCAAATGTTTGCATTAGCAGGATGTCCTCCTACAAACACTAGAGTCACTCTGAAGTGCCCGAGTGCCCCTCCCTCTATCCCCTCCCCCATCCCTAGCCCTATCTCCCTTCAAACTTTGCATCTGGTTTTGGTCCCCAGGCTGTCTCAGGCACGTATAGCTACATTTGTATTTAACAACAACAAAAACAAAACACTCAGCAATGGATGTGTGCAATAAATAAAGCAAATCAGTTGGTGGTGGGGGCGGGGAGGCCCACAGGTGTCTATCACGTTGGTCAAATAAGGCTAAAAGTTAGATAACAGACCATACAATCTTTGGTTTATATATTCGTTTGTTTATAAGGTAATTATGAACAAGGTATTAAAACTGCCAATTACTTGAGTGACGAATAAAATTTTCCTTGCAGTAAAAGTATGCTCCAGCCAAAGCCAGCAATTTCCTGAACTGCACACCTCCTAAATTGCAGTGTGAAAGTGCTCAGTTACAGATGGCGCGTGCACAGTGCTGTCTTTGTCAGCACTGCTTCCTAGCACAAAAATCCCTTACAACTGCCAGAATAATAGTCCTTGTATCACAAAAATTTAAATCTGTCCTAATGGAACTGAATTAAATCCAAATACCCGTTTCTTATTAGCTCTCAGACTAACTAGCAAGTAACCACCTGATATATACCACACCAGTTTAAAACAAAACGAACAAACAAAAAACTTGCTTTGTATAATGAAGAGGGCTAAGAATGGGAGACAACTACCTTAAAAAACTAGATTTAAAAATCTGTTTTATCATCTAAAATCCTCAAAAAAAAAAACCATTTATGGAGTTGGTCAAAAATATCCAGTTCTAGACCACAAAGATTCAACTCAACCCCAGCTTTCATTTTTCTCCAAATAGGAATAAAGCCCAAACTTGATCAACACATTAAAAAGCACTGTAGTTAATTAATATTTTTGGCAGGAAACGTGCAACGCTTGAACAAAAACAGAACTCCGAATACCTTTTTCCATTACTGAATGTGGAAATACCATCTTTCCATTGTTCAAAAATCACAAAACAAACTGTAAATACTGGAAGGTATTTCAGTCTCGTACAAATCCATCTTAGAGACTAGGAATATTTTGGTCCTCTATGTTTGTTGATAGTACAGGGAGTTCCACGGTTAAATAATTTCTGAAGTGAAGTATAATTAGTCCCTTGTGGACACACAGACCTGGGGACTTGGGTTGGTCAGGAATGCCAGATGGTTCCCTCAGGCTTCTAAGAGGCCACTGGAAAAACAGGAGTCCCAGGTATTTTGGCCTCGGCTTCTTGGGTCCAACGATAATGGTTTCATTTTGTTGCCCATTTCACTTTTCAGCCGACTTTGCCAAATAGCTTTAAAATGCAGAGGCAAACATGGCTTGCCATTTTCATCTGATGATATTTAACTCTGAGAGTGCTGGAGTTCTACATGAGCAAGATGGACATGCCCCTTGACCTCACAGAGCTTAAAGTCTAGTGGGGAGAATAGCAGGCAACAGGGAGCTGTCCACAGTGTGGTAAGTCCAGCAACGGGAAAGGAAGAGTGGGCAGTGGAGGTACTGTGGACAGACTTCTATATAGTGGTAGAGAGAATATTGGAGGTCAGCAAAACTTCCCAAAGGAAGGGAAGAAATGACCACACTGAGATCTGCGGGATGAGTTAGCTCAGCGAGGGACAGTAGAGGCTAGTGCTCCAAGCAGAGGCAAAGATTTGGGCAAGTGAGAGCAGAGCAAGGCTTCCCTTTGAGGAAATGAAGGAACACCTGATGGCTGAGTACAGAGTGCACAGGTGGAGACTGGAGAAACAAGAGGCTCAAGAGTGAGGCCGCTGGGAGATGAGAGTTGTCAAGTTGGGCCCCGGAAACCACATCAGGCATTTGACCTTTATCTCAAGGTCAGCTGTGGGGAGGGGGCCAGAGGATGTCAAATGGTAGGGTGACAAAATCACACGTACATTCTAGAAAGGCTACTCTGATGGCTGTGGGTGGAAAGACTGGGATGAGGAGGGCACGACCAGGTGCAAGGGCACCAATTGGAGGCTCCTAACTCCACGCAGGACAGATGACAGAAGGATGATGGGTGACCTTGATGCCCACTTAGGGGGCGAAGCACCACACTTCCTCTGGTTTCCAGGGCACACACTGTGCTTTCCTCCTTCCCTGACATACAGGATCAGTTCTTCCAGCTCTGCAGCCTCTGGCCACAGGGACCCAGTTCAGCTCTACTGGAGTTCTCATTCACTATCCATTACCATTGCACTTGGTGCTTCTGATATGGGAGGTTTTCTAAGACACAGAGTGCAGACTAGGGTCTCCCTGTGCTCAGGTGTGAGATGCTACTGCCCAGAACAGCTCAATACTGGCATTTTAATGCATCTGTAATCACTAAGAAAATGGATAAGTGTGTTATTCTCACATATAAGAACTGTACTAGTTTGTCTGGATACTCTTAACACCTGCCTTGAACCTAAATCTGGACTAAATTAACAACAGTAAAATATAACTTATGAGGTTAGTGATATGACCACTTAGTGTGATGATTGGTTCTACTTCTTGATTCACTGTAATCTCCAGAAAGCATAACTGTCTCAAAAGAACCTTCATGCCCTCTTAAGTGGATATAAATGGTGTTAATTTAATTCCGGGGTCTGAAAGGAGAACCACAGAATGGAATATTCTCTGTTAGTGAGGAACCAGAATATCAGGTTTTCTCACGCTGGAATTTCTAAACCAACCAAAGTGTAGCTTCCTGTTGAATAAGGGGTATCTGTCAATAACAGGCGGCTTAAGACCTTGTAGCTGTGATGCGTAAGGACATGCAATCTAGGCAATTTAGAGAAGGTATCTGCATGCAGCATTTTCCTTTTAGCGGATGTGTGCACTGAAATTTAATGTGAAGCCATTTTTTATGTTTGCAATACCGTCTTTTCTTAGAATGCATCACTCTAACCACAATCCTAAGTCCAATTCAGTGATTGCAACTAACGAATCGCTGAATTTATGGTCATCCCATACAAACAACCATCAAGCAAGCAGATTAAATGTATTGACTAGTACAGTCAAGCCTGGCCCCAAGGAAATACTAATTTCTATATATAACTTGCAAACAACCAGCTTAGCACCATTTATAAAGGAATTACAAACTGTTAAAGAAAACATTACATTCTACCAACACATTAAAGGTCACTTATATTTCCAACAATAACCCCCACTCCCTTCCGAAAGGCTTCCCTGAAAACTATCTTGGCTGGAATAACTAACACCCCATAATATCAGGCAACTTTTAACAGAAATTTGGCAAGCAAAGAACTCCTCTCATATAGATAAAAAATAAACAGTCTCTGCTCATCTCTTTTCTAAAAAGATAATTAAGAGGTTTCATTAAAAGAACACATGTTTAGACTGGTCCATTGGTACTGTGGCATCAAAGAATAAAGCCAACGGAGGAAACTTGTGTAAGGAGACAGATTCTTGATGAAGAATTAAGGACACTAACCAGCAAACATGTGTTGGTGTAAGAAGCAAAGAGTCAGGCCGGGCATGGTGGCTCACGCCTATAATCCCAGCACTTTGGGAGGCCGAGGCAGGTGGAACACGAGGTCAGGAGTTCGAGACCAGCCTGGCCAACATGGTGAAACCCCGTCTCTACTAAAAATACAAAAAAAATTAGCCGGGCATGGTGACACGCACCTGTAGTCCCAGCTACTTGGGAGGCTGAGGCAGGAGAACTGCTTGAACCCAGGAGGCAGAGAGGTTGCAGTGAGCGGAGATCATGCCACTGCACTCCAGCCTGAGCAACAGTGTGAAACTCTGTCTCAAAAAAAAAAAAAAAAAAAAAAAAGCAAAGAGTCAGTTCTTTCAGCAAAAAGCCAGGTCAACATAAAATATAATTATCCTTTGGATCACAAACATAATAAAGATGGCCACATATTAATATTTTAATATAGAGGTCCTGCAATAATCAGTGTCTTATTCATGCACTAGTCATAACACATGTTAAAAATGAAAAAAGAAATATAAGCCAAGCTCCATGGTGCATGCAAGCAATTCCAGCTATTTGGAAGGCTGAAGTGGGAGGACTACTTAAGGCCAGGAGTTCAAATTCAGCCTGAGCAACATAGCAAGACCCGTCTCTTAACACAACAACAACAAAAGATCAATAAAAGAAAAAGAAGTCAAAAGCCCCATTCATACCACATAGCAAACAGCCCTTCTTTGATCCCCAAGTATAAATTCAGTCTAGTCCTTTATGTAAATGGGAATTTAAAAAGCAAATCCTGGAAGACAACAGGATAAAGAAAACATGGAAAAAATATTTAATCTGAAGTAATTTATGTACAATAAAAATGGACTCTACTCTGATTTAGTAAACTTAAAAAATTTTTCTATTTCTTCTTTGGGGCAGAGGCCTTCCACAGTCATTTTCAGAGTTCGGACCATTGATCTGGTTTGAGTCTCCCCTACTAGGCTTGCGATTTACTTGTGAGTGGAGAGAACCTCTGATTTACCTTTGGTTCCCCAGAACTCAGGATAAAATGAATGAGTTCAAGACCCCAGAGTGAACAAACTAGAGTTCAGACACTCAAGAGCAGCTGTAGACTGCACCATAAGGGTTTACCTTAGCTATTGTTCAAAATGCATATGAACATCAGAAAACAGAATGTCCATTACTGCTGCCAGCCAGAAAGTGTAAACATAAAACTGTGATACTCTACATTAATCAACCTGCTGATAAGATCTGACACAATAACTCAAACTACACCTCCCCAGACAGGAATTCTATTCCCGGTTTTGTGTCTTGATCTACTACGTTTTTGTGAACCTTAGTTTTCTGTCCTGTAAACAGAGGGAGATGAAATGAAATGATATCTTCCAGCTCTACTGAGTTGTGACTCTAGATCTGGATGAGAAACACTGCGAATGACCAGATTTGCTGCTGAGGAGTCATGCAGCTGCATCATGTAAATATTGCAGCCTCTTGTAGAACCTACCCTCCCTCTTGGGGGTTTCTTTCACCTCTCTCCTCCTGGGAGTCCCATTACCTGGATGTCTAGTCTTCCTCTTTCTCAGCTTGCTCCTTCATTTTCCTGGGGTCTATCTTTTGTTAGTTTTGCAAGAAACCATGTGTAAAAGCTGTCACTTCCTGTTTGAAAATATCCTTATAGGATTTGGGTGTGTATAGTTTAGGCTATCAATCCTTTTCTCTTAGGATTATTTTTGAGATGGAGTCTGTCTCTGTTGCCAGGTTGGAATGCAGTGGCACGATCTCGGCTCACTGCAACCTCCGATTCCCTGGTTCAAGCAATTCTCCGGCCTCGGACTCCCGAGTAGCTGGGATTACAGGCACACGCCACCACACCCAGGTAATTTTTGTATTTTTAGTAGAGGTGGAGTTTCACCATGTTGGCCAGGATGGTGTCGATCTCCTGACCTCGTGATCTACCTGCCTCAGCCTCCCAAAGTGCTGGGATTACGGGCGGGAGCCACCGCGCCCGACCTCTCTTAGCATTTTGAAGACACTGCTCATGGATGATGCCAGCTTGGGGAGCCAGAGGCTGTTCTGACTCTCTGCACCAGTGTTTTGCAAACTTTAGCACACGTCAGAATTGGTGGGCAGGGGCTTCTGTTTCACTAGGCGTGGGTGGGGACCAAAGAAGCTGCATTTCTACCAAGTTCCCAGGTGATGGTGATGCGCTAGAAGCACAGTCCTCACAGGACCACCTTTGCCTCGTTTTCATTGAGACGTCACTCAGCAGGTCCTTTCAATCTAGAAATGTATATTCCTCAGTTTCAGGAAATTCAAAATTTTGTATCTTTCATAGTTTCCTCCTTTCTATCTCCACTGACATCTCTTTGTGAAATTCCAATTAGATAGCTGCTAGCCTTTTTAGTTCATCTTCCTGTTTTCTTATTTTTTCTTCCCATGATTTCCATCCCTTTGTTTTTTGGTCCTTTTTTCTGAGATTTTCAACTTTCTTCCAACACTTTTATTACCTTTTTAAAGTGTCTGGTATCGTATTGTTAACTTTTCTGAATATTCCTTTTACTGTTTTTTTTTCACCATGTTTTTCTGATTTTGTGGACATAGTACCTTTTCTTTTCTCTCCAAAGATATTAAATTTGTTTTGATGTTCCTTTCTCCTTCCATTTGTCTCTGATTCTCATTCCTCGTTTGTTTCAGACTCTGGCTTCACTGTTAGAAATATCTTCAAAAGTCTGATGATCACTGGCTACTCATTTATACTTAATAAAAAGCAGCACTAAGAGCCTCCTGAGGGCTGTGTGTGGTATGGGCTTGCTGAATAGTGAGTGCCAGCACAGCTGAAGGAGGGACCTATTTCAGGATGAAATGGCCACATGTCAGTTTCTGTGAATCTTCTCTCAAATTCTCCAGTCTCCAGTCTGGTGCGTACAGCTTGGATGCTACCATCTGGGAAGGCTAACAGGAAATAAACTGAGGGGTGGGGGTGTTGTCTTCAGTATTGAAATTTGACTTAATTTTCCTGATTTTAGAAGATGTGGCCCCCCTCAATCATTACCCCAACACAGCTGGGCCTGTGTCCTGAATCCCAGAGACTTTCTATTTAAGGTCTCCTAAAATTAAATTTCCAAACCTCTGTGTCATGGGAAAGATAGTTACTGGGCTTTGAGTTTTGGAGGAGAAACCTGGAGGTCTGATTACTTCTATCTTGCTATACAAAAGTTTTAACCAATCCTGTTTTCAGTCCTACTCTGCACTCCCATCTTTACAGGTTCTAAATTCCTAAGCCACTTTGAGGTTCTGAAGCATCTTTTTTCTTTTGTTTGTTTTTTTTTTTTGGATCACCTTCACTTTTTCTCACTTTTAAGTCAGTTACAAGTTATCCATTTGCTTGCAAAATTTGTATGGCATCTTTCATTTGAACTATATCCTTTCTTCGTGTTCTCTATTTTCTCTTTGCTCCCATTGGTATGCACTTTTTTATTCCTTTACTTTTATTTTAAAGGGATTTTTAGGAAGGAGCAGAGTGAAATAAATGCACTCAGTCCATCATGCTTAATAGCACGCCTTCAACAGAAATTCAATGAGTAAAACTAGTTTTTCTCTAAACACCAAAATAAAACCATTAAGTTACTGTAGTCTGTTTTACTGAAAAAAAAAATCAACTTAGATTTGTATATATTTTTTAATTAGCCTAAAGAATTTTCACTTCAGATGATAGTACAAACCAGAAAACACTGCATCAGTTACCATATAGACGACTGATTCCATATAAACACATCCAGTTAAACTAATTTCATTTTATTTTCTGATATGGTGCACAGACCAATGGACTAGAATGCAGACACAGAATAGCTTTATTTCACCCGAGTATTTATCTTGTCCTTGTGAATAAGACATAGAAAATGTGGTGACAATTATCATACAGGCAGGTGAGTTCATATCCCTAGTCTTTATTCACAGACTGGCATTAATCTTTAGGGAAGCAGCTAGTGGCAGCTACTGTGGCCCTGTGCTGTCGACATTTGTATGAACATAGAGATGTGAATGGTCAAGTGCAAACACCAAAAAACTAAAAGTGTAATTCATATGTTAGATGACTCGTGATCCAAAACCTCTCAACGTACTAAATAGCAAGATGAGAATTGAGCTGGGATAAGGCAGTGTTTTGGAATTTTAATCAAGTGTTTTTACAAGGCCTATGTGAAAGCAATTCTTGTGAAAAGCGACAACAAGCTTACTGACAACAGCTGACCACAAACTCAGTATGAGCCAATAATACAACATGGTGCTTAAAATGCTAATATAATCTTAAGCTTCATTAATGTTCGGTATTCTGGTCGAAAGATGACCCCACCACATTCTGTATAAGTCAGACCACATCTCAATTATCTTGTTCTGGCCATTGTGCTTATACTGTCATGCCAGACAGGTGTGTGATGGGGCGGACTTTAAGGCTCTAGACTTGCATTTTCCAGTATAACAGCCACTAGTTATGAGTGGCTATTTAAATTTACACTGAAAATTCAATTCCTGGGTCACACTTGCCACATTTTAAGTGTCCGATATTCA
The DNA here is from genome assembly GCF_049350105.2 of Macaca mulatta. Lineage (NCBI taxonomy): Eukaryota > Metazoa > Chordata > Mammalia > Primates > Cercopithecidae > Macaca > Macaca mulatta. The sequence continues at coordinate 66,127,924 of NC_133416.1, forward strand.
CATGTCTAATGGCTACCACCAGGTACAACACAGATACAGAATACTTCTATCACTGCAGAAAGTGCCATTGGACAGCACTTGTCTATACCCCATGTCATACAAGAAATGGGAATGAGAATTTGACCCAGGAGAAGGGAATGCTTCAAGAAAATCTTGTATTTTAAGATTTACAAGAATTACGCAGAAAAGAGAAGTTGCTCTCTCCAGCACACAGAACTACGATAATAGGTAGAAGCTGCTGCCGAAGGGTAGACCTCTGCTTAACGTATAAAAAAAACTAGCAATTAGAATTAGTCACTACAGAAAGGCTGCTCACCAAGAATGACCTTCTATTCTTAGAAGTGATTAAGGAGAGGTAGGTCAGACAACCACCCTTCCAGGGATTTCTCTATAGAGGAAAATGTCTCTTCTGATTCCAAGTTACCAGAATTATGCAACAACACACTAAACTATCAGCAAATGGTTATCACCAGTTATATAATATAATATAGCAAGCTGTTCCTAACTCCTTTCACCTTTTCTTTAAAATTTACATGGTAAGTGTACTGAGAAAATTAAGACAGGAAAGGCCAGAGGAGAATAAGAGAAAGAGAGACCTATACAATTAATTGACTACTTCCCTGAGTCTGTAAATATCCATTCATCTTTGAAGAGTACTGTCCTCTATCCTAGGTCGATACTTTGTGTGGGATCACAAAGTGATGTGACTCAATTCAAAAGCATCTTATTCTTAAAAAAAAAAAAAAAAAAAAAAAAAAAAAAGGCTCATTTTGATTCTATTTCATACTTTCTTATTTTAAAAATGGTTAAAATTGCTCATGCACACTAAAACTGACAGTCGAAGAATGTTTACCATGTTTATCCTATGCTGTATGGTACCTGCAGCATGAATATTACCTTAATATTTCATTTTGCCTTCCACCTCACTCTAGAGACTGCTCTATCTGCTCGATAAAGCTACATGAGAGAGAGGGAGACAGCAGGCAGGTGATTTTAAGTATCAGAAAGGAGGTGTTTATATTTATAATTACCTTTTCTTTCATGTTTTAAATTTAGTACTTAAGCAACTTTCAGCCAAAAAGAGAGGAGGTGGTACTGCTAGAGGTCTGTTTCATTGTTTTGGTCTCTCTATCAAATGAGAGCCCGGAACCTCTGCCCTATAGAAGACAACTGAGAAACCAAAATAAGGAAGAGAAGAGGGAAAAGTAACTAGGCCAGGATAGAGACACATGTTGAATCTTGCCATCCCAATCATGAAAAGAAACTAGCTGTAGCTTTATTGTCTTGTCTCTCTTGGTAGAACAAGTCTCCTTTTGGCACAGAGAAGTCTCTTGGTAGAAGTTGTACCTGATACTTTAAAGCACCAACTGAAATGGCTATTAATAGAATGAAGGTGAGAGAGGGCATGAGAGAATGGTGTAGGTTCAGGATAAATATCGGTAATACAAGAGTTTTTGTGGCAAGCGATACTGAGAAGTCAAGTCAAGCAGGTGGGAATGAATTTTACGGGCTTCAACACCACAGAAAGGTTGCCCAAAATGGGTCACTGTCAAATCTAAAATTGTCGTTACCTTGGAAAAACCAAGTCTTATTAAGGAAAACAATGGAGATGCAGGAACAGAAAAGTTACCCATATATACATATATATTAATCTGGACTAAGCCATCCATTCGTTCATCCAACACACATGTACTGAGCATCCATCATGGGCCAGGCACTGTGCTACATGCCAGGGTTGCAATGGGGAAAATAATAGACATGATCTCAGCTGCTATGAAATTTCATTTTGGTGGGGGAAACTTTTTAAAGAATAACAAATAGATGAATAAAAAACACAATTACTTATATGATGATAAAGTAGACATTATAATAATGGAGATATAAAAATGTATAAGGGGAAACCTAAGGGTCTGATTTAAACAGAGTGCAGGCAGGGTGAGTATTCTAGGCAGTGGGAAATGCATATGCAAAAGGACCCAGGGCTGGAACAACCTAGCACATCTGGAGAATGAGGGGTGACTACAGAGACTGCTCAATGGGCCAACAGGAAGCAGATCATGCAGAGCACTGTATATCTTGAGGATTCTTCTCTTCACCTAAGAGCAATGAGAACTGTTGAAGGGTTTAAGGAGCTATGCAACAATCACAAATTTGTGTGTCAAATACGGCCATTCTAAATTGAGAATTCAAAAACCTAGCAACCTTGAATTCTGGGGACCAGATTATATTTAAATGTGAAGATAATGTCACAAATACAGCTCTGTGTATAGCAAACTCTCTTTTATGTGTAACTCATCCATAAACACTTTAAAATCCAATAAAACATTACAACTTATCATATTAAGATGTTTATGTGTTTATTTTGTAAGACTTGAGCTTCATAAGTTTATTTCCATTAAACGTAATATCTGGTCTGTATGTACTGGTGAAGGCTGCAGTCCCCTGCTGTGGTTTTAACATCGCTCCTCTCCAAAATTCATGTTGAAATGTAACGCTCAATGCGGTCGTACTGATAGGGCCTTTAAGAGGTGATTGCGCCATGAGGGCTCTGCCCTGATGAATGGATTAGTCTATCTGTGAATTACTGGGTTAATAGATTAATGAGTTATCATGGGAGTGAGACTGGCAGCTTTATAAGAGGAAGAGAACCTGACCTAGTGTGCTCAGGCCCCCTTGACACAAGATGCCCCACATGGCTTAGGGACTTTGCAGAGTCCCTACCAGCAAAAAGGTTCACCAAATGAGGCCCGTCAACTTTGGACTTCTCAGCCTCCACAACAAGAAATAAATTCATTTTCTGTATAAATTAAAGATGTTATAGGTATTCTGTATAGCTTTCTGCATAGGTTTCAGGTCTTCTGCTATAAGCAACAGAAAACAAACTAGGACAACCTCTAATACAATGATGTTCTTTACATGTGAAGGAAACAGCCCATTCATCTGCATCAGGACAGCACACGTTCTAGATAAATTTGGCAGTAAAGACGGTCAAGTTCCATGGGTGTCTCCACACTAAGACGAGACTATAAGGATGGGATATGGTTTCTGTCCACTTCATAAAAACAAAACTCTCCCATTTCCCCAGAAACTTAAGTTCTAATTGTGGCTAAAGCTGCTCCTCAACTTCCATCATTAATATGACATACGACCACTTTTCAAATACTGAGCTATAAAAGTTCCGTTTTTTAAAAAAAGGTAGCAATCCTTTGAGCTCTACTGCACAACGTTACTAAGAGACACCATCACTTGAAAATACATTGAATGCTTGCCTTCCCTCTTTGCAACTTGACCTCTGAATTCAGAGCACATTAAAATATCAATATTACTTTAAAGTTAGAGGTTAAGTTTGATGAATTTAATAAACTCTATGCCATGTACCCAAGCAACAGTCTCTCGAATAAGAGTTTCCCAAACTTGTTTTTTTAATGGTCTGATTTTTGGAATGTAATGAGAAATGCATGCTTATGAATGAAATTCTCACTTAATACGGTGCTGGGTTCAGTATATAAATAGTGGAATATTGCAGATGTGATTTGTGATCACTCCGGCCAACTCTACCCTATTCATCATTCATAAGCCAACGCTCCTGACTCCCACCTCATGGCCCGTTTCGCTTTGTGAGAAAAAGAGATGTGGTCCTAACACACAGTAGGGCTCAGAACACTGAGCAGCTCCCGGGGTCAGTGGGTAAGAGGCATTTGGCAAGTCATAATTATTTATTATCAAAGCCACATTTGTTTTTATCCACTTGATTTTGAAAATTAAATGACTTTAACGAATGAAAATGAATGACTTTTTCTCTAATGGCTATCAAAGAAAAGGAGAAAAGCAGATTCTGTGATTAAGTGTAGTCATTTTATTCCCGTTTTTTTTTTTTTTTTTTTTAAAGTCTTCAATGAAGACTCTCCAAACATGCAAACCACCTAAGCATGGAAGAAGCTTCCTGAGCTGATCTCTACCAACTCACACAAGTTTCCTTCCTTCTCCTCCTCACTTCCCCCATGCTCCGCACATCCTGAAATCTATGCGGTGGCCCAGGCATCCTCCACTGTCCCGGGCACACCCCACGTGTGCTATGTCTTTACCATCGGTCTTCTCGCTTGTTCAGAGCACCTTGAAAGTGGGGGCCAAATCCTATTTTTCCTTTGTTCCCTAGCACTTAGTACATAGTAGGCATTGTTGCTGGGCATTCTGAAGCACTTGAAATTCACTTTATAGATACGCAAGCCCTCAGGCTACAAATACTGCTGTTATTTATAATTGAGTACCCACCAAAATTATTAGGAACTATTTGAAGAGAGTGGAAGTTTTCCTGAAAATTCACCCCCAATGCAAAGTGGTTTTTCCTTCCCTCATCTCTTGCTGCCAGGATAATGTTTCTAAATCCTGCATTCCTCCTGTGACCCTCCCATTCAAGAATCCACTTTGGCCCACTGCCTCCAGTCTCTGCTCCTCTGCCAAGCCCACCACAATGCAAAAGCAGCAGCTGCCTGTGCTCACACTTTCAGAACTCTTTCATGTACATTATGCCATTTGATCCTTTACCGGAACCCCAGGAGAGAGATGGGCAGACATCTTAGACTGTTTTCACAGATAAACAACGAAAAGTTAATTAAGTCTGCCTAAGGTCAGACAGGTTAGTAGCGTGAGACGAGACGAAAATCTGCGCTTCTGTGAGTCCAGTTCCCAGCTCAGGGCTCCCCTCTATTGCACAAGGGCCTGTGATTTCTCTTGTCCACTCGATTCTTAGTGAGCACCTTCTGTGTGTCTGAGACTGTAGTGGGCTGAGGGGATTGAGAGCTCGCTAAGATAGAAGTCGGACCCTGGAAGGAGATGTGTGACCATGCCATTAGAGACTACACATGCTGTGCTTGTAAATGCTTCAAAACTGGAAAAGAAAAATTGCCAGCCTTGGGATTCTACAATAACTATTCATGACATACAAATTGCCAGTACTTCCTACCACCCAGTATTGATCTCTGTAGCATAGCAATGGGCATGACTGTCCTACTTTCCTGCACCCCCAAAGCATCTCCAATACAGAAGGATGCATGATGTGATGGAACCACATCTCGCGGCATTAGGTTCCAAGCCAGCAGATGGGAGAAAACCACGTATCATCAATACACTCTTGAAGATCGCTTATGACTTCAGCAAGGTACTTTATGTAGACAGTTCTCCCCTCTCAATGACTCTAACATGCGCAGTTCTCCTTCAGTGTGGGAAGAGATCAATTTGGAAACAGGAGGGTTTTGTCACTGTCGCGCATTTTAAATCTTTGGTTCAGGGTCTGTCAAAGCAGTTCAGAAGTGTGAAGGGCAGGGGGTTGTGAAAAAGCTGTATATCTGAACACCAATGTCACCCTCAGGGGGCTGAGATATTCATGCTTAGAAAGGCATATGGGAAAGGAGGCTTTTATTTCCCACCTCATACATACTCCAGGGCATGCACTCACCAGCTTAGGGTGGTGAGCTGAATCTTTGTGTTAAGTTACTTCTCTTGTTCTTTTTTTCCTTTTGTTATTGCCATTGTCAGAATTTATTATTGTTATTTCCTGAAGTGTGCATAGTTGAACACAAGTTATGTAAAACATAGGTATGCTGTTGCCACTGTAAATCTTTAGCCACTGGTTTAAACTAAGTGTACAGAAGGAGATCTGTCTGAATTACGCTAAGTGCAGCATGTGGTTATTCTATGAATATTCTTTAATTCATACATTCATAGATAATGTAATTCATACATTAATTAAGCACTAATTTATGCCATATACCTGCACTAAATGCTGGGGAAAAGAAGAGTTAGCTACTGAGGCCTCAAAATACAGCAGAGGAGAAAAATATAAACAAAATTATTTAATTACTATGTAAGTTGGATATACAAGGTAAGATGGGCCCAAATGTGGCAGGGCAGGCTTAGCGGAGATGACCCAATGTCCCCAGAAACACACACAACTCCCTCCCTCACTTTCAGTCCCTGATTCAAGTATCTTCCTCCTGGCAAGCCTTTCCCTACATCCCCATTTAAAACTGTAAAACCCCTCTTTGGTCTCAGTCTTCTGACACCTCTTCCCTGCTGCTTCTCTCCAGCACTTATCCCCTTCTGATCACATCTCTTATTTTTTGTGTTTCTCCTTCCATGAGGTGGTCAGCTCTATGAGGGCAGGGATTCCTGTCTGTTTTCTGAATCCTAACCTCAGATCAGTACCCAGAACATAGTAGGATTTGGTAAATATGTGCCTTTCCTAATTACATTAAAGAACAACTGCCAGAGCTCTCTAATCCCTTTATTCTCCTTTCTTTTCCTTCATAGCATTGATCATGAACTGATGTTATCTTTTCTTTTGATGTTTATTTACTTATTTATTTTTCTCTCCTCACTAGAATGGAAGCCTCAGGCCTCAGGATAAGAGGGAGTTTGCATGCTTTTTCACTGGGTGTCCCAGCACTTAAAAGAGGGCTTGGTACATAGCAGATACTCAATAAATTGCAGTTGAATGAATCATCATCCTTATCACAGCTCACATTCACTGAGCACTCAGTACATGTAAGACAGCTTTACCTGTATTCTCTATATCTTCACAGTAACTCTATGAGATAGACACCAGCATTATTCTCATTTTAGAGATGAGAAAACACGGTCAGTGAGTAACTTGCTCAAGGTTACAAACCTGGCAAAGGGTGGAGCCAACAGTTAATTCCAGGCCACCTGACTTGAGCTTTACTTTTAATCACTGTTCTACTGATGTGACTTCACTGGAGAACAGGCCACCACAGCTTGTCAACCATCACGTGGTTTAATTATCTGCCCCTCTAAACCATTCTCCTGCCACCTCCAGGTCATTTGCCACACTAAAGACAGTGTGACATTTTCAAATAGCAGATCTGATCATGTCACCCTGCTTTACACCTCTTCAATGGCTTTCCACTGGTAGAGTACATGTTTTGGTGTCCTACCAGCAAAGGTCATCAATATATATAACAACCTCTCTGGAATGATGACAATGTCACCTCTGGAAAGATGACAGGCTATATGACAATGATGGACTAAGAAGAAATGCTCCACTTTTGAGATAAGAAATAAAGAGAAAAGGCTTACTTATGATATGACCCTTATCAGTAACTCTAGAAATATTTATGCAGTATCTGATTAGAATATTGCATATGTTAAAATTGATACTCCTGGGCCCCACCCAAATCTACTAATTTAGAATCTCTAGGGATAGTGTCTGAGAATCTAACAAGTACCGTAGGTACCTCTTTGACAGTCACTGACCTAACACTCTTCAGCTCTAGGACACCAGGCCAGCATCTGCATGCTGGGTAACACTATATAAACCACTAGCATCAAGACTAAGACCCAACTAGCTCCAATAACCAACAAGGCTCTTTTGTTCAACTACAATGTTGTAGAACTCATGGATTCAAACTTCCCTAACCCAGGGCACAGGTTTCAATCATGTCCAATGCTCGAGCAGGTCATTCCACATCACACAAAGCCAGAGTTCGTACCTTCAGAAAAATCAACTCCCTTATGTAAGCCAGGTCGATAGAGTTTTACTGTAAGATATGTTCACTCCAAAGATTATTCCACTTCTTTTAAAATATGTCATCCTGCTATAGCTAGGATATTGGGAGAGAAAAATTTTAAAAATATACAAATCATGCCTTGTACCTAGCACATTGGTTGACTTCTCAGCTAGTTCTGTGTGGGATTCAAAGGAAAGCATTTCTATTCAGGCCTTGTACATGCTAAAAGATTCCTAAAAAGGTTAGAGATGAGCTTTGTTAGTGGGAAGATTATCCCAGATTCCTATCATCCCAGATTCCCTGATATTATGAGAATAGGTCCCTAACTGAATTCGTCTCTGGACATGGGGTTCCCTTTGATCCAATTATCAGCTCCTGGCTCCTATAGCTATGAGAAGACAAGTCTCACCAGGACAGTCTGCTCTGCATGCAGCCCCTCCAGCTGGGAGGGGTCTTCATGGCATAGAGTAGAAAGAGTATGGAACAGTAATATTAAATCCTATGATTTAGACTTCAACTAATTACTCATTTTCTTTAAACACAAGTTTTCAAACTATTTAACCTGTGCAAATAACCCATAAAAATGTTTTCCTCTGCAAAATGTAAAAGACACAAAAAAACCACAAAAACTCTCAATATGAAAGTCAAATCATTCTAAAAACTATTTTGAAAGATATGAGATTTAATTGTGGTGCTACAGCAAGTTTTCAATCTGTGTCATGTTATATAACTTAAGAGATTTTCTTTTTTAAGTCTCAGAAAAGTATTTCAGAACTCATTTTAAGCTTTATTTTCAAGTGTTTCTACATAAAAGAAAATGTTTTCCTCTACACAACACAGAAATTAAAAGTGCTTGAGAAACAATGACTGTGTATTACAATATCCAATGAAGCCTGCAGGAGGAAACAAAACATTTTTAGATGAAAACAACCAGAGAGGTAAATTTTTCAAGATATTTCACTGGTATAAAAAGAAGTTTTTACTCTCCACATTGAATTATCAGACCCATGATATAAATTACTCTTCGCAGAGTCTATGTAATCCAGGTAACACATTGGATGTATCATTATGTGAGATGAACAAAGCAATCACTGGCCAGACGTACCATAACTCATTAAGGAGAAAGAAAGTGAAATTATTCAGGGTGATTTCACACCCAGCACTTGCTAAAGTGAAACACAAAAACAATATGGAGAAGAGGACAAATTTTGAAGGAGCACAAATTTCTAACTTTTGAGAGATCACTGTAGCTTTCCAAGTATAACGTTAAAGTGTAAAACACTAGGTTACTTATAATTTTCTAACTTCCTCACAAGTTCGTAATGCTTTCAACACTATACCATGCCAAAGAATAGACTGCTTTCCCCACCCCGCCCAGAATACAAAACTGCACTGCGGATCCTCTCAGCCATGAAGTATGCCGCGACCCTCAAGCTCTCTTAAACGTACTGACAGAAACTGCCAAGATGCAGTGCGAGGACAGAAAGAGCAAAGTGGAATTTAAAAAGGCCACCTTGGTCAAACAAGAATAGCTGCAGATGTTTACGATACCAAAACCAGCACTCCATTTAGATTCTAACATTTGAAGCAATTGTAAAAAACAAAGAAAAAAGGTATTTATGCTAGCATAAAAATGTTTTTTAAATACAGTGTTTATTTGTCAAATACCAACTGCTTTTTCTTTCATTCCTTTCTGTTTCTGATCTTTGGAAAAACCACATCAGTATCAAATGTCACTTAGCTCTTATTCAAACAGAGGAAAGCAGACACAGCGGCTGCACCCGTGACTTGGCTGACCTGGGCCCTCAGTAAAAACAAACCGCTATAAATCACCAGATGTAAGCAATTGGGTAGTGATCACTCTATTAATTGAACAGCTTTCCTGAAATTTACTGTATAATTTCAACCCTCCCAACACCTCTCTCAGAAGCAACTAACAATGGTGGTTTTTTCCTTAAGTTGCTTAAAGAAAAACATTTTTTAACATCAGTAGCTTAAATATATTTTTAAATTATTTAAGATTAAGGTGGTAAGCTTATTAGATTTTAGAAATTAAACCACAGGCATTCTAAATGCTACCTTTAAATGCTGAAAGTCAAAATTATTCCAAAACCTACGTCGGTGCATGTATATACACGTTACCTACACTAAAAACACAAAAAACTTGGTACAACCTTAATTGTATTTGAAAACTCGTATTTGCAAAATAACCTGCAAAGTTATTTCTGTCTTCAGTCACATATTTACTTTTTTTGAGTTGATGTCTCTGATTTCCACTGCAGGTACCACACTTAAAAGAGGATACTCCAATGGCTTCTTCTCAACTCCAGTTTCTCCTCACAAAACAACTCTGATCATTCTCCACTAGGAACTAAGTAATACATAATCCACAGATCCCCATGTCAACCATTGAGCAATACCAGAATTAAAGTCCTAGTCTACAGAATATGAGCAAATACACATTTCTATGGTGTAAAGCTGGCCTCTTTGAATCTTGAAGACCAGTTCGGTAATGACAGCAAAGTGTAAAGTGTGTTGTTATAAGAATACATGAAATTTAGGGGTGACAGAGTTAGAGGTTAGAAGACAAGTTAACCAATTTAAAGAGCGTATCTTTATTACGCCCTGAAGAAAATATTCAATTTTTTCTTCTAAGAGCTCTGTGCTAGTCCCTATGCAACTACTACTCAAGGTTCCTGCAAACATACACGAGGAATTCTGCTGATATTCACTTACAAGGAGAGAAGTGTAATATTTGCCGAGACTGGTCCCAGATTTGGAATGGTCTCCAATTCATTGTTGTTCAGTTTCCTACAAATGCCAAAAAAAGAAAAAGAAAAGCTGATTAGGTAATCTGTCATTCACAGAGGTGAAAACTTTATATATTATTTCAAGATACCTCCCAAGTTAAAAGTTTTGAATAACTCACTATAATCCAAGTATTCCTTACAGTTAAATAGCATAAGGGGTAATGTATTTTACTCAAATCTTAAAAGCAAAATAATGAACACTCACACTTCTCGAAGGCTTTGAAGGTGGCTCATGGAACTTGCCTTGATGAAAGATAATCTGTTGTGACTTAAGTCCCTATAAGAAAACAAAATTAAAACTGTAAGTCATTTCTAAAAATCACTGATAGTGCTAAGTGGGCTCATGAAGTATCTCTATGAACACTAGTGGGAGCAGGAGAAATAACTGGTCTATTATGTCCACAAACTAGATGGCAACCAAAATGCCAAACTCAAAAATACAAGCTCCAAGGACAAAATTAGTTTAAGGAGACTGGCAGATTCAAATACTTTAAGCCCACAAACGTTTTAAGAGATGTTTTTTGGCACACGGTGAACAGATCTTTTGTGAACTGGCAGGTCTGCTTCACCCTCCCATCTCCCCACTCCCAACCTGATATGATGACATCATGGTTTATGAAAAGGAGCTAATTAGGCAGGTTGCTGAAACTAAAGCCTCTATAGAATTCTTTTCATTGTTATACATTTAAGCATCGATGTCCTTATTGCAGTCAAGGAAAACAGAAATTGCTTTGCGTACATATTTGTTTCTCTGTGTTAAAGCACTAAATTTAAAGTATTATTTTGTGTGTGAGTGTTGAGAGGGTAGAAAACAATCTAAACCCTCTGCTTTCTTAAATTCCCCAAATTTCAATATCTGGTAATATATAATTTAAACCACATCACCATCTAACAAAGTTCAGCAGATTGCACAAAAACTTGTGAACAGATTTCAATCATTAAAATAAATGTGCTTCTTAATAACTCAATTTAACTCAGTAACAATTTCCATAGAACATCATTACTATTAAAAACAGTAACAAAATCATACATATACAATACTCTAGGCTAGAAAGTCATCTCATTTAAGATTCAAAATATGGAATAAATTCCAGTAAATATTCTTGGTTATATTCCCCATATGTGTTAATACATTCACTATGTGCCTTCAAAACAGTGTGATAAAAATGAAATGGTTCAAGAGTGATGAAAAACCAGGCTAACAAATAGCATAGCTTGAAGCTTCCCACTGAAAGAGGTTATCCAACCCATACTAATCTTTTCAGTGTTTAAAAGAGAGATTTTTAAATAACCAAAGTTGACTGGAGAAAAGCATGAATTATGTGTTACATGCGTAAGTATACCCCTTCTAAAAAGTAACTAAAGAGAAACCACCTCCAGAGAAGCACAGTGTTACTCAGTGTTTAGTTAACAATTAGAAATCAGAGATCCTTTCAGTCTTTGAGTTTTTGTTTTGAGAATAAACCTGGATTCTCTTTTTCACCTAAAAAAAAAACTGCAAGTTTTTATTTGAAATATGCTTGCCCAAAGACCTACCAGACAGTGACAGACATGAGTAGATTTGTTCTGGTAGAGTTATAACATGAAAAAAAATCTGGCACAGTCTTTAAACTATAAAAATCCTGCAATTACAACCACTGCTGTGCATGCTCACCACGCTGGCTGGAGCCAGACACTTTCCCTCATAGCCCAGCTCAAGTCCATCTGGAGTTCATCAAGGAAACCGTGAGCCCAACAACTCACGTTAGGATTCAAACAAAACCTGTGTGCTTTTAGCACCCCAGACAGTCACAGATTTCCCACATGGTTTAAAAAACAACCAAGGAAAAGAGTCTTTCACCTGGGAGGTAGCCTGAGTCAACAGAAAGTCTCATTTGGACCCACTTAACTAAAGAGCATTGTGCCAGCGTAAAACTGCATCCCCTATTGTTTCAGGTCTTAAAAAGAAAGGGGGAAGCAATCTGGCATTAATATTTAACACAGGTGATTTTCTTTTTAATTAAGAATAATTAAAAAAAAAAAACTAAAACTGAGCTCTCCATTTCATTTTAAGGATTATTTCACAGGGCAATCCTGTGAGAGAAATGAGATAGAGTGCCTAACTTTTTTTCAACTAGTAATGGGGTAAGATTCCTCCTACAAAAGACCTGTAAAAAATAAGAAACTGCCTTCAGAGACCAGTGCACATGCTGGGGACCCCTCATTTCTGATCCAGAAGCAGGAGCTGGCAACTTTGAATATTTCAGTTATTGCAACACACTTCCATTCCTGAGTTTTGTGTACTATTAAAACTACATTATATGTAAGAGGAAAAAAAAAACGCCCCTTAAACGACATTTACTGCCAAATACTTACAGCTATGAAAGTTTTAGTGTACCTAAATTTAGATTTAATATAGTTTACATTTGAGAAATGATTACTTTCCAGTTAAGGGATGTCACATTTTCCTAAATCTTCCTTATATTGTTTTTATGGCTAGACCATTAAAAACAGATTCAAGTTGTACAATGTCGATGTTTTCTTAAACCCAGATCATAAAACATTCAATAAGAAAGGAGATTATTCATGTTTAGAGTTCCATTAATGAACATCTTCCCCACAAAACTTTTACAAAAGCTTTTTGTAGTGGGGTTAATGAATGGGAAAGGTAGTAAGACACAGAAGTGTTAACTATGTACCCAGAGCTCAGCTGGCCAAAACTTGAAAATCAAACTCTTTCTACGTGGTTAGACAGACTTCTCTCTTCCTGCATATTAGCAAATGAATAAATATATATGAAAATAATCAATTTGCAACATTTGGTTCAAGCTATCATTTTCTTCCTTTTAGCATTTGGAAATCTGACTTCCAAGTCAAATTTTAAATGCAAATCCAGCACAGCTTCTTAATCAATCCCACTGGGGCCTGCAGAGCTGCTAATTCAGCAGAAATCTGGAAAGCTGAAAAACAAAAAGCCAGGCTATAGCTGTTTTAAGACACTGATCCAAAGTGACTCATAAATCAGCCTGTTATATTCAAGTTTTAGTCTGGAAAATATAGAAAAACAGCTGTGAAAACTATAAGGACTATTACCCCCACCCCACCCCCAATTCTGGTACGGACCAGAAGATTTATAACAGGTCAACACTAAAGAAGTCACACCAGCAGAAACTACCTTTGGGACTTTCGCCTGGGTCCTGTTGAGAACTCAAACATTTCTACATAAGACAAATAATTCTGAAATGCCAGTGAGAATTTAATAATACTGGAAGTTCTCATTGGCAATTTAGCAACTTTTCCATCTCTGGGCTAAATAACATTCTAATAAGCATTCCTCTTTAGGTTGATAACTGTTTAAGCACAAATTCTAGACAAACTCTAGCTTGCCTTTAATGGCAGTTGTGAGCAAGGCTTCACATGGTTACTGGGTTGTTTTTTTTAGACAAAGGCTCGCTCACATAGTTACTCTTTTAAAAGCCACTTTCATTAAAGTACTAGAGGTTATTTTCTAAAAGGAGTACTGATACAGTATCATTATTTTACAGCTCAAACTATTCAACTTTTCACCCATGGGCCTCCTATAGTAATAAATCACAACCAAATAAAGTGGAAAAAATACATACACAGGTAGAGATTTTTCTTAAACTTGCAAATTCAACAAAACGAAAGACAGTTACTGAACTTTTTCTGAAAAGTGCTTTCATAAGCCAGTCCAAAGACAAACTTCCACTATTTTGATTACCTGAGGAAAGAGAAGGTAAGATACGTGGAAAAAAAAACATGCATTTTTCTATTTATATCTGAACTCGGAAATCATCTCGTTAGGATGATTTTTCTAATTAAGAAAAACTTTAGTAGCCTTTTGAACCTCCTATTCTAAAATACCAAATAACAGAGAAAGTAAAACTCAATTCCACGTGTTTTTCTGCCTCTTTCAAAAGTGGAGAGAAGAGACCTCTAGAGTTTTAGGTACAAACAAAAAAAATATTTACAATAAAGAATCCAGACCACATGGTTTGGTGACACCTACAAAGATGGTTAAAAGTCACATAAGTACAAGAATGACAGAGCTGTCCAATGAGTGATCACAGTGGGGTTCCTGACAACAGACTGAGAGCTTATTTATACAAGTGGAACTTATTTTCACATACATTTAAGGAATGTGGACTAGTATTGAGACAATTTACTGCTGGCGGAAATGTAATTAAAGACTGTGCTAACCAAATAAACTCTAATTTGTTTTTAGTGTGCCACCAAATTATCTGCAAAACAAAATCCTAATTAGGTCAGCTACTTTTAAGACAATGTTTAAATAGGTATCGAACCCCTTTTGGTTCAACTCAACTACTAATCAAGGGCAACACAGATTTTCTTTTTTCTAAACGTCTAAATCCACGAAAAAAAAAAGTACTGCACACTAGAAAGATCACAATAGACAACTTGACATTGAAAAACTATCGAATACAAGTTAGATGCCGTGAATAATCTAAGCATTTCTAAATACACTCCAGGAAGCACTGTATTCATTTTCTCTTTCTCATCACTCTATTATTCCTAAGTGTTCACCTCCAGTCATTTACATGTTCAGTTCCATATGTTGTCAATAGAGCCATTCACATTTCATGAATAAGGCAGCATGACCTCCACAAGAGGCAATTGAACAGAATTAGCCACAACTAATTGAAAGTCTCCCTGCTTTCCGTTAAAGCCCTTATCTCCTCTTGCAATTGTAATAAAAACTACTAAATAAAACGTCCCATGATAAGAAATTAAATATCAATCCAATACTCTCTAATTCTACTTTATTCAACTAAGGCTTATTAAAAACACAAGGAGTATACTTTCTGATGGCCAGCAATTCTACATTCACAGAAGTTATTTAGATTAGCACAATAATTTTAAAATATAAATTGTTAAACACCTGACCAAACCTCCTACCACGATTAGGGCATTGGAATAGTTCACTAGATTTAAGAACTTAAAATTTTCATTGCAATTCTGCTAAGTAAAAATTTAAGATTACGTATGAACTGCACTTTATTTTAAACAGAACAACTACTTCAAAAAATACAAGTTTTGATTGTATACTTTCTACAGTACTCCTCCAATTTTAAAACTGGGACTGAGGAAGAATAGAAAGACAGATGACATTTGGAAAAGATCAGCATTTCCAACTAAATTACATTTTCTTTCTTGTTCTTCACGCAGTTGGCAGTGATTTCAGGTTTTCAGACTTCACAGCTAAAATCCAAACACTTGCATAAGAGCACCCTGCGCTCTCCCCTAAACCGTCTGGGCGTGCTGAGGAGCTACAGAAATCACGCCCTTGATTCTGAATAATCGAGTTCCTTCCTTTCCACAGCTACTGACCAGTCTTTACAATCTGGTTGAGGAGTGGGAACTTACGGTCTGCTAATGTGAAAGCAAGCAGAGGGAGAACAAAAGTACGTCTACCATAACTTGGATAGTGACCGAATTCTGTTGAGGGGGCTTCCCAGATGAAAAGCCTGACTTCAGTTACTGGGTGGGAACAGGAAAAGGAGTCTGACGCAGCTAGAAACTAAAGCTGAACTAGACTCAGAACTCAGGGAGAACAGCAAACTCCTGATGTGCGCAGGTTGCCACTTATCTCGCCCAGGCCTGGCAGGAGCGCGCATTTGAATCCCTCGGCTAGCATAGGGCGCAGGACTTCATTCCCGGCCTATGGCGTAGTCACTGGCCCCCTCCCCTAGGCTACCTGCAGCCAGTTAGGACGCGCCAAAAGCCCACCTGCGCCGCCCGCAAGGCACGTGGGAGGGAAACTGAGGCCCAGACAGTTCTTTTTCCACGTCCACGGAGCGCCGATCGCGGCCTGGGCCAGAAGGAGCTATCCGGCAAAAAAGGCAATGCACGCCAAACCCCAAGCAACCAGGCCCTCGCCCGCTCCTGTTTCCCGAAACCCCAGAGGCCCGGCCTCCCTCCCCCCCGGGGAAGAACACTTACAGCCGAGCGACCCAGGGCGGGAGCGGCTCGGGAAGACGCGCTAGCCGCTGGCGACTGCAGTCCAGCAGGTCCCCGAGGCAGCGGCAGGTAGTGGGGCACTGGCGCTCGGCGGCTATCCCGGAGGGCTGCCCAAGTGCCCCGCGGCCGCCGCTGTCGGACCGGCCCGCGCGCCCCAGTACCGCGCACAGCAGCAGCCCCAACGCCGCCGCGCGCGCACGGAGACTCGGCGCCCTCATCGCGGTCCAGCGGCCTCTGTCTCTGCCCGATGCTCCCAGCTGGCGCGCGCTCCGGGCCCGGCACAAATTTCCAGCCGAGGGTGCACGCCCGCCCTCCCGGCCGCGTGCGCGCTTGTTCCTCGCGCTTCCCGGTCAATTCCTTCTTTTACTCCCGGCGGCGAAGCCCTTTCATGCCCCCAAACAGCAGGAGGGAAACTGAAAAGAACTGCCAACTGCAACAGAGTTGCAGCTTGAGCAGCGTCGGCTCGCCGAAGCCCCTTCTTGTACGCAAAAGAAACTTTTTCGCCTCCACCCCGCGGCGCTGCGCCAATTCCCCGCGCGACGGAGTAGCGAGGCGGGGCGGGGAGAGGCCGACGTGCGCCCATTGGCCGGCCAGGCTGCGGGCGTCCCCGCGGCCACGTGACAATAACACCGCTCCAGCCGGGGGCCTACGCGCGGGAGAAAGTGGAGCTGAGATTGTAGGAAATTCAGAGTTATATTTTCCAGCCTCTCCAGCCAGAAGTCTCCACTGCGTCGTGGGAAACATATATCCAATGGAGTCGAAAGGCAAAAGGGAGTGAGCAAATACTAGGCTAGTTCTCGGAGTTGGAGGTATTTAAGAGAACTTCAGGGAAGTAAAGTTTAATTAGCAGTGTTTTCAGGAAAACTTTCAATTCCAAATTAAAGACACTGATAAATTATTCTACCAGCCACAGATAAAACAGTGGTTTCAATGAAAACAGCTCTTTTAACGTTAATGCTGGTGGGTTTTCCCCCATACATCGGTTTCAAAAGTAAAAACAATAATAAAACGTAAAACTCGTGGTTTTGTAAAGTGTATATTGAGTTACAAATAGCCAGCCTTCGTGCACTGGATAAAGCTGGGCGGAGTGGGGGATGGGGAATGACCTTCTAGTAGACCTCGATGGCAATCACGCATTCCTGGTAATAGTAATAATGAAAGTAGTGACAGTGACGTTTCAAAATAAAATGAAAACTAAGACCTTGGAGGAAAATATTAGTATATGCGCCTTGGGCCACTTGCGCTTTGAGTAATGACACATGTTGATTGAGAATGCTACCAGGGTAAAAGTGCTTCCCGGCCCCCTCAGTTGGGGGAGTGGATGTTTGGGGCTGGATTCAGGCTACAGGACTTCACAGTGAAGTTTGTTCCTTAACTTACAAGTGATCAGAGCCACAGGATGTTGAAACTAATGGAGACCACAGAGATCATGTGCTAAGGGGCCTTCCTCCTCCGGGTAAGGAAATAGACGTAGAGAAGGTAACTAATGTGTTTGTTGCGAAAAAAAAAAAAAAAAAAAAAAAAGAAAAAGAAAAAGAAAAGCAAAACAAAAAACACGAACAAAGCAAAAAACAAATCCTGGAAGCTTAAAGTAAGTTTTCACTTCTGTACATTGTTTATTGCATGCTGTTTGCCCAAGCTTGTCTGTCCTTGGAGTTACGTAAACTGCCCATGATTGAGGAGTGGAGATAGCTTGTGGAGTTGAGACTTTAACCCTGACTCTAATGCCCATTGATTTTTCACTGTAGCAAATCACTCCCATTTACAGGGGAAAGGAAAAGACTCACTTTGAAGTTAACACACCCTATTTTAGATACGGTATCCCATTTTCTTATTTCCAGCTACCATTAACAACAACCTCACTACCTTTTTGGATGATGTATAATTATAATTAGAAAATATCTATAATGATAGCACCTTGGTTTTGAATTTATGATTTTGTCTGCTTGAGAGTGGACAAGACACACTACAGTCATGGTAAGGATTTTCCAGCTCAGTATCCCCCATCTATTTTTATTTTTATTTTGAGATGGAGTCTCCGTCTGTCACCCAGGCTGGGGTGGAGCACAGTGACGCGATGTCGGCTCACTGCAACCTCTACCCCCTGGGTTCAAGAAATTATCCTGCTTCAACCTCCCAAGTAGCCGGGATTACAAGTGCTGGCCACCACACCCGGCTAATTTTTTTTGTATTTTTAGTGGAGACAGGGTTTCACCATGTTGGCCAAGCTGGTCTTGAACTCCTGACCTCAGGCAATCCACCCACTTTGGCCTCCCAAAGTGCTGGGATTACAGGCATGAGCCACCACACCCGGCCCACCATCTATTTCATATAAGGAAAATTAGGTATAGTTCACTGAAGTTTTTAGAAGAAGAAAGATTCCATTATACACATGCCATTATGCCTAAGCATGGTGGCATCAGTATGGAGGCTTGCTCTTGAAACATGAGACATATGACAGGGATATAAATGTGCTACCATTTTGGGGAGTTTTGGCTCATTTCCTTTTTTCATTCTTTATTCTCCTTGTATAATTTCATCTTCTTCCATGAATTCCATTTACATTTACAGGCTGACATATACAACATCCATATTTCCAGTCCGGTTCTTTTTCCTAAACTCGAAATCCCATATGCGCAATTACCCGCAGGTCATTAAAAATTGGATGCTCAAATGTAACATGTCTAGAATTAAATGTCACCACCCTTGAAACTGACTTGTTTCCTCCTGAATTCACTGTCTTAAAAAATGGATACTTTCCTCCATCCAAATGAATGCCCCAGAAACCTGAAAGTCACCTTAACCTTACTTCATTCTCACCACCACCACCACCACCACCACCACATTCAATCAATTAACAAGTCCTGTTAAAGCTAGCTCCTAAATGTATCTTCTCTCTGTAGAAATTATGCAAATCCAGACCACCAGCTGCTCTTTCCACCTATCTGGCATTCTACTCCTTTCTCCACAGTGCAGTCAAGTGATATCTCTGAAGGTCAAATCTGAGCCTGTGACTCAAATGACCAGTTCTTTTCATGGGTTCCTAGTGTCTTGAGAATAAAGTTCAAATTCTTTAGAGTGACTTTGACAGTTTTGTTTGTTTGTTTGTTTGGCGTTGAGCCTCTACTTAGCTCTTTAGTTCATTGTCTTTCCTCATTTTTCTCCTACTCTAGGAGCTACTTGCAATTCTCTTCCCAGCTGTGCTCTTGCCTTCAGCCCTCTTGCAAATGGTTCTTCTGTCCAAATCATTCTCTGCTCCTTCTTCTGCCCCGTTGATGGCATTCCTCCTTTGGCAAACACTTCCCCGAGTCAAGTTTACCTATCTGTACCTCCAGTGTACTCCCAGCACATCAATATTGACTGGAGTGTACTAGACCATTTTCACTCTAACCCCTAGGTAATACTATAGAATTTTTCCATAAATGTGTATTCTTTATCGCCTTTAAGGCTTTTACTGGCTATGGTGAAGTTAAATTACATAAGTTTTCAGTACCCCAGTTTCTCAGTCTGTAAATTAGGAATACAATAAAAAAACTCTCTTACCTGGCCGGCTTCCATTTATGAGTTACTTCCTTAGCAGTCACTCTGTTCTGTCTGTACAACCTACTGACTGATGCCTATGACCAGCTGAAATCTAGAAACTACCAGCCTTTTCCTAGAACAGCTTTTGCATATTTGCTCCTACCTGTCAGGTGCTGATCCACAGTAGTTACAGACTTGTTAATATTTATTATTAATGTCACACAATATTGTGTAAACCAAATAAATACAAGTACAACAAGAAAATACCTTTATTTCTATGATAATGAATTTGAAGGTTGGGAAAGATTCTTTAATGGTGATCGCTAAAACAGTGCTATCCAATTAGATGAAGATAAGACAATTGTAAATGTGGGAAGAGGAGATTACACATATCTAGGAGATTTCTTTGGAAAGGTTACTTTGCTAGTAAGATCTTGTTCCACTTTAAGTGTATTTGGGAATCAGTCAACAGAGGATCTTTTATGGGTGTCGCTTAAGCTTACTCAGAACTTTATGTGATCGTTGAGACAGTAAAAGAGGATGACATGGAAAGAATGCAGCGCACATTAAAAATCACTGTTCTCCATTTCAATATGTGCTTAACCATGTGGTCAATAAAAGGGGAACTAGTCCTACATGAAAACTTTATTTTATTTTTTTATTTTTATTTTTTTGAGGTGGGGTCTCACTCTGTCACCCAGGCTGAAATGCAGTAGCGGGATCTTGGCTCACTGTAGCCTCAACTTTCTGGGCTCAGGTGATTCTCCCACTTTAGCCTCCTGAATAGCTGGGACCACAGGCGCATGCCACCATAGCCAGTTAATTTTTGTATTTATGTGTGTATGTGTGTGTGTGTGTGTGTATATATAGATAGATAGATGGCGTTTAACAGTGTTGTCCAGTCTGGTCTCGAACTCCTGGGCTCAAGAAATTCACCCACCTGTTTCGGCATCCCGAAGACAGGCATGAGCCACCTGCCTGTCTGAAACTTTACATCAGTGTAATAGTTTCACAGGCTTCTCAAACCTTTCATGAACCACAGGGCAGAGAGAACTTCCACTGGGTATCTGGGCAGATGAGAGCTAATATCTTTTGAGGCCCCTCATAGCTCTGTTCTGATTCCTCTATAGTAGATAGAAAATAGGCATGAAGGCAGAGTGACAGCAAAGATAGTTGTAATAGAGAAAGAAGAGGCACATAAAATTCTGTTTAATCTCCCAAAATTTATCAATGAATAACAGTGACCCAGAAACAATGTATCACTGAATTCTCTGATACGCTTATGATGTCATTTATTTTCTTGTATACACACTCACACACACACACACACAGAGGACACGGTGCTATCAAATGTTGAATCTCAGTTTTTGTGGGTAATGTCTTACGAATAAGAATTTAGTATGAGCAAGTCAAATTCATTTTCACCAGAGGTCTTTTAACATTTGAAATAAAATAAGATGAGATGTTGGATTTCTCTACTCCTTCAGAGGTTTACACCGCTTAACCAGGTACTCGGAAGTTGACTTTCCATTGGAAATTGCTGAGATCACACCAGACAGTTTCTCATTTCCAACTGTGTCCCATTGAATGGTAAGTTTCATCCATTTTCAAAAGGGTCTCCTACCGCCCATTTTGTGGTTAGCATAACCCAACCCCAGTGCTCTTTTTCGTTTTCCCGGTCTTTTTTCTTTCTCTGGCAAGTGTGAGACTTTCTTATCTTGAGTGCTGGCAAGGCCAGTGACTCACCGATAAAAAGTAATAGAGGTGCTAAGCTGTCAGTTTTAACATCCAAGGACAAGAATGAAAGCTAAACACTCAGTACTTACTTTATCATTACAATGAATGACACAGTTTGTGTAAGTGTGAGCTGTGAAAAGGGAAAAGAGATAAGGCAAAGGAGGAAGAAAAGGACAAAAATCCCCAGATAATGATGCCAAAAGCAAATGTTGCTGTACTTTGTAACTTAACCATATCTTTTCCCATTCATTAAGGCATTTTAGAAGAAATAGATAACCTTCCTTTCTCTCTCTCTCTCTCTCACACACACACACATACAAACACACAAAATGCACAGCTTCACCTAGAGAGATTACTTTACACAACGCCTGCTATGAACATGTCTTAACTTTCAGAAAATATTTAGAAAAATAAAGATAGCCACCCATCTGTTTTTCTCAAGTTGGCCAACTGTGTGATAGTATTTGAATTGAAAACGAACAGTGTTACCTGAACTGCAAATTAATATATGCTATTTTGTGTTTTACTCATTTCCCACGTCACCCTCTGGTTATAATGTGAGCTCTGAGGAAATCTCATACTGTAGACGACACAGGATATCCTGGAAATCATTTTGGAGCTGCTGGGAGTCTGGAGATGGGGTAGGGAATGGGAAAAGGGGGAGGGCGCCTTCGGCTTCCACCAGACCCTCCTCAAGGCAGAGTGTCCTTCCCAGCGGTAGAGCTTTTGAGTGGTCTCCAGTTTTCCCATTCCTTTGAGAACCTCAGAACACTTTCTCTTCTTTTTCCAATCCTTGCTGCTGCTGCTTGTCATCTGTCATTTTTGTTGTTGTTGTTTTTTTTGTTTTTTTTGTTTTTTTTTTCTGTGGCCAGCTGCAATCCTAAAACTCCACTGAGAATCTCAACTCATGTAAAATAGCCCACCCTGTCAGGAATACAGAAATCCAAATGCTTGAAAAGTTGTTAGCGAAGAAGCTAGGTGGTCAGAAGGTGAAACACTGTAACTTTAGATTTCCTCACTCTTCTAGGCTCCATTTTTCTCACCTGTAAAATCCAATGAAAAACGATACCTTGCTGTACCATGCTACAATATTTTGTGACTATAACATCCCATATAGATTCTAGTTCCTATTACTTCCAAATTGCTGTTTTCATTATGCAGCAAATAATGAAACAAAGTGAGTGAACTACAGAAACATCCCACTGCTAAGATTAATTACTAATGGAATGTTGGGATTAAGTAAACCTTCAATTATTAATATGAAATAGAATGAGGAAAATAATATTTACTTTTAAAATGAAAACAAAACTTAAACCACTTTTAACCTTAATACAAGGCTCTAAATCTGTCTGTTATGACAGCATACTATACATATTCTGAGATTTTTTTAGTAGGAATTTTATTATGCCATCTCAAGAAGTTACTGCATAACTCAATTTGTTAAGATTTATGCCACGAGTTCAGAGAGAATCATTAGGCATATTTAGTAAAAAGACTTATATATCCCTCCTGGGAACTTTTTTGCAGAATGTTTTTCTCCCACTTCTTGGATGAACAGTTGGCCTATACACTACTTTAAGAATTAATTTGCATTTCAGAACCATGAGAGCACTCATAAATGAGTTATTTATTGCTTTTATTTATAGTTTAATCCTCTTACACATATTACATTTACCCAGGCCTGACTATCAAATAATTAAGATGACTTTGTCATAAACATTGTCAGAATCAAGTTCGCTGCACCTAAAACTCTGCTTCTGTCCCTAAATATGAGGATCACTGTCAAGTTACAATATGATTCCGCATATGTTTGTTCAAATAGACAGTGAGTGATAATTTTGGTGGAATGGGGTCAGTTTCAGCAAGATACTGTGCACCTGTCACAGTAAGGACAGTACAGATACTTTATTGCTAACATCTTAAAATTTAGCCCAAAGTTTCCTACACTTCTACTCTGTGTATACATCCATGCAGAAAGATTTCCACTGAAATACTGACGTGAAGCATGAAGATGCTTTGCAAGAACACCTCGCTCATCTGCTTGCCCCAGGCACAGCTGTGTCTACAGCAGGAACCCTCTTTTGCTCTCACGGCAGTTATTTCAGACTCAAAAAACTTTTTTTCAGTCAGAACATTTATCTTTACGTCCACATAAATAAACTTATGCTCTCTTGTCATGAAATGACAAACATACTCAAAGTATGTTTGATCTGTTTTTTTCCTGGGCAAAATCAAAGCTGTCACCAGCAATATTCCTTAGCTATCTCTTTGCAAATTAAATAATTACAGTTCTTTTTTTTTTTTTTTTTTTTTTTAAGATGGAGTCTCGCTCTGTCACCCAGGCCGAAGTGCAGTGGCATGATCTCTGCTCACTGCAACCTCTGCGTCCCAGGTTCAAGTGATTCTCCTGCCTCAGCCTCCTGAGTAGCAGGGATTACAGGCATGTACCACCATGACCAGCTAATTTTTTGTATTTTGAGTAGAGATGGGGTTTCACCATGATGGCCAAGCTGGTTTTGAACTCCTGACCTCAAGTGATCCGCCTGCCATGGCCTCCCAAAATGCTAGGATTACAGGCGTAAGCCACGGTGCCTGGCCTAATAATTACAATTCTTTTAAATACTTTTGCATGAACACTACTGTTCTTCTATCTCACACCCTCATGTGTATCAGGGATGTCTTTCTGCTTATGTGCCTTATAGAAATGAATATGGAGACATTGAGATATGAGGCCCTTACAGCTATACAAATGATAATGTTTGACATTTATCAAGCTCTTATTACTCTTACTATTCTCTAGATATTTTATATTATTAACTCATTTATGTTTTATAATCACCTTAAGTTATTATCCCCATATTACCAGATAAGGAAACGGAGGGATGGAGATGCTAAGGAATTGACCTGTGATGGAGTTGGGATACAAACTCAGTCAACCTGACTTCACAGTGTACCCCTTGACCACTATGCTACCCTGCTTTCCACTACAGTCAGGAGAAGCAAGGATTTTCACTGTCTTCCTTGCTGCTGAAAAGAAGGAGTTTCCAGTAGATTGAAATCAATAAGGAAAGCATGGACCTTGCCTGGTAATTTTTGAGGGTGGTCAGTTGCAGTCACTCCCCCTTCTTTTTTTTCCTCCTTTCCTCGTTGATCCAAAAAAGATTTGTTTTATGCAGATATATGAATCAATCACTTTAGGGCCCAATTTGTGAAAGTTGATATCCTGCCCGGATATCAGAGTAGTCCTCGGAATCTAACCGTTAGAGATGAACTATGGGTTCAGACATTACTGTCTTTCTAAAGTCCTCTTCGGCAATATCAATACACCCCCACCTCCAGGAGTGTTGCATAAGGTATCGTGGATATTTTAGGGTCAGTGTTCTATAAAGCTAAGTTTGGCTCACAGGAGAACCTAGGTGGTTGGTAATCAGAAGAGGAAAAGGATGCAGAAAGGGAAACAGTCTTTTTTTTCTTCACAGTTTTGTCTAGGGCTGCACCTAATTAGGAGAACCATGAATAGGGTGCATATGATCCCACAAGTCCAGGGAAATTAAATATTAATGCTAGAGATTATTTTTACTATTGAGATACTTCACATGTGGTAACAGAATTTTTCTTTTTGTTTATAAGTAAATGCTAATTTGTATGCTTTTCTAACTTCTGAACAGCTTAAGGAAAAAATTTCAAACAAAAGTGTCCCAAATTGGCTAAGTTTACATTCTAGTTTCCCATTCAGCTTTTTATTTTTTGAGGCTGACCTTCAAGTCCACTGCCAAAGGAACATCTCAGAGGCTTCCATTCTTTAGGAGACTACCTGAGTCATCTCAGTGAGTCTTGAGTTAGAATCTTCCCTTAAATTCAGACACAACACAAATTCTAAAAGTCATTATATTCATTTAAGTTATATTCATTGTCTGAATTTATAGTTAAGCCATTCAGTTACGTGACAAATACTTTTTGCTATGAATAACACAATACACATCATGAAAATGAACCTACTAGAATTCTAATAAAATCTATATTTTCATATAAGAGAAAGTACTAGAGACATATACTCCTTGCATTAAAAGTTGTGAATTCATTTTTGAATTTTTATTATCATCCAATATTAAGAGCTCTAATTATGATTTTATCAGTCTCTGCACAAAAGTAATTCATATAAAAGTATATTGAATTTTTCAGATAGATAAAAATATGTTCTTGAAAGTAAAGCTTATTTGGGCAGTTAGTCCTAGAACATTAAATTATTTAATGTAATGGTAATATTATTTAAAGTCAAGGCAACTTAACTAAAATAGGAATTTGGATAAAACATTTATTTCACTTAATGAAAATACAGTATGAGGAAGTTAATGGAAACATGAATAATCAATTGCATTAAATGTCAGTAGATCTGTCCCAAAAGGATTCCATAGCATTAACAGTTGATGGACATTTTCCTGAAGTTTGTGATTATTCATTGAAATTGATATGCTTGTGAAGTAAACAAGAAAATATACTATATTTTCCCCATAACTTTAGATCTTTTTCCATAGTGTTCATGAGAGTACATGACAAAATGTCTCAAGGTGAGGATAGTATTCTCCATCATGTTAATAATTACACTTGAGTTCTGGTGATTTAAGACAAGAATGGTAGAAACAAAATTTTGCATAATTTGAACATACTGATAGCAGCCACAAAAGCTCTTTCTAAAAGTTTTGCCCTAGGCGAGTTTTTAAAATCATCTTTTATAAAATCACTCAAATGTAGCATGCTTGCCTCCATTAAAAATAGCTTCAATATCCTAAGGCAATCCATATTTGGTAACTATAGTTACATATTTAAGATGCATTTTATATGTGACTAGATCTGAGATTAAGAGCCGTCAACTTCTTGTAACTCTGATATTTAAAAGAATACAAAGAAGTTTAGGTCAGAGAATCTTTAAAATATCTTTCATCTTTTATCATCCTTAATTGCAAAACTTTATGCTGAATATGATTCCTCTGTCTACAGTTTAGAAGGCACAACACACTAAGATAAAACAGAACAATTTATCGATGATAGTGGTTCTCCAAGGATGATCAGTGTAAATCTAGCATCAGACATGGGGGAGGAAATTATTAAACACAAAAACTATTCAAGCCATGTATGGTGGCTCATACCTGTAATCCCAGCACTTTGCATTGCCGAGGTGGGAGAATCACTTGAGGCTAGGAATTCGAGGTTACAGTGAGCCATGATCATGGCACTGCACTCCAGCCTAGGTGACAGTGACCCTGTCTCTAAAATAATAATAATAATAATAAACCATAAAGACTATTTGGCTCTTTCCCAACTTACTGAATTAGATATTCTACAGATGGGTTCTGGAGATCAGCATTTTAACACACCCTCCAAAATTTGAGAATCTGAAGTTGCTACTCTGGAATTGTGAGGAACAAGTTCTATTACCATGTAGCTCTTCTTATGGTTTCTTTCCGTGGGTGATGAAATGCTAAGCGTGCATAAACTCTTCTCTTTCTCCATCTTGCTCCATCAAACAATATAGATGAATCTTATCCATCTATACAGAAAAAGACTCTGATTCTATCTTGAGTGATCATCATAGCCTGGACAAGTTTGGAAATTTGGAGAAAGGGATAGGGAGAATACCTTCTGTGATGTGAAGGAATAGATACTTATATGGTAAATAACCATGAAGAATCTGCTGCTGTACAAACTAATTTGTACAGTCAGCCAGCACAGAAATATCAGATATCCACATAGCAGCAGGCCACACCATTCACTTGTCTATTTATGCAACTGACAAAAGGAGAATCATTTAAATAAAAGTTATGAAAAATCCAGAGATAAGGAAATTCCTGTGTATATTTTTATTACAACACTTACTAGGGGTGTGTGTGTGTGTGTGTGTGTGTGTGTGTGTGTGTGTTGGTTGGTTGGTCTATTCCCAGTGACGTGAACTCCTTGCATCTTGAGTCCAGGGTCTGTCTTAATGATCTGAGTACCCATCTCAGCTAGCAGTATCAATTTTTATCCACTCACCCAAATTCTTAGGAATCTTCCTCACTCTTCTCTTTCTCTCACAGTTTACAACCCACCTCCCACTTCAGCAAGCTCTGTCAGCTCTACTTTCAAAATTCATACTGATTCTGACCAGTGTCAACACCTCCACTCCCATCACCCTATTTCAGCCATCATCGTCTTCCACCGGGATTAATGGAAAAGCCCCTTACTCCATCTCTGATACTAGTCTCAAATCGTGTCATCATTTCTTCACAAAGCAACCCACATCTCCTTGTTAAGCATGGACCAGATTCCTCTGCTCTCCCGCTCGGAATCTTCCTGTGGTTTCTCTCACACTCGGAATAAAATCCAGAGGTTTGCCTGAGGTCTACAAGGCCCCACAGGATCCATTTGCTTTCTCAACCTTATCTCCCCGTCGAAATATCACACTTGCTCCCCTTCCTTTTATTTCTGGCAATACCAAGGCTATTATCATCTGAGGCCAGTTGCCCTTGCTGTTCATTCCACCTGGAACACCGGAGCCTCATGCCTCATTCTTGCCTCCTTAAGGCCTGTTTTCAAATTTCACTTTCCAGAGAAACTTTCCTTACCACATCCTCAAAATAGCTTTCTTCCTCTCCCTGCCTCCAGGCAATCTCTAGTCCTTCTGGGACTTATTTTTCTTCTTTGTATTACCAGTACCTGAAATTATATCTGCATTTTGTACTGTTTATGCCCTCCACTAGAATAGAAGCCCCACAGGGTAGGAACTTGGTCCTATTTACCTCTGAAACTCCATGCCCAGAGCAATGCCAGCCATGCCATAGTAATCAACAAAACCTTATAGAATGTCTAATGCCCAGCGCTGATACATGACCAGAGCTTCATATATCTATGTTGAGGGGCTAAATGAATGAATATTAGAAGCTTTGTTTTTCTGGTTGCAAATATTCCCCTTGAGCAGAATGTACTTCGTACAGGTGGCCATTCTAGCCTAGTCCTGAATTCTATTTCCTTGACCATATTCTCCCATGGGAAGATTTATTTTCTCCTGTTTGAATGAAGGAAGTCAAGGAGCAGTCTAGTTCTTGTTAATTAAAAAAACATTTGGGATCTATTTCATCCTGTAATCAAATTAATTTGCCCAACAGAAGGATACAGGGTGACATTCAAGTTACCATGAAGCAAGTCAATATGAGCGATAAAACAACAGAGAGTTAATAATGGGCAATTCTCTACTTTTTTCTATCTTACTCTTCTCCAGTGAGGACCTAAATATTCTAAAACAATCCACCTGTTTTGGTATTCTCTTTGCTTTAATTTCAGATTCCTCATGAGATTACCAGGGGACACTGAATTAGGTTTTAGACACAAGCTGTCTTACTGTCATATTTCTAAACAGAAAGTCTTTATGGAACAAAAACAGTAGAACATGTTGCTGGAAAGCTAGCACTTTGGTCTCATGGAACAGTGTCTTTCTATTAGTACCTTAAAAAGTATCCTCAAAATATCATCTGCTTTCATAGGAAGAGAAGTATACCCTCTGATAATGTTATCCAAAATGTTTTGGAAACTGACATTAATGATGAATGCAAAATAAAATCATACAATTGCCTTATGTTACAGTTTCTTCCCCACCTTAGAATCAGTCTGTGGAGAATTTCAATTTGTAGACAACTGCTTCCCACATGTGAATTATAGTTAAATTATACCAGTGATGTCACTGATGTGGAATAAAAAGTGCTGTGAATTTTAGTGATCGCAATTTCACCACAGCTGTGAGCAATGTGTTCCATAAAGACTGGTATAATTCTCCCAGGAGTCATGTTAAAACCTCACTCTTGCAACTCGTAAGCAACTAATGCTTAAAATGTATGCAAAAGACATTTACCCACAAGGTCGGTATTTTATGTATTTCCTAGTTAACAAGTTTTAAAAAGTTCTTGTATTATTATATCCATTAAACATTAGGCTAAAGTCCAGCGTATGCTATGTAAATAAGCAAGTCTGCAAATTAAAGTAAGAGAGTGATCAAATACAATAAAGGTGATTTTCTGCTTTGAAATAAAAGCATAAGCACACGATGCCTTTGAACTTTAAATATTGAAGAAAAATAGCCTGGGTCAAAGGTAGAACGAGATTTTTCTTAAAGAGCTTTAGGACTGCCTACTCTTATTTTGGTTGGATTAAAGCAAATCGTTTGCATTACTGTAACCTGGGTCAGAGCTGGCCTGCGGGGATGGCTGTGTGCCCAGCAGACCCGCTCCACCAGGGAGCTGCCATGGTGGCCCTATCCACAGGTGTCCCATGGAGCACAGTCCTCTCCATGGGGGGTCTCAATGAGTCACCATTGAATTTTCATTGAAGAGAGAAAGTTTCCCAAAAGAAAAACAACAACTGGCAACTAAAAATAAGCAACTGTATTTAGTGTGGAGAAAGTGAAATTATTTCTTTTTTAAAAAAATTTTATTATTTTTTTAAATTTTATTTTATTATTATTATACTTTAAGTTCCAGGGTACATGTGCACAATGTGCAGGTTTGTTACATATGTATACTTGTGCCATGTGGGTGTGCTGCACCCATCAACTCGTCAGAACCCATTAACTCATCATTTACATCAGGTATAACTCCCAATGCCCTCCCTCCCCCCTCCCCCTTCCCCATAATTGGCCCCGGTGTGTGATGTTTCCCTTCCTGAGTCCAAGTGATCTCATTGTTCAATTCCCACCTAAGAGTGAGAACGAAATTATTTCTCATATCCAGAATCCTTTACCTTTTTGCCCAAATCTGATGTGGTATGACTCTTAACAGATTACAGTCTTTGTCTAAGACATCTGTCTGGGTCCTTCTTGTTCACATTTTGCAAAAGGAGTATTTATTCCAGTCATTGAAAAAATAGAGACTCTTGGGTTGAGATTGTGTGGGGGAAAAAAGGGTTATTTGGGACAACAGTTGATAAAAAGGTTATCATGAGTGAACATGGATAATGCCTTTGCTATGTGTCCCTACTATTATGAGCACTGGAAATGCAGAAATTATTTCTAAGTTATTTATCACCATACTCCCTGAACCTAGCTAAGTGTCTAGTGCCTAGAACATTGTACATGCTCAAGAGGTAGGGGTGTGTGTGTGTGTGTTTGTGTGTGTGTGTGTTGAAATGAGTAAAGGGAGAAAGGAAAAACTTAAAAGAGGGAAAATAACCGTGATACTGAGTATGAGGTCTAGATAGTGATAATATGGCCATTTTCAGAGGAACATGTAGATCCCCAAGCTTGAAGAACTAGGCTGTTGAACAAAGAACAAATCAGTGTGGATGTTAAGAACTAAGATGGTGAACTCTGCCAGGACAGTGGGTGCCTTTCTAAAAAGTCTCAATAGTGTGGAAACAGGGCTTCCCGACAGCTTATGGAAACAAATCCTCAATGGACGTATTTGCTCCTGTGGCAAGTCCCTCTCAGTAACACCTGACTCACTGGCCAGTGCTCTCTTTCCTTGCAACACTCCCTCCTCCTGCTCTTCCCACTGGAGTGTACATGAATCTTAAGAGCAAGTGGATCAGTCTCTAGGCCGGGAAGACATAGAAAGGTTTCCAAAGACACTTCATTTACAATCAGGAAGTCTCTCAGACGTCAAGCTATTTTGGCTTAATTAAGAAAAAAGATCCTTGACAGCTACAAGTGGAAAGTTCTTGGGATGGGACGGCCTTTAATAGCCCCAGACTTGGCAATGTTCTAAGAAGAAATCCTGCCAGTTCTTAATTTTAAAACTAAGGCTATATTTATGCAACACTTAAACAACTGGTTAATTCAGTGAAACTATTGCCCCAATTTAATTTGACGACATGTAAATGAACAGACCTTTGATTAACTAATTCACCTTCCAACTACTTGTCAAGATCTTCCAAAAGTGGGCTGATTTCTATTGCACACAGTGGAGATTTATGATATCATTAAAGAGCTAAGGTTCAGTGACTTTAAACTATGCTTGAATTATAACTTAAAACAATGTCTTTCATTAATAATGGCAGGGATATGAAGATTTGCTTTCAAACTTAGTGTAACATTTCTGGCTTTTAAGTTTTAGTGACATATTTATCAAGGGCAACTAGGTGCTGAGTGCTCAAATGCACCTGTAATCATGCTTTTATCTTATGTTCAGAAAACTATAGCAGCCTTATTTTTTTTCTACATTTGGTGACACTAATCTCTTTCCTCCAATCTGTTTTATACTACTAAGGAAATCTCCTTAAATATTATTTCATAGTTTTCCTCCTCAGAAAACTTCAACATTATGTACGTATACATATCTCATTATACCCAATATAATTGAACCTATAAAAATAATAAAAATATGAATAGGTATACACCAGAGTGATGCATATGGAAGCGTTTTAAAGATTCTTGTTTATTATCTGTGTTTTATTTTCTGCAATGTGTATTGCCTATGTAAAATAAGTTCATTTCCTTTTTTTTTTTTTGAAGATTCAATAACTCAATTTTCTTGATTTTAAAAAAAGAAAAAGGTGGAAAGCATATATGAGTGTAGAAATGATCAAAATATAATGGTAATCACTATTAATGTAAGTAGACTAAACTTTCTGGTTAAAAACAGATGTCATATTGGATTTAAAAACAAATAAAATACAAAAATCAAGTTGCATTGTGTTTACAGGATATATACTTAAAACTTCTGGATAAAGATTTAAAGCCAAAAGACAGACAAACTTTGTTTACCACTCATTGATAAACCAAAGAAAGTTAGTGTAGTCATTTTATTATCAGAAAAAGTAAACTTTAAGAGGCATTCCTAGAGATAAGGAATTCAACCACTGTTAAGACATAATAGTGCTATTCTTATATGCACCTAATAATATAGTCTCTGGGTGTAGCCAGAGATTTTATACTACATCTCTCAGTAACTGATAAATCAAGCAGAAAAAAACATCAACAATTCCATAGAAGATTTAAACAGTACAATTAACAAATTTGATCTGTGTAACATTCAGAGAACATCATACTCCACAATTGGGGTATAAATATTCTTTTCAAACACAGGAAAAACTTTATGAAAGTTGACTACATTCTAGGGCATAAAGATATATTCAACAAATATTAAGCCATTGATAACCATATAGCTCACATTTCTTAAATACCACCCAAGGAAGTAAAAAATCAATCTAGGCATACTTCTAGGAAGAAAAAGACAAATATCTGAAAACTTAAAACTACATTTTCAAATAACTGATAGGTTAAAAGAAAGAAATCATAATTGAAATGTTAAGTATTTAAAACTAAATAATAACAAAAATATGTTACAAAACCTGTGGGTTGAAAGTAAAGCAAATTTTGGAATGAATTTCACAGCCTTAAATATTTTAATTATACAACAATGCTCAGAGTTAATGAGCCAGACTGTTTATCCTAGAAAACCAAGGTTAATTTAAGAGAAAATTAATTAATTTAATTTACTGCATTAATAGGTTAAAGGAGAAGTGCTTAATTATATTAATAAATACAGAAAGAACATTTGGTAAATTCAATATTTATTAATGATAAAAATATCTTAACAGGCTAGGATAAAAGGGAATTTCCCAAATCTGAAAAAGGTCATATCCAGAAGTATATTATAAATGTCATACTTGGTATGAAATATAGGAAACATTCTCTTTATAATCCAGAACAAGACGAATATGCTCATTATCAGAATTTCTAACCAGCTTAAAAGAGTTTTGCAAATGTATTTGATGCCAAAATCTATATATATAATTCAATTGTATATCCACATGCCTGTAACAATCAAGAAATGTAATTAAAATAAAACAAACCAAAAAAACTTTTTTCTAATAGCTCTTAAATCAACAATAAAAATAATAACCACCACGAACAACAAAAGAACTATTAAAATATACTAATGTCCTTTATTGAGAAAATTATAACATTTTGTTGTAAGATATTAAGTAATATTTAAATAAATAGAGACATATACAGGTTGAGCATCCCTAATTGAAAGTCCAAAATCTGAAGTGCTTCAGAATCCTAAACACTTTGAACACTGACATAATGCCACAGATGGAGAAATTTTACACCTGACGTCATGTGACAGATCGCCATCAAAATGTAGTCAAAACTTTGTTTCATGCACAAAATGATTCAAAATATTGTATAAAATTACTTCAGGCTAATTTTATACAATTATATATATGTGTGTATAAGGTATATATAAAATGTATATAAATTTTGTGTTTAGATTTGGTTTTCATCCCAAGATGTCTCATTATATATATTCAAGTATCTCAAAATTCAAAAAAATCCAAACGCTTCCGGTCCCAAACAGTCTGGATAAGAGATGCACAATCTATATACCATGTTCTCAGGCTGTATATTATAAAGAAGTGAATTCTCTCAACTTTGATCTAAAAATTCAAATTAATTTCATCCTGGTTTTTCATGGAATTGGACAAACTAACTCTACAGTTTGTGTCGATGAACAGAGATGATCCATGTGCCACTTGCCCAATCAGATATTGTGACAGTGTGGTGTTGTCATAGTGAAAACAAAATAGAACAGTAGGACCAAATAAAGAACCTAGACAGAGATCCTTTCCTATTTGGTATTTGGCTTTTGAAAGAATAGACATTGCCAATTAGTGGGAAAAGAAAAAAACAATGTAATTAACGATGCTGGAAAAAGTGATGACCCCTGAGGATGAAAAGTGAAATTGTAGCCTTATCTCATCTCACACTCAAAAATCAATCCCGGCCTGGCACAGTGGCGCACGCCTGTAATCCCAGCACTTTGGGAGGACAAGGCGGGCTGAGACGAGTGGATCACTTGAGCTCAGGAGTTTGGGACCAGCCTGGGCAACATGGCGAAACCTTGACTCTCTCAAAAATACAAAAATGAGCCAGGCATGGTGGCGTGCACCTGTCGTCTCAGCTACCTGGGAGGCCGAGGTGGAAGGATCACCTGAGCCCGGGAGGCAGAGGTTGCAGTGACCTGAGATAGCACCACTGCACTGCAGCCTGGGCAACAGAGCAAGACTGTCTCAAATTAATTTATTAATCATTTCTGTTCAGAAAAAAATACACTGTTTCAGGAAATACACACACACACACACACACACACACAGAGAGAGAGAGAGAGAGAGAGAGAGAGAGAGAGAGTAAAAGATAAGCCAGGGACTGGGAGAGGATATTTCCAACACATGTCACTGAAAAATGTTTGCTAACTAGTATATACAAAGAACTCCTATGATTTAAAAGGGGAGAAAATCTAACAAAAGCTAATAGAGAAATTGGCAAAAGGCATGAATAAACATTTCACAGAAAAGGAAATCGGACAAGTCCATAAGCATATGATAAGATGATAAACATCATTAGTAATGAAGTAAAATGTAATTTAAGGCTGGGCGCGGTGGCTCACGCCTGTAATCCCAGCACTTTGGGAGGCCGAGGCGGGCGGATCACGAGGTCAGGAGATCAAGACCATCCTGGCTAACACGGTGAAACCCCGTCTCTACTAAAAATACCAAAAACTAGCCGGGCGTGGTGGTGGCGCCTGTAGTCCCAGCTACTCAGGAGGCTGAGGCAGGAGAAGGGCGTGAACCCGGGAGGCGGAGCTTGTAGTGAGCCGAGATCGCGCCACTGCACTCCAGCCTGGGCGACAGAGCGAGACTCCGTCTCAAAAAAAAAAAAATGTAATTTAATATATGTACATGTTAAATCACAATGAGGTATTTTATTATGCAACAAATTGGCAAAGATTTTCAAAGTCAGAAAATATCAAGTGTTTACAAGGATATAGGACAGAGGTTGGCTAACTTTCTGTAAAGGGTCAGATAGTAATTATTATTATTTTTTTTTTTTTTTTTTTTTTTTTTTTTTTTTGGAGACGGAGTCTTGCTCTGTCACCCAGGCTGGAGTGCAGTGGCTGGATCTCAGCTCACTGCAAGCTCCGCCTCCCGGGTTTACGCCATTCTCCTGCCTCAGCCTCCCGAGTAGCTGGGACTACAGGCGCCCGCCACCTCGCCCGGCTAGTTTTTTGTATTTTTTAGTAGAGACGGGGTTTCACCGTGTTAGCCGGGATCGTCTCTCGATCTCCTGACCTCGTGATCCGCCCATCTCGGCCTCCCAAAGTGCTGGGATTACAGGCTTGAGCCACCGCGCCCGGCCCAGATAGTAATTATTTTAGGATTTGCATAAATTTTCTCTTAACTACTTGACTGTGCTGTTGTATTACAAAAGCAGCTGCACACAATATCTAACCAAATGAACATAATTTTCTTCCAATAAACCTTTATTGACAAAAACAGGCAGCAAACTTGATTGGGCTCATGAGCTGAGATTTGCTGATCTCTGATGTGGAGGAAAAGAGAAATCACATGGGAGTATAAATTGGTATAAATCTTGGAAATAATGTTTGAAAATAGTTTATGTACAATGTATCCTGGCATGTACTATACAGGATCTCCAGCATATGTACACCAAAGGAATGTACAAGAATGTTCATGGCAGTTTGCTTATAATAACAAAATAACAGAACAACTTGTTTTAGCCTATTCAGGGTGCTATAATAATATATCATAAATTGGGTAGCTTGTGTGCAACAGGAAATTTATTTCTCACAGTTCTGGAGGCTGGGAAGTCAAAGATCAAGGTGCCAGCAGATTCAGTGTCTGATAAAGGCCTGTTCACAGACAGCACCTTCTCACTGTGTCCTCACTTGGCAAAGGGTGGGAGTCTCTTTTGGATCTTCTTTATAAGGGCACTATCCCATTTATGAGGGCTCTTCCCATGTGACCTACTCCCCTCTCAAAGGCCTCACCTCCTTGTATCACTACATTGGTTATACACATTCAGATTATAGCATGATATGGTTAGGCTTTGTGTTCCCACCCAAATTTCATCTTGAATTATAATTCCCATAATCCACACTTGTCAAGAGAGAGACCAGGTGGAGGTAATTAAATCATGGGAGACCATTCCCCCGTGCTGTTCTTGTGATAGTGAGTGAGTTCTCACGAGACCTGATGGTTTTATAAGGAGCTCTTCCCCCTTCACTCAGCACTTCTCCTTCCTGCTGCTGTGTGAAGAAGGTGCCTTGCTTCTCTCTAGCCTTCCGCCATGGTTGTAAGTTTACTGAGGCCTCCTCATCCGTGCAGAACTGAAAGTCAGGTAAACTTCTTTCCTTTATAAATTACCCAGTCTCAGGTGTATGTCTTTATTGGCAGAGTGAGAATGGACTAATACATAGCATAACTCACATTATATAATCAATAACATAGATAAATGTATTTTGTAATGTTGATACAAAGAAATGCTATGCAATAGAGCTAGAAGCAGTAACCTGGATGCATCTGAAAAACATAGTATTAAAAAAAGGAGTGATCACCAAGGAATATGTACAGTATGAACCTATTTGAATAAAGTGCAGATAAACAGACAATACTAAAATACATATATATGTGTGTATATGTGTGTGTGTATGTGTATGTGTGTGTGTGTGTGTATGTGTACATATATATTTATATCACTTGAGTCGCATGCTATGTGACCACACTAAATTGGGAAGCAAGACAATAATTAATACAAACTTTAAGAATGTGTTCACCTATTGAGGGAAGGACAGACTGAGATCTGGGAAGGCCAAACAAGGGCTTCTAAAATACTGGGAATGTTCTCTTTCTCAGTCAAGTTAGTAGACCTTTAGTTGTTGGTTTCATTTTATTCCTTAAATGCCAAGTATATATTTTATATATTCTTGTATATGTGATATTTCATAACAATATATCAATTCAGCTACAATCTGAAATCAAATTGGATTATGTTTCAGGAAGATCACTCTGGTAGAGGTATTTGGGACTAACCAGAAGAAGAAGAAAGTAGTGTCAGGAAGACTAGGTTAGGAGAATGTTATAGTATTTCCTGCATAAGGAGTGGTAGTTGTGTAATTTGAGAAAAGGGAGTGCATTTAGTAAAAGTTTTGAGGTAAGGATGTAAAGATATTATGTAGAGGTGATGGTAAGGCTAGATAAGCCTAGGAAATTATTGTTGTTGTTGTTGTTGTTGTTAACAATTTGGACTTTTTTTAAATAGTTTTTGAGTGCTTAAGGAAAATATTTCAGAAAATGAGGGGAAAAAGCTATTGGAGAACTTTAGAATGATCTAACCAAGTAATTATGCCCCCAGAGGAGCCTAAATGAAATGTTTACTTGAATGAACACAAAACAGAAGAAACAAAACAAAGTTTTGTTGTAGCAATTCCCAAGGAAAGTTGAAGAGAAATTATTTTGATATAAAATAATGAAAGAATGGGTCACATTAATATTATTTAATGAATAAAGACCAAATGCATGGTACCATGCAATTAGTAGCTACATAGAACATGAAAAGGTAGGGAGAAATGCTATCAACTTACCATGGTGGCTAAGCCCTAGGTTCAAATCCTAAGTGATCTTTGGCAATGATTTGAGAATTTCTAAGGCTCGGTTTCCAACCTGTAGAACAGATATAATATTTCAGACGGTTTTTTGTGAGACTTAGTGTTTTGAATGTGCTCACTATATTGCATAGCATACAATCAAAATATAAGTGACAACAAAAATACAATGATTTTACATAATTAGCAACAATTGTGCCATTAGAAGAATAACTGTTAGGTTTCTTTTTCTAATATCATTTTGGTTTGTTTCCAGATTTTTTGCAAGTGGAACTGTCAGCCACCTGGCTTTTCTGCTTTGTTTTGCTGATATTGCTCTCTTCCTCTGTCACTTTAGCGAAACATTGGCTAAAATGTTGAATTCGTTTTATCTCATGCCTTGATACATTTCCTTATCTTTCAATTACTTTTGAAAGGGTAAATTCACTTAGTAAGGCTGGTTATAATTTCACAGAAAATGCCTTTCACTCCTGTGACAGGGGCATATTTTTGGGAAAAATAAAAAATAAGTATACACCTTACTTCTAACCATCTGCAAGAGAAAAATGAGTAGAAACGGGGTGTACATGCACTTAAATTTTGCTACTCCAGCTTCCTTTTCCTGTAGGAAACTCAGTTATAGTTAAAAAAAAAAAAAAAAAAAAAAGAATAGAGGAAAAGAAGGAAATGGAAAGCTCTTGGGGGAAGGAAGAATGTCACTGTTTGGAGTGAATAACTTAAATCAGCTACTGATACAGCTTAAGTTGAAGTTGTCGTTGCATTTCCTGTTTTATTTTTTATAGGGTACATTCAACCTTTAAGTTCAAAACTTACTTTTTTCCATTTAACAGTAAAAACTGTAAAGTCGTGTCTTAACTATATGAATGGGGATTACTTTAGAATTTTTAAAATAGGCGTTGCTTTGGGAGAAAAACACATATAGTCTTCAAAAACTTAAAATATTACCTTTAAATTATTAATTATATTTACGGAGATAATATTTCAGTCTTACTTGACTTTTGAATTAGATTGTTTAACACTTGGGGATATACACAGCTACTATAAGAAATTAACTTTAGAAATATTTTAAAAGAAAATTGGAAAAAGAAAGAAAACGAAAATTTGGCTTCTCTCTGAAAACCTAAATCTCTCAAGTCGTTTTCTCAAACTGATCCAGCAGGTAATATGTTGATTGCCATATTTGTAATATTTTGTTTTTTACTTTTATATTTAATATATATTTTTTAAGACAGGGTCTCATTCTGTCGCTGAGGTTAATGTATAGTGGTGAGGTCATAGCTCACTGAAGTGATCATCCCTCCTCAGCTTCCTCAGTTGCGTGTGACCACACCTGGCTAGTCATATTTTAATAGTAAGTTATAAATCACCAAACTAATATCTATATAGTGTTTAGTTATAGGTAGTTTTGCTATGTTTTATAAAAGAAGAAAAGTTAGGTTTTCCTAAAGATATAGCCAGTCTTTTTCTTTTTTGGGGGGTTGGTGGGGGTGAGCTAATCACTTCTATTTATAATTTGTTTTCCTTCACTTGCACTTCTTATGTAAGTTTTCAGATGTCAACCTAAGTAAATACTGAAAAAAAAGAAAAATCAAATACATGCGCATGGAAAATCAGAATCATTCTTATCAAGAAACTCATTCATTAGAAAAATTTGAAAATGGTTTCCTACCACTTCCTTCAAAACTAGGAGAAAATAAGTGGTGACCAAAACCTTAAGACTAAAAGCATGGATAAATTCAATTAGCAATTAAAATTTATTTTCAGCTTGGTAAAATCTAGTCAAAGTAAGTTATAGACTCTTAAACAAAGTAAATTATTTTAATACACATTTTGCATTTTGCCAGTCACGTAGACAGGAGCCAACCTCAATGTCATTTTGGTGGGATATGAATCAGGTAGTTACAGTGCTCACAGCTCTTTCTGTTGTGACATGAGATGTAGTGAGCCATGTACTGAGTTGTAATCCCTGTTTACTCAGGCTATTTACTATCTCCCAATGATAAAGGATGCAGTAATACCCAAGATGGGCAGAAAAACCCAGGAGTGTGAGTGAATAAAACCAAACATGAGATGTAGGCCCAGACTTACTAACCCCACAGCAATAAAAGGATGATGACAGAGTCTAGACTTTACTCTCCAAGCCTGATAAATAATTATAATGGCCAGTACTTTTCAGTGTTTGCTATACCCTAGACCTGGAGTCTGCTACCCCTGGGCCATGGACAGGTATCAGCCTGAGGCCTGTTGGCAGCCGGGCCACACAGCAGTAGGTGAGTGGCAGCTGATGGAGCATTACCACCTGAGTTCTACCTCCTGTCAGATCAACCTTGGCATTAGATTCTCATAGGAGTTTGAATCCTATTGGGAACTGCGCATGCGAGGGATCTAGGTTGCATGCCCCTTATGAAAATCTAACTAATGCCTGATGATCTGAGGTGGAACAGTTTCATCCCAAAACTACTTCCTCGCTTCCTGTCCTTGTAAAAATTGTCTTTCATCAAACCAGTCCCTGGTGCCAAAATGGTTGGGACCACTGCCCTAGACACTTGACTAAGAACTTCTGTTTTTTTTTTTGTTTGTTTTAGATGGAGTCTCGCTCTGTCACCCAGGCTGGAGTGCAGTGACGTCATGATCTCTGCTCACTGCAATCTCCACCTCCCAGGTTCAAGCAATTCTCCCGCCTCAGCCTCCCGAGTAGCTGGGATTACAGGCACGCACCGCTACCACCCGGGTAATTTTTTTGTATTTTTAGTAGAGACGTGGTTTCACCATATTGGCCAGGCTGGTCTCAAACTTCTGACCTTGTAATCCACCCTCCTCCGCCTCCCAAAGTGCTGGGATTACAAGCGTGAGTCACCACACCCAGCCAAGAACTTCATATAACTTATATCATGTCTTGTTCTTCTTGATAATATTATATAGTAATTACTCGTATTGTCATCATTCCATCGATGGGGAAACTGAGGCCAAGTGAAGCTAAATAAATTTGCTTAAAGTTACAAGCTAAGTAAATGAAAGAGCTAGCTTTTGAACTTAGAAGCAATACTTTATTTCTTTATTTATTTTTCCATAAGTTATTGGGGTACAGGTGGTATTTGGCTACGTGAGTAAGTTCTTTAGTGGTGATTTGTGAGACTTTGGTACACTCATCACCCAAGTAGTATACACTGCACCATATTTGTAGTCTCTTATCCCTTGCTCACCTCCCCATCTTCCCCCCACATCCCCAACATCCATTTTATCATTCTTATGCCTTTGTGTAACTCATAGCTTAGCTCCCACATAGCAGTGAGAACATACGATGTACTGTTTTCATTCCTGGGTTACTTCACTTAGAATGATAGTCTCCAGTCTCATCCAGGTCACTGCAAATGTTGTTAATTCATTCCGTTTTATGGCTGAGTAGTATTCCATCATATATGATATAACACACACACACACACACACACACACATATATATATATATATGTGTGTATATATCACAGTTTCTTTATCCTCTTGATCCTCTCGTTGATTGATGGGCTTTTGGGTTGGTTCCACGATTTTCCTATTGTAAATTGTACCACTATAAACATGCGCGTGCAAGTAGCTTTTTCAAATAATGACTCCTTTTCCTCTGGGTAGATACCCAGTAGTGGAATTGCTGAATCAAATGGTAGTTCCACTTTTAGTTCTTTAAGGAATCTTCACACTCTTTTCCATAGTGGCTGTACTAGTTTACATTCCCACCAGCAGTGTAGAAGTGTTCCGTGATCATCGCATCAATGCCAACATCTACTGTTTTTTGATTATGACCATTCTTGCAGGAGTAAGGTGGTATATTGTGGTTTTGATTTGCATTTCCCTGATCATTAGTGATGTTGCTCATTTTTTCATGTGTTTGTTGGCCATTTGTATATCTTCTTTTGAAAATTGTCTATTCTTGTCCTTAGCCCACTTTTTGATGGGATTGTTTTTTCTTACCGATTTGTGTGAGTTTGTTATAGATTCTGGATATTAATCCTTTGTCAGATGTATAGATTGTGAAGATTTTCTCTTGCTCTGTGGGTCATCTGTTTACTCTGCTGACTGCTCCTTTTGCCATGTAAAAGCTCTTTAGTTTAATTAATTCCCAGCTATTTCTCTTCATTTTTATTGCATTTGCTTTTGGGTTTCGGTCATGAAATCCTTTCCTAAGCCAATGTTTAGAAGTATTTTTCCAATGTTATCTTTTAGAATTTTTATGGTTTCAGGGCTTGGAAGTCTTTAATCCATCCTGAGTTGATTTTTGTCTAATGTGAGAGATGAGGATCCAGTTTCTTTTTCCTACATATGGGTAGCCAATTATCCCAGCACTATTTGTTGAAAAGGGTGTCCTTTACCCACTTTATGTTTTTGTTTGCTTTGTGGAAGATCAGTTGGCTGTAAGCATGTAGGTTTATTTCTGGGTTCTCTATTCTATTCCATTGTTCTATGTGCCTATTTTTATACAAATACCATGCTGTTTTGGTGACTGTGGCCTTATATTGTAGTTTGAAATCAGGTAGTGTGATGCCTCCAGATTTGTTCTTTGTGCTTAGTCTTACTTTGGCTATGTGGGTTCTTTTTTGTTTCCATATTAATTTTAGAATTGCTTTTTCTAATTTTGTGAAGAATGATGGTGGTATTTTGATGGGGAATGCATTGCTTTTGGCAATATGGTCGTTTTCACAATATTGATTCTACCCATCCATGAGCGTGGGATGTGTTTCCATTTGTTTATGTTGTCTATGATTTCTTTCAGGAGTATTCTGCAATTTTCCTCGTAGAGGGTCTTTCAACTTCCTTGTTATGTATATTCCTAAGTATTTTATTTTATTTTATTTTTAATTTATTTTATTGTATTTTATTTTTGTAGCTATTGTAAAAGGCGTTGAATTCTTGATTTGATTCTCTGCTTGGTCGCTGTTGGTGTGTAAAAGAGCTACTGATTTGTGTACATTGATCTTGGATTCGGAAACTTTGCTGAATTCTTTTATCAGTTGTAGGAGCTTTCTGGAGGAGTCCTTAGGGAGTTCAAGGTAAATGGTCATATTGTCAGCAAACAGTGACAGTTTGACTTCCTCTTTACCAATTTGGATGTCCTTTATTTCTTTCTCTTATCTGATTGCTACAGCTAGGACTCCTAGTAACATGTTGAATAGGAGTGGTGGGAGTGGGCATCCTTGTCTTATTCCAGTTCTCAAAGGGAATGCTTTAATCTTTTCCCTGTTCTTTATGTTGGCTATAGGTTTGTCATAGATGGCTTTTATTACATTAAGGTATGTCCCTTGTATGCCGATTTTGCTGAGAGTTTTAATCATAAAAGGATACTGGATTTTGTCAAACGTTTTTTTCTGCATCTATTGAGATGATCATGTGATTTTTAAAAAAATTATGTTTATGTGGTGTATCATGTTTACTGAATTGCATATGTCAAACCATCCCTGCACCCTTGGTATGAAGCCCACTTGATCATGGTGTATTATCTTTTTGATATGTTATTGGACTCAGTTAGCTAGTATTTTGTTAAGGATTTTAGCATCAATGTTTATCAAGGATATCAGTCAGTAGTTTTTTTTTTAATTATT
This sequence comes from Macaca mulatta, assembly GCF_049350105.2. NCBI lineage: Eukaryota > Metazoa > Chordata > Mammalia > Primates > Cercopithecidae > Macaca > Macaca mulatta. Next base: position 66,171,517 of record NC_133416.1, read on the forward strand.
ATACTTTAAGTTCTAGGGTATGTGTGCACAATGTACAGGTTTGTTACATATGTATACATGTGCCATGTTGGTGTGCTGCACCCATTAACTTGTCGTTTACATTAGGTATATCTCCTAATGCTATCCCTCCCCCTCCCCCCACCTCACAGCAGGCCCCGATGTGTGATGTTCCCCACCCTGAGTCCAAGTGTTCTCATTGTTTAATTCCCACCTATGAGTGAGAACATGCGGTGTTTGTTTTTCTGTCCTTGTGATAGTTTGCTCAGAATGATGGTTTCCAGCTTCATCCATGTCCCTAGAAAGGACATTAACTCATTCTTTTTTATGGCTGCATAGTATTCCACGGTGTATATGTGCCATATTTTCTTAATCCAGTCTATCATTGATGGACATTGGGTTGGTTCCAAGTCTTTGCTATTGTGAATAGTGCCACAGTAAATATACATGTGCATATTTTTATAGAGCCTGATTCATAATCCTTTGGGTATATGCCCAGTAATGGGATGGCTGGATCAAATGGCATTTCTAGTTCTAGATCCTTGAGGAATTGCCACACTGTCTTCCACAATGATTGAAGTAGTTTACAGTCCCACCAACAGTGTAAAAGTGTTCCTATTTCTCCACATCCTCTCCAGCACCTGTTGTTTCCTGACTTTTTAATGATCACCATTCTGACTGGTGTGAGATGGTATCTCATTGTGGTTTTGATTTGCATTTCTCTGATGGCCAGTGATGATGAGCATTTTTTCATGTGTCTGTTGGCTGCATAAATGTCTTCTTTTGAGAAGTGTCTGTTCATATCCTTTGCCCACTTTTTGATAGGGTTGTTTGATTTTTTTTTTCTTGTAAATTTGTTTAAGTTCCTTGTAAATTCTGAATATTAGCCCTTTGTCAGATGGGTAGATTGCAAATATTTTCTCCCATTCTGTAGGTTGCCTATTCACTCTTATGGTAGTTTCTTTTGCTGTGCAAAAGCTCTTTAGTTTACTTAGATCCGATTTGTCAATTTTGACTTTTGTTGTCATTACTTTTCGTGTTTTAGTCATGAAGTACTTGCCCATGCCTATGTCCTGAATGGTATTGCCTAGGTTTTCTCCTAGGGTTTTTATGGTTTTAGGTCTAACATTTAAGTTTTTAATCCATCTTGAATTAATTTTTGTATAAGGTATAAGGAAGGGATCCAGTTTCAACTTTCTACATATGGCTAGCCGGTTTTCCCAGCACCATTTATTAAATAGGGAATCCTTTCCCCATTTCTTGTTTTTGTCAGGTTTGTCAAAGATCAGATGGTTGTAGATGTGTGGTATTATTTCCAAGGGCTCCATTTGGTTCCATTGGTCTATGTCTCTGTTTTGGTACCAGTACCATGCTGTTTTGGTTACTGTACCTTTGTAGTATAGTTTGAAGTCAGGTAGCATGATGCCTCCAGCTTTGTTCTTTTTGCTTAGGATTGTCTTGGCAATGGGGGCTCTTTTTTGGTTCCATATGAACTTGAAAGTAGTTTTTTTTTTTTTTTGGTTATGTCCTTTCCTGGTTTTGGTTTTTGGGTGATACTGGCTTCATAAAATGAATCACGGAGGGTTCTTTCTTTCTCTATCTTATGAAATAGTGTCAAAAGGGTTGTTACCAATTCTTCTGTGAGTGTCTAGTAGAATTCTGCTGTGAATCCATCTGGTCCTGGACCTTTTTTTGTTGGTAATTTTTTAATTGCCATTTTAATCTTGTTGCTTGTTATTGTTTTGTTCAGGGTACTAATTATTCCTGATTTAAGGTAGGAGGATTGTATTTTTCCAGGAATTTATCCATCTCTTCTAGGTTTTCTAGTTTATGTACATAAAGTTGTTCATAGTAGCCTTGAATGATCTTTTGTATTTCAGTAGTGTCAGTTGTCATATCTCCTGTTTCACTTCTTAGTACGGTTATTTGGATTTTCTCTCTTCTTTTCTTGGCTAATCTTGCTAATGATCTATCAATTTTATTTATCTTTTCAAAGAACTAGTTTTTTTTTTTTCTGAGACAGAGTCTCGCTTTTGTTGCCCAGACTGGAGTGCAATGGCGCGATCTCGGCTCACCGCAACTTCCACCTCCCAGGTTCAAGTGATTTTCCTGCCTCAGCCTCCCAAGTAGCTGGAATTACAGGCATGTGCCATGACACCTGGCTAATTTTGTATTTTTAGTAGAGATGGAGTTTCTCCCTCTTGGTCAGCCTGGGCTTGAACTCCCGACCTCAAGTGATCCATCCACCTCGGCCTCCCAAAGTGCTAGGATTACAGGCGTGAGCCACCGCACCTAGCAGAACCAGCTCTTTGTTTCCTTTATCTTCTGTATTTTGTTGTTGTTGTTGTTTCATTTTCATTTAGTTCTGCTCTGATCTTGGTAATTTCTTTGCTTCTGCTGGATTTAGGTTTGGTTTGTTCTTGTTTCTCTCGTTCCTTAAGGTGTGACCTTAGAGTGTCAGTTTGTGCTCTTTCAGTCTTTTTGATGTAGGCACTTAGGGCTATGAACTCTTAACTTAGCACCACCTTTGCTGTATCCCAGAGGTTTTGATAGGTTGTATAATTATTGTCATTCAGCTCATATATATCTGTATCCATATATAGATATGTATAATTTATTTATTTTTTTGGGACAGAGTCTTCCTCTGTTACCCCGGCTCGAGTACAGTGGCACGATCTCAGCTCACTGCAACCTCCATCTCATGGGCATCCCAAGTAGCTGGAATTACAGGTATGTGCCACCACATACAGCTAATTTTTGTATTTTTAGTAGAGACAGGCAGGGTTTCACCATGTTGGCCAGGCTGGTCTCGAACTCCTGACCTCAGGTGATCCGCCCACCTTGGTCTTCCAAAGTGCTGGGATTACAGGTGTGAGCCACCAAGCCCAGCCCAAGGAATTTTTTAATTTCCATCTTGATTTCGTTTTTGACCTAATGCTCATTCAGGAGTAGGTTATTTAATTTCCATGTATTTGCGTCGTTCTGAAGGTTCCTTTTGGAGTTGATTTTCAGTTTTATTCCAGTGTGGTCTGAGAGAGTACTTGATATAATTTCAGTGTTCTTAAATTTATTGAGGCTTGTTTTATCGTCTATCATATGGTCTATCTTGAAGAAATTTCCATGTGGTGTTGAATAGAATGTATATTCTGTGGTTGTTAGATGAAATGTTCTGTATACATCTGTTAAGTCTGTTTGTTCCAAGGTATAGTTTAAATCCATTGTTTCTTTGTTGGTTTTCTGTCTTGATGACCTATCTAGTAAGGTCAGTGGAGTATTGAAGTCCCGCACTATTATTGTGTTGCTGTCTATCCCATTGCTTAGATCTATTAGTAATTGTTTTATAAACTTGGGAGCTCCAATGTTAGGTGCATATATGTTTAGGATTGTGATATTTTCCTGTTGTACAAGGTCTTTTACCATTATATAATGTTCTTCTTCATCTCTTCTAACTACTGTTGCTTTAAAATTTGTTTTGTCTTATATAAGAATAGATACTCCTGCTCTTTTTTGGTGTCTATTCGTATGAAATGCCTTTTTCCCCACCTTTACTTTAAGGTCATGTGGGTCCTTATATGTTAGCTGAGTCTCCTGAAGGCAGCAAATAGTTGGTTGGTGATTTCTTATCCATTCTGCCATTCCCTATTTTTTAAGTGGAGCATTTAGTGTGAGGTGCCATTGCATTCATCGTGTTCCTTGTTGCCTGTGTACTTTCATCTTTTTGTTTTTGCTTTTTATCTTGTATTTTTGTTTTATAGGTCCTGTGTGATTCATGCTTAAAGAGATTCTGTTTTAATGTGTTTTCAGTGTTTGTTTCAAGATTTAGCGCTCCTTTTAGCCATTCTTGTAGTGATGGCTTGGTAATGGCGAATTCTCTCAGTGTTCGTTTGTCTGAAAATGACTGTTTCTTTCCTTCATATATGATGCTTAGTTTCACTGCATACAAAATTCTTGGCTGATAATTGTTTTGTTGGAAGGGGCTGAAGATAGGGTCCCAATCCCATCTAGATTGTAGGGGTTTCTGCTGAGAAATCTGATGTTAATCTGATAAATTAATCAGCTGTTAATCTTATAGGCTACCTGGTGCTTCTGTCTCATAGCTCTTAAGATTCTTTCCTTTGTCTTAACTTTGGATAACCTGAAGACAATATGTCTAAGCGAAGATCTTTTTGCGATGAGTTTTCCAGTTGTTTTTTGTGCTTCTGGTATTTGGATGTCTAGGTCTCTAGCAAAGCTGGGAAAGTTTTCCTTGATTATTCCCCTGAATATATTTTCCAAGCTTTTAGTATTCTCTTCTTCCTCAGGAACACTGATTATTATTGGGTTTGGTCTTTTAACATAACCCCAGACTTCTTGGAGGCTTTGTTCATATTTTCTTATTATTTTTTGTTTGTCTTTGTTGGATTGGGTTAATTTGAAGGCCTTGTCTTCGAACTCTGAATTTCTTTCTTCTACTTGTTCAATTCTATCACTGAGACTTTCCAGAGCTTTTTGCATTTTTAAAAGTATGTCCAAAGTTTTCTGAATTTTTGGTTGTTTTTTCTTAAGCTGTCTATTTCTTTGAATATTTCTCCCTTCACTTCTTGCATCATTTTTTGGATTTCCTTACATTGGGCATTGCCTTTCTCTGGTCCCTCCCTGATTCACTTAATAACTAACATCCTGAATTCTTTTTCAGGTAAATCAGGGATTTCCTCTTGGTTTAGATTCATTGCTGGTAAACTAGTGTGATTTTTGTGGGGTGTTGAAGAGCCTTGTTTTGTCATATTACCAGGGGAGGTTTTCTGGTTCCTTCTCATTTGGATAGGCTCTGTCAGAGGGAAGGTTAAAGGATGTTGTTGGCAGATGCTTTTGTCCCATGGGGTATTCCCTTGATGTAGTACTCTTCCCCTTTTCCTATAGATGTGGCTTCCTGTGAGCCACACTGCAGTGATTGTTGTCTCTCTTGCGGGTGTAGCCACCCAGCGAGTCTACCCAGCTCTGGGCTTGTACTGTGGGTTGTCTGCACAGAGTCCTGTGATGAGAACTGTTTATTGGTCTCTCAGCCGTGGATACTGGTGCCTGTTCCAATGCAGGTGCTGGGGGTTGAGGGGTGCAATGGACTTGGTGAGGGCACTTCACTTTTGTGTTTTAATGCTGTATTTTTGTGCTGGTCCGTCTCCTGCCTGGAGTGGCACTTTCCAGAAGGCATCAGCTGTAGTAGTGTGGAGAGGGACCAGCAGTGAGTGGGACCCTAGAACTCCCAAGATTCTATGCCCTTTGTCTTCGGCTACCAGGGTGGATAGGGAAGGACCATTAGGTGGGGGAGGGGCTAGGCATGTCTGAGCTCAGACTCTCCTTGGGCAAGTCTTGCTGCAGCTGCTGTGGGGGATGGGGGTGAGATTCCCAGGTCACCGGGATTGTGTACCTAGGAGGATTATGGCTGCCTCTGCTGAGTCATGCAGGTTGTCAGGGAAGTCAGGGAAAGCCGGCAGTCACAGGCCTCACCCAGCTCCTATGCAAACGAAAGGGCTGGTCTCACTCCCACTGTGCCCCGGGCTAGAAGGGCTTCAAAACTTGCCACAGGCTATCTGCCTCCCAACTGTGAAAGAAAAGGGCTTGGTTCTTCCCCCACCTGTGGAGTCTGCATGCCAGCTTTCTCCCCTCCCCATAGTTCTGGCCAGGAGGTTTCTCACCCAGTTCAAATTATTACAAAGTTCAGCTAGAGATTTTCTTCTCCCTGTGGAGTTTTACCCCCTGCTCCTCTGGTCACCCTCCCGATGGATCCCTGTGGTGCCAGGCAGGAACGGCCTGCTAGGGGATGCAACGAGCTCCCAGGAAATTTCTGCTGCTTCCTCTACCCCTGTATTTCCCTAAGCTTAGAGCCAATGCTTTAAACCTTTTACTGTTGTTCTGGAGTGAAGGACAATTTTAACTGACTCCTAGTGTAGGAGATTCTATGGAGAGACCAGAATTAGGTGTTCATGTGTGTTAGTTAAGATACTAACATTCTTATTCAGTTTGATTTGAGGATCTAGTAGCAATACATATGCCCTGTGAGTGACCAATGGTATTATGAAAATTCTGATGAGAAATATTGCTTGTTATAATTTAGATAAGTAATTGAAAAACATTTTTAAAAAGTTACATCTGTAAATTAGACATTTTGCTTTGATTAGCTGTCATATCTCCAATTGTGTATGGAGTTTCAGCAAGAATATCAGAATAAAGGTATCCCAAAATAATTCATTATAGGAAAGCTATAATATACGTGTGGAACATTCACTAGGTTAATTATTCAGCCATTTAAAATGACATAAGGTTCATGTAGCATCATGAAGAAAAATAATGAAAACATTGGAATATGCAGAGAATACATTGCATATATACTATAGTTATGACTATATTCGGAAAGGTGCTTTAAAATATTTAGAAAGAAATACAGCAAAATGCTAACAAATTGTTGGATCATGTGGGTGGGATTTTTTTTTCTTTCTTTAATTATGAGTTTTAAATAATGTAGTTGAATTACTTTCATAATAGAGAAGAATGAATAGAACACCAAAACAGAAAAGCAAGAATGTATTTGAAAGAGGCATTTCAGGCTCGTAATCAACAGTTTCTTGGCCTGTGTGTGTGGCTGATGATCAAGGAGGAGGAGCTGAAGATGATTCCATGTTTTTCTGAAAAGTTAAATGGATTCTCCAAGATGGGAGGTGCAGGTTTTCAACGAAGGTAACTGAGTTCAGTTTAGACATTGTTGAGTATTGCAATTAACCCAAATAGTGAATATAGGAGGTAGGGGAAGGGATTTTTGATGAAGAAAATCTGTTAAGTTTTTGCTGTCAGCTTTGTTACATGCTGAACATCCACCAGACAACTGGTAATTTTATACTGATGTTTGGAACAGAAGTAAGTAGTGATTATCAGTAGGAGAGCTACCTGCTGATACATAATGACTAGAACTCTGAGTGTTTGTAAGATCACCCAGGAAAAGATCTCAGGGAGGAAAGCAGAGCCAGGGAAAAATCCTTGTGACACTCAGGTGGGAAGAATGGACTTGAGTGGGTGAGATGGGGATGCAGAGTCCACTTTAGAGGCTAGTGCTTCATTTCTTCTGTGAGTTTTTGAGGATATTGGGAATGGAGTTAGACACTGAAAGTAAAAGCTACTTAGGCCTATAGCTGAGTTTGAGAGGTGATGAAGAAAGGAAATGTGGGTGACTCTCAGGTAAGTACTATTTGAGGGTATGAATGGTAATGTCACCAAACTGATCAATGGAATAAAGAGGGCAAGCAGGTTTAGGAAAAAATCGTGGATTTAATTTCTGAGTCTTAAGAGAGTTTATGGTACATCCAGGAAGAAATAATCAGTCAGCAGGTAGATCTGAGTGGAGCTTATGAGAGAGGTCAGGGACAGCAATAAAGACTAATGTGGAGATGATGGTAAAACCATGGCACTGGATTGACATCCCAGAAAGAGTAGGTCAAACAGTATTAAATAAGGTGTAGAGCCCCTTAGACTGGGGAAGAGATGCAGGTTATGGTTTTATAGTGTAGAAAAGGAGCCAGGGAAGAAAGAGTGGTTGAAGAGACCTCTGTGGGAGACAATGGATCAAGTAGGCCCTAAAGAAGGTGGAAAGGGAGTGGCGATACCTGTTGCTCTAAGGAGACCACCCTGAAACACCTTGTAAACACATATTCAACCAAGAGTTACCTTCCTCTCTCTCTATACATGCAAACTTAAATCTGTATTATAACTAGTCTGGGACTGTTCCAGAAAAATAATTAACAATCTTTAAATAAATATGTTCCTGCTGTTCTTCACCCTTGAGCTAGCTATTAGAGTTACCCAAGTAAGGAGCAGCTCCATTATGAATCAGCTCCTGAAATTCGGATTGTCTGCCCTTTGATTTTGAAATCAAAGCCTATTTCTCCTCAATTCCTTGACAGTGGAGACTGTCCTACTTTCATCAATAGGGGCCCGAAGCGAATATTCCTTGGAGCTTATCTATTAAGTCAGATCACCCCAAAATATCCTCCAAATTTGGCAAAAATCCACCTAGCATTTTTCTTACTTTATAAGGCAGTCATAGAGAAAAAGTCAATTTCATTTACATAAACATTAAGCATATAGTACATATTTGGCATATATTGCCCCAAACCTTCATATTTAGAGTAAAGAAAAAACAAAGGGCTTAAGGGGTGACTAAGTTGTCTAGGGTCATAGAGCTGGACAACAGCACAGCAGGAACTAGAAATGAGGCTCGCTTACCTGAGTACCTTATATCGTATGGCATGTGATTGCCAATTTATATCAAATATGAGAATGCTTTTTCTTTCTTTCACTTCTTTTTCTTTAAATGTATATACTGTGTTTGTTGTACTTGGATTCAAACAATAGGTTCATCTTCTTATTACTGTGGATGATCTGTTTGAAAGTTTTGCTACCTTCAGGTGTGAAAGGATCTGGCTGCCAAATAAATGAAATACTGTTTCCACTTGCCTCAACTGTGATCTTATAAAGCAGCTATAATTGGTTTATTCCCTTTGTGAAGAGAATGAGTTTGAAGGACTTCTTCAGCTGTAACATTTGCACGGTTGCATATAGCACGTCTGGAGTGATGTATAACTAATACAAAATAAAAATAAAATGAAACAAACCTATCTCAGAACTGGTATATTATTGATTTCAGAAGTTGGTTGGTTCTAGTTTTATAGATTTAAATATAAAACATATGAAAAGATTCTTTTGAAATTGAGCCTTTAAGGTTTTCTTAGAAGAGGAGATTTTGTATGTGTCAATTGAATTAAACATGACGTGAGATTCCCAGGGTGGAAATTTGAGCTCTTCAGAGAGTGTTAGGTGGTTGGACTGAAGGGACAAATAACGCAGAGACTTGGAAAGCTTATAGGTCTTATGAAATCTTATTTACCCTCTTGAGGGTGGCAGCTTGTAAATCAAATTAAGATGCGTCACTGTTGGTAACTAAATTCCATGATAATTTTTCAATTATTTTCTGTGGGCATAATCCTATATATTTAGTTTGGGTTGATTCCACTTCATTTTGGAACTGGAAGTTCTTTTGTATATCATGGACCTTTTTTGTTTCATTTGAATGATATATATTTTTTGATGACAGAGTACAACTAAACAAAACAAATACCCATTGCCGACTCTGTTATATTTAAGGGTATTTCTTCAAAAACAAGACATAAATAAAGTGTATCAACAAACAGGAATGGGTTGGTCTGACTTTAACAATTATGTGGGCAGGAGTAGGCTTAAATTATAGCTCAGCAGTTGGGGAAACCCTTCTTATTCTAAGAAACTGAAGTCAGTGACTTGGAAATAACATCAGTGTGTTAAGAGTTCAGTGTGTGACATGTGTTACTTATTTGTTGTGGACATCACTATAGTGCATACACTTTGGCATTTTGAGGATTGAAAATTGTCATAGTGATTGTTTTTCATGTTTATATCAGGTGAGTTTCTTTTTCATTGATTTTAAAAGCCTACTGTGCATCTTGTTCTAAATTTATAAAAAACAGAAAAAACTTAAACAGAAACACTGCCATATTAAACTTACCATGTAGAGGTAACTAATGTAAACATTTGGGTCTTCTTCCCTCCTGGATTTTAAATATATTAATAATAAGAGTAATACAAATAATAATAATAACAAAACAATAACATAATTATAATACCAGCTAACATTTATTGAAAACTATGAACCAGACACTTCTCTATGTAATTTATATACATTTCTTCGTTTGATTCTAACAAAAATATTATGGGGTAGATAATATTACCATTCCAATATTCCAGGGGACTAAGACACAGAGAAGTTAAATAACTTGGCCACAGGCACACAAAGTACAGTGGGGAGTGTCTGAATGTAAATTCTAGCAGTCTGAACTGTTACCTTCTGCTGCCACAAATATATGCTCATTTATATTTGATTTAAATTATATGTTAGGAGCAATGTAATATTCTGCCTTTTTAAAAAAGTTATTTTCATAAATATTTTTCCTGTTAGTAATTCTTCATAAATGTAAAGTCATCTAATTTTTCATTATATGGCTGTACTCTATTATATGTAATTTTTCCCTTAAAGTCAGGCATTTAAATTGTTTACAGGTATTTAATATAAATAATACTATGATGAACTATTTTTATATAAATCATAGCTTATCTGATAATTTTCTTAGGCTAGATGTCTAGAAGTAGAATTATTGCCTGCTATGAAGACATTTTAATGTCACACTTTTCTAAATTATGATGACTACAAGGCCATTGGGAAAAAAATACCACATCTACACATAAACTTTAAATCTTCTTTAAAAGTTAATTAATGGGACTACTTACATTTTAGAAGCTTTTATGATGTGATGAGAGAAGGCAGCAGGCTAAGCAATAGGGAAACCATTCTCTAAGTCAAGCCTGACCTTTGCTCATTAATAGGCCACTGCCTTATCTTTTCATGAAACTCCTGGAGCTAATCCATACACAGAGTACCCATTGGTTTTGAATATGCTGTGTTCTCAGGGCAGCTTTTTAGGAGAACACAGCAAGAAGAGAAATTAGGCCAAAGATTGCAGAGCATGTGCAGATGCTTAAAAGGCACAGCACAAAATGTTGTTTTTAATCACAATTCTTACAGATTGCTTTGTAACAAAAATAAAAGAGCATAAAATAAAATTCTGTCCCAAAGGAGTAGTTAGCATGAATATAGGAATTCCAAGGTGCGTTATGAAATAAAGACAGAATGAGGCCTTGGCAGACATCTTTGTTCTTGAAGCAGAAGCTAGTACCAGTGATCTGAGTGTAACTAAAGTCCTGCTGATGGTAGTAGAACTCAGTTCCCCAAAATATTTTGCTTCTGTTAGTAACCCATCTGCTTTTCTCTATTTTCTTGTTGAGTTCTTCACTTCTATCTTTCATCCTGGCCTTATCAATCCCACCCCCCAAAAACCATTTATTTGGCTTTACCTTAGTTTACATATGTATATATATATGCACACACACACACGCATGTATGTGTGCATGCATATACGTGTAAATTAAAAATATGTACGGTCTTTATTAGCCAATAGTCCTGGCCCTTAAGTGAAAATGTAAATCATTATGCAATGTCCCCTCTTTATTCTTTGTTTTACTTAGTGTTTTCATGCTGTCCCATTCCAGGCAGATTTTTCCACCTGGGACCAAATCTGTCATGGCTATTTTCTGAAAAATGATGGCTAACTAATCGAGTGAGCAAACTCATGCTAAATGAAAGGGCACGTTCCTGGCTCTAGTAAACTGAAAAATGAAAGCAAGAGGCTTAAATACAAAGTGATTATAATGAGAATACATAAATATCTAATAGCATTTAGGATTGTCTAGGAGATTAAGTTTCTGCAGTTATACCTTTCCTTAAATAACATACAAATGCCCCTTTCTCAATGCTTCCTCAGGGAAGGTAAAACTATGTATAATGTTACCTATTATATAGGATCTATTGGTTCTTTATTCAGAGGCTTAGGTTTAAATTCTTGACTTTCAAGCAACACTATAGAAAAAACTCCCCCTTGGTGAGTCTCTAAATACCAAACAACAGTGGCTCCCAAATTTGGCTGCACATCTGAGTCCCCTGGAGAGATTTATAAAAATGCAATGAGGCCTGGGAATTTATATTTTTCAAAAACTCCCCAATTGATTTTGCTGCTTAGCCAGGTTTGGGGACTGCTGTTAAAGTGGCTGCTTGGACATTAGCTAAGTCATTTTCTGTGCCTTCAGTGGATGTTCAGTAGGTGGCTAACAGTTATTGAGCACGTACATTGTACCAATCACCATGACATTTTACAGCTAAGGAAATTTGTTTAGGTTTGTGAGTGGCAGAAACTGCGTTGAAGTGTCCAACCCTCATTTTTATGCTGCTTCTCAACAAAACGTTGATGATTTAGTTACCAAAAAGGTAAGGGACAGGCTGAAGTTAAAAACTCATTAACTCTCACATCTTAGTCAATCAGTTTCTTCATCATAAAATGGAAGTAGTATCTTTGTAAGATTTTTTTTTTTTTTTGAGACAGAGTCTTACTGTATTGCTCAGGCGTGCAGTGGCGTGATCTCGGATCACCGCAACCTCCACCTCCCAGGTTCAAGTGATTCTCCTGCCTCAGCCTCCCTAGTAGATGAGACTACAGGTGCATGCCACAATGGCTGGCTAATTTTTGTATGTTTAGTAGAGATGGGGTTTCGCCATGTTAGCCAGGCTGGTCTCGAATTCCTAGCCTTATGTGATCCACCCGCCTTGGCCTCCCAAAGTGCAGGGATTACTGGAGTGAGCCACCACACCTAGCCAAGATACTTTTTACTTTATTTTGAAATAACTTTATACTTAGAGAAGAGTTCCAAAGCTAGTACAGCGAGTTTCTATATACCCTTCACCCAGCTTCCTCTAATGTTAATTTCTCATATAATTTATATCTAATATAAACATTTTACATAACCATAGTATATTTATCAAAATAAGAAATTAACATTTGGACTTCCCCAGTTTTTATACTATCTAAGTTCATTCAGATTGCTATAAAAAATACCTTACATCTGTTAATTTATAGATAACAGAAACTTATTATTCACAGTTCTGAAGACTGGGTAGTCCAAGATCAATCCAAGATCAAAACACTGTCAGCTATTTTGTAAAGCGTCCTTCATTTTGGGTTTGTCTGATATATTCTCATTATTACATTGATGTTATGAATTTTGAGATATACCCCAGAAGTGATATGTTTGTGTTGCATCGTATCGGTGCCTTTGTAAGATTTTTGACAAAAAAATACATGTATTCTCTCATTAGAGGTATTTAAGTAACACGTAGATGACTATTTGCAATGCTGAATGAATCTCTGTGCTGTGTGGGGCTGGATCTTCAAGACCCCTTTCAACTCTAAAAGTCTAAAACTAATAATTGAACACTGCAAATAAAAAGTCACATATGAAAGATGAATATGAAATTTGAGTAGAGCTCAAAGACTACAGAATTAATTTTCCAAAGAGTGATTCCTACTTTAAAGAGTATTGGGGTTTTCCTACCTGGGGACTGAATTCAGAATGTGTTCTCTCCTTTGTACTGAGGGCTTTTCCCAGTGTGGAGCCCTGAAGTGGTGTCTGTAAATGAATGTTTGCTACGGATAATTGAAGCCACTAGGTTGCTCTTGTGGCTTTCCTCTGTGTTACTAAAGATTAAATTGATGTGTAGTTGAGTGGAAAGCCATCTAATTTGAAAGATAGCAATGACCTGACTCTAACTATGGCTGTAGTTTGGATATGTTAAGTAACCTTTTTGTATTAATTTTTCCAGCTGTGAAGCATAATTTCTACTGAAATATATTGACTTCTACAAGTATTGGACTGAAAACATATCTCCAGAAATATAACACCCACCCCTGGTAAAATCTGATGTAACATGGTTAACCTAGAAGAGTTAATGCTGTATGTCAACATGTGCATTGTAAAGGTGCTACATTATATAATTTTAAAAATGAAAACACTAAACAAAAGAGTTTATTTGAAATCTACTGAAGTCCCTCTGGTGAAAAGGAGGCATGATTTTAACACTATAAATGCTATGTTAGCATGTCAGCTATATATCTTGGAAAGACCACAGTGCTATGGAAAATGGTCTCAGAAATTAGAATGCTTGATTTAGCCAAAAGTCTTCAGCCACCTGCCAGATGTATGACCCCTAACAAATCATCTAATTGCACTGCTTGTCTTCTTCATCTGTTACATTAGACAATCAGACATGATTTCTAAGATTCCACCTCCTAAAATCTGTAATTCTTTGATTTTTTTCAACATCTCAGCTTACATGTCCATAAAGTCATTGATTCTGTATTGCTAATACTGTTCATAAATACATATTTATGATATTCCTTTGACCATTCAGAAAATGCTTGGCTACCCTTTTTTTCCAGCCTGAAAAAGCAACTTAAAAAATAGTTAATCATTTGTTTGAAAAAATTGATACTTTTTTTGTTATATATAAAATGACCTCTTCAATCTCAACAGAGAATATGGGATCTGGTCATATTTGAAATAGAAAATGATGTCATAAGTAAATACATGTAAAATTTAGTGATTAAACTATCTGCCCTAGGTGTTCCAAGTTATTTTATTGGCATGAAAACTGTAAAGTGTTTGGAAAACAGTTTCATTGTGACAGGTATAATCAACACATTTTCTATAGTTGCAGACCTGTTCATAAACAATGTTAAAAGAAAAATAAAGTGACATAATGTCTGGGAAAGAATTCCTTAATAGAAACAGACCCAAGTCCATGGTTTGTGGTTTTGCAAGTATACAATTCCTTCCGGGAGGCCTTTTTGACAGATTTATATCTATCCTAAAAGGAGTATCTATATTTAACTGCACAAAGGTGGTATCTCTTCTGTGTGGTCTGGTCCCTTCCGTTATCCTTGCTGATCTAAGAGAAAGAAGCATATTACCCTACCAAACTCCAAACTACACTTTATGTGTTTTTTTTGTTTGTTTGTTTGTTTTTGAGACGGAGTCTCGCTCTGTCGCCCAGGCTGGAGTGCAGTGGCCGGATCTCAGCTCACTGCAAGCTCCGCCTCCCGGGTTCACGCCATTCTCCTGCCTCAGCCTCCCGAGTAGCTGGGACTACAGGCGCCCGCCACCTCGCCCGGCTAGTTTTTTGTATTTTTTTTAGTAGAGACGGGGTTTCACCGTGTTAGCCAGGATGGTCTCGATCTCCTGACCTCGTGATCCGCCCGTCTCGGCCTCCCAAAGTGCTGGGATTACAGGCTTGAGCCACCGCGCCCGGCCCAAACTACACTTTATGAACATTTACTTCCTTCTGTAACCTTTGCCAGCTCTAGCTAACCCTTAAAGGTTCAGAACAAAATACCTTTTGAGGGTCTTTAATGACACCTTCAGTCAATCTCATCACGCTGAAAGGCAAATGGAGCTTTGTGATAGGCCAGATGTGTCACGAATAAGCAAACATACCAATTCATGTTGAATTCTAGTGTGGAATCATTCCCATTTAAGAGTTATTTGTTTCTAAAAATAATGGGGAATCAAACTCTTCATTCATGATTTTTTGTAATAGCTTTAATGGTTTACAATAGACCACCTTCAAATAAACATATTGGCTGCTTTAGTGATCAGTTTCAAAATCAGAATATTCAAATTTACATAGAAAATGAAAAATCAAACACACTCTTCAACAATGCCTATAAAACTTGTCATTACACTGTCATTATGAATATCACACTCAATCTCAGTTGTGTAGTAAATGTTTAACAGCTAGCTCTCTGGAGGAAAAGCTCTGGTATTTGTAGTGTTTGCCCATGTTCATGATGTAAGTAATCCCATTACGGCCAATTTCAAGCAACTCAAGTTATTGAATATGGAATTGGGAAGAAATGTGTACAGTCAGCTCTAGTACACCACTGATCCGTACCCATTAGATGAATGAAGAAAGATGAAGACCACGTAGCAGATTTTGGGCCACAGAGTCATAGACAGCAAAAGGCCTGTTTCCCAGGTTCAGTCCTGCAAGCCCAGCAATTTCAAACATACTGGCCTACTTCACAACATTAAGAATATGTTTCTGGTCAGGTGCAGTGGTTCAAGTCTGTAATCCCAGCTACTCAGGAGGCCAGGATGGGAGGAGGCTTGAGACCAGTAGTTTAAGACCAGCCTGGGCAATGTGGTGAGACTCCTTTCTAAAAAAATTAATTAATTAAAAAAATAGTAATTTTCTGTACAAAAGTACAGTAAAACCAAATGTAATTTCTTTTTGATAAGGGTTTTTTTTTTTTTTTTTTTACCACTATTTAATAAATGAATTCTTAAGAATTGTGTAACTTTCATTCAAAATTCCGTGTGTAAGAGATTCCTCTACATGAAATTAGAGAGTACTCTTAGGTTGTTCAGCCATACAAAGCAGACAAATAAGTGAATAGTGAGTGTCCTGTTGCTCAGCCACTGAATAAAGGCAGCCCTGGAGATCTTAGCTATCGCAACTTCCTATAACTTTGAAGAAAAGAAATTTGAGAGCTGGGACTTTGCTCCCATGGGCTGTGCAATGTGATCTGGTTGCACCCTTTTGCCATGTCATAGAAAAGTCAAATCCTTTTCCTTACTTTTGGGTCCTAATTAAGCCTTATTTTAAAAGAACAGCTAAAATTACAATTCTGACATTTGACAGGAAAGACTCTGAAGATAAACTTGGCAAATGGTGACTTAATGTTCTTAGCTAATGAAAGTATTTATTTGTTTTATGGTGTTTGCTTAATCAGAACACATATAAGTTCACACCTCTTTTGAATGCTTATATTCATTAAATGTCTGGTTAAAATACCTCTTCCTCAGGCTAAGGACTTCCCTCCGCCCCATTTCTGGAGGGAATGATCATTTGAATGTTACCTTCATAAATCTTTGAAAAATAAACATTGCACATATTTAAGGTATACAACATGACATTATCAGATACATATATATAGTAAAATGATCACTACAGTGAAACCAATTAACATATTCATCATGCCATCTAGCTACTCACCCACCCCGCATCCCCCCCACCCTTGCCCCCGTGACAAGAGCAGCTATAATCTCCTGAACACTTTTTCTGTTTCTCTTCTTTCTCTCCCTTTCTTCTTTACTGCTGCCCTCTCTCCCGACTACCCCCAGCTCTTTTCATGAAGAATGTGAAGAAATAAACCCAGAAATTGAAACACAAATACAGGAAATTCCAGGGTAAACTTTATATGGGAGAGTTAATATGGCCATCAGGATGTTGCATTTTAGACTCTTCTGATGTATTGACCGTGCTAGTATAAGGTAACCAGATGTCCTGCATTAGGCAAGACAGCATCTGAGATTTCAGCTTTTTTTCTCTTGACAATATTTATCCTCAAATGCTGCTACTAGAGCCACCCTGTTTACTGGCTTATTTTGATTATAGAAATGCTGAAAGCCTCCCTGACAATTCTACTTGTCCTCTGGGGTCCTGGGAAGTGGGCATTTGGCATTTTCTCGCTTATAGGTGGGAGCTAAACAATGACTACATGTGGTATTAAGATGGAAAGAATAGACACTGTGGATTCCAGAAGGGGAAAGTGAGGGAAGGAGGCCCAGGCCAAAAACTACCTATTGGGTACTATGTTCATTATTTGGGTTCACTAGAAGCCCAAGGCCCAATATCATCCAACATACCCATGTAACAAACCTGCCCATGTACCCTCTGAATCTTAAGAGAAAGAGAGAGAGAGAGAGAGAGAGAGAGAGAGAGAGAGAGAGAGAGAGAGGACACACAGATTTCCATTAAATATTTCAACTTTTCTGTGTGGCTGAAATTTTTCATTCAAATTAAAAAAAAAATAGGAAGTAAAAGAAAGTGGGCATTTGATCTGAGATGAGCTACGATAGTACTCAAAAGGCAGCAGCAGAGAACTCGATCATTCACTAGCTGGACCACTCATTGCCATCTAGCAGAGAACAGGTCCATAGCCATGGGCCTTCCCTTCTCGAGGGAGAAGTAAAGAAAGGTGCTTTGCTTGGGCATCATGAGGATTCTTTGCTTGACCAAACTTTAGTCAGGTTCCTGGACCTTCTCCTACTTCTCCTAGGCCCATCTGTGCACCTCCTTGTAAAATCCAGTTTTAGAAAGTCCCTGCTAAGTTTGGGGCCACCATCCTCCATATCAGATCATTCCTTTTTCTTTTTTTGAGATGGAGTCACCCAGGCTGGAGTACAATGGTGTGATCTTGGCTCACTGTGACCTCCACCTTCTGGGGGTCAAGTGATTCTCCTGCCTCAACCTCCTGAGTAGCTGGGACTATAGGCATGCACCATCATACGCAGCTATTTTTTCTTTTCTTTTTTTTTTTTTTTAAGTAGAGACGGTGTTTCACCATGTTGGCCAGGCTGGTCTCAAACTCCTGACCTCAAGTGATCTGCCTGCCTCGGCCTCCCAAAGTATTGGGATTACAGGCGTGAGACACTACACCTCGCCAATATCAGATCATTCTTGATATCTGATCAGGTTCTTCCTCGTCCACCACTCCCCAAGTGATGTCTGATCTCCCTGGTCTTCGGCAAGAATCCATTTAGGTTGGTTTAGTAAGAAACCCCAATACTCACAATGTTTCCGTTATCCACGGACCTCACCCTGCTCCTTGGCTATAAAGTCCCACTTGCCCATGCTGTGTTTGGGATTTATTCCAGTTTTGTACTGAGGTCTCTTTTCACCTATTGCAATAGTCCTGCACAAATTTGGTTTTACTGTTTTAACTGCTGTCCAGCTATGGTTTTTCTTTGAACAAGCATTGATGCAAGCAGAACCTGGAGATAGGAGAAGAGAGAAGCTAATAAGGAGGAAGTAATTATCTCGAGGAGGAGTGAAATAGGAAAACCTGAAGGCTACCTGGACACACTTGACATTTCCCCTGCCCCATTGTTCTCAGAAAATTCTGTCCCTAGCTTCATTTCCTGGTCTTACTTTCACCTCCACTTTAAATTATATATATATGTGTGTGTGTTGCTTTTTTTTAAGATGGAGTCTCTCTTTGTTGCCCAGGCTGGAGTGCAGTGGCACGATCTTGGCTCACTGCAACCTCTGCCTCCTGGGTTCAAGCAATTCTCCTGCCTCAGCCTCCTGAGTAGCTGGGATCACAGGCACCCGCCACCACGCCCAGCTAATTTTTGTATTTTTAGTAGAGACAGGGTTTCACCATGTTGACCAGGTTAGTCTTGAACTCCTGACCTCAGGTGATCCACCTTGAGGTGGGAGGCCAACTCAGCACCTTGGCCTCCCAAAGTGCTGAGATTACAGGTGTGAGCCACCATGCCGGGCCTGCATTTTTTTTTTTTTTTTTTTTTGAGATGGAATGTCTTCTGTAGCCCAGGCTGGAGTACAGTGGCACTCCAGTAACATCAGTAGGGATAGCACCAGGTTTGGGAGGCTGAAAAAGAGACTCAGACCCAGCAAACAGGACATGGGGTCTTACTGAGGGAAACTTACATATAGGGCTGGTCCAGTGGCAGTGAGCTGTACAGGAGAACTGCAACCATTTGCAAGAAGCATTCAGTTTATATGACTTAGCACCCTCTCTCTAACAACCTCCACCTGGAAGCCTTCATTTAACCCAAAACAAAGGGCCTTGATTCCCTGAGTGGCCCATGTTCCAAGGGAACAGGTCAGAAACTCAGGTGTTCCTCATAGATAAGGAACGAATCTCAGTGTTGGCTACTCCTAGGTTCCTCAGCTTGGAACTCTGAACATACATTTAGGTGCATCTACCAAACAGGGTCATTCTCGGTATATGATTAAGATTTTGCTATCAGGTACGTCTACTATACATGATCATAGCTCACTGCAGCCTCTAACTACTGGGGTCAACAGATCTTCCTGCCTCAGCCTCCCTAGTAGCTGGGACAATAGGCATGTGCCACCACACTCAGCTGATTAAAAATTTTTTGTTGTTGTGTGCTTTGTTTTAGAAGTCGTCTCACTATGTTGCCCAGACTGGTCTTGAACTCATGGCATCAAGCAATCCTCCTGCTTCAGTCTCCTAAATAGCTAGGATTACAGTCTCCAACCACTGTACCAGGCATCCACCCACCTCTATAAAAATTCATTTCCTGTTTCTGCTCAAGATAATACTTATTTGTGAATCCATTGGGCATTTGTTCCTCTATTTCCACAACCAGGAGAAAAGCCCATCAAGCTGACTTGATTCATTCTCTGTTATCTGACAATGCTTATTTCCTGATTTTACACATCAGATGGATTTCTTAACCCCAAACATTATCAACCTATCAGTGAATAGGCATCCCACATCTGTGCTGAGTCTCCATATTTGAAATCACATCTGAAATATATGTTGATTTTATGCTAGTGATGAAATCCTACCTTTAAATTTGTGCCACCCCATAGTTATATAAGTAAATAGAGTCCAGTCAGATTATGTGGAGTATCCAAGCCTTCCACGAGCCGATCCACTCATGTTTCTAGTCTGACCTTCTGTCATTCGTTACCTGCCACACCCAAACCTGAGCTCCTAGCATGCGCACAGTTGAATCATCAGGCACACTTTGCAGCTTCCTATTTGTCTGTCTCTGTACAGGCTTTTTCTTCTAGCTGGAATGTACTCCCCTCGACTTCCCTTTTCTCACCTCTGCTTGAAATATGTGTACCTTTTCATAATGGTAAGACAAAGTATGGTTTTTATTTTAGAACTACATAGAATTATGTGAAATAGTATGTGGTAAAATAAATAGGTAGGAGGTGCCAGAAAATTTTTGCAAAAGAATAGTAATACAGCAGTGGCAGGAGGTAGCCTAGTAGATATTAATAGTACTATCCGATATTCATAAGGGAAAATAAATGAATAAAATTAAGTCAATTAAAATAAATGTTTTTTTCAGGTTTAGAAAAGTAAATGTGGATAAACAGAGACATATTGTAATCATGGATATAAAAATAATCATAAAAATTGTGAATTCTTCCAAAATTAATCTGTAGGTTAAATACTACTTATATCATAATTTCAAGATTATTTTTATACAAATTGACAAGCTGAACCTGATATGAAGAGAAAATATTAAAGAGTCAATTTTTTTAAAAAAGAAGTAAACAACGGGGGTGCTTGCCTTACAGTATTCCAAAACTGTAGAAGAGTTACTAGTTATTATAACAGTTTGGGGCTAGACAAATAGGATCGGTAGGATACAACAGAATTGCAGAAATGGACGATGTGTAAATCAAAATTTGGTATATGATAAATGTAGGGTTTCAAATTCATAGGAAAAATTATGGAACAACTCTTTATTTTGAAAAAAAAATTCTTTCTACTTCCCATCATTAAAGAATACAAGTCAAGTGTATTAAAAAACTGCCAGGAGAAAATGTAGAATAGTATCTTTAATGCCTTAAGGTAAGGAAGGCTTTTATTAAAACATCAATTTAAACACCATGCCAAAATAGACCATAAACAAAATTTTAAAAACAAGTGAAACACTGGAAAACTACATGTACCACATATAACAAAAGATTGGTATCCATATTGGTTATGTTAGAAACCCCTAAAATTCAGCAAGAAAATGACTAATCAATAGAACAGCAGGAAGGTATATACATAGTCAATGTATAGAAAAGAAAGTACAGATAAATAAAAATGTATATTAAAATGTTGTAGTTCATTCATAATAAAAAATACATAATAAAAATTAGGTGCTATTTTTAAATCACCAGATCAGCAAGCTTAAATATTTGCTAATAGCATATTTTGACCAGGCTTTGGGGAAATAGGCACTCACATAGACCTGAGAGAGCAACGTGACCTCATCTATTAACATTTAAAATGCACATAACCTTTGAGCCATCGGCTTGGCTTCACAGTAGACATCAGAGAAATTTGCTCAAAGAAGCATTTGCAGAGAGAGTCACTGAATGGTTGCGTGAAAGAAAATAAATTAATTTTGTTTCATCAGTAGGGGATTTTATAAATGTAAAGGAACTGTGGAATCCTGTTCAGCTGTTTCAAAGAATGTGGTCGCTGTATGTGTAAGACATACAAATGCAGTTATGATATATCATTGAGTGAGAAGAGTACATTTAAGTAAGAATAAATAATATGATATAATATTTGCTTAAACCGAATATATATTTTCTGTGGTTTTATATTTATATGCAAATGTTTAAGGAAAAGTTTGGAAGGATCTACACCAAATTGGTAATGGTGGCTCTCCTTGGGGGTGTGTCTTGGATCAGAAGTTAGGTGGTAAAGGGGGAGTTCAGCTTCATCAAAATCAGTCCTTTTTCCTCCTTTTTCCTCCCCTCCCCTCCCCTCCCCTCTCCTCCCCTCTCCCCTCCCCTCCCCTCCCATCCCCTTTCCTTCTTCGTTTCCATGTATTTTCATAATCTTCCTTTTTCCTCCCCTCCCCTCCCCTCCTCTCTCCTCCCCTCCCCTCCCCTCTCCTCCCCTCTCCCCCCACCTCCCATCCCCTTTCCTTCTTCGTTTCCATGTATTACTTAGTTAAAAATTATATTAGGCCTGATGTGATGGCTTACGCCTGTAATCCCAGCACTTTGGGAGGCCTAGGTGGGCAGATTACTTAAGCCAGGAGTTCAAGACCCCTTGGCCAGCATGGCGAAAACCCGTCTCTACTGACAAAAAAAAAAAAAAAAAAAAAAAAAAGCTGGGGATGGTGGTGGGTGCCTGTAATCCTGAGGCATGAGAATCATTTCAACCTGGGGGGCAGAGGCTGCAGTGAGCAGAATCTCACTACTGCATTCCAGCCTAGGTGAAAGAGCGAGACTATGTCTCAGAAACAAACAAACAAACAAACAACATTAAAATTTAATTCTTATCTATTTTGTTCTAACAAATTCTTTTTGGAGTAATAAATGTTATGGAAATAATCAGAAGTATACGCATTTCTATGTAAGAATGTTTGTCACAGCACTATTGATTAAAACACAAAGTCAGAAACAATCTAAATGTTTAACAGTATGGATACCACCTGGTATGATGCATCTTCATATTCTCTTCTCAAATATCAAATAGAGGCCAGGCACAGTGGTTCACATGCCTGTAATCCCTGTAAGCACTTTGGGAGGCTGAAGCGGGCGGATCACTTGAGATCAGGAGGTCGAGACCAGCTCTACAACAGGTCGAGACCTATCTCTACTAAAAATACAAAAATAAGCTGGATATGGTGGCGCACATCTGTAATTCCAACTACTTGAGAGGCTGAGGCACGAGAATCCCCTGAACCCGAGAGGCAGAGGTTGCAGTGATCCGAGATTGCCACGTTGCACTCCAGCCTGGGCAATAGAGTGAGACTCTGTCTTTCCCCTCAAAAAAAAAAAAAAAAAAAAAAAAAAGAAAGAAATAGTTTCCTATTCAAATGGAGCTCTGTTTTTTTCCCTTTCAAGGAAACACTTTACTCTCTGACTAAGGAGTCCAAGTTAAGAAACTACTAAATGACAATGGGAAATGTGCTTTGATTTCCCTAGAGTATTTGTATTTTAACAGGTATTTGGAGTGAAGTTCTCTCCAAAGAAGGAATATCTAATGGTCAGGATTTTAGAAATGGAAAATATCTTAAGGCAAGCCAGACTTTAGGAAATTCTTCACATACTACTTTGTAATCAGTGTTCTACTTTTCAGATATGGCCGAAGGTCTCAATTCCTAATAAATTCTATTGTCAAGGACTAAGAATCTATGCCATAAGGGACCAGCTGAGGGCATGGGGTACGTCTAGTCTAGAAATGAGACATTTGGAGTAGACTCAGTAGCTGTCTTTAAATGTTGTAGGGTTGACATGTAGAAGGTGGATGTATCCTGTGTTGCTTCATTTAGTCAGTACTGGGGGATCAATGAGTAAAAATTAGAGGAGGCATTTTATAACTTCTATAGGCGAAATTTCCCTAAAAGTGCTGATAATACAATGGATTCCCTGGAAAAGCAGTGTTACTCCTATTTTTTGAAGTACTAGTAGATTTTGGATGAAGATTCACCAGGGATGAAGTAGACTGGATTCCTGAATTGTGTGAGTAGTGGGAATGGACATCTCTATCGTTGTTTTCGAATATTTGCATTATGAAAACATGCAGTGAGCACTTACTATGTGCTTAGCAGTGTGCTCAGTACTAAGAAGATACACAGATAAAGCAAAACAAGGGGTGAGTGGAAGACACCTTTTGTTGGAAGTGTCCATTAACGAAAAGAAGAACTGGATGGAGAGATAGGAGACTGGCTTTTTTTTTTTTTTTTTGAAGAAGAATCTCACTCTGTTGCCCAGGCTGCATGATCACGGCTCACAGCAGCCTTAAACTCCTGGGCTCAAGCAGTCCTCCCACTTCAGCCTACATAGTAGCTACGATCACAGGCACATACCACTATGCCCAGCTGAGTTTTTTATTTTTTATTTTTTGTAAAGATGAGATCTCCCTATGTTGCCCAGGCTTCCTTTCAGGACCTTGGTGGAGAAGCCGAATCACTCATTGGTCTTGATTTTATCAAGGGAATGGGTTCTGACTCTAAGACTCAGGGTCCTCAGTGAAGGGAACTGAGCTACCCACTGACCTTGATTTCATTAAGGTAGTGGACTTTGACCATAAGGCTCTTTTGAGTTTGCTTCTTGGTCAGGGTTTTGAGCAGGGATTATTTCCTGCTCTGTTCTCATTGTGTGTCCCTGATTCTCATGTTTCTGCAGCACTGCCTCCAGCACTAGGCGATGATGCATTTGTGATGGTTTATCTTTACATGTTTTACTTACTGTTGCTACTCAGTCCAAGGGGACAAAACTGTCTCTTTTGGCAAAGCTGTGTTTTATGTTTTCCTTGATATTAGTAGTCATATGTATTGGCATGTCAACTTGATGGAAGCCCCAGAGATTTACAAAGTCCTTTCAGGATCTATTTGAATTGGGACTTCTCTATAGCCCTGCCCTGGCAGGAGATGCCAGTAAAGAGCCTTATATAGTTTGTCCATTAGGGAATCTTCCTGTGAGATTGTGGTGGCTGCCATGCCCCGTGTCCTCACAGGAAGCTTTTAATTTAAGAAAAACTAACACTAACATGAAAATGCGATATTTTGGGGAAGCTTGGACATGAGATATTGCCACATGGTTAAGGTCATGCCACGTATTTTCTGTTGAGATTATTGTTACATCTCTGAGGGGAATTTATGCTTTCAAAACTGAGTTTTTCGAAATGGAAATGTGGAAAATCCATTTTTTCCCTTCTTTTACCTTATAGTTCTTTGTGGCCAAATGAGTGCTTTCGGGAGCATTTGGTGTAGCTCATATAAACACACACAAACGTATAGACAGACATCTATATTTATATATGTATATAAATTTATGTACATAAATATCACCGCATAAAGGCCTGCAAAGTATAATCATTTATATATGTACATAAACGAATTATATACATATGTATATGTCTCTATGTCTATGTATGTGCCTACAATTTATGTATATATACATAAATTATACATATATAAATGAATTATACACATATATGTATATAATTGAATTATACATGTATTGAATTCATATATGTATATATTAAATTTATATATGTAAAATTTAGATATACATATAATTTAGATATACTTACATGTGTATGTATGTAATTCATTTATATACGTATATAAATTATTATACTTTGTAGACTTTTTTGGGGGTATAAATATTTAGAACTTTAGTCTTAGGAAATTCAAACAGCTATGGTCTTGTGGTCTTAGAAGATTATTTTCAGGCTTCTTACATGTCCTGGCTTTTTGTTCTGTTCTTAAGTTAATCAAGTCGTTGCAATTATTCAGAGAGTAGGTGTAGATAGTTGTTCATTTGGAATAATTGTTGACTGGGCAAGTGGGCACATAGGGATTTCTCCATTGAGAATCTATGTGAACCCTGAAGGCCTTGAGTGTCTGAGCTATGTAGGTAAACGATTGGGATGGGTTTGAACTTTGTCTCTATGATGTATTCTGCCCCAGGCTCTCGGTTCTTGTCATAGTTGAGCACCCTGAATTTTCCTGATAATTGCTTCAATTTCTAACGTTTCTGTTAGCAGAGACTTGATTTTTTTGTAAGAAGTGTTAGGTCCTCTCCCGTTTATTTGTGGACCTGATTTAAAATGTCAAAAAAGATGCTGTTTAACTTTGGGAGTTGTAAATGCACCCATGAGAGAGATGAGTTACATTGTATTCACTGGAATAGTTAGTATATTAACACACAAAATAATATCACATGTACTTCAGTTATATCTAATTTATATCAGGCTCAAGTTGTATATTATGTCAGAGATGCTTAATTATGGTGAAATTTCAAATTATTTCAATTATTATAAATGGGCCAATGATTGACGACCCAATTGTGAGGGGCCAGTTTATGTTCAGTATAAATTGGAAGGCCTGAGATGAGAATAGCTTCCTTCTTGTTTCTTTCTTGGAAGTTTTATGATTGATTTGGTAAAAGTTACACCTTGGGCATGAAGATGTTCTTGTGTTTTGGTTTATCATAAACATCCATAACTCCCACATTTTTACATCAAGTGCAGCTTGTTTCTGTTTTACTTGTCATTTTTTCCTCCTATAATTTCACCTCACTTTGCTTGGGCTTTTATAATATATAATACCTATTACTGGATACTATGTGGAAAGAACATGGACTTTGGTAATAGGGAGCTAGAACTTCAAAACCTAGCCCTGCTACTCAATAGTTGACTTGTTGTTTGACCTTTGACGAGTGTCTTAACCTCATTTAAAAATAGCATGTGTAGGCCAGGCGCGGTGGCTCAGGCCTGTAATTCCAGCACTTTGGGAGGCCGAGGCGGGTGGATCACTTGGGAGGTCAGGAGATCAAGACCATCTTGGCTAACACGGTGAAATCCCGTCTCTACTAAAAATACAAAAAATTAGCCAGGGGTGGTGAGGGGCACCTGTAGTCCCAGCTGCTCGGGAGGCTGAAGCAGGAGAATGGCGTGAACCCGGGTGGCAGAGCTTGCAGTGAGCCAAGATCGCGCCACTCCACTCCAGCCTGGGTGACAGAGCGAGATTCTGTCCCCCACCACCCCCCCAAAAAAAAGCATGTGTATTGCAAGACATTTATAATTACAGAAAAGTTTATACATGCACTAGTGCACGTTCGTGTGCATGTGTGAATGTCCTTGTGCTTACAGTCAATAGTGCTCTGTAAAAGATACATTTATTCAGTGTAGTGTATCAAATTTTTTAATGTGTTCTTTTGTCTTCACCATTGCACTGTAATCTTCAAATGGGCATTAACCATGTATTATTTATTTTGCATTCTCTCCACAGTATTCAAGGTAATTTGTGCAAATTAGGTACTCTTTAAATGTTTATTTAATTGAAGTTTTGAGTCCTTATTTATAAGAACAGGTTTTTTTGTTGTTATTGTTGTTTGGTTGGTTTTTTTTTAGACCTGAAGTCTAAGGTTTACATATGCTGATGCATGTGAACCAATTTTCAAAAAGAAAATACTTTGATGTAATAATATTTTTTCCTTTTCTAAAGGAGGAAAAAATCAATTTTTAACTCCAACATCCCCAGCTTCCTTTTGTGTCTTTTGAGCCAGATCATGGACTAGAAATCAAATGGGTGACAAGAAAATAAAATGTACAGAGCTACCTTGGGGGAAAACTCAGCCATCTTAGTACCAGAATGTTTTCAGTTTTTCAGCCTTGCTTCATCTGTAAGTGATTTTATTTCAGAGACCAGGAAGAAAGAAGTTAAAGGTCAAGGGAATCCAGCTCACTGGGGTAGTTTGTACCAATCAGAAGAACACAGAAAACTGAGGAAAGCTGAAAGTCTTCCTGTCCTGACTAAGTGCATTGTAAGGAAATCAATTTGTCCTACAAAAAAAGGGATTTAGGATGGGAGTGCATGGAAGATCCCAAGGAGAAATAAATTCAGTTTGAAGTTTTAACAAGGAAAAAGAAAGCTGAAATGTAAAGGTGATGAATGCCAATAATAATCTGCATCTGCCCCAACGTGGTGTTTGGAACTTTTCAACCATGATAAAGAATCATCTAAGCTAGGGTGTTTTTACACCATTCTTCTAATGTTCTTTATTTCTTACTGGTGTCAAGACATCACTGATGTGAACATTTACCCACCAGGGGTAATTTCTGGGAGTCTCAGCGGCTTCATTTGCCTAAGTGGCTGAGATTTTCTGATACCATATCAAGGCTACAGCGCTGTGCCACGTTCATGAGACCACCATGACAATGACGGGGAGGGTCTGATTCCATATGTAGGTAAAAACAGCAAAATCTCAGCAGTCCAGAGCTTTTCTAACATATGTATATGTTGACATATAATACAATATATCATCTATGTTATATATAAATATGAAAGAAAATAGTTTTAAAAATACTGTATTTTAATTTTCCAGGGCAGAAAATTAAATATGTAACTTCCAAAATATAACTTCTTCCAAAATATAATTTATGTAAGACAGAAATGAACAATAGTAGCCAAGAGTAATATATTTCACTCATTTGTTATTCGTTCAACAACTATTTTTGAGTGCCAGCTATCTGACAGACACTGTACTAAGGAAGTAGCATTGAACAAGCAGTGCGTTTATAGATCAATAGTTTTGTAGAGGAAAGTGGAAAACAATAAGCATGATAATAATACTTAACAATATAACAACAGAAATGAGATTACACTGTAATCAGTAATATGACAAAGGAGTCAGGGTTATGCTCAGCATACGTAAGACTATCTAATAGGACAAAGATGGAGGCTTTGACTAGAAAAATAAAGTTTTTTTTTTTTGAAAGCTTTCAAACGCAGAACATGATCAAATTTGCATTTTGTAAGATCATCCTGTAGGGAATAAATTGGTTAGGCATGAAGTCACGTACAGTGAAAATAGAACTGTCCCCAGGAGTTTGGTAGGGGTGTTCTAGAAGTTCAAATACTTCTAAGTAGAGTGAAAGCATATCAGGGAACTCTGGCAATACATTTCAGGACGGAATATGCATCTGCAAATCCATATTTGGAAGCAAAGGAAGCAGGATGGCTTTGTCAAGGCCTAACTTTTAAAGCAAGGTCCTGGAGGGACATTACTGGGCAGGTGGGATGGAGGAGGTTGATGTCACTGGGTGCAAAGTAGTCAGGTGTTAGGAGTTCCCGAATGTTCTCCTCGATGCCGCCAGTGTGCCTCTCCTGCACTTGTTCATGTTTTGATTTGTGATCATTTTAGACCATGACTCAGCACATATGACTCTCTTCTCTCATAGGAGACTTTGCCTTCTCTTTGCTGCGTGGCCTCACAACTTTCCATTCTCTGAGCAGATGTACAAGCCATTTGCCAGTCGTAGAAATTTCCCTTTCTAAAATCAATACAACTTTCAAAATGAAGCTGTAGGTTTATTAAGATAATTGCAAGTGATAACATATCTGAGAGAAAATCTTAATAGAAAGTTATTTAAAATACAGGTCAGAACAAAACAATCTGTTTATTGAGGTAGACATTAGACATTAAATACCATTAACAAAATAGTCTCACCTGTTATTTCCACCTAAACTCTATTTTCAAATATAGGCATACATTTTAAACTCTTCATTATGTTGTCATTGAACCTGGTTAGATGCTGTTATGGTTAGGCTTTGTGTCCCCACCCGAATTTCATCTTGAATTGTAATCCCCAGGTATTGCAGCAGAGACCAGGTGGGAGGTGATTGATAATGGGGGTGGTTTCCCCTATGCTGTTCTTGTGATAGAGAGTAAGTTCTCATGAGATCTGATGGTTTTATAAATGGCAGTTTTTTCTGTGCTGACATATGCTCTCCCTTGCTTGCCCCCATGTAAGACGTGCCTCTTCCCTTTCCGCCTCTTCATACTTCATGCATGATCAGACAGCTGTTGCACAACATCATGCCTCATCCTCTGTATGCGGATGGTGGACAAATAATATAAAGGGAGCAGAAAGCCACTTCTTTCCAGGAATATTCTAGGCCTTCAGATTGAAAGTGATGATCAAATGAAATGAGCTACTTCTAGTGTTTAAATGAAACAGAATTTAGATATCATGAAATTTAACTCTAAATGTTAAGACAGACTTTGGATTCATAATGAATAATATACCAAATGCTTAAAAGGTTCTTACTTTGCTTATAGTTTTGGATGATCTTTGATACTCAGAATCATGAAGAATTATACTCTAAGTAATTACAGATATTCTGTGAGAGAATGGTTTCTCATGCACACTGACACAGTTAGATTTGACTTTTAATTTTTCTTTTGGCACAATATATACCATAGTAATGTAATCAGATTCTAAACTCTAATTTTACTTGCTAAGTTTCCATATTTATTTTGTTGATAACTGATGCATGATTTATGAACATGTGTGCTTTTCTATTATGTGTTCATATTTCTCTTCCTTAGAGTTTTACTGTTATTTCCTTCAGTAAAGGAGCTACTTTAAAAAAAAAAAAAAAACTAAATTGTATTTCATATGTTTAGGATAAAGTTTATTTCCTTTGATAATCATTTATAATTAATGAAGTAAAGTTTAAAATTTTTAATGGAATAACATTTGAAATTAATAGAGTTTTGAAAACTGGAGGTTTAAAATTCCTTGGCAAGAGTTTTTATCTCATATAGCCTGAATGAATTATTAAAAGCAAACTTCTACCTAAATCTAAACCTTATTTTCTTCATATATTGATTTTCCTGTTCCATGAAAACCTATCAAGTTTTCTAGAAAGTTTATGGTAATATTTTTGTGTTCTTTAGTCATAACTTATTTTCATATAATACATGTAATATATAGATTTTTGGGGATAATTTTCAGTAGTCTGTCTAGATTGCAAAATGGGTACCTATGGAAACATAAATGTATATAATTTTGAATATAAAACCATTTGTAGAATGTAATAAGAACACATTCAAAGCAAAGCTGCATCACAATCTTTTGCAAAGTAGAGAATATTCATACCATGAATACTGACCATCTATTATATCTCTCTGGATCTGCTACTTTGTAATTTACATAAACAAGACTATTTTCCTTCATGTGAGGATTAAAGATAAAATGCCTCTCTCCCTGATCAAACTTCTTCACTGTTCTCCAGTAGCATCTTTTCCCACTTCAACGTCTGGTAAAGCAGCCTAAGGACAAGAAAATATTTCCTGCAGGGAATGCAATTTTTGGCCTTCTTGGTAAAGAGGACTTCAAATGAAACCAGACCTGGCTATGAGCCACCCATCCGTTTTAATATTGCCTGTACTGAATTCACTTGGGGTAATCCTTACTTTCATTTGCAAAGGAATTGTAATCTGCTGTACTTTATTTGTGGTTTTTGAGAATAGCTTTTCTGTCTTCTATATTCTTCCTTAATATTACTTCCTCTGAGCCAGCCTGTCTAGCCTGGTTCTGAGTATAAATAGCTCCAAGTATGGAGCACTAATGCCCTGCTATTGCTGGGTTATGTGAAACCCTTTTTTGTGTTGAACACAAGAAGCCCATGATTATTCCTACCACAGATTCTCACATTCTTAATCAGTTCCACCTGGCCAATAAACAGTAAAGCCAGGACAGCTCCTCCTCTGTGTGGGTTTTCTACTTTATGGGTAATAAAACTGTCCTTGGTGTTATTTAGGAATCCCTTTGATGCCTAGTAGTTTACTGTATTGATATTTCAGGGATATTGGCAGTCGCTGGTGAGCCTTCACTACTGGCATCCCTGAACTGTGGCAATGAAGTAGTTTGGGTAAATAACGGCGGGGTGGGGAACACAACTGGTAAAGCTTTTTTTTTTTTTTTTTTTTTTTTTTGGTATTTACATGTATCAAGGAAAAATTTAGAAGTGGCCTTATGGAAACAGCAAGGCTAAGAACTGGTTAGATTTCTTTCAAACCTAGAGGAAGGAAATAAGGAAAGAAAGAAAGAAAAAGGAGAGAGAAGATGCAGTGTAATTTTTTGAACTTGTAAACACCTCACATTGTTTATTTGCAATGGTATTTTGTTAAAATTGTTACTAGATACCAAGCTCCTAGATCTGCAAGTTAAAAAGAATGAAGCTGGGCTAATTCTCAGCTTCTTTGTGTTGAATTAGCTAGTAAGAATGCTCTCTGCGAATTTTAGGGAAGAGAGGGTATTAAGAGCATTAGTTCCAAGTCTGAGTTCTATTTTCAGTGCATGGTTTTAGTAATGTGTAAATGTTTCTTGAAAGGTGGCTTATATTTTTATTTTTATTATTTAAAAAAGTTTTAAACCAATCGGTGTAGGATATTTGAAATGGGAAAGACTACATGGTAATAGCAAATGAACTCATGTTAGATCAAAAGAGACAAGTAACCGATGCATCCACGAAAAGTAAATGTTTTGTGAACTTGAAGAGCTCTTGTTGGATGGCACTATTTATTTTGAACAAATTCTTTTAATCCCATTAACTGTTAAAGTGGGGACTCCTTTGGACTTTGAAGCTGCTTTTTTTTTTTTTTGAGACAGAGTCTCTCTGTCGCCCAGGTTGGAGTGCAGTGGTACGATCTCCGTTCATTGCAACCTCTGACTCATGGGTTCAAGTGATTCTCCTGCCTCAACCTCTTGAATAGGTGGGATTACAGGTGGGTGCCACCGCACCTGGCTAATTTTTGTATTTTCAGTAGAGACGGGGTTTCACCATGTTGGCCAGGCTGGTCTTGAACACCTGACCTTGTGATCCACCTGCCTCGGCCTCTCAAAGTGCTGGGATTACAGGATTGAGCCACCGCGCCCGGCCTGAAACAGCTTTTTATATAGTGCCTTTCTTTGTATTAGTATTACTTAATCTTACCTTAATTAATTATTGCAGTCACTTTTTGAAAGGAATAAATGCCATCAAACTTATCATTCCTATCACCATCATATTTTTATCATAAACAATATTAATTGGCTACAGTGTAAAGAGTTTCAAGTGTGTTTTATAATATACAAGAGAGACCTCTCCTGTCAGTGCCTAGTGCCCAAATGTTATTTATCAATGTATGATTACTTTTGGCATCATTATGTATATTTTTAGAGATTCAAGTTTTTCTTCAAAAGAACATTTCCCCCTGCTTTTAAAAAATATTTCTATAGGTTTTTAAAATGCTAATCAGGAGAGATAAAGCCATTTTGCAGATGGTGAAATAAACTACTGGAGATCGCATAGTACATTAATATGAGCAGAATGTATATGTGGGTATTCATGTGTGTGCATGTGTTTAAGCTCATCCATTCAACAAATATGGACCCAGCATCGATTTTGCATGTGCTTGGTGCTGTAATAGTTGCTGGAATACAAAAACGAATAATACACACTTATCGCCCTTGAGAATAATATAGTGTCACGGGGTGATAGATTTTCAAAACAAATAATTACAGTTAAAATGATAGTATTGTAATAGAGGCGAATTGTGCCTGGAGGAATTGAGAAAGACTCTCTGAAGGAGGTAACTTTTGAATGGAGCTTTGAGTGGTGAACTAGGGTTTGGCAAGAGCAGAGCAGAGAAGAATGTTGCAGTTAAACGGAGAAGTTGAAAAGGTTTTGAAGATTAAGACCACATGATCTGTCTGGAAATAACTGGAGTACAGATAATAAAAACAAGAAATAAGTTCTTGTATGTTATTGCACAGCAGCATGACTGTAGTTAATAATATTGTATATTTTAAAATAGCTATGAGACAATTTTGAATGTTCTCATTGCAAAGAAATGGTAAGTGTCTGAGGTGATGTATATGCTACGTACCCTGATTGGATTATTACACAATATATACATGTTTCAAAACATCACACTTTGCCCCATACCTATGTACAAATGTTAGGTGTCAATTAAAAATATTTTAAAAGAAAAAAAAGTAAATATGGCAAAATGTTAAAAAAAATTTCACAACCCTACCTCCAGCAAATTTTCTTCAGTTATTATTCTGGTATTTATTTTTGGTTGATTTTCTTCTAAGACTAGTTCAGAGAACTATAGAGTCTAACTAATTTTTAGTTCAATCTCTTTCTTTTTTGCATATGAACACTAAGTTTCATCTGTTAGCAACTTTTTGAAGCTAAATATGTTGTATATTAAAATATATTTAGTGTGTTTTTCCACTTCTTGTTTCAAGATGAGAGTATTATCAGCGTTCTTTAGGAAATTTCCCATACCTCTTCACAACTCTACTTCAGACCTTAAAATACCTAGTATTATCAGTCCCTCCCACCTCCAATATTTCTGTTTTAGAATTTCACTTGTCTTTTATTTATACTGGTATTGTTCAAAGGAAGTTTTTTTAATGATATTCTTATATGAAACTCCAGTATAGAAATCAGATTAAAATTTTTTATACAAAGGTGTATATTTAGTTCAAATTCATATAATATGCTTATTATAAATCTGTTAATAAGAGCAATGAAATTACTTTAATTAGCACAAAAATTTAAAAGGTATATTAGAGAAGATAGTTGTAACCGTGTATCAACTGTAGCATCAAATTGATTTCTATATTCTTTGGTTTCACAATATTGAGAACATTCCAATTCACACATTAAAGTGGTTACAAATGGTAGCAGTGTGTTTTGTTTCCTCATTTGTTTTTATTTTATTTTTAATTTTTATCTGTACGTAGTAGGTATATATACTTACTGGATACATGTGATGTTTTGATACAGGAATCCAATGTACAATAGTCATATCAGGGTGAATGGGGTACCCGTCACCTCAAGCATTTATCATTTCTTTGTGTTAGCAACATCCCAATTCTATTTTTGTATTTTTTAAAATATACAATAACTTATTGCTGACTATAGTCGACCCGGTTGTGCTATCAAATACTAGATCATATTCATTCTATCTAACTGTATTTTTGCACCCATTAACCATCCCCACAACCCACTCCAACCTTTTTTAAAACAACCTGCCTTGAACTTTCAAGATACTCTTCATTTAAGATGATCCAGAAGCTCAGAAAAGTTGCTGGAATTTTTTGTCCAAGATGATGCAGCAAAATCTAATATGTGAACCTATTTTCATTGTTAAATATTCAACTGAGAGGTGGTTAATGTATTTCTTTTCTTTCTTTTTTTTCCTTTTTTTTTTTGTTTGAGACAGAGTCTCACTCCATCACCAAGGCTCAATGCAACCTCCGCCTCCCAGCTCAAGTGATTCTCTTCCCTCAGCTTCCCAAGCAGCTGGAACTACAGTTATGTACTACTTAGCCCTGCCTTTATTTGTGTTTTTAGTAGAGATAGGTTTTCACCATGTTGGCCAGGCTGGTCTTGAACATCTTGACCTCAGGTGATCCACCCTCCTCTGCCTCCCAAAGTACTGGCATTACAGGTGTGAACCACCATGACCAGCCTGGTTAATGTATTTCTTAGCCAGCCTAAATTGTCATTGTTGCCTGGAAAAATACTCTTTCAAATGAATTTCTTGACAATAAAATAATATGTATGAACTAGAAACAATGTAATTTCTTCTCCTCTCTAATTTTTACTTACTAGTGTCTCTGTTAAAAGGGTTTATGTGGGAGCAACTTGGTTGACACTTGTCATCAGTCTGCCACAGCTTGTAGATAATTGAAAGTATTTTAGTATAGAGGAGTGAAAATTGCAGCAATTCTAAACCAGAATGACAGGGTCTCCATGGAGGGCTTCATGACCACATACCTCATTCTTCCGGAATTATTATATCTGCTCATATGAATTCTCTGTGCATCCATGCATTTATTAATAATGTATACTTAGTCTTTTAAAAAAAGTACTTGAAATCTAAAGATTTTGATAGCTTGACACTGTTTGATCACAATGAACATAGGGAATTTCTTACAATTATATAAAGTCAACATTTCTAGCTGGTTTTAAATAAGAAAATAACTTAGGCATTGATAAAATTGACTTTCAGTAAATCTGAACTGTGAGGGGGAAATATTTTATCATGGTGTTTGTCTCTATGAGTTAATATTTATAATACTTTTTCTCATGTATTTTTCAATGGAGATAAAATTTATGCAAACACCCATAAATCGGTGTCATCCTAATTGAAACTTGGCAAATGAGAGACACTTGGTTACCTGTCCTACGTTATGCACGCCCACCCCTTTCATACTTGGGGCCGATGAAAAGGGAAATGTCAAGATATCACTTAAAAAATGCAAAGTAAGACTTATGATTTAGGAAGTGATGTGGAGCCACTGATGAATACTTTGCTGCACTGCATTTCAGCAATACAGTCCAGCATTGAAAGTCTCTTTTATTCCACAAAGAAGTATCCTTTTCTGTAGAAAATTTAAATATTTTAACCTGCAATACATTAAAGGGAAAATTATTTATGAAACAACAAAAACAAAAGGTGTTTATTCTACCATGGAAATACACATTTAAAAAATGTCCATCTATAGTTATTTCAGTCCTTCAGTGTAGTATGGACATAGTTTTGAGGCTATGTCTGGGCACACAAACTTTTAATGTAACTCAGTTAAAAGTAAATTTATTAAAGATGTAATTTGTGGGATTATGTACGCAATGAAACCTGGTCGCTTTAATTACCACAATTTCTTTATCCATTGATGGGCACGTGGGTTGATTCCATATTTTGGCTATTGTGCATAGTGCTGCAATAAACATGAGAGTGCAGACATCTCTCTGATGTATGGATTTCCTTTCTTCTGGATATATACCCAGTAGTGAAACTGCCAGATCATAAGGAACTTCTTTTAGTTTTTTGAGGAACCTCAATACTCTTCTCCAGAGACTATACTAATTTGCATTCCCACCAATGGTGTATGAGGCTTCCCCTTTTCACAGTGATTTCTAAGGATGTTGCCTTTACATATGGGACCAGAGTATGAACACTTTGAACGCCATATGAGCTGATATGGAGATTCAAGGCTGAGTCCCTGAGTAGCACTCCGTTGTCCCTCAAAGCCACCAACACTGGAAAGAACTAGTCGACATATTCCTGGAAGTGACTCCCTTGGTCAGTAGCTGCTAAATGATCTTGGGCAAGCCATTTCTCCTTTTTCACTGATGTGATTTTTAATGTCCTTTCAAGCTAAAAAAAAATGCCTTTCGAAGGAGGTAATGCTTGCTATCTTTTTGAAAGCACAGTACTTTCAGAGGATAATCATTAATATGCAGTGATCTTAAACAGTACAACAAAGTGTATATTTCTTAAGCCCTCATTTACAGATAAATAAGATGAAATGGGTAAATGGTGTTTAGTAAACTATGATGACTTTTGTTAAACTCCCCATGTTAAGGCTGAGAGAGCCTGGGAACCAATGAATAAGAATTCCAAAAAAATCACATCACATTATGCCGTTTTCTCCAAATTTTCTATTTTTCACAGAAATCTAGGTGTTACAACCCTAGCTTCAGGCTATTCTTTCTCAGTTGTCCACCATTTCAGATTCATAGCATTCGTTAGGCATGACAGGCACATAGCTTAGGTCCTAGTAGCTTTTTTAAAGTCCTTTAGAAATATTTGAGCCCTGAAAACAAACGATATCTTCCAAAGTCCAAAAAAATAAAACCATAAAACTAGCATTGATAAATGTTTAATGAAACGCCTACAAAATATAATATTAAGTCAACTTCATTAATTGTTAAAATTAGTATTCATAAAATTTTCATGACATTTGGAAATAAACTGTAATTTAGATTTCTCTTTTTGTAAGAATTTCTGAGTATGCAACATGATTATCATAAAATTATAACCAATTGTAAATTCAGTGAGATGCTTAGCCAAAGAATTTCGGGAACAAAGTTACAGGAAATCCTTTCATAATTTTGTACTAAAAAAAATGAATTTATATGTAATTTGTGTATATTTTAATACATTGTGTATAAAGTATAAAAATCAAATAACAATCACTAACATTTATCAAATGTTCATTATGTGCCAAATATTATTCTAAGATCTTGTTCATTATGAATGTGTTATTGATTTTTTTCTCTCTCCCTCTACTTCATGTCTAATCAATCTCCAGCCAGACATTTCACTTGTAATTTTTCCTTAAATCCATTCAATTGTTTTTCTCTCCATTGACAACTGTCCGTCCCTAACTCAAAATCCCAGTATCTTTTGACTAAACTACTTCAAAAGTCCTCATGCGTCCCTGCCTGTCTCCGGTGGTAGAGTAAACCTTTAAAACGGAAATTCTGCTTTAACCCCTTTGATGGCTCCAATTACTACTATGATAAAGTATGAAATCCTAAACATGACCTCAAATCTTACCCTTTCACAACCAGTTTCTTTTCAGGGGCCCCTCTTTATGCTATACCCAGAGAAATTGAACATGCTCCATAGCCTCTTGCCTCAAGGACAGGACAGGAGGCCTGAGGTTTGCTCAGGAGGGATGTGTCTGATACAGTGAGGCACTGACAATAGAGTAAGACCCATATGAATCTGAGGCTACTGTCCAAAGGAATACATGAGTTCCCACTGGAAGGGAAAGGAAGGAACACTTATTGAGGCATGGCGACACTTGCAGGGCCTGGCTAGGTGCTGGACATGCACCGTCTCATTGAATACTCCTAACAGCCTGTGAGGTTGATCTTATGATTTCGTGCACAGATGAGATGTGCAGGGCAGCACAGCTAGTGAACATTAGACTTGGGAATTGAAACTTGACTCTCAAGCCAGTGTTTTTCCACTCATCATTCTGTTCTGCCTTGTTATAACCCCAGTCTACCACAGAGCCTCAAGACAAGGAGTATCTGCCCAATAAATGTTGGGTGAATTTGGAATGTCAGAATAAATCACCTCTAGTCTAGGGGCTTTTCCTTTGAAGAAAAACCCTGCTTTCATCCTGGGAATTGAAACAGATTTTGCAGAGGCTTTCTGACCTCTATCTATCTATCTATCTATCTATCTATCTATCTATCTATCTATAGGCAGCTATATTCTAGAGGTTTGAGACCATACTAGTAGGATACCGTTATGGATACAACACACACCCCCCCCCCCACACATATGTATATATATGAGATATTAGAAATATATCTTGTATTAAATATATATCTGATATATGTATCATATATATCATCTTATATATATCTCAGATGTATATCTGATATATGATATATATGATATCTGATATAAAATCATACACCTCATATATGATACATATGATAGTGATATATATAATATATAGATGTATCCATAACAGTATCCTACTAGAATATAAATATAACATAGCCCACTAATATATATATACATACACACACACGTATATATTTCCAGCATGTCTGTTATGAAGTGTTTACTCAGAAGTAAAATTTAGCAATTTTCCAAATACAATGACATAGTATGGCAGTGGCTTTTAAAAAGTACCTGGGTACATTGTTTGGTTTAGTTTTTATTAGCATGTATATATAAATATTTAAAAATGTTCTCTCGAGCAGGCAGGTAAGCACTTGGAGGCTTGCCTGGCAGCAGCTTACCAGCAGTCAGTGGATTTCTCATGCCAAAAGCTCCTTCTCTCAGCAAAGGAACAGATGAGCATCCAGATGATAGCCACATGTGTGAGAGGCGGATGTCAGCCTCCATCAGAGTTCCTCAGAAGCTCACCCATCATTGTAGCTTTCTTTGTTGCTTTCTGTATATGTGGTTTAAAAAATCTTTTTAAAGGTGTAACAAAGACTTATGACACTTTTAGATCAGTCCTTTGACTAAAATAGAAACCAGTGATGGCTTCAAACGGTCGTCCCCAGCATTGTTTCCTGATTGTTAAAGTTAGCAACTAAGAATATTTATTTGTACAAGCGAGTATTTTCTCCCTATAGAAAGTCTTCAGTACAGACCTTTGATTATATTTTATTCCCAATAAATCATAATTTAGAACATAAAATATTTTAGATGAGACATGGGACTGGAGAAGGGGTGTGGCTACCCAGGAGGTGAGTACAGTCACTTACCTGGTCTCAAGAGAAGCCATCGGGGATCTGCAGTATGATTCTGGTTCCTGGACTTTACCTATCCCACCTAAATCAGGTTCTGCTAGAACCCCTAGCTCACTAGAGATGGTGGCTGCTAAAAACTGTACTACCGTGAGATGTGTGAGAATGGTCGAATGGAAACTGTGATGTTCTCTAAGTGAATGCATGTTTGTTGGAGGTAACACGGAGCAGGGAATGGGATTCCCAGGAATATGGAGCTGGATGGAGGCATCTTATTCTGCTGTTTTCTGGCATGTGACCTTGACCAAGTTTTCTGACCTCTCAGATCTTAGCTGTTTTTAAAAAAATCTGTCAATGGAGATCATAATATTAATACTTTCCTTTGTGTTGCTGTAAGAAACAAATTAAATAAATCATGTTTATTAGACTCTTAGGGCTGCCATAACAAATTACTGTAAGTGAATTGGCATAAGACAACAGAAGTGTATTTACTTTACTCTTGGAGTAGAGGCTATTCTGGAAGCTAGAAATCTGAAATTAAGGTGTTTGGCAGGGCCATGCTCTGAAGGAATCTTTCCTTGCCTCTTCTAGCTTCTGGTGGCTACTAGCAATCCTTGGTTTTCCTTGGCGTTCCTTGGCTTGTGGCCACGTAGCAACAATCTATTCCTTCATCTTCACGTGGCCTTCTTTTCTGAGTGTACATGGGTCTCACATCTCTCCTTTGTAAAGGACGTCATTCATAGGATTTAGGGCCCATCCTAATTCAGTATGACCTCATGGTTTACCTTGATTATATCTATACAGATTTTTATCTCCA
This sequence comes from Macaca mulatta, assembly GCF_049350105.2. NCBI lineage: Eukaryota > Metazoa > Chordata > Mammalia > Primates > Cercopithecidae > Macaca > Macaca mulatta. The sequence continues at coordinate 66,211,730 of NC_133416.1, forward strand.
AATAAAATCTGGTAGTTAGCACTTAAACATATTCTGGAAACACAGTCCAATACACAACAGTATGTAAAAATGCTTACTGCAGTGACAGTACGTATATATATATTTAATAGCCTATTGCATTTTCATTTTTAGATATGTGAAAATTTCATCTTGATAATGGAAAGCTTTCTTAGAAATTATTTTTGTGAGCTTCAGTTTATTCATGTTTTCCTTATATTTCATAGTTTTAGAGTGTCATAGATTCTGATTTTTCAGACTTCAAAGGTTGCTCAGCACAGCTACCCATCCAGTTGGTTTGGAATATTCTCTACCGCATCTTTAACAAGTTGTTCTCTAGCCCCTGCTTCCCTTTCTAGCTCCAGGGTAAGGAAACCAGAACTATACAAATAACCTATTTTACCTTCTAGTGTCAATAAGTCTTCTGTCTCTTAAGTCCAAATCTATCTCCTTTAATTTTAGTCACTAGTTTCAGGTCTCCAGCTGGAAGTAACATAAGAGCCAATTCAATTCTTGTTCCCTATCTGTGCCTCTCACCTAGTCCAAGTCAGTTATCACGACCATGATAACCATAACCCTCACGGTTCCCTGCTGATCAGCACAGTTTCCTCAGCTGGGCGTTTTATTTATTTATTTATTTATTTATTTATTTATTTTTATTTTATATGGTCGCAAGTTCCTTCAACATTTTGGTTATGATTTTATTAATAGATTTTAATTTGTCTATAACAAATAATATGATTTTCCTTGTCAGGTAAATTGCAGAGTGGAATCCTCTGGAGGCCTCAGCTCAGAGGCAGGATGAGGAAATAGGCACTGGTAGTGGTTCAGCTGGACCTGAGAGTGGACCCCAGGCTGACTCACTTGGGTTGAGCAGTGGTCTGGGAAGGGGGCTCTGGGTGTGACTCCAGAAGAATTTGTGGTATTTTTAAAAATGCAATCAAATGATACACAGGTACTTAATATAAATAAACATTGGTAGTTGTGGTGAACTTATTTTAACTCTTCCAAATGGATGATCATTAATAGACAAACCACTTAGATTTAGGAAGTCTACATTTCCTCAGCTGCTAAATAATAGTACAGGTAGAATCTGTGTTTTCCTATCTGAATTCCTTACCTCTAAATTTTTGTTTGCTAATATTGCCTCGTGAAGAATTATGTTTCTGACTATTATGTTTTCATTCTCTTATTTGCAAGTCCAACAAATTGATGCATAAACCCAGTATCATTTTTATCAGTTCTACCATAACACTCTTTAAAAAATTTCTTTAAAGTGACACTTACTGTACATATTTATCAGACACACAGTGATACTGTGATACATGTAATGTATAGTGTTGAGATCAGGGTAATTACCATATCCATCTCAAACATTTACCTTGCTCTTAATTAGAGACTATGGTATGCAAGGCACTGTGAAATTTACAATCTCAGGGTACAAGGCATGTGTGCAGGATTTTAACTCATTCACACACACACACACACATTCACTCATGAAACAAAAAATATAGCTTGTGGGATTTAGTGCATTTAAAAAAAGACAAAGATGGCTTGTATCTGTCCTACTTAAATATCTTGGTTAATTTGAAGATTAAATGGTGTAATGTATGAAAACAATGTCAGCAAGTGTTAGCAGACACTGCAACTCACTGTGTGCCAGATTGTTCCACAAGTTTTACATGTGTTCGCTAATTTAATCTTTGTAACAAGTCTATGTGGAACATGCTAATAATATAACCAGTTTTCAAAAGGGGGAACTGAAGCATAGGATGGCTGAATGACTTACTCAGTCATATGACTAGTCACTGGAGGAGCTAGGATTCAAACAGAGCCAGTCTACCTTAAGAATTTGTTCTCATAACCACCATACTATATTATTACTCTTAAAAACATGTAAATATATAAATTGATCTGTTCGTACAGTGTATTACCACATCATTACAAAATGATGTATTTTGCCTGAAAATGAAATTGCTGGAATTAGGCAAGTTTTGTTTATTCTGGGGCTTTATATTTACTTGATTATTTTAGTCTAAAATCAGCGAATTGGGTATGAGATGGCCACATTAGGATAGTCAAATTATTTAGTTACCAAAAAGTCCAGATTATATTCTGGGTGTTTTGTACAATATTAAGATAATTTTTGTACTTGGCTTTAGAAAAATACTTGGCCATAAAAAAATGTTTTTCTCATACTTTTTAGGTTACCCTCTTGAAAGAAAAATAAGAAAGCACTGTTTTTTTTTTCTTTTTTTTTTAGAACATAGAAATTATATTCCTTGAGATCATGTCCTTTGCAGGGACATGGATGAAGCTGGGAGCCATCATCCTCAGCAAACTAATACAGGATCGGAAAACCAAACACTGCCTATTCTTATTCGTAAGTGGGAGCTGAACATTGAGAACACATGGACACAGGGGACACAGGGAGGGGAACAACACACACTGGGGCCTGTTGGGGGTGAGGGGTGAGGGGAGGGAACTTAGGGGACGGGTCAATAGGTGCAGCAAACCATCATGGCACACGGATACCTATGTAACAAACCTGCACGTTCTGCACATATATCCTGTTTTCTTTTCTTTTTTTTTTAAAGGAGAACTGAAGAAAAACAAAAATTAAAAACAAGAAATTGTATTCTTTTAATTAGAAAGTTTTGTCCCATCCTTTGATTGTTAGAGGCTTTACTTCCCAAATAAAACCAAAATATACATCATTTGCCTTAAATTGCCTTCTTATTTCTGAAATTTCTTTACTCATAGTCAGGGGATACTCCTGCTGTGAATGAATAAAAATTTTTACTACTTTGTACCAATTTGAAAAGGAAAACTATTGGTAGAACTGGGCATCTCTGAAATTCTTCTAGTATTTATTCTCCTGACCTTGTTCTTTAAGGTCACCAATATTTTTGGTGACATTGATAGATGAAGTAGCAGGTGATTCCCAGGGATGGACACGTTGTTCCACATCTAACTGATTGTGGCACAAAAGCCTTATGTTTCTGTCCCATGACCAAGGAGAGGTAAAGAGATTATACTCTGTGCTCTCACAATATGTGGGAAATCAGTACTGGAGAAACCATCCACCCTAGGGGTGACTGGATAGATAGGGATTGAAGGTAGGATTGTTTATGTCTCCCTCTTAGCTTTCTTACCAGAACATTAATTAGATGTGAAGCTAATAGAATACAGTATATGTTGTAGGGAAAGAATATGACCTATCATGAACATGCGTTCTTGAATTAGATTCCTTGGTTCAAATAATAGTTTATTGCTTCATAGGTATGTGTCCATAGACAAGTCACTTCATTACTCTGGGCTTTGATTTCCTTACCTACCAACCAAGAATACCAAGAGTAGCCATTTCATGGCTTATTATTGGGATTGTCAGTTAATTCTTATAAAATAGAATAGTAACTGACACATGGCAAGCTCTCAGTGAATGTTAGTGATCACTACTATTGTCAACAAAGAATACTATTATTTCTTCTTTTTATGTCTGGCGAATTACTACTCATCCTTGAATATGCCATTGTCTCTTCTGTGGAGTCTTCTCTGATAGTCATTTGCTCCTCTTTGTAACTTCCATACTAAATTGTCTACAACAATTATAAAAAATTCTTCCAACAAGAATAAAACTTCATGGTTCACAGCAAGAATAAAAATTCTTCCAAGAATATGCTTGTTGTATATTTTTCATCTCTACTACTTGCAAACGCTCAGATATCAGAAATTACTTAATTATATAATTATTTTAGAAAGCAATGCTCAGCACAGAACTTAGTATAGTAGGCATCTGTGACTGGTAAGTAAAAAATGAGAGGATGCTGAGCTATAACATGGTCTTTGCTATATCATTGTCTATTCTTGGTTCTAAGCATACTGCCAAGTTAAAGTTCATTGCCAGAATCCATTATTGGCAAGAGAAAGGCAACTGAATTACTGTAAACAAGGTTATCAGAGTAAAATCGAAGATATGATTTTGGAATTATTCTTACTTTTGGCAAAATGATACAAGACCATACAAATCATAAAAATTATAACTAGTTTTCCCATTTCTAATCTCAATGCTGTTGAATCATTTCTATTTAGTTCTAACAGATTATTCGTTCTAAAGCACTGCTTTTAAGAATTTTTTTCTGCTCTCAAACCTACCATGTCTTGTCATACCTAGTGAAAATTATACTAGCTAAAAATTTTGAGTGGTTATTTGGTACCAGGTACTGTGCTACGCATTTCCATCTTTATCTCATATAATTAACTCAGGTATTCTCTTAGAAAGGAAACTCAGTGAGAATGGACCCTTATCTTTTTAAGTCAATACTCTTCCCAGATTAATGCCTGATTAATGCTCTTGATGGTGTTGAATGAGTAAGTTAGGCACTATTATTTTTATTTATTTATTTATTTATTTATTTATTTATTTATTTATTTATTTTGAGACAGAATTTCGCCCTGTTGGCCAGGCTGAGTGCAGTGGCATGATCTCAGCTCACTGAAACCTTCGTCTCCCGGGCTCAAGCAATTCTCCTGGTTAGGCACTATTATTATTCCCTTTTTATAAATAAGAAATATAAGAAACAGAAATTGATCCAGAGAATAAAAGGCAGAGTTAGGATTTTAACATATGATGTGATCTGTCTTCCTCTTCTACAGATAGGTATTAATATCTTAAAGGTTATACTTCACCCTTTTCACCCTAGCATTCGAGTAAGGAGCAGCAAACTCTGATCTGCAGAAAGCTTCAGACAGGCTGCTGAAACTTGAACTCACCAGGTCTATTTCCAGTGACAAGTGTTTGCCCGCCCTAGATCATCTTTGCATTTTTACTAATTGTGTTCTATGTATTGACTTTGTCGTTCCAAATAGATTGCAGCTCTTGGAAGGCAGTGCGTTTTCCTAGTCTTTATTATTTTTCATTGGCCTAATTCAAGTGGCTAAGCTGTACATTTCTGAAACAAATAAACATTCATTCATTAAGTGAATATTTATTGAGAACACTAATTATGTGTGATTTTGGATATGAATTTGCAGCAATAATCATGACAGGCAATGTTCTTATTTTCAAGATATTTATCTTTGAAGGCAGAAGATAAGTAATAAATATAATGAGGCAGTGATTAGTGCAATGGAGCATATAAAACTGAGGAAAGAGCTGGCAAGTGATGGCAGGTGGCAATGTTAGTTTGGTAGTGGTGGGGGCAAGGGCAGCAAGGGAAGGCCTTTCTGAGAAGACAGCACTTGAAGTGGGTCAGTGAGACTTGAAAGAGGAAGGAGGCAGTCGTGAGACAATACTCTGTCTAGGGGCAAAGGCAAGTCAAAAGATGGAAATAAACTTGGCGTGTCTGAGGAAAAGAAGGATGGCCAGTGTGGGTGGGTCATTGCAATTGGGGAAACAGACATAGGCAGTGACCAGACTGTGTGGAACCTTTTTGGCCATGGACTATGGACCATGGACCATGGCTTTTAATTCATTAAACTGCAGCGAAATACCATAAAAAGATGTTCAGCAGCAGAGAAAAATATCTGCTTTATATTTTGAAGGATCATTCTATTAAAACATAATTTTAGTAGGATAAGAATAGAAGAAGAGACAACTGTTTTTTGTTGTTGTTGTTTGTTTGTTTGTTTTTTGAGATGGAGTCTCACTCTGTTGCCCACATTGGAGTGAAGTGGCAGGATCTTGGCTCACTGCAACCTCTGCCTCCCAGTTTCAAGGGATCCTCCTCCCTCAGCCCTCCTAGTAGCTGGGATTACAGGCACATGCCACCATGCCCGGCTAATTTTTGTATTTTTAGTAGAGATGGGGTTTTGCCATTTTGGCCAAGCTGGTCTTGAACTCCTGACCTCAGGTGATCCACCCGCCTCAGCCTCCCAAAGTGCTGGGATTACAGGTGTGAATCACCACGCCTGGCTATAGACAACTGTTAGTAAACAATTGTAGTAATCCAGAAGAGAGATGGTACAACGTATTTCAGGACAGAAGGGATAGAGATAGAGGGAAAAATAAAAAAACCTCCAAAAACAAACAGAATGTAATTAGAGGAAGAGCCAATAGAATTGACTAACGAGTTGTATGTGAAAGGTGACAAAAAGAGAATTATAGATGATTTCTAGGTTTTTAGCATGAAGTCTGAGTAGACAGTGTAGCTGTTCACTGAAAAGGGGATGCCTTGGGAAGAGAGAGAGAATAAAAAAAATTAATAGGTGGATCAAGGTATTAAAGAGATAGATCAGAAGTACCTATTTAGTTCTGTACTTATTTACCATCTTGACCCACAAAGGATTTGAAACATTTTATAAAGGGAACACATGTTATAAATAATGATAACATAGACATACAGAGTTAGGAAGAAGGGAAGTATAAGCGGAAGGTAGAAAGTCACATACTGGGTAGAAAAAAATATATGCAGGTGATTAGACTCTAAGTAGTTACTATTATTATTCAGACTCAGATTTGGCTCTGAGAAAAAACTGAGTCTTGGTCAGTTACTTAATTTTATTATCAGATCAGAGGACGCATAACTATCCTTCAGAAGAGGCAAACTTTTTCAGGCCTTAGGTTGTAAAAGAAATTCTTCACAATGAGGCTCAGAGGAGGATGCACTAGAGAATGCAGTGAGAATTCTGATTCAGTTTCAGTGAAGAGCCTTCTTAGGAAAGGACTATGCTAAATAGACATAAAATGCCTATAGAGTAATTCAAAGAATTCAAAAATTTCAATAGGACCTACACCTGAGGATTTCTTTTCTAAGCTCAAAGTCTTCTTAAGGACTTTCCTGAATGATACTGACAGTCTTCAGTGGAAAGCCCAAGCTACCAGTCTTTTAGGTGGATTTAGCCACCATTATTAACATTAAGGCCAATGGTCTATACTAATTGCCTACTTAATGTATGGTAATAAAGGTCTTGATTTTTTCCTAAAAGCTCAGAATTGATTTTGGGTTCAAAGTTCTAAACCAGACTACTTTGCTTTTCTCCCTTCCCCCCTTCAATATTTTATTTTTAAAAAAATTCTTCCCATGTACCCCTAGAGACAAGTTCTTTGCAGGACCATGTGCTGTGGCATTTATGATGAAGAATATGCACTCCTACAATTCTATACAGACCAGGTTATCTTGAACTTTGGACCATGTTTCAAGAGACCCATTTTTATTTAGACATCTGGCTTGTCTAGTAATTTTTTGAAAACTTGAGAGCAGGTCTCTGTTTCTCTGAGATAGATCTATAGAAGATTTTGTCTACAATCTGTGATTAAAGATGGAGTTAATAATTTGAACATGGAATCTTTTCTTAAAATACATAACGAATGTAGGAAGACAAGTTTACAACAAAGTGCTCTGCTTAAAGTTCTAATGAAATTTCTTCTTATAAAAATATTCAGGGTGGTATTAGGTATTATAAGTTTTCTCCTAGAGTTTTTATAGTTTTAGGTTTTACATTTAAGTCTTTAGTCCATTTTGAGTTGATTTTTTGTATGTGGTGAAAGGGAGAGGTCCAGTTTTGATCATCTGCATATGGCTGTGCAGCTATTCCAGCACCATTTATTGAATAGGGAGTCCTTCCCTGTTTTGTTATTGTCGAAGATCAGATGGTTGTAGATGTACTACAGCTTTATTTCTGGGGTTCTCTAAGCTGTTCCATTAGTCTATGTGTCTATTTTGTTCTAGCATTATGTTGTTTTCATTACTGTAGCCTAGAACTATAGTTTAAATCCAAGTGGTGTAATGTTTCTGGCTTTGTTCTTTTTGCTTAGGATTGCTTTGGGTATTTGGGCTCTTTTTTAGTTCTATGTGAATTTTAGAATAGTTTTTTTTTTTCTAATTCTGTGAAAAATGTTGTTGGTACTTTGATAAATATAGCATTGAATCTGTAAATTGCTATAGGCAGTATGGTCATTTCAACTTTAGAAGAAAAAGAGATCATTCTGGATGGACATAGGCCCTGGCAAATATTTCATGATGGAAACTCTAAAAGCAATTGCAGCAAAAACAAAATCAACAAACGAGACCCAATTAAATTAAAGAGCTTCTGCACAGCAAAATAAATTAACAGAGCAAACAGATAACCTATAGAATGGAGGAAAATATTTGCAAACTATGCATCTGACAAAGGTCTAATATCCAGAATCTATAAGGAACTTAAACAAATTAACAAGCAAAAACAAACAATCCCATTAAAACATGGACAAAGGACATGAATAGATGCTTCTCAAAAGAAGACACACATGCAGCCTACAAGCATATGAAAAAATGTTCAGCATTACTAATTATTAGAGAAATGCAAATCAAAACCACAATTGAGAATGCAGTCAGAATGGCTATTATTAAAAAGTCAAGGAATAACAGATGCTGGCAAGTTTGCAGAGAAAAGGGGATGCTTATACACTGCTGGTCAGAATCATGGATAGAGTTGGAAGCCATTATCCTAAGTGGCTCCGAAGTAACAGGAACAGAAAACCAAATACTACATGTTCTCACTTACAAGTGGAAGCTAAACATTGAGTACACATGGACACAAAGAAGGGAACAATAGACACCATGGCCTACTTGAGAGTGACAAGAGGACAATGAGATAGGAAGAGATTAATTTCTATTATGAACTTAAGAGAACATCTTGTGAAGCTGAGATTTTGAGAAATGAGGTAGTCTTTTGATAAATTGAGATAAAGAGGTTAAAACATTATTGAATATGTGTTTTAGCACACTTCAATTTCTGCTCATTACCTACTCTTTTCCATAATAAATTTCAAAGATTACAAAGCAACACGAAACACTACAAAGAAAGGTTTCCTGGTTTGACCGATTTTACATATTTATTTATTTATTACCAGATTGCTTCATCATTGTTGTACCTGTCTGATATGTTTGGATGTGTCCCCAACCAAATCTCATCTTGAATTGTAACTTCCACAATTCCCATATGTCATGGGAAGAGCCTGGTGGGAAGTGATTGGATTATGGGGCAGATCTTTTCTGTGCTGTTCTTGTGATAGTGAATGAGTCTCATGAGATCTGATGGTTTTAAAAACAGGAGTTTCCCTGCACAAGCTCTCTCTTTGCCTGAGGCCATCCATGTAAAATGTGACTTGCTCCTCCTTGTCTTCCACCATGATTGTGAGGCCTCTCCAACCATGTGGAACTGTAAGTCCATTAACCTCTTTCTTTAGTAAATTGCCCAGTCTCAGGTATGTCTTTATGAGCAGCATGAAAACAGACTAATATAGTATCTATCCAGGCAGTAGCATGAAAAGTCCTTGTTCATAAAGTCACCTATATTCGTCCCCTGTTCCACCGGAAGATGTTAAGGAAAATCAGAGAGTGAGGGTTTGTGCTTGTTGTCAGAGGACCAATGTTTCAATCATTGCCTTGGGTAAGTTAGGGAACTTCTGAGTTTCCTTATTTCTAAAAACGGAAGAGGAGATGATCTCATCTTCCTCTTTGGGCCATTTTCAGGCTTAAGTGAGTTAATATGAAGGAAGGGGCCTATTCTTTACATAGATGTTTGGGAAAGAGTCACTAAGACAGAAGGGAGAAACTATAGCATTTGTATAGAAAACAATATGGTATATTCTAGTTTCACATATTGCTGTTTTTGAAACTGGAAGAACCATTGTATATTACAGGTTCTCTTCACAGAGTTTAAGTTACACTCTTCTTTTAATAATATAATTGCATTTACTCACTCATTAATTCATTTATTCACTCATTTAAATATTTCTTAGTACCTAATTTGGGGGTCATGACACAGTTTTAGGTACTGGGTGTGAGAACATGAGCAATATGTAGAATGTTGAATTTTATATGCAGCTGAATTATCATATAAATGTGAAGGTTTGGTTATGTGTCTCAGAAAATTTGCTATACAGAGACCATCTCTGAAAGAATTCTTAGAGGATATAGTCCAAGAAGATGATAAATGAATTGAGTGGGAGAGATAAAATATATCAAGTTAGGTTGTATTAAAATTCAGTAAAATGACCAGGTGCAGTGGCTCACACCTGTAGTCCCAGCACTTTGGGAGGCCAAGGCAGGAGCATTGCTTGAGCCCAGGAGTTCAAGACTAGCCTGGGCAACATAGTGAGACCCTGTCTCTACAAAAAATAAAAAGATTAGCTGAATATGGTGGCATGTGCTTGGATTCCTAGCTCTTTGGGAGGCTGAGCCAGGAGGGTTACTTGAGCCCAAGAATTTGAGGCTAAAATGAGCTATGATCATGCCACTGTGCTTCAGTTTGGGCAACAGAGCAAGACTCTGTCTCTGGAATAAATAAATAAATGTAATGTATTTTTATATAAATGAAGAAAGATTAAAAGGGAAACCTGTATATCCACAAAAATCTGGCAGAAGAATTTCAGATAAAACCCATATGGGTCTGAGAAGGATGGTTGTGGAACAGATGAGGTAAGAGCATATTGAGCTTCTCATTGTATTCAAGGGAACATATGGATATTGAAAACTTCACACACTAATTGGAAAAAAATTAACACTAGTCTTGGCCTCAAAAAGAGAAGAATAAAAATGCCTTTCATTACATTTAAACTAAAAAAAGAAATATTCTATCTGCATATCCAATGGAGCCTAGAAAAACAAAAAAAGAGGAAACAAAAACATGGAGTGTTTCATAGATAATACAAAATATGCCAGTAGAAATCGGCTTTAGTATAACTAAAGGAAATCTGATCTATTAAATTCAAAGATCAGAAGTCAATCAGGCTGGATTTCAACACAATATTCAGTAAATTTTGGATAATGAAGACACACTTAAAATGATGCAAAAATGTTGAAAATAATGGGATAGAAAAAGATTTTCCAGGCAACTAAGAACCATGTGCTTAAAGTAAAACAAAACAAAAAGGTTTCAAAAAAGACAAAGAGGATCATTAGATCCAGAATTTACAGAGGCCAAGAATGCAATGATTTGGAAGGTAGATTAAAAGAATAGAGCAAATAAATAAGAGCCTGTGATGCTCTTGTAGGAGGGAAAGAAATGGGATTGAGATTTATATCTATTGGAAAAAATGATATAAGTCAGATGAATGTACATGAACTAATGGTGATACATGCCATGGTCAATTCTGTCCACTGATGTTCAAAGGAAGTAAAATAAAGCAAGGGGATACGAAGGGGGGATGTGCACTTAGAAGGCTATGGGGCTAATTAGGAAGCCCTTGGATTGTTAGGAAACTTGCCGTATTATTTGTCTAACATACTGATGCAGAGATATCCTAATAACTACTTAAGGGAGTTATATAAATGAGTGAATAAAAGCAAGGACGTTGGTGTCAATGAGATGGGTTGAAGTTCTTGCTATACCTTGTATTTGTGGTCTAGGGAACTGCTTAATTCAAGCTTTGGTTCTTCCTTTTTAAATGTCACATTATAGGGATGATATGAGGATGAAATGAAATAATGCATGTAAACTGTTTAGCATAGTGCTTGCCATGTGATACTGTCAAGAAAAGAGCATGTTTGGAACATTTTCAGGTCCCTTTCATTTCTCTGACAATGCTTATTATCATTATATCCACTTCATTGCATATGTAATTCTGGGTCATAACTTTATTCCTCAAAACTGTCTTGCTGTTTTCCCATTGTCTTAGAAATTTACAGTTGCAGAAAAGGATGAAAGATGCCGGATTTATTTTTAGGACACCTCTTTCCTCAGTCTGGATTAAAAACATGTATTTTCTTGTCTTTGAATTCCAAAAATTTTGCTGAAATTCATGTAAGTATGGGTGCTTTTATCAGTAGTTTAATCTGGAACATGTGTGACCTTTCAATCTACCTATGGCATTCTTTCTTTAACTCAGAAAAAAGTTTATTATATTTTTGTTTAGTGCTTTGTTTGGTTCCATTTTTATCCAGGTTTTCTAATATACTATTGTTCTTTACAAATATTTCGTGAGCAATATAGAACACAGTTTCCTCTTTGTGTGTGCATGAATGTGTATGTGCATGAAATCAGCCTTTTAAATTATATTATCTTCTATGTTCATGTTTGTTTTTGACCATTTGACGTTTGCCTTTCAAAATTTTAATTAGCTCTCTCTATATTTGATAACTTGTTTCTTCACTAAGAAACAACTTTTCTACCTTTGTCCAATACTTGAAATATTAATATCGATTTCACTGAGACATATTGAAAGATAACTAAGCCAAATGCTTTTGAATTGTGATCTATTTAAGAATGTGTCAATATTAAGTTTTCTATACTATTGTGATTTTGCCCATTTCTCCTATTAACAATATTTAATGAAATATGATTTAGGGCATAAAAGTATATGCTATCTTAATGATTTATCCTTTATCATGTTAAAATGTCACTCTTTAGACACGATTTGATATTTATTTTTAATGTTTCTGGTATTGAGTTTTGAATACCTAAGCCTATTATGTTTGAATTTGTCCAAAATATGTTTGTCTGTTGTTTTGGGATTTTTGTGATATTGTTTTAGCCTTGTTCTTTGTAATCAGCATACTCATGTAAACACTGAATTTTGTCTTTTGATTCAGTTCACAAGTCTTTTAACAATGAATAATTATCCATTTTATACTTGAAAAGTTTTAAATATATAGTGCACATTCCTGTCATTTTGTCCTTTTTCTTTTTTATCTCTGTACTTCCCTGTATGTTGCCCCTTTTAAATTTTTATTTGTCTTGAAAAACATTTTTTTTTAGTTACAGTATAGTATATGGTTTATTAGCTTTTATGTCTTCCACTCTTTTGGAAAGTATCATTTTTGCAAAGTGGTTTCCTTTAAATTTCCAGTCAGATCATTTTCAAAGTTGAGTAAAATATTACATTTGAGTGGCTCTCGTTGAGATATGGTGTTTAACATGCTATAACTTTCTTTTTCTCTTCTTTCTACCTCCTTTTCAATATAACATGGAATTTTAAATGCAAATAATTTGTATAATATTGCATAATTTTACAGCATACTTTTTAAATAAATGGACTGATATTCTTTAAGTCTCAGCTCAGATGTTGCCTCCCCCACTTACGCCCCCTACTTCATAAAGTCTCTCATATTTCTATCTGGACTTAATCATGTCTTCCTCTTTGAATCTTTTACATGTGTTCTTTCCAGCATGTTCCCTATTGGCATCATAATTACTAGTGTAGATCTGTGATTTCCCCAGTCTTGAGATTTGCCCAATAAAAGAATGTCATTCACAGTTTGTTTGTAAATAATTTTGTCTAAAATCAATTGATCATGCATCCTAGGTACAAGACGTATTGCTAGGCATTGTAGAGGAGTCCTGTATATTTAAACTACCATCAGAAGTTTTATATTGTTGAACAGAGGTCACATAACCCTGCTTTTTGGCTAATATTGCTTTAACCTGGTAATTTAAATACATTCTTAGTATTTGTTTATTCTGCTTGAACTTTTCCTTTCATCATGGATGGGAGGTGAGGTATGGATGGAAGGAATTTCAAATGATTCAGATTTGGGTTTGATGAGTTAAGCTCACTTTCTGATTGAGCTGCTCCACAAGTGAGATGTTTTCTAAGCAAATCAAGCATGACACTTGTGTCTTTTGATACCCTGTGCTCCGATTTCAAACATGATGCAGCTGATGCTGATGCCCCCATCACTGAGATCAAGAATTCTCTCCCTGAGGTTGTTAGCATCACTGGTACCACTCATGACTTTACGCAAAATGCTTATTAGTAATGTCGTATTTTTACTCTTAAGGAAACTAAACTCACTGATTTCTAGAATTTATCTATATGATGGCACAAAGTTTCAAACCTATGTTTATCAAAATTGATAGGAACATTTCATAAGAACAATCTCATTTCAAGTGTAAATAATATATCTGAGCAATGCAACTCCAAGTATTAAATTCAAATATCAGCACAAATGTATACATGTATATACACCATACATGTTTGTAGGTAATAAAGAAAAATAGGCTAATTATGTCCTGCTTATATAATATTTATTATGCAAGTTACTTGTAATATATTTAAGTAAAAAAAATGAAGCTTTGTGATAAAAATTTAAATAAATACAGGGAAAAGTAGTAGAAAGTGAGTTTTTCTCAGCCACACTTTCCCAATTCCCCATTAACTTCAGTGGTATCAGTTAACTCCTCTTTCTTTCCCCACTGCTCCCTACCAAATTTTAAGCCTTTGAAATTCTACCCACCCCCCCAAAGAAGGAGGTGATACCCTTTGCTTGTCTGCTGCCTTAGCTAGGTGAGACAGGTATTTCTTTATGTCTTTTGTTCACATAGTAAATCTCGACTATATGGGGAGGCATTAGAGTTTTCACAGACATTTGCTGGCCTTAAAATTTTTGTAACTTATGCCTTCTTTTGAAATTTTTCTTTTTTATAATAAAAGTGTATGAGACAACTTCAAATTACATCAAATCACATGGCTAATTATATATTAAATGTGGAAAGTTTTTATACCTACTTTCTCTTCACCCCAAGAGGACACTGTGAGAACTATAAGGAAATATTTTGTTGAAAGGAAATAGTTCAAATTTTGCTTTAACGTATCCTTAGCAAGAGCAAGCCATTTGTTCTCTTAAACTCAAAGTATGGTGTCCCATGGGGACGGGGCCAGTCGGATTTGCTCTCCAATCCAATTCTTAGTGATGGGCTTAGACTAAGAAGGCTGAGTAAATGTTGAAGAAATAATTTTTGAACAGCTTCACTGAAGAATGAAATGATTGGGAGAGAGGATTAAATAATTTTATAATGGTTCGTTACTCATTATTGAAACATGTCTTCCTATAAAAAATATTTTCATACTTAAAGATAGTATACTTCTTTGTGGATAAAGTATTTAAGTTCATAAATTCATATATGTCATTTGAAAACCAAATTTGGAAGCAAAAAAAATTAAATGTCAATACGAAATTTCTGCTTTCAACCCAGATGGAGTAAGAGACTAGATTTACCCTCCCCCCACCCATGTGAACTAGAAAACAAGGTGAAGTATATGAGAAACACTGAGGATCTGGCTCAGTGTTTGGTATTGATGGACAATGAACATTGAGAGATGAGAAACTAATGGTGTGAGTCCTATGATTGCCTCGGGTCACTGCCTTGATAGAGTTTCTAAGCCATGGTTTAAGTAGAGAGAACCTAGGCAGAGCTTGGTGGACTGCCTGAGTTGGGGAGATGGAACTGGGAATATGGAGGGATAAAAACACCTGCAGTTCAGGGGACAGGATTCAAGAGGATAGCAGGTCACATGGGGAGAAAAAAGTTTAAAGATCATAGGAGTCCCATTTGAATATTTGGCAGACTATTGATAGGCACGTGTGTGAGAAAAGTACCTGAGGCTGACAAAGAGCCATTTGAGAGTATCAGTGGGTAGAGAGCCTAGCACTCTCACAGGGTTGTGAATAATACCTACCGGTCAGACTCAAAAACCTTATAATTCACAGAGCACTGGGCAGAGAACTCAGAATGGTCTTGCCTCATTAGAAGGGACTAATTAAACTTAGGCTAAGTGCTGTTCTGATCTTACCTAGCACACCTTAAAAGAAAGACGTGAAAGAATATTTTTAAGTGACTTAAGTGCATCCCAGAACAAAGTTTTTAAATATTTGTAGTAAAACAAATATATCTAGTACCTGATATGACAAAATTTCTAATGTTGGCATCAATCGAATATTACCAGGTCTGCAAAGAAACAGAAATAATATGTTATCATATTACTGATTATCATATTTTTCTTCATAATACATATTACCATATTTCTCTTCTTAATACTGAAGAGAAAAATCAGTTAGTCAAAAGCAACCCAGAATTATAAGGCAATGACATTAAGACAGTTATTATGATTGTATTCCATATATTTAAGAAGTTTGATAGAGACCAGAAAGATACAGAATCATCCAAATTGGACTCCAAGAGAGTAAAACTACAATTTCTAAGATCAAAAATACACTGTATAGAATTGACCAATTAGACATTACAGAGGAAAGATTAGTAAACTTGAGGACATAGCAATAGAAACTATCCAAAATGAAATACAGGGATAAACTGTATAAAATAAATAAAGCATCTTTGAACAATGGGACAACTTCAAGAGACTGATATATGAGTAATTGAAGTTATTGAAGTGGGAGAAACAACAAATATTTGAAGACATAATAGCTGAAAAGTTTCCAAATTGGATGAAAACTGTAACTACACATCTACAAAACACAATGAATCCTAAGCACAGAAGTATGAAGAAAACTAAACCTTGACATATTATAATGAAATTGCTCAACATCAGTGATAAAGAGAAAATTCTAAACGCAGCCACAGGAAAAAAAGATGTTATATAGAAAGGAAAATTGTAAGAATGACAGTAGATTTCTCTGAAAACAGTGCAAGTCAGTGGATCAATTGAAAGAACTGCAAGGAAAAATACACAAATCCACAGTGATATATCAAGATTTCAATATACTGTCTCTGTTTGATGCATAAGTCAGAAAGAATATGGAAGCCTTGAAAAATACTATCAACCAATTTGACCTGGTTAACATGTATGGAATATCCACTACTGAACAAGCGAATAAACGTTTTTCCCAAGTGCTCACCAAACATTTACCCAAATAGACCATATTCTAGACCCCAAAATAAGTCTCAATAGATATATTGAGACTGCAAAACTCATGCCTGTAATCCTAGCACTTTGGGAGGCTGAGGTAGGCGGATCACCCGAAGTTAGGAGTGTGAGACCAGCCTGGCCAACATGGTGAAACCTGATCTGTACAAAAAATACACAAATTAGCTGGGAATGGTGGCACATGCCTGTAATTCCATCTACTCTGGAGGCTGAGGCAGGAAAATCACTTGGGAGGCGAAAGTTGCAATGAGCTGAGATCGAGATCGTGCTACTGCACTACAGCCTGGGCGACAGAGTGAGACTTTGTCTCAAAAAACAAAAAACAAACAAACAAACAAAAGTTATATGGGAAATTCCCAGATATTTAGAAATCAAATAACAGACTTCTGAATAATTCGGAGGTCAAGGAATAAATAAAAAGTGAAATTAGAAATTATTTGAATTGAATGAAAATGAAAATAGAATATATAACAATTAAATGCTGCCACCTTAAGAAACTAGAAAAAAAAAAAAAAAAGAACTAATTAAACCCAAAGTAAGGAGAAGAAAGAACATAATAAAAGTTGTAGTGGGAATCAATCATTGAAATAGGAAACTTAAAAACAATAGAGAAAAAATAAGTGAAAGCAAAAGCTGGTTCTTTGAGAAGACAAAGAAAATTGATAAACCTTTGGTCCAAATGATTAAGAAAAAGGGAAGAAGAGACCAATTGTCTATATCAAGAATAAGAGCAATAACATGACTCCAGATTTTACAAATATTAAAAAGATAACTTTATAGGAATAAAGTCAACATCTTAGATAAAATGGTCAAATTCCATGTAAACCACACATTGTTAAAGCTCTCTCAAAAAGAATTAGATAACTTGAATAGTCATAGTAAAGACATTGAAGTTGTAATTAAAAATCTCTCCACAAAGAAAACTCAGGTCAGACATCTTAACTAGTGAATTCTATCAAACATTTAAGAATGACATAAAACAATTTAAAAAAAACTTTTCCAGAAAATTTAAGAGGAGAGAATCCTTCCCAATGTATTCTATGAGACTGTTATTATCCTGATTTCAAAATCAAACACATCACAAGGAAAGAAAACTATACATCATTATTTATCGTGAGCACAGACACAAATTTTTTTAAAAAGTTAAACAAGTCAAATCTAACAATTTATAAAAAGAATAATACTTTGTCACTAAGCAGGGTTTTCCAAGGAATCCCGTGTTGGTTTAACATCTCAAAATCAATCATGTGATTTATTTTGACCTCCTGGTCTCAAGGGTTTCTCCTGTATCAGCCTCCTGAGTGGCTGGGACTACAGATGCAAGTCACCACACCTGCCTAATTAAAACAACTTTTTTTTTTTTTTTTTTTTTTTGTAGAGATGGAATCTCTCTATGTTGCCTAGACTAATGTATTAATTAATTAAAAACTATACAAGTATCTCAACAGACACAAAAAAACTTTTAACAAAATTCAACATTGATTCTTGGTAAAAACTGTTATCCAAGTAGGAATAGAAAGCAGTTCTTCAATCTGCTAAAAATCATCTGTAAGAAACCATCAGCTGTTGTCATAATTTTGAAAAGCTGAATGATTTCCTCCCTAAAACGAGATACAGTACGAACATTTCCACTCTCACTATTCCTACTCAGTACTGTCCTATAGGTTCTAGCCAAAGTAATGAAGGAAGAAAAAGAAGTAAAGATAGCTGGATTGTAAAGGAGGAGGTAAACTGTCTTTAGTCACAATTGACATAATTGTCTATGTACAGATTTTGATGGAATCTACCAAAATAATTACTAGAACTAATATATAAGTTTAGTAAGTTTGTAGGACATAAGATCAAGACACAAAAATAAATTGTATTTCAGTATACTATAAACTAATGAGTAAGTATTAAAATTAAGAAAACAAATTTTCTTACAGACAGTAGCATCAAAATATAAAATACTTAAACATAAATCTAACAATAATGTAGAAAATTTGTACATTGAAAATGACATATTTATGATGAACTAAAGGAAAAAGAGACCAAAATAAATGGTGAATTATTCTATATTAGTAGGCTAAAAAACTCACTATTGTTAAGGTATCAATTCTCTTCTAATTGATTTGTAAATATAGTGTAATCCCAATCAAAATTTCAGTGTAGACTGTCTTTTTAGAATTTGACAAACTGATTATAAAAGTGATTTGAAAATGGAAAAGACCTAGAATTGCTCAACACTATTAAAAAGAACGCAACCTACAGAATGGGAGAAAATTTTTGCAGTCTACTCACAAAGGGCTAATATCCAGAACCTATAAAGAACTCAATCAAATTTACAAGAAAAATACAACCCCATCAAAAAGTGGGCAAAGGATATGAACAGACACTTCTCAAAAGAAGACATTCATACAGCCAACAGATTATGAAAAAATGCTCATCATCACTCGCCGTCAGAGAAATGCAAATCAAAACCACAATGAGATACCATCTCACACCAGCTAGAATGGCAATCATTAAAAAAATCAGGAAACAACAGGTGCTGGAGAGGATGTGGAGAAATAGGAACAGTTTTACACTGTTGGTGGGACTGTAAACTAGTTCAACCATTGTGGAAAACAGTGTGGTGATTCCTCAAGGATCTAGAACTAGAAATACCATTTGACCCAGCCATCCCATTACTGGGATATACCCAAAGGATTATAAGTCATGCTGCTATAAAGACACATGCAATGTTTATTGTGGCACTATTCACAATAGCAAAGACTTGGAATCAACCCAAATGTCCATCAGTGACAGACTGGATTAAGAAAATGTGGCACATATACACATGGAATACTATGCAGCTATAAAAAAGGATGAGTTCGTGTCCTTTGTAGGGACATGGATGCAGCTGGAAACCATCATTCTCAGCAAACTATCGCAAGAACAGAAAACAAAATACCGCATGTTCTCACTCTCAGGTGGGAATTGAACAATGAGATCACTTGGACACAGGAAGGGGATCATCACACACCGGGTCCTATTGTTGGGGGGCAGGGATAGCATTAGGAGATATACCTAATGTAAATGACTAGTTAATGGATGCAGCACACCAATATGGCACGTGTATACATATGTAACAAACCTGCACATTGTGCACATGTACCCTAGAACTTAACGTATAATTAAAAAAAAAAAAAAGAAAAGGACACAATTGGTGGACTTAAACTCTTCCTGATTTCAAGACTTAATATAAAGCTACAGTAATCAAGACAGTGTGGTAAAAGTGTCAAGATAGATATAGATCAATGGAAAAGAACAGAGTCCAGAAATAAATCCACATACATATGAAGAATTAATTTTCAATAAAAATGCAAAGGCAATCTAGTGAAAAGGGAAATATTTTAAACAATGATGCAGGAGCAATTGGATATACATCTACAAAACAGTAAAAAATCAACAACAACAACAACAAAACAACTTTAATCCATACCAGGCACCAAACAAACAAACAAAAAAATGGATTATAGTTTTAAATGAAAAACCTACAACTATAAACCTGCTAAAAGAAAGCATAGGAGAAAATTTTTGTAGCTTCGAATTGAGCAAACATTTCTTAGCTAAAGCACTTAAAGCAAAATCTACACAAGAAAATGTTAAGAAATTGGACTTCACAAAAATTTAAAACTTCTGGTCTTTGACACGGTTAAAAAATGAATGAAAAGGCAAGCTACAGCCTGGGAGAACATGTTTACAAAACATGTTTTTCATAAAGGACTTGTATTCAGAGTATATTTTAAAACTCTCAAAATTTAATAACAAGAAGAAAAATCAATAAAAAGAGGCAAATCATTTAAACAAACACTTCACCAAAGAAGATAGTACAGATGGCCAATAAACACATTAAAGGACTCTGGATATTATTAGTCCTCAGTGAAATATAAATAAAAATCACAATAAGATTACAGTATAAACCTATTAGAATGGCTATGAAGTGAAAAAGACTGAACTTACTAAATTGGCTATGATATAGTAAGAATTCACTTTGGAAAACAATTTGGTAGTTTCATAAAAAATTAAAGTATGTAGCTACCATGCAATGCACCTGTTCCACTCCTAGGAATTTACCACACAGAAAAGAAAACATGTGTCCAAATGTCTACATGAGGGTTTTTTTGTTTTTGTTTTTGTTTTTGTTTTTGTTTTTAACCAGCTTTATCTGTAATGAGAACAAACTAGCAACAACCCAAATGTTCATCAATAGGTAAATGGATAAACAAATTGTAGTGTATTTATATAATATAATACTACTCAGCAATATAACAGTATGAACTATTGATGAATACAAGAACATTTATGAACATGGGTGATTTTGAGTTAATTGTGCTAAGGCAAAAAAACCAGGCAAGGTAAAGTAAATACTATATATACTGGAGTACTGTACCATATGATTTCATTTAGATAAAGTTTTAGAATTAAAATTAGCAAATTAAATGTCGTTTTGATATAATATTAAATTTTTCAAATTTATTCTATAATGGATATGGGAAATCTCAATAATTCCTTTGTACAGAAATGCATAATGCTTATGTCAATTCTGTTTGTTTGTTTATTTATTTATTTATTTATTTATTAATTATTATTATACTTTAAGTTCTAGGGTACATGTGCATAACGTGCAGGTTTGTTACATATGTATACCTGTGCCCTGTTGGCGTGCTGCACCCATCAACTCATCAGCACCCATCAACTCGTCCTTTACAGCTGGTATAACTCCCACTGCATTCCCTCCCTTCTTCCCCCTCCCCATAATAGGCCCCAGTGTGTGATGTTCCCCTTCCCGAGTCCAAGCGATCTCATTGTTCAGTTCCCACCTATGAGTGAGAACATGCGGTGTTTGGTTTTCTGTTCCTGTGATAGTTTGCTGAGAATGATGGTTTCCAGCTGCATCCATGTCCCTGCAAAGGACACAAACTCATCCTTTTTTATGAGAATGAATTATTTGGGATTTTAGATCATTTTTAAACCGGCTTGTGAGAGTATTGTCTTTTGGGAATCTTTGACCAAAATTGAGGAATGTGAAGTTCAAAATAGATTTTTCTTTTTAGTTTTCTCACAAAGATAGTTTATTCCTCTGACTTAAATTGGATGTTTGGCATAAAACTATCAAGTAAGCTTCATGCAAGAAATTTTATAGAATATGATGGCTTCAGAGAGCTGTAGACATCAACGTTTATGATTTTTTCTTTCTGATTTTTTTTTCTGAAGGAAACACAATGAGGCAAATATGATCTGCATAGCTCCACCCCTTGTGAACATCCTTGAGTTGGAAATGTGCTGTGAGAGGCACATGTCAACCTTCAGAAGCTATAGTGACTTGTCTAGGTATAGGGACCATGTTCTGACAATGGAAAGCTCCCCTGGGAATGTTTACAAAGTGAGAGTTCATTTTGACTCAGCCTCTGTATAATTTCTAAAATATTTTAAACCAGATTTCATGTTATTTTGATTTTCAAATGAAGAATAAATTCAAATGTTTATGAGGCGTGAACTCATTCCTGAATTTCCCAGTATATCCCAATATGTGATTTCTTAGAGGTCATCGAAATGCCTCGTACTTGAAACCTCCAAGAGGTCATCTTGGAAGGCATTCTATACTAGCAACTTTGTTTTCTGGTGAAGGCAGATTTCTGGTGAGGCCATTGCACACATAGATTCTTCTTGAAGAAGTCTGAGATCATTTAGGCGGATTCACTATGATCCGTATCCTTTTACTAATCTTGTGAAATTTTCAAATTTTATTTATTTATTTTAAATTTATTTTAGAGACAATGTCACTATGTTATCTAAGCTAGTTTGGAACTCCTGACCTCAAGCAATCCTCCTGCCTCAGCTTGCACTTACAAGTGCAAGCCACCACGACTAGCTTAATTTTTCAAATTTTTGAATTTGTCAATAAGTTTTCCATTGGCATACCTTCACTTTATGTATGTATTTGTTTTAGACCTAAAATTGGTACAAAAAGCATCTGGGTTAGGAGTAAGCATGAAGAAAGATGTATAAGAATTGGCAGTAAAAATGAGCACAATGCAAAAATGTTCTTTTTTCCAAGGTTTATTTATTTATTTATTTTATTCATTTATTTTTTTTGAGACAGAGTCTTGCTCTGTCACTCAGGTTGGAGGGCAGTGGCACCATCCCGGCTCACTGCAACCTCTGCCTCCCAGATTCAAGCGATTCTCCTGCCTCAGCTTCCTGAGTGGCTGGGATTACAGGTGCCCGCCACCACAGCCAGCTAATTTTTGTATTTTTAGTAGAGATGGGATTTCACCATGTTGGTCGGGCTGGTCTCAAACTCCTGACCTCAAGTGATCCACCTGCCCTCAGCCTCCCAAAGTGTTGGGATTACAGGCGTGAGCCACTGCGCCCAGCTAAAAATGTTCTTTAAAAATATATATACCTGTGTCCGTCCTCCTCACCTTCTTGAATAAAATTAAGGAGAAAAAATATCTATAATGTTAGGCTGCATTTAGGAAAAATGTATACAGCTGATAGATATAGATGGTTTTTCCAAATACCAAATATACATGCTCTACCATTGGTATCTGACTTGTGGAGGCAGTAGCCAATTGAAAAGGGTGATCATTACAGCATTTAAATTCCAAACATAGTTACAAATTAAAGGACAAATTTGGTAAGAGATAAGCTGATGTTGGAAAAAAAAAAAAAAACAAAAAACAAAAAACAAAAAACAAAAAACAACTCCCAATATAGCTTTGTGGATCATGTTTTTAACAACACAAAGATTTCCTTAGTTCATGTTTAAGAAACAAGTGATCAGCAGTTCTTTCCAGTGAATCAGCAAAATGTCACATCTATATTGATGCCGATAACTCCATGTTTAATTGGATAGATTTGGTTAAATAATCTTCATAACAAGTTAGTCTTGAGCCAGCCATGGTAGTGAAAGTCACTCTCACTCACTAATTATTGTTATTGCTATCAATGAGACCCTTTTTTCTACAACTATTAAAGGGAAAGAAAGAAGAAGGTTGATAGTCACAGAAAGGGTGTTTTCCTCCACTTCAGGTTTACAAGTTTCAGTTTTGTAGAATTAGAGCATCCTGTGTAATTATGCTTTTTGCCATTCTTCTGAGTAAACTTCCACAACTGTACAAATAGAGATCATAGGACACATCTTCAAAGCTAATTAAATCAACATGATGGGCTCCTACAGCTGCTTGGATTGTGTCTATGGCTTTCCAGTACGTAAAACAAATGTGTGGCCATGGAATAACGAACGTCTTGCTTTACTACCACAGTAACTTCCCTCCTGTACAAATCTTTACTTATTGACCATCAAGCACATTTTCCTCTATTTTTGTTCTATATTATGATCCACATTTTACACATTTTAAATAACATGTTTTAGTAGGGCAACTTTTTTTTTTCCTGAATACTCTTTTATTTACTTTGAAACAGTAACAGCTTAAGTATTACATATTGAGTGGAATAAGTCTTTTCTGCTAAAACTATGAACTGAAGGAAGAATATGATTCCTATAGCATTGTTAATATTTAAATTGTTTTTGTATCAGTTATCAATAGCCAAAGCACCAAAGTTTATTTTATGTTTATTATTTTATTATCTCCACTATGACCCTATGAGGCATTATTATCCTCAGTTATCGAAAGATGAAGCTAAAGAAACAAAGGTGGAGTGATCCAGGGAAGGGAAAACTGAGATTAATGTCCAGTTCTTTTGATTTCTACCTTAGCTTTCTTTGCATCCAAGTAGAATATTGGCTTTGGAAAATAATTGGGGCTTTTTTAATTGAGGGAATGGACTACATTCTACTGACTTTAAATAATTCCTTTTCATATTTATTGGCTAGATATCTGTGAGCAAATTGTGGTCATGTCCTTTTTTTCTTTTTTTGCCGACAAGGAGGTTTTCTTCTTTACAACTAAAGAAGGAAGTTTGGCTCATTTTGACTTATTTCTTTCAGAAATAAAAATCTCTCTCAGTTTGGCACATGTAACGCGTGATTTCTTCACTCCTCTCCCGAAAGTAAGGCAGTCAGGACACTTCGTGTAACTAAAGGCAAGATGATTTTCATGTGCTAGATAAAAGATAAGTCGTTAACCACTTTTGGTAAACTCTTTTTGTCCTTTATGCGATATTGTTCAGTAACCATGCACGCATAACACATTACATACACGCGTGCGCTCACAGAAACTTGCCAGATAGAGCTGAGGTGGAGCACAAGCCTCAAATTTCATGGAAGTGTTTTCTGTTTTGGAGCAGAGAAATCCTGTTCTTCTAAGCCATTTGGCTCCTATTAGTGCAGGTTCTGCTGTCAGTATTTACTTAAATAGGGAGAGGCTCTGTCTATGTCACCCTCAGGAGAATCACTATTTCATGGCTACATTGATTTAAGTTTTTATTTATCTACTAGGACAAAATGGTAACACAAATGCCTTATGAGATATTTTCAGAGTTTAGTCCTAGTCTCTTAAATATAACTTCATTGTTCATTTCCGCCATAGTCTTTATAAACTAAAGCAATCTTAGTAGACCTTCAAAGCAACACAGGACAAGTTGTGACTATTGACATGACCACTGGAGAATGTAACTCTTTAAAATATTCTGTTCCGATTTTTCCTTCTTTTGTTAGAACTAGTACATTTTGCAATTCTGTTACCATCATTATAAGAAATAACATATGTGGTAATTAAGAACTTGGACTCAGGAAACAGTCTGGGTTTGAATCCTAGCTGTACCACTTCCCTGCTGTGTGATCTTGAACATGTCACTGTACCTATCTGTGCTTTTGTCTGTAAAATTGATATCCTAATAATAGCTACCTCATATGTACTTGTGAAGATTAAGCAAATTAATATACATTTACTCTTTAAATAGTGTCTGGTACATGGGTGCTCACTAATTGCAAACTGCTATTTTATTACAGGAGAATATAAAAAATGATCTTAATGTGCTGTTTGAATGCATTTAATACTATTTCACCAAAGGTAATTTTAACTTAATAACTGTTAGAGTTACAAAGTATTTTCCATCTGTGTATTAAAAAAAAGACATGCAATTTCTTTTTAAGGCAACTCCAGTAATTGGATATTTCGAGACAAAGAAGGAAATAAGGTTACTTTATAACTAGACCCGTTGGGGTTAGATGTAAATTCATTTCAAATTCTTTCAGAAAATTCTGCTTTCTCTTTTAGTTATCCTCTTCATACTTCTAAAATAATATTCCCTTAGGTGGTAGGGAGAAGAACTTTAATCGCCATCTTCTGCGCTCCCTTACCCCAATTTTATTTGGCTAGCAAAAGTCTCCCAGGAATCTCAGTCAATGCCAGTCTCTCTCCCTTTCTCTGTTTTTCATGCTTCTCATCTCTCTCTCTCTCTCTCTCTTTCTTTATATGTATCTATCTCTGTCTCTCTGCCTCCAGCCCAATTTTCACTTCCCACGAGAAAACTTTTCACTGATCGTCCAGAAAGTGATTTTCCCTTCTTTGTGTCATTACCATATTTTGCTCATTATGCTCATTATGACTTATTATATTGCAATTACTATTTAATGTTTGTTTACCATGCTTGATTGTGACTTTCTTGAGAATACCAATTGTATTGATCTTTGCATTGTCAACATCTAGCACAGTGTCCACTACACAGTTTTTTTTTAATTCAGTACATATTTTTTGTACAGATACATTATGTAAGAAATGTGCATTGGGATTTGGCTAAAGATATTCCTAGATGTAATTGGAGAAGGTGTCTTTCAAATAAGTATTATTTGAAGAATACCAAGGAACCCAGTCCTCAAATTCGTCTTTTAATTGGCTTGCTGCAGTCACCTGTAATCCCCTACTAGGGATCATTTAAAGGTCTTGGTACATGTTTATCTATTTAAGACATTATCTTGTCCAGGATTAGTAAAAAATAACAAGCCAATAAGCCTATTAGCAAGGATTAGCTTATGTGAGACTGAAGAGATTGATAAATAAAAATGGTAAATTGTGATGTTAATAGGGTCTGGTGTATGGATTATTAGAGAGGGCATTGATCAGTAAGGGAGTGACTCAGAACCCTAAACACTTTGTAACTAGGAGCTGGCATAGAAGGGCATCCAAAGGTTGATAGGTATCCTGAGGGCCAACTTGGCTTATGTTGCCATTAAGCTTAGATTTGGCTTAACTGAGTCACAGCACTCAGAAAAGGGAGCTCCAGGTGAACATTTTGCTTGAGTCACTGCAGCTCTCCTCTGTCCTACAAAGGTGGAAAACCAATGTCCATGTGCTAGAGCTCACTGGGCCCATTGCAGTTATACAGGACAGGCATTGCTTACTCTTAGAAAAATAAATTAGATTCAATAGTGGGTTGAAAGTTTAAAAAAAAAGATCATAGTTTAATATAAGACAGATACTCTGCCTTGTTATTTCTTGATTCTCTGCTCATTAGAGTTGCTCAGAAAGTTAATCTATCCACACACAATTCATCACATGTGTTTACATTTCAAAAATATATTGAGATGGGAATTATTGGTTTTATAAGCCCTGTCTGTCTGACTATTAAATCATTTGCAGACTGTCAAACAACATTCACTTTGGAGGGGTTAGAAGGTCCTAGAACCGCACTGCCCCCATTTCCTTCACTGGAAAAAGCTGTTGATATATGAAAAATAGGTGTTTAAATAAGCTACCTGCTTTTGAATAGAAATACTCCAGGCATTTTAAGCCACATGTGCAGTTGGATAGAGGACTTCACATATAACTTTTGGAGCCAGTTTTATACAATGTTTATTCTCTGGCTAAAATTTAACCACATTTGGAAATTCTATGAACTTTTAAATTAGTGCTCTATCATTCTATTATTCTGGGGCCAGTTTTTGTAGCAATAACTGCAGCATCTTCTGATTTACCCCCCCCCCCCATCCATTTCCATAGGTACAAATAACAGTGCCTAGCCTGTCTTTACCTTTCCATGATCTGATACATCAGAGAAAGAATTGTCTTCGAGTACAATTTTAGAATATGCTGTTTCTTTTACTTTTATACACATACAATGGCTCTTCCCTCATATTAAGTCCCTACTTTAATTTTGTGGCTCAGGACCTTCTACTGTTTCTCAAAACTATAGACTGCCCTCTGGGTTACATTCTAGCTTATATCCTTTATTCTACCCAAAAAGCACCCACTTCCTACTCCCCTTACCTCACTATCCCTACAGTTAGCTTATTTTTAAGCCATTGTGTTCTATCCTCCATGTCTAGAAATTCTTCCCTCTTCATCTTAGCCATTGTTTCTCTCTTTCATATAAGCCTTTCCACTGAGGCACCGATCAAAATAGCCTGTGGCTTTTCAATATTTAAATGTGTTTATGAAGAACTACAATGTAATCAGTTACATCAACCAATCGATCAACTGTTTAATGATCACTATGTTCTTACAGTGTGGTAAGCATTAGAAAGATTAAAAAATAGTTATTATAAAATATAGTTTTTTCATATATTATAAAAATACATGGATTATTATGAAATATGGTTTTTTGTCCTCAACTGTGATATAATTATGACTTGAGCACAGTATTAACATAATAAAATTCCAAATACTGTGCTATAGATACAGTTAAATATGGTAGAACTCAATGGTTTAAGAACACTGCTCTAAACCCTAAGGACATTCAGCATTCAGTCTCTTAAGCAACTTTTTTTCCATTAGATTATTGGTGTCCTTCCTTCAGGACCAACCCTACCAGGTTCTAGCTTTCTGAGCTGTGCAATATGTTAGCCATTTGTCACATGTGGCATGTGGCTGAGGAACATAAAACATGTGACTAGTGTGACTGAGGAACAGAAATTTAATTTCATTTGATTCTCATTAATTAAAAATCAATTTAAAAATTCAATTAAATTCAATTTTTAGAAAACTTTTACATACATTTGGAGCAACTGAAGTTCATAAATCTACTTTTCCAACTGTAAATTTTATAAATCTAAATAAAGACCAGCATTACCAGTGAAAATTCATCACCAGAATTGAGATGTGCTACATGTGTACGTGTCAACTGGATTGTGAAGACTTAGTATAAAGAAAATAATGTAAAATACCTATTTTAAAAATATTGATTGCATGTTGAAATGAGGGTATCTTGGATACATTGGGTTAAATAAAACACATTCCTAAATTTTATTTCACTTTATTTTTACTTTAAAAAAAGTGACTACTAGAAAATTTGAAATTACACATATGGATTACATTGTATCTCAATAAGACAGCACTGTTCTAGATAAACCAGATCCGTACTAGATTTGTACATGTCCCTGAACCCCAAGGCCAGCTATTTCCATGATGTCTCTTGGTCACCCAGAGGTCTAGTGCATTTTGGCCTTCTGCTGATTCTACCATATTAATCTACGGGTAGGTTGTATTTAAAAACAGTCCTGTATTATCATGTGCTATTGTAGTGAAATATAGTGAAATACAGGCTTCTGCTCAGATGACTGTCTCTTGATCTAAATGTTTTTATATCCTTCTTGTTCACTCTTTTCTTTTGCTACAATGGCTTTAGTCTCTGTTCTAGGCTTTCTTCTTCTTCCTCAATGTTTTGTGAGAAAGTGAGTTGCTTTTTGGCTTTAGCTTCTTGTCACAATCCTTCCATTTCTGGGACAAATTTGTTCTTGGCTTTGGGCCCTTCCTTTCTGCACCCCTCCCACTGTAGCAGGTCAACTAAAGGATAATAAGAATCTTCGGGGAAACTGCTCAGGTTCCATGTGCATAAATCTAAGCAACATAGGCAGTGTTGCACTCACGATATTTGCAGTGCATAAGGCTCTGGGGCCCTGTGCTTTTTAATTTTTATTTCCTTAAATCTATTGAACATGGTCTTTAAAATTCATGTTTACCTCACCATCCCGTTATTTATCATTAATCAGATTTAGATTCAACTGGAAATTTCCTTAGGCGATTCCTCTTTTCCTTGGAGATGAAGTCCAACATCCTTGTCATATCATTTAACATTCTACACCATTTGACCCCAGCTGAATTGTCCACTTTGACCTCCAGAACCTAACTGTAGCACATCATGGTCTCTTTCTTTCTTGGCCCTCCTACCATTATTTTTTTATACCACATTTATAACGTAGCTCTTTCTGATTTTCAGTTAAATAGAGATAACTAACTAAGTTATCTGAGTTATGAAACTGCAACAATAACAATAACAGTACAATAACAATAGTTGACATTCATATAGTGCTTAGTGTGTGCTAGGCACTGTTCTAAACACTTCATATACATCTACTCCTTTCATCTTCCTTCAGTAACCTGTAAGTGTTGTTATTATCTCACTTCACTGAGCGAAAGGTTGAAATACAGCAGATCCTTGAATAACATAGTTTCTTTCAACATTATTTCATTTTAACACTGATGAGAAAAAAAACTCCACTCTGGCAGGGGCCACTGTGTGTGTAGAGTTTGCACATTCTCTCTATGTCTGCTTGAGTTACCTCCAGGCACTCTGGATTCCTTCCACATCCCAGAGGCATGCACATTAGGTGAACTGCATCTGCATGGCCCGGGTGTGAGTGTGGGTGTATGTGAGTGTGCCCTGTGATGGAATGGTGTCCTGACCAGGGTGGGTCCCAGGCTTGCGTGCCAGGAGAGGCTCCAGCCATCCAAGACCTGAACTGGAATAAGTAAACAATCATCATACTTGCTTTTGTTAATCTTTCTTAAATGTACGTGTTACTCACATTTATTTCAATGTTTAATACTAGAAGTGTTTGAGGTCTTTATTTAGAAGTTTAGTGATGTTTTTGTGACCAGAAATATAGGAACTTATCTCTTTCTTATGTCAGTAACCTATGATAAAATGTTTTGCTTAAAGTCAGTTTCTGAGAATCTATGGATGACGTTAAGGGAGGATTTGCTGTATAGGGAAGTTAAATAACGTGAACAAGACCACATAGCTAATAAAGGGTAGAACTAGTATTTCAACATAGGCACTCCAGCTTTAGAGTCTATGCTTATGTATTTGAGCTAAATCATTTTGGAAACTTTGTCTCAGGCAATTTACATAGATTTTCTCGTTTAATCTTCACAACAACTTGTGGGGAAAGCTGTTAGAACATAAAGTAACAAAAATAATTTTGGAAGCAAAAGAGATTCCACTAGACTAGACATATGGCAATTACTCCCAAAACATTAGTTTTGACAGTGCCCTACATCAGAAGTCAGTAAACTACCAGCCTGCAGGTCAATTCTGGTCCACTACCTGTTTATGCAGATGAAGTTTTATTGGATCACGCTTTTTCATGTATGTGATAACTATGGCTACTTTTGCATTACAATGGTGGGATTGAGTAGTTGAGGCTGAGACTCTATGGCCCAAAGCCTAAAATATTTTCTGACTCTTTACAGAAAAGTTTGCCAACCCTTGCTTTATACCATACCTGAAGAGTAAATGAACGTTGCTATTAATGTTAAGATTATACAATAAAAGAAGTGCTTGTTTACTGCTTCCTGCCCAAACACCCCCTTTTTTTTTTTTTTTTCTGAGATGGAGTCTTGCTCTGTTGCCCAGGCTGGAGTGCAGTGGTATCATCTCAGCTCACTGCAACCTCCATCTCCCGGGTTCAAGTGATTCTCCTGCCTCAGACTCCCAAGTAGCTGGGATTAGAGGTGCACACCACCATGCCCAGCTAACTTTTGTATTAGCTGATGAAACCTAGACAGGGTTTCACCATGTTGGCCAGGCTGGTCTCGAACTCCTGACCTCAAGTGATCCACCCAACTTGGCCTCCCAAAGTGCTGGAATTACAGATGTGAGCCATGCCTCCCCGTCCCAACCCACTATTTCTTTGAAGACCTTCTTTATATTCTCTGACGGGAGATTAGGTGCTTCACTAAGAACTAATGGTTTTATCACTTCCTGTGGCTCACATCAGCACAGCAGCCCTTCGTCTCCCATATCATATTGATTCTTTCTATGGCAGGTGTCATGCTGTTTGATTAAACTGATATGTTCTTGAAGAGCTGATGTAAATCAAAGTTTGGAACATTGAAACACATTTTCTGTTCGTTTATATTATAATTTGCGTGATGTTTTATCTACTTGAAAGGACACATAACTCTTTATAAAATGTTATGTGGCTGCTCTTTCATGATGCCTTCCTACCACTCCCCCCAACTACTAGCACTCATGTTTCTGTCCATTTGTCATTGTTCTATAGAAGGAGTTGAATCCCATTGTGAAAGCTACTATTTAAAAACAAAAAAACAGGTATAATGATTCATAAAATGCATAATATTTTTCTGATGGAAAGAATTGACCTATTGAAATTTAGTATTAATATTTTCTTAAACTGAGACACCCCTATTGTGAGCAACAATGAATGTTTATGAACTACCTCTTTTATTTAAAACATTGTATTAAATAGTGTTGATTTTTCATCATTATTAAATGATACGAACCAATGGCAATGCTGAAATAATAAAAAACCATCTTGTTATATTTATCAAAAAATAACAATAAATTACAAGAGGACTAACCATGTACTGGCATTTCGCTAAGTGCTTAACATGTATATGACTTAATTATCCCTTTAACTCTATGAATTCCATTCTCTTTTGGTCCTCGTTTTGCAATGCATACTTTGCAGTGTCTACTTTATAATGTATATTTGACATTAATCAAGGAAAAACAATACAATTGTTTGAAATTAAGCATATAAAAGAGAAGGTTAATTGATGGGTTTCTTTAATTTTCTAAGTGATGTGTAATGCTGTATATCTAAGAGCATTAGGTTTTTTTTTTTTTTTTTTTGAGACGGAGTCTGGCTCTGTCGCCCAGGCTGGAGTGCAGTGGCCGGATCTCAGCTCACTGCAAGCTCTGCCTCCTGGGTTCACGCCATTCTCCTGCCTCAGCCTCCCAAGTAGCTGGGACTACAGGCGCCCGCCACAGCACCCGGCTAATTTTTTGTATTTTTAGTAGAGACGGGGTTTCACCATGTTATCCAGGATGGTCTCGATCTCCTGACCTTGTGATTCGCCTGCCTGGGCCTCCCAAAGTGCTGGGATTACAGGCGTGAGCCACCGCGCCCGGTGAGCATTATGATTTTTTAAAAAGCTTTAGTGATACACCTAAAAAACAAAGAGTTCCATGAATAAGGGATTACATTTGGGATACTAGAAGCTATCTTTTTTAAGACCAGAAAAATTGAAAAATGTGAGATGAAATCTATATATCTGTGGGTCATTCACTTTTTATTTAGCATTTATTTATTGAATACTATAGTCCATTTTCTCATGAATCTTATATTTATGAACAGGGATGTATTCAACAAGCAAGTAAACATATTAAATTGATGATTATGAAAAGGGCTTCACACAACATGAACGGAGTGGTAATGTAAATAACAATAGAGATGACCATATAGGTTAGACATAGGAAACTCCTCTGAGAGGAAAAACCTTAAGCTTGTAGCTTGAGAATGAAAAAGAGCCTGCCATGGAGAAGGTATGGGAGCAGGTGGCACTTGTAAGTAGAAGGAACAGCATATTCTAAGAATATCAGTTAGTCTTGGAGCTAACAAGGAAAGAGCTTGACTTTAAACTCATTGATCCATGGGCTTTTTCCCCTCCCAGGAGACACTTCTGTGGCCCATCCATCTTTGGGCTTCTACAAGGAAACTTACAAAAGTTTATTAAATGTTTCCATCATCAGAATAATTAGCAATTATGGTAACTGCATTTAAAAATAACTAAAATATTTATATTAACTAATGTAGAAAATGTCTTTTTAAAAATCTCAAACTTTTGTAATAATCTGAATGCATTGTATACCCATCAGCAGACTCCCGGAGGGCCAAATGTAAGGTCACCATGGAGCAGCTATAATCCTTGTTCTTTAAGTCAGTTCCCAGCTCAGCATTCTGTCAACTCTATTTGTTTAGGCAATTTACATAACCTCTCTGGGTTTTAGTTTACTCATTAGCAAAACAAGGATAAAGATGTGTATTTAAATATTAGTGTGAAAATTGTTTAAATATTTTGAACGTAACAGACACACTATGCTTGGCAAGAAGTAGTCATTCGAATATTAATTTTGGTAGATCTTTTATGTATGTTAATAATAATGATTCATATTTATTGAGAACTTACTATAGACCAGGTGGTTTTCAAGAATTTTCAATGTTCTTAACTCATTTTATCCTCACAAAAATTCTATGAAATGATTCCACATGTTTTACATGTTTTCTTACCTCACATCTAAGGAACCTAAAGCTGGAGATTATGCAACTTGCCCAAGATCACAGAGCCAGTGAGTGGCAGAGCGAAGAATTCAACCCAGGTGGTCTGGCTTTGGAGCTTGTGCCCTTGATGACTGCCTTTTAAGTATGTTTTCTCATATAAAAAGAAATTGTTGAAAACTGAATCTTGTCAGTTTCTCAGGTAAGCAGCACAAAGCAATGTAGTACTTTGGGGTGAAATCTGAAGCTAAGAGAATGTGCTTACTTCACACAACCAATGCATGCAATGCATTCTGTTCATAAGTGACCTCTGCAGTAGATTAAGACCAGTTTTCAAAAGAAAAAAAAAAAGACAAATTGGCCATCAAGATATACAGCTTATTATTATAAAGAGTCCTGAATGTGTATCACATAAGGGATTTCCAGAGCAATTTATTGTCAAACAGATAACAGCATGTAAATTTCTAAGAATCAACCTGGCATCACTGGAAAAATCATACCCTTGAGGACTGGGTATTGTAGACAGTTCCACAGCAGCTGAATCATAAAGACCTTTATAGATCAATAACCCTCAACCTTGCTGCATTACAAAGCATCTTCATCAACAAGGAGAGTTTCAGGGAGCCACAAAAGCACAGTGGAATTATTGGAACAGGTGGGTTTTGTGTGTATGTATGTATTTTATTTTTCACAAGGTTATTGCTGGATAGATACATCATGACTTAATGTTGATATTCCAGAATAACGTAGAAAATGATACAACGGCTAAATGCATGTTACTGACTTTTTCCTCCTTTTCTGGGGCAATAGAATGCTTTTCATGCACATCCTTAAATCTAAATGAAGGATAAGTTATTGGAGTGCATTTAGTTTCAAACAACAATGTGCCCTGAGTTTTTATTCTGAAACTTTTTGTGTCCTTGAGCCTTGGTTGCTTCATCTGTAAACTTTAAAACAGTAACAACAGCTTTGTAAAATTCTTAATCCCCAAAGACATATCTCATTGAGCTACTTATCTGAGAAAAATATGACTGAGATGATTTATTTCATGGTAATTTGTTCCAAGTTAAGTTTAGATTGCTAGTTATCTTTCTTTACCATATTGCCTAACACAAGAGAAACAAGTAAATTCATACACCTATCTAATGAAAAAGTAAAAAGAAATTGTATTTTTTGAATGACGATGGTCAATTATTGCTGATCATATGAGACAGTGTTTGAAATATTATACAAAATGTTTAAGAGACATGTGAACTGAGGGTGATTTTTTAGGTTGCTTCCATTTAATTGTTAGATATTGATTAAGGAGTTTTCAAAGAAGAAATTTCGAGTGCCTCTCATATGGCAGATGTTTGATAATTCGTGTAGGAATTTATGTTCCACAATAGTTACAATGGCATTTTTATCACTGTGCTTCAGATGTGGTTTTGAGACTCAGACTCTTAGCTAACTAGTTGAAGTTAACAAAGGCTTTAAGTAGCAGAATAGGAATTAGAACCTGTACTTGTGTGAATTCCAAAGCTCTCCTTCCACTACCTTACTGCCTCTCTGTTTTAATTGCTTTGGAGTAATCTAGGCATAATCTATTTGCTTTAATCCTAATCAACTATTCTTCTGATTACATAATGTGGCATCTACAAAACTTGACTATGATGTGGTTGATTTGGCCCAGTGTATATACACCCAGATGCTTATATTTAAGATGGGGCCTGTAACCACAGACAGTTTAACTGATTTGACTGATTAATATAGCAAAAACAAGCAAAAGAAAAAAAAAACCCTTTAACATAGTTTTTAACTGAATTTACGAGTTTACTTGACTAAAACATTAGACCTGGAAAATATGTGTATGTCCAAAATATTTACACTTACATAGTAACGTAGAAATACTAAATTGTATCTACTCTATTTAGTAAAATATAACTATGAATTTAATAGTAAATATAATAAAATATGACATGAAGACATTGTTTTATAATGGCAATGAAGATTGTATCAAATTGATTAGATATACACATGGAAATATTTATGGGTAAAATGACATGATGTCTGGAATTTACTATAAAATATTCTAGCGAAGAATAAAACAATAAAAGGAACAAGACTGTTGAAAAATTGGTAAAGCTGAGTGATGAGTAGGTCCATAGAGGTCATCTTTTTCACATATGTGAAACTTCCACCATAAAGAGCTTGGAAAAACAACCAACTAATTATGTATACACTAGGTTGAGGCAAAGAAACAAGATAAATTTGATTGCTTTAATTGAATATTGGTTTAGACTTTTAGCAGTTTCATGTGTTGTTAAAAGGCATTCAGAATGCATATTCTCAGGATGTGATGACACTTTTCAATGTTTTAATAAGATGTAATTTAATAACATAAAGGTATGAATTTCAGGAAAACATGATAATGTATGTCCTTGACCAAAAGAGACTTGACTTTGGGATCACATCTAAATTCAAATTTTTATTCCGTTGAACATAACACTATAATATGACTGTAGTACAAATATTGTGTGTTTCCATTTGATTTTAATTAAAACTAAGACTTTCTCTGGAATAATATTTATATCCTAAAGAATGATGGCATATTGCTTCATTGTATGTCATTAGCCCTTCATAATTTTTTTCTTTTGTTCATCATTTAAAATGTCATTAAAACAATTACAGCCTACACTCTGCTGAATCATATAATTGGAGATGTCTTACTAAGATGAGATTTACTATGTAACTTTATTTTTAATATACAAAAACCCAACATTTTTTAGTTTTATGCTTTTAAAATGTGCAAATAAATGAGTTCTCTCTCCTTTATTGCTAAAAGAATAGTTTTTAATTACCTGCAAAAACTCGTTTTTTGGGAGCATTTTTTTAAATCACCAAATGAAGTCACCACATTTTCTATTAAGCATCTTTCTTTGGCCTCAGGCAAATTGTGAGGTAAATTTGATTGTGGTTCCCTGCAAGCCTTTCTTCTGTGGTTTATCTCTTTCTTGTGGCATTCTTTTCCTCACAGGAGCGTCAGAGTATCATTAGAGTTGAAGCTTGCTTTCCTTCACTGCTGGCCTCTTTTCCAGTCTCTGAATCTCTGTTGTCACTCAGTCTTTCAAAAAAACAAAAAAACGAGGAATCAATCAATTGCAAGTAGCCAATGCATGTATTTGGCATCTTGCTAATAAATATTAACAGTTTAAAGGTTAGCATGCCTTGGTAGATCTTCAAGGGAGTGCAGGAGTTCCAAGCCACACTTTCTTCGTCTGTCAGTTTTAACCCAGATAAGCAATTTAATTTTCATATTAAATCAAACAGATATATTGGCAGCAGGAGGCACAATTTGCATTCATGTTAAAGCAATATTACAAGACTTCAAATAAATTTCAGATGGGAGGCGGGTTGTTTTGGGAGCTGCCCTCCAGTTCCAGGGTGTATGTATTCATTCTTCAGTTTCGTCCTCACCAGTGATGCCTCTGTGGAAAAGTTCTAGAAGGGCCAGAATGTGACCTCTCTCATGTGCATTTATGTTCTCTCTTGGTTTTAATGACATGGCCTTTATGGCATTCTAAAAAACAGTGGAAATATAGATACTTTTGAAAAGGATGGGGATCTTACTGTTTTCAAATTGCTCCTTTATAGTTACTTTCACTTAATAGAGATTCTGGGGCATTGATTGCATGTGTATTTTGCTATTGATCTGACTTATTCAGAACACTTATAGAGATCAGCTATCTAGAGCACATGAACAAATCATTACTATAGAGAGACATGGTCATTGCCTTTTAGCAATGTACACCCTATCAAAGAAAATTAAAGAACAAAACCAAAAATCTATGTGTGCAATATTGTGTAAGATCAAGAGCTAGTTGGTACAGCTGCCACCAACAATTATTCAATATTTTATGGAAATTAGAGGAAAGGCATGCTTCAGAACAGAGATTTAAATAACACATTCCTCCTTTTTCATGTCCTATATGAAATATATTAAAAATGCACCTTGTCCTAAAGTTTACTTTTCTTTTGATTATTTTTAAAAAGCAGTATCTGAAAGATAAAAAAAGTACAAAAATAAAACTATTTTCTCGACTGAAATTCCATTGTACTCTAAATGATTTTCTCATTAATACTGAGAGTTTTATTAATCCAAAAATTGGACTTGGAAATTAATACAAAAATAAGTGGAAATGAAAAATAAAGCATGCTAAATGAACATTTCACTGGAATAGATGCCTGCCAGTGGTTAAAAACAAGAATCTCTGAGTTTGGATTTTCATTTAGTCTTTTGTATTATAGTTAATATGAAAATTAAAAAAAAATAGAGAGAAGCAGAAGGATCTTTGCTGGAAAATTGAATTCCTTGGGGAAAAGAAAACAACAGGAGAGGGACCAATTTAGTCGGGGCAAGTTATAATACACCAATCATGATGATTGATCCTGTGCAAGCAGAAAGCACATGGAAACAATTTAAATGTTGTCCATGAAACTACTGCTTTCAGACCTCATGGCATTTTATTTATCAGGATCACTGATTTCAGAGGCACCGTACAGCCAGGAAAGAATAAGAGGTTTGGGATGTTGTTCCTTGGGATTCAAGGTGGAAAATGTACAAAAAGAAGGGAAGCGGTTGGTATCACTTCTTGTCTCTTTGTCTACTGCTTCTGTAATAGAATTTTCCTCTGAATCTTATATTCAATGCTTACTTTGAATAGTCCATGTAGGTACATTTTGAGAATCTGGATAAGGCATTTTAGTTAGCTCCCCATCCTGTCCCTGTATTCAATTCTGTCTGGTGGGTAGGAATTCATTTAGGTGGGCTGCTTTCTGAAAACCAAACAAAAAAACTACCATTACTACTATTATGCAGGTTTTATATAGAAATACTCCGTTTTGAAAAATGACTCTTTCTTGCAGTCACTTGAAGGTAAGACAAGCTTTGTTTATACAGGCACATTTTTCTCCCTTACACATATGGAAGAAAAGTAAAACCATTGCAAAGTTATGACACTTCCAAGCAAATTCTTTTTATGATGAATTTCTTGCTTTTATTTAAGATAGATTTCCCCCCAATGTTTATATTTTGATTTTGAGGGAAAAAGTAACATTTTTGATGATGCCATTTAGTAAAGGGATTATCTGATTCTCTAAGGTTCTTGGGGCTCATTGGGCTCAGGCAGGAATTTTTCAGTGGTATGCTAGACTGGTTCTGATTGTGAAGACTGTCAGAAACCTGTGATTTCTTGAAAGGAAGAAAAGCATTCCTCTCAGCTGCTAGTAGAATAGGATGTTTATTTTTAGTTGACTTACTTTTTTTTTGGTTACAAAAATGGCAAAATGGGTGATTTGACTAAATTGACTCATTCAGAACACTTACAGAGATCAGATATCCAGAGCACATGAACAAACCCTTTTCTTTAGTTTTGCATTGGTATCTAAATTCTGGCTTTCCTGTTTACTGGATTAATATCACTAAACTTTAGCTTTGCCATCTAAAATGAAGAATAATAATACTACTTGCCTCATAGAGTTTTTGTGTTATTTAAATGAGATAATTTGGGAGACCAACATCAGCAGCTTCAAGATGAAGCTGAACATCTTCTTCCCAGCCACTGGCTGCCAGAAACTCATTTAAGTGATTGATGAATGAAAAATTCTTACTTTTTATGAGAAGCGTATGGCCACAGAAGTTGATGCTGATGCTCTGGGTGAAGAATGGAAGGGCTATGTGGTTTGAATAAGTGATGGGAATGACAAACAAAGTTTCCCTATGAAGCAGTGTGTCTTGACCCATGGCTGTGTCCATCTGCTACTGAGTAAGGGGCATTCCTTTACAGACCAAAGAGAACTGGAGAAAGAAAGCGAAATCTGTTAGTGGTTATGTTGTAGATGCCAATCTGAGTGTTCTCAACTTGAGAGAAGGATATTCCTGGACTGACTGATACTACAGTGCCTTGTTGCCTGGGGCCCACAAGAGCTAGCAGAACCCGCAAACTTTTCAGTCTCTCTAAAGATGATGTCTGTGAGCATGTTGTAAGAAAGCTCTTCAACAAAGAAGGTAAGAAACCTAGGACCAAAGCACACAAGATTCAGCGTCTTATTACTCCATGTGTCCTGCAGCACAAACGGTGGCGTATTGCTCTGAAGAAGCAGCATACTAAAAAAAAATCAGGAAGAGGCCGCGGAATATGCTAAACTTTCAGCCAAGAGAATGAAAGAGGCTGAAGAGAAGCACCAGGAACAGATTGTCAAGAGACACAGACTGTCCTCTCAGCGAGCTTCTACTTCTGTCTCAATCCAGTCAAAAATAAGATGTTTTGAGTAACAAATAAGATCAGACTAAAAAAAAAATAACAGAGATAATTTATGACCTTAATGCCTAGCACATAAACATCAGCTATTACTCAGATTCATAACAATATATCTAGATTTCTATTCAACTTGTAGGAACAGAGTGAAAATGCCTAATTGCTTATGGGGAGAAAGAGAGGAAGGCATTTCTTCTTTCATTGTAGAGATTGAGAAACTTGGACACAGGGCATTCAAGGACACAGGTTATCTACTATGTGGCTTCTTTTTCTGTTTTGTTTCTACCGTCCACATTTCTCCACCCCCGACCTTGCCAATCTCTTCTCTTTTTCTGTGTCTGCTTTCTCCTTGCTTATACTCCTCTTCCTCCTTGCTACTTGAAATTCCATAAAATATTTTTTCTTCCCTGGGCCTTTGGACATGCTGTTCTCTTTGAGGGGGATGGTCTTTCCCTCCAATCCCTCTGTTCATTGAATTTGAAATTATTATTCAAAGCAACATGTCTTGCTTCTATATTTTCTGATTCGCTACTGGGTGTTCTTTACGCTTCTGTGAGTACCACTTGTATTCTGAACCTATCTTCAAACCATTTCTTGAACTGTGATATTAGTTATTTATGTACTCGATTTTATATACAGACCAAATTGCATATTCTCTCTGAGTAATGGGATAGGAAAATGACATAGGTAGGCAGTATGAAGAGATCCCTTAAATAACCATTTCCAAATAACTCTATGGAAATGCTAATAGATATGAAAGGAATGCTGCTGACTTACTTTGAGGAAACTACAAGTACATCAATGTGGTAATACCGAAGGGAACCTTAGAATGACAGGATTTTAGAGAGGATCTTAGGAGGATGATAACAGGAAAACATTTAACTTCTCAGGGATTAAATTTCTCACAGATCTGAATTTCTGTGAGGATGCTCTATCACATCTTCCCTAGCCGTGATTTCTATGCCTTCTCAACCCTTGATTTCCAGGGTCTTCCTCAATAACAGAGCGTATGTGGATTCTTCCTGGGGATAATTATCCACCAAAGATGGGAAGGTACCATGGACAGCCTAGAAATTTATGAATCTCCAGTCCATTTTGTTGCCCACCCTGTGCTCCACTGAGTGACATCAGTGGCTGTGGGACATAATCTGCCATGAGGCAAACAGTAAATTGACACTACATCTACTTTCCAGAGTCCTGAATAAATAAGTGAGGGGCTAGGAGGGGAATATATGCTCTTGATGTCTTAGCATTTAAGTTATTCTTAGATATAAAATAATACTTATGGCAGGCTCTATCCCCCAGCTTAACTGACGCACAACAATCTTTCACTCAGCAACCAAGCTGGAAACTATGCTCCTATTCTCACCCAGCTCCTCCCACTCCCCGGTGCTACTCGGTGGACCTCCTAGATATCTAATCTACTCTTGTCAGCATCCCTACCTACATCTATGCCTGCACTAGCTTTGAAACTAAATTGAATGATGCTTTCACTTTAATCTATTTTTCTCACTCAGACAGGAGTTCTTTATATAGGATCCAGTTTTATGGCATTCCCCTATGTAAAAACTGCCAAGAGCTTCCACCTTCTTATAGGATTATGTTATGTAACCCCCTTCCCAATCTGGCCAGTTTGTGTTTTCCTATTCCTAAGATCCTCTCTGAGATCCTGTCATTCTAAGATTCCTTTTGATTTTCCACATTGATGTACTTGTAGTTTTCTCAAAACAGCATGTCATTTCATATCTCTTAGCATTTCCTTATCTTGTTACCTGCCAACAATGCCTTACCCTGAACCCCACTCTCTTTTACCCAGCTAGTTCCTATTTATTGTTTAAGATCAGCTTCAAATGAAATCTTCCCCATTATATTTCTGTGTATCTACAACATTGGGTGCTAATACATTACAGTATTTCTCACGTTAAATTCTAGCCATTTGCGTAGTTCTCTCTCGCTAGACTGTGAGCTAT
The DNA here is from genome assembly GCF_049350105.2 of Macaca mulatta. Taxonomy (NCBI): domain Eukaryota; kingdom Metazoa; phylum Chordata; class Mammalia; order Primates; family Cercopithecidae; genus Macaca; species Macaca mulatta. The sequence continues at coordinate 66,253,811 of NC_133416.1, forward strand.
TCATTTTTATAATCCCACCTTCCCACACATTTCAACCACCCTTTCTTCAATCCCTAGCAGTAGCTATTATATAGTAGATGCTCAATTTACTCAAAAATTAAATTGAACTGTTAAATAGGAATGACTGCAATTTAAATAAAATATTTACATATTTTAAATGAATAAATTAATTTTAGAATAAATATACTGAAAATTCTAGAGTTCTCAGTTATATTCCTCAAATAAATTTCCTAAATAAGAGCAGCTAAATTATATATTTTTTTTAAGTTATAAACACTTGAAGTTCTCAAGTTGAAAAACTTGGATTATATTAATGGTCATGTATAAAGTATAAAATGATCATGTATAAAGTTAATTTTTAAAAGTTTGCAGATTAACAAAGCAGATCTACTGACTTTTGCTAATGTTCTAGCTAGTGAACTAGACTTCTAGACTTTGTAATCTAATTAAAGTGGTTTTTTTTTTTTTTTTTTTTTTAAACTCCAAACTTTCAGTGTCTCTGGAGTGCTCAGCTATAGTGTATGATTAGTTAAGAAAACATCTGCATATGCTCACTTAGGTGGTTTGCCTTTAAGTCTCAGGTTTTCATTTTTGAAATTATCTTAAACAGTTTTTAGACTTTGGTGTCCAGCTACTGTTTTTCAAGTGTTAATGGAAAAATAAGAACAACAACAACAACAAAAAACTTCAAAGACCTGGGCCCTTTAGTTAAAATAAAATAATCAGAAAGTTCTCATAGTTATTGGGGGTTTATCTGGTTTAGTAGAAATTATTTGAGTTGTACTGTCATCTTATTGATTTTTTTTTTCCAACAAGATTACTCTTTGGAGACTAGGAGTCCTTGGTATGCAATTTTAGTACCTCACCTTTCCTCTACCTGTAAAAAAGGATTTTTAAAAATGCTGTTTGAGCATTTAAAAATTTTTAGAAAATAGTTTTCTGAATATCCAGCATTAGCTTTGCACTCCTCTTTCTTTGGGCAAAAATGAAGAGTATGAAGAAAACTGCCGAAGAAGAGTTAAATAATCACCCTTTTCTGAGCCAAACCCAGGGCCTCTTGGTTGGGTGAGATCAAGTATCAGAACAACATTTTTTAATTTGTGTCCTTTAAAAGGGTTGTTTTCAGGACACTGTGAGGAATGTGAGGTTTGGCGTCCCTTTTCACGTAGGAAGTGCTGAAAGGAACACTTTATGCCTTTTATGACTATATGTTTCATGAAGAATTTTTAACTTGGTCATGGTGTACAACTAGAATAGTATTTATTAACTTTGAGCTTGATAGAGCTGTGTGCATCTGCAGTCAGGCCCAGCTACTCCTCCTCCATCAGGTGCTTCTACATCCATCTCCTTTATCCACTCCATCTGACCTCCTATTGCCACTCCTATTGGTTTCCCATTTGAAATGCCTCTAAAACACACCCTTTCTCACCCAGGCCTTTCTATCTTTTCCTCCTCATTCCGTGTTCTCTCTGGTTTAAACCATTCTTCACACAGCTCTTACTCATCTTCACCCCTTTTCCAAAATGTCCCAATTTATCATATAAATTGAAATGGTTTGCCTAGTTTACAAAATGCTCCTGAATCTGTTCCTATTGTCTACATCCAGTCTTAATTGTTACTGCTCTTTTGAACCTACTCACAAATTTCCTGTTTTCCAAAGTAGTGAATTTTGGCAAATGCTTCAGAGTCAGAGCTGTTTGTTAAAAAATGTACACTGCTGACTTCAAACTTTTGGGTTCCAGCCTGGGAATCTGCATTTAAGTGGATTCTTCCAAGTGATTCTTATGTGCATTAAAGTAGAAAGCCTCTGCCCACTTGCCTCTCCTGTCCTCACTGACTCTGCTTCTCTTTAAATTCTAGAAAACATAACTTTTCTTCATAGGGTGAAGTCTCTGATACATATTCACTTAAGCTGCTCTCTGATTATTTGTGTTTCTGCAACTGGAGTATAAGCTCCCTGAGGCAGGGGTCATGTTTATATTGTATGATGAGACAGAAAGATCACTGGGCTGGAAGTTGGACAAGTTGACTTCTATTGCAGTTTCTACCTATGAGGACAAACATGGGCCCTTACCATCTCAGTTTGTTCACAGGTGAGGGTGAGAACTGGCAGCAATGATGTTTAAGTTCCTCTGTGCTCTAAAAGCTGCAGTGTCACAGTTGTAGAAAGGTCGAGAGCTTCAAATCTTTGCTCTGCCATTAGCTGTGTAATTTTAAGCAACGAATAATTTCTCCAAGTCTTCAATGAGGGGAATAACATATACCTTCTGAGGTTGCTATGAAGATAATACATGTAAAGTGCCTGGCACAATGCTCATATGTAATAATGTTTGCATATTATTATTCCGTGTTCTCCCACACCTCTCCTGGTGCTGGATAAAGACAGGCTATGACTTATTGGAAGATCACCCTCTTTTAAGACCCTGTCTTCTTGCATAGCTTTCTATTTGTAGACAGTTTAATTTAATGATAAAACATGAAACTGATTAGGTGCAAATTTGGCTCCACTACTTAATAACTCAGTGACCCTTGTGGGTGATATTTTAACTTTTTTGAAATGAAAACTCAAATACTATCTTTATTATAAAGTTGTTGTGAGGTTTAAATGAAATAACACATTTAAATGCCCAGCCAGTGCTTACCCCAGAGTGAATGTTAGCTACTGTTAATACTTCTGCCTAGGGTTGGCCTGATTCAGATGAAAGCACACTGCTCTGAGACTCAAAAGACCTACATTCAAGTCCTGCAACAGCCATTATCTCACGTGATTTTCGACGGGTTATGGTATCTGCTGAAACTTTAGTTTCCTGCTCTGCAAAATAGTGGTGATAGTAACCCATTCCATAGGGCAGCAAAAGAATTAGATAAGGAAATGCGTGGGAAAATATTTTCATAAAGTAAAGTGCTACACCAGGCATTACTTATATTTATTGTTATTATCTTCTCTGTATCCATAAAATGAAGGAATTAAATAAAATAATAGCCAATTATTTTATTGTTTATTTAAAATGTACCAGGTCACAAGCATTTAATCCTCTCATTTAATACTCACAAAATCCACTGTATATATTATAATTCCTCTTTTACACCTGTGGAAATTGAGGTTTGGAGAAGCCAAATAACTTGGTCAAGAACTCACATCCAGTTGCAAAACTGGAACTGGAAACCAGGAAGATCATCATCAAAGAGCAAACCCTCAATCACTCTTAGATTTCTAAGATCCCTTCCAGCCAAGCAATCCTCTTCTGTTGGTCATGGCTCTTCACGAAGAAATTGGACCTGGTGGTTGGAAAAACAGGTTGGGAGCTTTCCAATTGAGTGGAAGAACCCCTGGAGTTTTAGAACAAAACCAAGTAGCTGTTACATGGCTACACTTTGCCTTCACTGCAGATTCCTGATTCTTTATGGTTGGACATAGAAACTCCCAGGACCCTGCAGCCCTGCCTGCATCTTCATGGACTGGAGAAAGCCCAACTATTTAAGTTTCCTCACAGAGAAGACTGGCTCCTGTCTCTCCTTAATTTTGTCAATTGCATTTATTTATTTCAATGCCAATCTAGTTAGAGGTTTCTTCTGCTTCAGCTTCCGTAAGCTTAATATCTTTCCACATCATGACTGTGACTGTTTTTCTTGTGATGCCACATTTTAAATCTGGCATGTGTTTGTGTTTACCAAGTTACTAAAACCCCGTTCAACGAAACAGACTCCTGAAATATTATCTTTCTGTTTGTTTGTTTGAGACGGAGTCTCGCTCTGTTGCCCAGGCTCGAGTGCAGTGGCGCAGTCTCGGCTTACTGCAACCTCTCCCTCCGGGGTTCATGCCATTCTCCTGCCTCAGCCTCCCGAGTAGCTGGGACTACAGGTGCCCACCACCACACCTGTCTAATTTTTTTGTATTTTTAGTAGAGACAGGATTTCACTGTGTTAGCCAGGATAGTCTGGATCTCCTGACCTCATGATCCACCCACCTCGGCCTCCCAGAGTGCTGGGATTACAGGTGTGAACCACAGCACCTGGCCCTGAAATCTTATCTTTTTTTCAATGATTTTGCCAATAAGTTGATAATTAAGTCCCCACAATACTCCTTTCTCCACCTTTACCTCGACTCATGCATAATGGTTTTTAAAAGTCCAGGTATTTGGTGATGTGCATCAGTGCTGAGATGTAATATCTCCATCTGACTTTTGAACAACTATAGGTGGATTTATGTGGTTTTTCACGCTTTTGCTATAAATTCGGTAGCTACTGAGAATTATAGTCGATACATATGTAGCACTTGTAAATTGGCAAGTGCTTTTACATATATTTTGGATCTCAACGATATCATCCCCATGCTGTAAATGAGGAAACTGAGGTTCAGAGTGGTGAAGGGCTCTGCTCTAGGTCACAAAATGGAGTTGTTGGGACTTGAATATGTTTATTGAGTCCAGGTCTCATATTCTTTGCATTACACCACTCTCCCTATATATTTTCTAATCCCTAACTGGTCTAACTTGCAAAATGAGATGATGTAATTATTGCAGAAATACCTTACACTGACATAGTGTTTTATAAGGCACTCATATCTCATTTGATCTTCACAACAACCTTTGAGTGAGATTCTTTCTTACAGGTGAGGAAACTAAGGTTCAAGGAAGCTAGATGGCTTGCCCAAATTCAACAGCTAATCAGAAGTATAACCAGAATTATATTCTTCATGGTTTTTATACTCTGCCACACTGCTGATTGTGACTTGGATAATAAGATACTTTAATCCCCATTTGTTTTATAAAAAAAGATAGGCAAACCAAAGATTAATGTGGAGAAACCAGTCACTATCAAATCACATTTGCAATTATATCTTTTCTTTTAAAGTTCTATAATTGAAAATATTCTTTTAAAGATCTGTTTTAAAATTTAGGAATAATGATAGGGATTTAAGTTAATGACTGAAAAAAGTCACTCCTTTTTTCTTTTAAGAAATGAGAGAATTATTCTATTATCATATTCACAAGATAGTTCAAAATAGGCTTTTGATTAGGATTGCAATTAAGTGACTGAAGATATCTGAAATTTATATTCTTTCACTAATTGATTAATTCTTTCAATCGTTAGCAACTGCATTGTACCAAGTGCTATGCAACAATTGCTGCATTAATTATTACAAAAGAAAATTTGAGATACACTTATAAACAAACCAAAATCAAGGCAGAGTTAGGTAGTTTGGCTTCCAGTGCATATGTGATTAGACTTTATGTCATTCTTTATTATTTCCACGAAAATAACAACGTAGATTAGCATCACTCCAGCTTCATTTCATTTAAGCCAAAAGGGGATAAAAGTTCAGTTTGTAGTTGGATAGTCTTTATTCCTTTATTTTGTAGCTGCACAATTTCCTCTTCTCCCCCCCTTGCCTTGCTATGTGTGGGTGGGTGCCTCATTTGGGGTTTATTTTTATTTTTAAAAATTCTGTATTGTATCTATAAGGATAAAGATACACATTAAATAAAATTGCATTAAAAATCAACTTTACATTGTTGCTTTAGAGGTTTGGAATTTGATTTTTTTAAGAGAATTAGAATTTAATTAATTAAGGGAAACAGGAGAGGGTATGTGGCTCATGTGCCACATGCTAATCTATACATCCAGAAAAACATACCAATCCAAGTTAACAAGGAAGAGAGCCTGACAGTGAGTGGGATAGTTTTAAGAGTGAGTCCCATCCGAGGCCAGAAAGGCACACCTCAGCCAGGGTCAGCCTCATGGCTCTCAGCAGCTCTATGCGTCTCCTGTCATCTCAGCAATTCTTCTCCTGACCCTACCTTTTAGGCTTCCATTCAATGCAAAAAATAAGTCTATAATTGCACAATTTGAGAAACAAAAAAGTCCTAAGCAAGTCCTTATTTGTTCGATTTAGAAACAGCATCTCTGGGTGAGCCCAAGCGCAACATTGGCCAAAGGAGCTAGTCTCCATTTTCACTTTATGTCGATCGTTTTTGGCTGGTGTAAAAATTTTGATTTCCACATTTATAGGTAGAAAGTAATAGAATTTTAATTGGCCTGACATGTTAAGAATTTCTGTAAACTAACATTGGGGTTTTCTTTGAATATCAAATGTTACCTGTGGAAATGCAATACGCTTAACTCTCACATAATGTAGCTAATTCATGGGCCTTTGACAAGACTGTAATGCTGGGAGGCTCCTCATAGCAAAAAGTGATTTCTTCATCGAGAATCAAGAAGAACGTTCATGACCCCAGAACAACACTTTCTTTTTAATGAGAGAATATTTCTCCTTTGACTATAACTTTAATTAAGCTCTATTAACTTTAATTTAATTTAAGCTATTAAATAGTTCAAATGCTATTAAACTCAAAGAACATATTTTTAAAAAGGTATTTAGTTCCTGGGCATTTTTCCTTAATCTCACACAGCCTTAATTACTATCCACTTATTGTTAAGTATATCATAAAATAAAATATAATGTATAAATTGCATTAATCTCCATAAAAGTAAACTTGAGGCAGAGCCATAAACTAACCAAAATCAGAGGTACAATAAAAAGGCAAAGTACATAAAACATCTTCAAACACTTGGACCTCCATGGATGGTGAACAGATTTTATTGCATTCCTCTATTATTTCCCTAGAAATGAGAACAGACTTTTCATGTATGGTGCATTATTATGTAATATTCTCATTTTATTATCTGATTTCTTTCTTTTTATCCTGCCCTATTTTAATGTCTTTTCCCCAAGGTAGGGCTTCTCTGAATCTATAATAATTTTCAGAAGTTTGCCAAGTCATATATTCTCCTTTCATAATTACTCGTATAATTATGACACCCTGGCACATATTAGTAACCAGGGAAACAGGTTTATTTAATTATATGCTAATGAACATTTGCAATTATACAATTTTTTAAATCCATAGGAAATAAAGAAAATGCTTTTCATCAAGCAGAGTATTGCTTGAAATCTATTTTCAATAATACTGCTGATTAAATCACTAAATAAAAATTTTCATTGTCATAGAAACTATGAATGTTAACTCTCAGAATATGGAATCTTTGATTACTAGATTGAAATCAATTTTGGATGTCTTCAAGTTCAATTTTTCTATGGCTTCAACAACAGATGTTTTATTAAACCTTTTCTAATTTGCAGTACACACTTGTTAATGAGACATTGCTTCAATACCTTCAGGGATGTAATGTTTACCATCAAACAAGGCCGCCTGTTCTGATGCTGAACAGTGCTGATGATTAGCAGATATCTCTTGAGCACCTAATATGTGCAAGACATTCTTCTAGACATGATGTAGAATATGAATTTAAGTCAGAATTTACTTTTGTATGTAAAGTGCTGACACTCAAGTAGAAGATATCAGAAGTCTACATTAAAAATGGTATGATTGGACCGTAATATACACACTGTTCACATGCCAATTTAGATTTTATATGCTCTGACCTCTACTAAACAGTTGAGACAATTGCTCACTCATTAGGGCAGAGACAATTCCATGCCACTCATCATAGCCTTTACTTTCAACTTTCTCTTTCCTAGATCCCCCAAGCTGCATCTCTTTGAGTTTGCACTTCAACTTTCTCTCCTTGCCCAGCGACTTTTAATTGACAGTATATTTGCATAGGTGTCTGGGAATTTGATTTGGCAGTTCCCAGAGGCTCTTGTACCTGACTGCACTTTCAGTTCCTTGTCACTTCCTTGACTGGGCGAACAGTCTCCACCTACCTTTTCAATATAAGATTCCAGAACATTCCGGCACAGGTGCCAGTCCAGCCTCAGTGCTCCAGCCCTGCTGGAACCAGTGAAGCTAAGTACATATTTCATGGGGAATAGTCAGTCATAAGCATTGTGGGAAAGTGAATGAAAGTTCTCTTTTGAGAGGGTCCATTTTACTATTGGAAAGCCCTTCTGGTAAAGGCAAGAATGACCAACTTTTTCAAATATGAAGATCACTTTTAACATCCAAACGCAAACATCCAGTCACCAGTTAGCAGTTATACCGTTGGCCTCTCTTGATAAACTAATAACAACAATAACAATAATATAAGTTAAACATATTCAAAATACTATTGTTATTTTCTGTTTTGTTGATTCTAATCTTTTATTTTATTTTATTTTATTTTTATTATTATACTTTAAGTTCTAGGGTACATGTGCATAACGTGCAGGTTTGTTACATATGTATACTTGTGCCATGTTGGTGTGTTGCACCCATCAACTCGTCATTTACATCAGGTATAACTCCCAATGCAATCCCTGCCCCTTCCCCCCTCCCCATGATAGGCCCCGGTGTATGATGTTCCCCTTCCTGAGTCCAAGTGATCTCATTGTTCAGTTCCCACCTATGAGTGAGAACATGCGGTGTTTGGTTTTCTGTTCTTGTGATAGTTTGCTAAGAATGATGGTTTCCAGCTGCATCCATGTCCCTACAAAGGACACAAACTCATCCTTTTTGATGGCTGCATAGTATTCCATGGTGTATATGTGCCACATTTTCTTAATCCAGTCTGTCACTGATGGACATTTGGGTTGATTCCAAGTCTTTGCTATTGTGAATAGTGCCACAATAAACATACGTGTGCATGTGTCTTTATAGCAACATGATTTATAATCCTTTGGGTATATACCCAGTAATGGAATGGCTGGGTCATATGGTACATCTAGTTCTAGATCCTTGAGGAATCGCCATAGTGTTTTCCATAATGGTTGGACTAGTTTACAATCCCACCAACAGTGTAAAAGTGTTCCTATTTCTCCACAACCTCTCCAGCACCTGTTGTTTCCTGATTTTTTAATGATTGCCATTCTAACTGTGTGAGATGGTATCTCATTGTGGTTTTGATTTGCATTTCTCTGATGGCCAGTGATAATGAGCATTTTTTCATGTGTCTGTTGGTTCTATGAATGTCTTCTTTTGAGAAGTGTCTGTTCATATGCTTTGCCCACTTTTTGATAGGGTTGTTTGTTTTTTTCTTGTAAATTTGGTTGAGTTTTTATAGGTTCTGGATATTAGCCCTTTGTCAGATGAGTACATTGCAAAAATTTTCTCCCATTCTGTAGGTTGCCTGTTCACTCTGATGGTAGTTTCTTTTGCTGTGCAGAAGCTCTTTAGTTTAATTAGATCCCATTTGTCAATTTTTGCTTTTATTGCCATTGTTTTTGGTGTTTTAGACATGAAGTCCTTGCCCATGCCTATGTCCTGAATGGTATTACCTAGGTTTTCTTCTAGGGTTTTTATGATTTTAGGTCTAACATTTAAGTCTCTAATCCATCTTGAATTAATTTTTGTATAAGGAGTAAGGAAAAGATCCAGTTTCAGCTTTCTACTTATGGCTAGCCAATTTTCCCAGCACCATTTATTAAATAGGGAATCCTTTCCCCATTTCTTGTTTTTGCCAGGTTTGTTAAAGATCAGATGGCTGTAGATGTGTGGTATTATTTCTGAGGACTCTGTTCTATTCCATTGGTCTAGATCTCTGTTTTGGTACCAGTACCCTGCTGTTTTGGATACTGTAGACTTGTAGTATAGTTTGAAGTCAGGCAGCTTGATGCCTCCAGCTTTGTTCTTTTGACTTAGGATTGTCTTGGCAATGCGGGGTCTTTTTTGGTTCCATATGAACTTTAAAGCAGTTTTTTTCCAATTCTGTGAAGAAAGTCAACGGTAGCTTGATGGGGATGGCATTGAATCTATAAATTACCCTGGGCAGTATGGCCATTTTCACAATATTGATTCTTCTTATTCATGAGCATGGTATATTCTTCCATTTGTTTGTGTCCTGTTTTATTTCACTGAGCAGTGGTTTGTAGTTCTCCTTGAAGAGGTCCTTTACATCCCTTGTAAGTGGGATTCCTAGTCATTTTGTTCTCTTTGAAGCTATTGTGAATGTGAGTTCATTCATGATTTGGCTCTTTGTTTGTCTGTTACTGGTGTATAAGACTGCTTGTGATTTTTGCACATTGATTTTGTATCCTGAGACTTTGCTGACGTTGCTTATCAGCTGAAGGAGATTTTGGGCCGAGATGATGGCGTTTTCTAAATATATAATCATGTCATCTGCAAACAGGGACAATTTGACTTCTTCTTTTCCTAACTGAATACCCTTGATTTCTTTCTCTTGCCTGATTGCCCTAGCCAGAACTTCCAACACTATGTTGAATAGGAGTGGTGAGAGAGGGCATCCCTGCCTTGTGCCAGTTTTCAAAGGGAATTTTTCCAGTTTTTGCCCATTCAGTATGATATTGGCTGTGGGTTTGTCATAAATAGCTCTTATTATTTTGAGGTACGTTCCATCAATACCGAATTTATTGAGCGTTTTTAGCATGAAGGGCTGTTGAATTTTGTCAAAGGCCTTTTCTGCATCTATTGAGATGATCATGTGGTTTTTGTCTTTGGTTCTGTTTATGTGATGGATTACGTTTATTGATATGTGTATGTTGAACCAGCCTTGCATCCCAGGGATGAAGCCCACTTGATCATGGTGGATAAGCTTTTTGATGTGCTGCTGGATTCAGTTTGCCAGTATTTTATTGAGGATTTTTGCATCGATGTTCATCAGGGATGTTGGTCTAAAAATCTCTTTTTTTGTTGTATCTCTGTCAGGCTTTGGTATCAGGATGGTGTTGGCCTCGTAAAATGAGTTAGGGAGGATTCCCTCTTTTTCTATTGATTGGAATAGTTTCGGAAGGAATGGTACCAACTCGTTCTGGTACCTCTGGTAGAATTCGACTGTGTATCCCTCTGGTCCTGGACTTTTTTTGGTTGGTAGGCTATAAATTATTGCCTCAATTTCAGAGCCTGCTATTGGTCTATTCAGGGATTCAACTTCTTCCTGGTTTAGTCTTGGAAGAGTGTAAGTGTCCAGGAAATTATCCATTTCTTCTATGTTTTCTAGTTTATTTGCATACAGGTGTTTATAGTATTCTCTGATGGTAGTTTGTATCTCTGTGGTGTTGGTGGTGATATCCCCTTTATCATTTTTTATTGCATCTATTTGATACTTCTCTCTTTTCTTCTTTATCAGTCTTGCTAGTGGTCTATCAATTTTGTTGACCTTTTCAGAAAACTATCTCCTGGATTCATTGATTTTTTGAAGGGTTTTTTGTGTCTCTATCTCCTTCAGTTCTGCTCTGATCTTAGTTATTTCTTGCCTTCTGCTAGCTTTTCAATGTGTTTACCCTTGCTTCTCTAGTTCTTTTAATTGTGATGTTAGAGTGTCAATTTTAGATCTTTCCAGCTTTCTCTTGTGGGCATTTAGTGCTATAAATTTCCCTCTACACACTGCTTTAAATGTGTCCCAGAGATTCTGGCATGTTGTATCTTTGTTCTCATTGGTTTCAAAGAACATCTTTATTTCTGCCTTCATTTCGTTATGTACCCAGTAGTCATTCAGGAGCAGGTTGTTCAGTTCCCATGTAGTTGAGTGGTTTTGATTGAGTTTCTTAGTCCTGAGTTCTAGTTTGATTGCACTGTGGTCTGAGAGACTGTTATAATTTCTGTTCTTGTACATTTGCTGAGGAGTGCTTTACTTCCAACTATGTGGTCAGTTTTGGAATAAGTGTGATGTGGTGCTGAGAAGAATGTATATTCTGTTGATTTGGGTTGAAGAGTTCTGTAGATGTCTATTAGGTCCGCTTGGTGCAGAGTTGAGTTCAATTCCTGGATATCCTTGTTAACTTTCTGTCTCGTTGATCTGTCTAATGTTGACAGTGGGGTGTTAAAGTCTCCCATTATTATTGTATGGGAGTCTAAGTCTCTTTGTAAGTCTCTAAGGACTTCCTTTATGAATCTGGGTGCTCCTGTATTGGGTGCATATATATTTAGGATAGTTAGCTCTGCCTGTTGAATTGATCCCTTTACCATTATGTAATGGCCTTCTTTGTCTCTTTTGATCTTTGATGGTTTAAAATCTGTTTTATCAGAGACTAGGATTGCAACCCCTGCTTTTTTTGTTCTCCATTTGCTTGGTAGATCTTCCTCCATCCCTTTACTGTGAGCCTATGTGTGTCTCTGCATGTGAGATGGGTCTCCTGAATACAGCAGACTGATGGGTCTTGATTCTTTATCCAGTTTGCCAGTCTGTGTCTTTTAATTGGACCATTTAGTCCATTTACATTTAAGGTTAATATTGTTATGTGTGAACTTGATCCTGTCATTATGATATTAGCTGGTTATTTTGCTGAGTAGTTGATGCAGTTTCTTCCTAGCATCAATGGACTTTACATTTTGACATGTTTTTGCAATGGCTGGTACTGGTTGTTCCTTTCCATGTTTAGTGCTTCCTTCAGGATCTCTTGTAGGGCAGGCCTGGTGGTGACAAAATCTCTAAGCATTTGCTTGTCTGTAAAGGATTTTATTTCTCCTTCACTTATGAAACTTAGTTTGGCTGGATATGAAAATCTGGGTTGAAAATTCTTTTCTTTAAGAATGTTGAATATTGGCCCCCACTCTCTTCTGGCTTGCAGAGTTTCTGCTGAGAGATCTGCTGTTAGTCTGATGGGCTTCCCTTTGTGGGTAACCCGACCTTTCTCTCTGGCTGCCCTTAACATCTTTTTCTTCATTTCAACTTTGGCGAATCTGACAATTATGTGTCTGCTCTTTTCAAGGGGTATCTTTGTGGTGTTCTCTGTATTTCCTGAATTTGAATGTTGGCTTGACTTACTAGGTTGAGGAAGTTCTCCTGGATGATATCCTGCAGAGTGTTTTCCAACTTGGTTCCATTTGCCCCGTCACTTTCAGGCATACCAATCAGATGTAGATTTGGTCTTTTCACATAATCCCATATTTCTTGGAGGCTTTGTTAATTTCTTTTTACTCTTTTTTCTCTAAACTTCTCACTTCATTTCATTCATTTGATCATCAATCGCTGATACTCTTTCTTCCAGTTGATTGAGTCGGTTACTGAAGTTTGTGCATTTGTCACATAGTTCTCATGTTATGGTTTTCATCTCTATCAGTTCTTTTAAGGTCTTCTTTGCATTGATTATTCTATTTATCCATTCATCCATTCTTTTTTCAGGTTTTTTAGTTTCTTTACGCTCATTACATAGTTCCTCCTTTAGCTCTGAGAAGTTCGATCGACTGAAGCCTTCTTCTCTCAATGGGTCAAAGTCATTCTCTGTCCACCTTTGTTCCATTGCTGGCGATGAGCTGCTTTCCTTTGGAGGGGGAGATGCACTCTGATTTTTTGAATTTCAAGCTTTTCTGCCCTGCTTTTTCCCCATCTTTGTGGTTTTATCTGCCTTTGGTCTTTGATGATGGTGATGTACTGATGGGGTTTTGGTATGGGTTTCCTTTCTGTTTGTTAGTTTTCATTCTAACAGTCAGGACCCTCAGCTGTAGTTCTGTTGGAGTTTGCTTGAGGTGCACTCCAGACCCTGTTTGCCTGGGTATCAGCAGCAGAGGCTGCAGAAGATAGAATATTGCTGAACAGCAAGTGTTGCTGTCTGATTCTTGCTCTGGAAGCTTCGTCTCAGGGGTGTACCCCGCCGTGTGAGGAGTGAGGTGTCAGTCTGCACCTAGTGGGGGATGTCTCCCAGTTAGGCTACTCAGGGGTCAGGGACCCACTTGAGCAGGCAGTCTGTCCATTCTCAGATCTCAACCTCCATGCTGGGAGATCTACTGCTCTCTTCAAAGCTGGCAGACAGACAGGAGCATTTACCTCTGCTGAGTTTCTGCTGCTTTTTCTTTAGCTATGCCCTGTCTCCAGAGGAGGAGTCTACAGAGGCAGGCCAGCTTCCTTGAGCTGTGGTGGGCTCCACCCAATTTGAGCTTCCCGGGGACTTTGTTTACCTACTTAAGCCTCAGCATTGGTGGGTGCCCCTCCCCAGCCTGGCTGCTGCCTTGCAGTTAGATCTCAGACTGCTGTGCTAGCAATGAGGGTGGCTCCGTGGGTGTGGGACCCTCTGGGCCAGTTGTGGGATATAATCTCCTGGTGTGCCGTTTGCTAAGACCCTTGGTAAAGTGCAGTATTAGGGTGGGAGTTATCCACTTTTCCAGGTGTTGTGTGTCTCAATTTCCTTTGGCTAGGAAAAGGAATTCCCTTCGCCCTTGCACTTCTCAGGTGAGGGGATGCCTCACCCTGCTTCAGCTCTCGTTGGTTGGGCTGCACCCATGGACTAGTGCCAACTGTCCAACATGCCCCTGTGAGATGAACCTCAGTTGAAAATGCAGAAATCACCCGTCTTCTGTGTTGCTCATGCTGGGAGCTGGAGGCTGGAGCTGTTCCTATTCGGCCATCTTGGGTGCGCCCCTAGTAGCTTTATTAAACCCTGGTAGTAATTCCATGTGCCCCTGAGAATACATATTTCATAGAACTTAAACCAGATGATGATAAAAATACAATATGGACACATACTATGCAAGCTGATTATATACCTTATCTCCTTTAGTCCTCAAAACCACTCTATGGGACTTGCACTATCACACTTTATTTTATTGGTGAGGAAACAGGTTTATAGAGAATGAACAACTGCCCTGTTCATAGAGTTATAGGTGAGAAAGCTAGGGTTTGGCTCTAGGCAGGTCTGTCTTAAGGGTCCCTACTCTGTGACTGTGCAATAGCGTTCCTCCTGCACCAGGAAGTTGGCTACAAACAAAGGTAAGAAAGTCTGAGGTGGCTGAGAGTAAGAACTGAATTCAGTTACCACCATCCCCGGCCCAGCTGCCTCTGTTGTGCTAACTGATATGTCAACCATTCTTTAAACTATCAGGAACTGAAATTTATTTCAATTTCCTAAAAAGCCACTGAGTTAACTTAAATTTTGAGTTTCAGGTGATTTTACTCATCCATACATGTTTGTTTACTTAGAGCTTTCAAGGTGTATGTTTGTAGTATGATAAGCATCTAGGTTATCTGAACACATCCCTTGGTTTTATCTTCTAACCAGAATGAGATCATTATACAATTATTAACTTGGGTCTTCCAAATGAAAACAAGGACAGTAAGAAGTTTCAATTATAATAAAGTATATGATGTTTCATGGATTGTAAAGAAGAGAAGCAAATGAAATAGGAGTTAAAGAGGAAGGAGGTGTTATTTTGACCTTACTATGTCAGAGAATGCTTTATGTAAAAATAAGTTGGTATTTTTCCTGCATGTTGAATAATAGTTATGCCTTGGGAATTTGGTGTTGATAAGGGGATGGGCCTCTAGATAGAAGGACCATTCATTTACCATCAAATGAATGGTCAGGATCTATTGGAGAGTAAATGGGGGCAGATTTAATAATTACAACAAAACGATGAAAACACTGGGACTGTTCTGGGTAAATTGGCAGGTGGTCAGTCAAACTACAGAGGAAGGGGTACAATAGCTAGCTCCATTGGCTACAGCAAGGGAAGAGAATAGTAAAAAAATAAAATGAGAAAAGGGCATTGGAATCATATTGTGAGGACCTTGAATGTCAGGCAGTATTTTATGGACAAGGTCTAGTCATGGAAAATTTGTGAATAGGTGGATGCATGATATAAACTAAACTGTCTTCCAGAGAGATGAATTTGACAGTAGAGAGTAAGATGAATGGAAGGGGGCAGATACTGGAAATATTTACTTGATATGGCCATGATTTCTCTTCCATATACAAGACTTTCTTAGAGAATTTGCCTCATCCACAGTAAATAAGGATAGCACCATGTATCTTTATTTTTCCTGATCACATCTGATAGAACCAGGGATGGACATAGGGCTTTTGTTGGTCCAGTGAGATATTTTCCTCTCAGAAATGTGGAATTGGTACTAGAAAATGGGTTGTTAAACTGTGGAAATTCATCTTTTTGGAATTCTCGAAGTGGACCATGAGCAGAAGGATGAGTCTAGCAGGAAAGCAGTTGTGTGTGGAGAGAGACTAATGCTGCAAATGTGCAAAGTGAAGCAGGTATGTGAGAACAAGTGTGCATGTGTATGTGTGAGAGAGAGAGAGAAAGAGAGAGAAAGAAGGGAGGGTGGAAAGGATAGCATAGGAGGGGAGGGGAGGAATGAGAGATGTTGCCTAATGGCTTTGAGGTCCTGGAATAGCTCTTGTACGTCATGCTCTATAACATTCCTCTGTGTTGTCATTGTTAACTATTTTTGTTTTAATATAATTTGATTCAGTTTATTTTCCATGAAAACAAATGAGCTCTAAGATAAAGTAGGAATAGTTTGCCAGTAAGTCCCACATATTGATTCTAGATCTGCATTTTTGAACACAAAACAAATCTCCTCCTTCTTATAATAGCCCTTCAAACATTTTAAGACAGCAATAATGCCTATTGCTGTTTCCTACAGTTTCCTCTTCTTCAGGCTAAATATTTCTTTCTTTAGCAACATCTGTTTCATCATCTGTTTCTTTTTAAAGATGACACTCAAAATTGATCACCTTATTTCAGAAATCTTCTAACCAGTACAAAAATAGTCAACCTATGGCCTCAAAACCCTCTTTTCACTTTGCATCCCTTGACTTCAGAGGTAAAAAAATTAAAGCACTTCCTGTCCCTGACTCTCTTCCTGCTATAGGAGTGGGGGTGCAGAGGAATTGTAGCATGTTTAACTAAAATGTAGGAAGAAGTCCCAATAATACTTCTTCCTGAATAAAAGGGCAAACATTTACTTGGAGAAGGATCCTTTATTTTTATCTTGTCTGGGGTGAGGACATAATGCTTAAAAGTTGATATGGTTTGGCTGTGTCCCCACCCAAATTTCATCTTGAATTGTAGCTCCCATAATCCCTACATGCTGTGGGAGGAACCCAGTGGGAGGTAATTGAATAATGGGCATGGGTTTTTTTAATGCTGTTCTCATGATAGTGAATAAGTCTCATGTTATCTGATGGTTTTATAAATGGGAGTTCCCCTGCACACGCTGTCTCTCTTGCTTGCCACCATGTAAGATATGCCTTTGCTCCTCCCTCATCTTCCACCATGATTGTGAGGCCTCCCCAGCCGGGTTGGACTGTGAGTCCATTAAACCTCTTTTCCTTTATGAATTACCCAGCCTTAGGTATGTCTTTACTAGCAGCACAAGAATGGATTAATACGAAAGTGTAGCTCCACTCATGCAATTACAAGGATGTGTATGCTGATGCCAGAAAATAGAGGGAGCCTAGGCCCTGAATTCTGTCACTGAGCTGGCATAGCCTCTATGGACTGCCATCACCACACTACTTGTTGCAGGAAATAATAAGCACCTTTTTGTTTAAAGCAATCTAGTACATTTTTCTGTAACTTGCATACAAATCATAATTGATAAACTTCCTAAGGCCTGGATATGATACTTTTTGTAAATATGATTTAAGATGATATGGGCCTTTAAATCATCTGTATCATATAAACACTGTGATTCATTCAATCCCAGTGAAATTTTTCCTAATTTTCAAATTTGTCCTCTGTGATAAGTATTTATAATTTCAAATTGTAAAACACAAAAATAATTTTACTCAATTTCTGAAAGACCTGCATACCTGTTTTTCTTTCCTATGCTATTAAAAAAGAGGAAAAATCAACATCTAATTAGTTGATATAGAAAAACATGGCAGAAAAATTGCAAAGCTCTAAGGCTAGATTGTAGAGTAGGACAAACAGAAGAATAAACCAGGATTTAAATAGTTTTCTTTTCGTAAGGAAAATAAAGCATATTCCCAAGTAAGTAAGGATAAAGCAGGTTGAGTGAAACCATGCTCTGAAATAATAATTAGTACAATTTAAGGTCTATAAATGTTTTCTACCCTTATCCTACAATGGCATAGAGTGACTCTAGTCAAATAGAAATGAGGGTGTGTATGTATGTGTTCTGTTTAAAGAGTATCCAAGACGAAGTCCTACCCAACTCTGGTTCCATGTAGTGTATATATGGCTTTAGTAGGTGTAGAAATTCCCCTTCCCAGAAAGGAGAACGAAGGAGACCTGCAAGTAAAAGGCCAAATAGGAATGTTTAGGTCAGGAGTCACTGTTGACCCTGTGGGCGTCAGCAGCAGGTGTAGGCAAGTGTATTAAGGCTCAGGGAACACCAGTAGATGCAGAGGGAAAAGAAACCTTCACCCAAAAATCGAGTGCAGCAACACAACTCAGAGAGACCAGTGAGGAGCTGAGGACTGAAAATGTGTCAGGGACCTCTCACTCCTGCCACCATAATGATTTCTAGAAACCTCATTGCTTAGAAAGTACTTGGGAAGAAAGGAGAAGGTGAAGGGATGGGAGATGACCAAGAAATCATGTACACTTAAATGGACCAAGTTAAACTGCAGAAGATTAAGCTTGAAACAGAAGTAGACTATGTTACTTAGAACGGGTCTTTTTTTCCCATTACTGTTCAAAGAAATAGGGGTTTAAAATTAGATTTCATTTCCTAATGTAATTACATTTTAAATCATATCTGATTTATAATGTGTAAATTTTAAAGTCACTTTAAGTACAGATACTCGATTTAAGAAAGAGACATGTACAAAGTCAGATGAGAGTTTGAGAGGGGAGAGCTCACTTGTAGTTGGGAGTTTAAAAGGTGACATTTGAGCAAAGCCATAAAGGATGTGTACGATTTTTAATGGGAGAGAAAGGAAGAGTGAAGAAGGGTATTTTAGAGGTATGACGCTGGAGTAGAGGAACAGGGCCAGCAAGGGAAAAGCAAAAGAAGCTTGTTGGTTGGAGGATATATATGTTGACAAAAGCATAAAGTTTCAAAATTGGAAAGGACTTTAGAAATGTAAATTTTTGAAATCTGGTCTTCTCATTTTACAAATGAGAGCTCCATAATGTCATGCTCACATTGGTGGTGAGGTTTAGTCTTGGCTCTCATCAGCAAGCACAGGTGAGTTCTTGATTTTCTATGACACCCTGCCAGAATTTCAGAGAGGAATAATGAAGGCTGTTATTTCACTGGCTCTGCTAAGTCACTGAATGTTTATGAGAGGATTTTAAGAAAATCAATCTGGTTGTAGAGTAAAAGGAAAGACTCAGGAAAGAAACAGATGGATTGAGGTCCAAGAGAAGTGCAGTTGTTCAGGGAAGAGATAACAGAGCTAGGGTGGAGCAGTTGAAATAATTATGATTTTTGGATTATAACTATCATTTCTCACTAGGTTATTTCTTGAGGTTCTCTGGTTTTCTAGTGCCTAGAATAGTGTTCAGGAACCTTGAATGGACTGTTTAATAAATGAGTGAGTAAACCATGAAGTTAGTGGCCCTAGAAATGCAGAAGGAAGTGTAAATGAAAAAAAAAACAAAACTTCTGTGTCTCTTTATAGAACTTTTGTGGCTTCTTCAAAGGATAAATGTTGAGATTGAAGGAGAAATGTTAAGTTAGTTTGGACCTACTGGGTTTGATGTAGAGCAGTGTATTCTATGTGGATTTCTCCATCAGGCCATTGGAATGTAGACCTGGAGCTATGAGAAAAGTTAGGACTACAGATTTATAGATATTGGAAAAAAAAATCAGAAATATGGTGCCAGGAATTTTAAAGCTCTACACAGGGCTTTTCACATAACTAGCAAAATGAAAGCTGGTCCTTCTCCCAGCAAAGTGGATTGTGCCCTCCATTGAATATTTAGAACTTTTCTATCTTACATGCTAATCTCTCGTTCCGTATTTTTGTTTTGTTTTGTTTTTGGGTTTTTGTTGTAGTATTTTTCAGCACACATGTGAAAGTTCAGTAATCTTAACTCAGTGGTCATAGTCAGCTAAATTCTGAAACTGAATAATGCATGGGTGTGGTGCTGTTTACTGGGACAAGTGGTTTATTTTATTGCCTAAATTTCGAATCCTTTAATATGTTTCCTAAGAAGTAATCTGATTTGGAAAATTATTGCAAAAATAAAACTAGAAGAACAAGAATTAAACCTATGTCGGTCAGTTGAAGTGAATTATTGTGTATCCATTTTTCTAGAATACATTTACTAATAGGAAATCAGTGCTTACCAATCTATACTAAATAAGTGTTGAACAAATATTTGAGTTACTAGTTTGAAGATGTGCTAGCATTGCAGCCTGTATGCCTGAGTCCTGCTCTTGATAGGGAGAAAAGAAAGAAAGAAGTGAATGAAATGAATAGCAGACCACAAAGAAAGTTCAAGGAAAGGACTGTTTTTATATGTTTTTTAAAGATGGGAGACCTCACATCAGCAAACAGCATTACAGCTATTGTCACATCCCAGACGTTTATTGTGTGGAATTAATGGCAGCAGTGAGTGGAAATGTTTTAGGCTGACTTTAACGTCACAAGCCCCAGACTATGGATAAGCCGAGAGGCTTCACAGATCATCCTTTGAGAACCACCAGTCTGATGGCATCAACATTGACCTTGATGTCAAGGGACTCGCATTCTTGTTATGGTTCTGTCTGTGGCTAACCATATGTCCTGGGGAAAGTCATTTAGCGTCTGCTTTGGTTTCCTGTCTGAATACCTGACCCTTCCTGCTTTATGGGGATGTTGCAAAATGAGTAGAGAGAGGGTATGAGAGAATGCTTTGTATTCTTATAATAAAGGTGCTCTGTGATTCTAAAGGATTATTATTAATTCATCCAGAATAAAGGGTATAAACTAAGCTGAACAATAAATAGACCTGATGAAAGTGCTCACAGTCTCCTGCTTTGCATAACACAAATCTCTGCCTTGGCTGCTGTTAGCACCAAATGATTCCAGCTACTTGTTCCAAAAGTTTAATCAGTGATTTTATGTGATGGCACATTTGGTAATGTTTAAAAGAACGTGCATAAAGATGAAACAAATGTTATCTGGGACAAGTTGATCCAAGGATAGGAGTTTTATAATTAAGAACAGTATTTTACACACCACCACCACCACAAGCACCCAAACAACTGATTAAACAATGGAACAGTAACCAAGTGCAACCTGATGTTGGATTGTTGCGCTTAAAGATTAGCACCATAAACAGCCAGCAGCAACATGTTAGCCTACAAAGGACTGAAGAATCTTGGGGCAAAACTTTAATTTGTGGCTAATGACTTAATCCATCTCACATAATTTCAAAGTCAGGAAATCTGAGGAAATAAATATATGAGAGATTGAAGACCCAAAAATAAAAGCCATGCAACTTAAACCCTCAACAGTTAAATTTATATTTAACAGTGATTAAGTACTGGGATCATATAAAGGGCTGTAATTTCATCAGGAGGCATGAAAATGGCTATGTTCTTTTTTTAAAAAAACTAAACTAAGCAGATTTAATGTTTTCCTAAGAAAGGAAGCAAAGTTCAACTGTTAGCAAGTCACAAACGATTCTAGTTGGATTATGGTGGACTACATAGAAACTTATTTTTAAGGGAGTGAATAAAAACATTTTTATTGGGTACTTCCTACAATATCATTGAATCTAAAAGTTTGTGATTTAGAAGTTAACTATCCAAATTATATAAACAGGAAAATTTTCTCCCTAAACTAGTTCATTAAAGAGTTAAAATGAAATTAACAATCTGACTCCTACCTTCAGTTTAGCTTCATCTCCAGCTGTTCCTAAGAAGCCCAGCCATCAAGCCAACTGTGACAAGGTTTCCGAAGCTGCCGTGATTTTGTAGGAGGTTGCCCCTGCCTGGAATGCCCTTCTCTTCCTCTGTCTGGCTAACTCCTGCTCAGGCTTAGAGAATCAAATCATCATTGCTTCCTCTGTAAAGACCTCCACAAGCCCACCCTCCCCATCTCTGCTGCATCACAAATGAAGTCTGTCCTCTTCGTTTATGTTCCCAGAGCTTTATACATTTGTCTTTATTTTTCCGTGTATTGACTTTTCTAAACTTGCCTGGCCTCCCACCCCTATAAAGCCATAAACTGTATTTTCAGTTTTTGATCACCTTTCTTCTCTTTGTCACTATCACACACAATTTCCTTCTGCAGTTTTCATCTCACTTTCTTCTAGATCTAACCAGTATTGCAGACTTTGGGCTTGTTGCTTCATCTTAATGTTCAATTTAGCCTTTGAATCACTTGATGCATTTAATTCAATTTCACTCTGAAGGGGATCTTTCTGCTTCAATCCACCTTCATTGTGATTTCCTAGTCTAGCCTGAACTCTGACCTCTAGCACCTAAATCTACCTTGGATCTTCTCTAATCCCAGTAGGATAGGGATGGAGGTAGAAAAGGCAACTAAGGCATAGCTATAATAGTTAGTTACGTGTCTGTCTTCTCCAATTGACTACAAGTTCTTTGAAGGCAGGACTTTTCTTATTTTAATCTTGGCATCTAGAGGACCTGGCACAGTTCCTAGTATATCGTAAATGCTTGATAAATGTTTATAGAATAAATAAAATTTATGTATTTTTAAAATTACTTTATGTATATTTAAAATTTTAAATACAAAATTTAAAATTATGTATATTTAAAATAAAATAAATTTATTTGCCACTTACTAATTTTAAAATAAATTTATTTATTTACCACTTATTAATTTTAAAATAAATATATAAATATTATTTATTTTGTGGAATAAATAAGCTTTATTTATTTTGTTAAATAAATAAATAAGCTTTATTTATTTTGTTAAATAAATAAATAAGCTTTATTTATTTTGTTAAATAAATAAATAAGCTTTATTTATTTTGTTAAATAAATAAATAAGCTTTATTTATTTTGTTAAATAAATAAATAAGCTTTATTTATTTGCCATTTATTAAATGACAGACTTGGAGAATGGTATTACTTTGATATTTTAATCACTCCATTAGGGAATTTATTCTTCAACCAGGACAAAGTACGTTTATTTACAAGGAAGCCAGATGAAAGTGTATAGATATATTGGTCCAAATGAAGACTTCCTCTTTCTTCTCTCTGTTCTTTGCCAATGCAGGGGCATTTGATAGCTCTGAGAAACCTACTTTGAAAGTGTACTAGTTCTCTAGCAGATTGATTTTCCTGTTTTCTAGTTCCTTGTTTGTAACCTGTCACCATCTGGAATGGGGAACTCCAATCTGAAGGCTGGCCTCTGGTTTACTTGCTGAGGAGACTAGAATCTGTCCCACAAAGTCAAATCCTTTGCTGGCTTACTATTCCCTGTGAACTAGATAGCAGTGTCCACCATGCTGATCATTTATATCCCCAGCATTAAGCACAATGTCTATAACAGAGTAGATGCTCAACATATGTATTTGTTGAAAGAGTGAATGATAACCTCCAGGGCTCTCGTTTGCCAAACATCTCCTGCTCTGGGTCCTCTGTCATCAGCCATATCCAGTCACTGGGAAACCACTATCCCACTTGGCAAATATTGCATCCTGTACATGCACACAGACCATCTCTGAACTTTGTGGGCTGCATCTGGTGCATCTGGCTGTGCTTTCTGAGCTGATTTCTACAGTCAGTGCTCTCAGTACTGGTCCCCTCTAATGTTCTGGGTTCAAATCACAGGCTACCTATCTCTTTGTTCCCCAAGCCCAAAGTGGTTCATTAACCTCTCTTGTCTATGATACTCTTTTTGATACTGAACATCTCTTAGCACCCAACTGGCCCACCAGCGCTGGCTGAATGGAATTGCATTTAAATTTGCATGGCTGAATGCTCCCTTCCCTGTGTTCTCAGGGACAGTGCTCAGAGGGCATCTGATGAGATGGGAGAAGAACCTGTCATGGGCTAGGCTCAGGCCTCTGCATGCTGCTTGTGCAATCTTACAGATTCTTCATAAGCTTTGGAATAGGCCAGTTCAAAGGAAGCCATGTCCTTAAAAGGAAGTTATAAATTTTAACTGAGGTTAAGATTAAATTAATAATACATTAAAACAGACCTGCTTCCTAATTATCACTCTAGGTTGAAGCAAGTTTTTAGAAGTGAGGCAAGGTCAATGATTTCATTCAGATTGTGGAGAGCCAGAATTCCAGGAGACCCAGACTCTTCCTCCCACCTCCCTTCCAAGTCACTCCCTGCTGAAATAAGCCATGGTGGGAAAAGTTGTGTTGTCTCTTTCGATATAATTTTAGCTCTCTTCTCCTAAGTTCATTAAAGCTTTTTTTTTTTTCCCCCTCCTGTAAGTGTACGTTGTTAGCCTTGGGGTTCTGGCCAAGTTCCAATTTGAGCAATTAATTACATTTCAGTGCTCAGCCCTCCCTGAAGTTTCAGACAGGAAAGGTACGTTCTTTGTCTTCCTCAGCAAGTGACTCCTGATGGTGAAGCAGCTGTTGCTGCCTCCCCAGAGGACAGAAGGTTGAGAATTGGTGAGAAAGCTTCCTGCCTCTTTGAGGGAGCTGCTTGCAGAGTGATCTGGGACAAAAGGCATCCTTGGGAATGTGAGGCATTTTTTTTTTTTTTTAAACGACAACAGTCTCCAAGCCATCCATCACTCCTCTTTTGAACTGCTGGCTTAGCACAGAACAAAATGGGAAGTGATTGTGTTGTCTTGAAGAGCTGTTTCTGAATGTGATGGCTTCCTTTGAAGCCCAGTCAAAGGGATGTTTTTATTTTGTTTTTGTCTTTCTGAAATCCCATCAGTTTCCCTCACCTCTTACAAGACCTCACACCACAGCCTGCCATCATGCCTGGTACCTAAGTGGCTGCCTTCACAGCTAACAAAAGACAAAGAACATACAGATGCAGATTATTCTAAAGGAGTAAGTTAAAGAAATGAAAGGGGCTTTCTTTTTAAATTCAAATAGCAAAAGCAACTAATGTTCTTTAGAAAGCACACGTGATAACACGACATCCAAATTCACTTGGAGAAGTTCCCTGTGACATGCTCTAACAAGTCAGAAATTCAGTAAGTGTAGTTATATCCTGCAAGTGATTTTGAAAAGGTGTAGAGAATAACCCTTTCTAGATGCATACTCTATGTTTTACTTGGCCCAGACAACAGTGTTTGATGGAATGATAATTGGATGTTGATGAAAAACATCAATCATCGTTGCATTGTGACTTAAGTTATATTTGTTTAATGTTAAACTTTCAGTTGTGAAATAAACCATTCCGGCTGGGGAACAGTTGATTTTGTTTCTAAACCTTCATTCTTTCACTTATTAGGCAAGAGTGAGTCATTCCTTATAACAACTGGGCTCATTGAAAATTCCAGAATTACTCACACAGGTTTGAAGCATTTTTCATGTAAAGAAAACATCCTTTTTTTTTTTTTTGGTTGTTGACTTTAACTATTCTTTCTAAAGCTCGTGGTTCTGGTACAGCCCTGTTGCTAATACTTTTGTTGTCCAGGCATGCTTTCTGTATATTTGTATTCTTCCAAAACAGGTCATCTCTCCTGTTCTGGGATCAACTACCTTTGTATTCATTTCTTAGTGGTCAATGTCAGCCTCGCAAACATACAGCTCTACATTTTAACAACTGGTTGCACTTAGCTCCCTCCCAGGCTTAGCCACAATATCGGAGAAACACTATCTCCTCACCATTTCATTCTTTCCCTTCCTGAGTCATTTCCCCTGGGGAAGCACCATCAAATCCTCACTCTTGTTTTCACCAATTACAAGTCAGTTAACGTTTTATCCCATAGGTCACTCTCACATATAAACACCCTGCCTTTGTCAGTTGGTTCTGGATTCCTTACCATGCCCTTCCTCCTTTTCCATCATCCAAGGAAATCATTGTCTCCATCATTCTGCTCATTGCATCATCAGGGGCCTTGTCTCAGCCTGAAAGTATAAATCTGTTCTTAAATATCTCTCTCACTAGACTGTAAGCAACAAGAGTTAAGTGTTCCCATCTTCATTTGCTCACTGCATATTTTTTTTTTCCTTTTTCCAGTGTTCAGTATAGTGCCTGGAAAATGATAATATTTATTAGATAAACAAACAAACCACTAGAAAACCTTCAGGTACTTTTAACTTTCATTATGAAATATACCCTTCTTTCAAGCCCCAATAATCAAGATATTTAAGTTGCATGTAGGAACACAACTTTAATTCCTCATTTATTTAATTTTTTATTTCCTATGTTGCATTAATTAGACATGTGGCAAAAATATGATTTCTTTTTTTTTTTCATTGAGATAGCCATATTTCAATTACATAGTGTGGCTGTCTTGGTTTTTGTGACCTACTTGGAATGTAACTACAGTCTCTAACATCATTTTGGTGTTGAAAGGAGACTTATTGAGTCAGGCATCATGCTAAGTACTTTTGAACATTTTAATCTATTTCATCCTCACAATAGCTATGTAAGGTTAATATTTTTTATAATCATTTTACAGAAAAAGAAATTGAGGATTGGAGCGGTCAAGTGGCTTGCCAAGGTCACACAGCCACTTAATAAAGTTGTCAGGAAGATCTGCATAACTTTAAAGCCCATGCTTTCCGTGTTATATGACCTGAATTTTAAATACATGTTTTAAGAACAAGCAAAAGAGACATTCTAATTAAGTTCATTTTGGATTAGTGGGATCCACCTTCTAATGAAGCAAACAACAAAAGCTTCACAGCTCGGTCAACAGTTGAACTAAAACTTTTGTTCACCAGATTGACTATTAGTTTGCACTGACCAAATTAAATATAATGTAGTGTGGATGTATTAATAGCTACAGCCATGTTTAACCAAAAAAATGACAGTCTATTATAAGTTTGTCAATTGAAACCAAAAATTTTAAACTTTATGATGTGGAAGGTCAAAGGCTGGGGCCAAGGGGGTTAGATATCTGAGAGAGTCTCTAGATCCACAGAGAATAGAGCAGAGTCCCTGTTTAATATTAATATTATCCAGTTATGACCCTGAGTATTAGACCATGGGAAATGTGTCGAAAAATATGGAACTCACATGAAGGCAATTCAGCTACTCTAACTAAATTGCATCATTTCTGCAGAGTGGTATTTTTGATGGAATAGCAACCATACAATGGCTCTCATCCCACAATACGTTAAAAGTGCTGCCTGACAGTTTTCAAATAGAAAGTTAAGTACCATTCTGCTTCTGAATGCAGTCTAAGTTTTAATACCTTAAAAAGCAAAAAGCAAAAACACAAGTGTGGTAAGCAAGAATACTTTTTTGGGGGGTGGGACTGCATGACACATGATGTTTAATAATTAAGTTGATTGGATTTTGCAACTTCCCATAAGTGATTTTGGCACTGTGCACTCATCATTATAGACAGAATATATTTGTTTAGAGAAAACAGCTCACAGATTCATTTCTTTATTTAGGTATGTACCGAGAAACATTTTGAATGGTCAAACTAAGACTTTATTTACATAGTTATATAATTTTCTTTCATCTTGGGATTTCAAAGAGCTTTATGATGTTGCATTTTGAGTTGATTAAGCCTCACAGCTTCACTAAACACTGTATTATAATATTACAGATCAACAGAAGAGGCAGAATTTCAGTTTCTTGGGTGGATTTTCTTTGTGTTTGAAATTAGCTAATAAAGAAAGCATGATGCTACATATAAAGATTTTTTTTTAAAAGATACAGTTTTTGCTTTGGGATAATTTTAGATTTAGAAAATGTTGCAAAAATCGTACATAGTTTTAATACATTTTACCCAGTTTCTCCTAATGTTAACATTTTATAGAATTGTTCATAATCCCTCATTTATTTAAGGTTTTGGTTACATTACTACTAAATGGGTACATTACTACTAAATATGCTACTGACTTTATTTGGATTTCACCAGTTTTTCCATTAATGTCTTTTTTTGTGTTCTGGGATCCAACCCAGGATTTCACATTGCATTTAATCCTCACATCTTCTCAGTCACCTTGGGTCTGTGACAGTGTCTGAGACTTTCTTTGCTTTCATGATCTTGGTAGTTTTGAAGAGTACTGGTCAGATATTTAGAAGAATGCCCCCCAATTTGGGTTTGTCTCATGTTTTTCTCATGGTCAGATTGGGGTTATGTAGTTTTATGAAGTACCGTGACCTACCCCACTGGTGACGTTAACCTTGATTGCTTGTTTCGTGCAGTGTTTTTCAGGTCTTTTCACTGTAAAGTTTTTCTCCTTTCCCCACTGTATGCTTTGTAAGAGGGTCACTAAGTCCTAAATGCAGCCCAGACTCAAGATAGGAGAGACGATTAAACCGAAATAGAGAGTATCTACATATATTAATCAGAATCCTTTCATAAGAGACATTTGTGTCTTCCTTTTTTATTTATTTTACTAATTTATATCAGGATAGACCCATTCATATTCATTTTATATTTTGGGTTATAATCTAATACCACATTTTTATTTTATTGCTCAAATTGTTGTATATTTGACTATTGGGAGCTCTTTCAAAATGGCTTCTATGTAAAAGCTTGTTTTTGAAGTATTTTTTCTTTTAAAAAGTCTACTCCAGTTTATTGTTATGCAAGCATATACTCCACCAATATTTGGGGGAGGGGCAGGGTTTCAATGCCAAACGTACTGTGTCAAGAAAATATCAACCTTGGCCGGGCGCGGTGGCTCAAGCCTGTAATCCCAGCACTTTGGGAGGCCGAGGCGGGCGGATCACGAGGTCAGGAGATCGAGACCATCCTGGCTAACACAATGAAACCCCGTCTCCACTAAAAATACAAAAAAGTTAGCCGGGCGTGGTGGCGGCGCCTGTAGTCCCAGCTACTCGGGAGGCTGAGGCAGGAGAATGGCGGGAACCCGGGAGGCGGAGCTTGCAGTGAGCCGAGATCGCGCCACCGCACTCCAGCCTGGGCGACAGAGGGAGACTCCGCCTCAAAAAAAAAAAAAAAAAAAAAAAAAAAAAAAAAAAAAAGAAAATATCAACCTATATTTACTGAACTTGTATTTTTCACCGCCAGGTGTTTATAGACATTATCTCAATTAATCTTTAAAGCAGTCCTAGGAGGTATGATACATTCCTTTAAGACATGAGATAACTGAGGTTTGGAGATTCTAACCGGGCTCCCAAAATTAGTAAGTAGCAGAGAATTTTAAAGGTATTTTGTCCTTTGTAGATAACAAACAACATTTCTAATGGAAGGTGATATATTTTAAAAGATTTAAGAATATGATAATTAAAAGGAAGTATAGTGGGAAAGCATATCTTGGCATCAAACAAACCTAGGTCCTCTCAGTTGTTAGAAATTTCCAAGTTCCCCCATCCCTGCCATGATTCCTGGTATACTTTTCCAGCATCCAGTTATATTAACCACAAAAAATAGGTTACACATATCTATTTGGTTTACAGTTGTGTTAAGTTCATTTTTGTCTTATGCCCCTATTTTTGCTTTATACCTGTATTTAAAAATATATATTTTAGCTACTGCTTTTCATATGTAGTTTGCTACAGGGCATTGCAATTTGCCAGCATCTGCTTCTCTGTTCCTAAGAATATCCTGTGCCCGCATTAGCCATAGAATGGTCATGCATAACTCACGAGTTTCTTGAGAAGAGTTAAGATAATAATCAATTTGCCATCTCCATTTAACACAGCCACCCTTACCACACACAGTATACACATACATACACACAAACACAGGCTTGCACACACAATTGCAAATGAAGCTCTATTTTGGCAAAAGCAGATAGCAGAGTTATACAGGGAAGGTCGAACTCTAGAAGTAAGAATTGATGGGCAAAAAGTATTATGCATAAATAAAGGTGTTTAATTAATATTTTCTTTGTTCAGGAATATGAGAAAAACATGGCTTATATTAAAGCAAGAGGGATTTCAGTTGGATGTGAATAAATAAAGAAGAATCACTTATAAAACTGGGAAATTGGAATATAAAGCCCTCACAGTAAGAAAATAAACTAGCCGTGATGAGGTGTCATCAAGAATATCATTGCTTTTCAAAGAATGGCCAAATTTAAATAATTAACTAAGTAAATAAATAAGACAACCTATTATGTGCCAGACCATTTCTGGGACTTTGGAGATAAGATGAAGAGTAGTGTTTGCGTTAAGGAGGCGTGAAAGTATTTCCTGAAATTCCAAGTGTCAACAGAAAATTGACACACACAAACACAATTTTAACCTGAATCTGAATATATGTCTCAATCAGCATGAGCCTGTAGTAATATTCGTAATTGTGAAGACGGTAAGTCACAGGAGAAGAACACTTAAATATATTAATTTCCAGACACAAATGCTTATCAATATTATATTCCTGATATCTGTCACTGATGCAAAGGACTGTGTCACCACTGGAGTTTCTGTGTGATGTGGGCACCAAATGACAGAGAACTGACATCCAGCAACCAGCTCTCCACTTTCTAGCTGTAAGAGAAATACATATTGTCACCGTGTGGCTGGCAGTGAATGTCATCATTGATACAAAGCATGGCACTAGGAACTCGCTTATGCATTAAAAAATTATGTTAAGGTTCATAGCTCTTCTCTGATACGTTTGTGGGTTTGTGTGGGGTTCGTCACTAATGTAGACATCTAGTTCCCTGAAAATGTGAAATTCGGCAGTGACTTTTGAAGACCCTTTTCATTCTCTGACTGTAAAATTTAAAATTCATTTTATTCTATTCTTATTCTATTTTTAAACTGTGTAACACAATATGATTGTGAATTAAAAGAAAAAGCCTTTCTGGTCTATAGAGATTTGCAATAAATAGGAAGGATAGACATATACAATAAGAAAATATGGTGATGTGGAAGAAACAATGATTTTAAGAGCAATTGTACATTTGGCAGAGGTATGGAAGAGAAAGACCCTAAGAAATGCCCTTATGGAAAAAAGAAATATTTGGAATTCCATTGTGTGTAGACAAAATTTCCATGCTACCAGACAGTCAGTTTGATGTCTCATATTTACATCCTAGCTAGAACCCATAAATAGTTCAAGTATTTACTGATTATTTCAGATAGAACGTTTCTTCATAACAGAAAACTGACAGAATTATCTGATTAGTTTAGTCCTTCTGTAATCTCCTGGATTCTTTCCAGAAGTAGAGTTAGATGGCATACTTGCAGACATGCTTATTCTTGCTATCTTGTTTCCTATTTACCTTTTCCAAACTAAAAGCATATTCAGCTAAGTTACGTTACACCATGGAATTATTGGCAGTTAGGTCTTGGATGGTGTGTAGTTTGTTTTAACAACCAGTATTTGAGGCCAAACCATAATACCAGGCCAGCACAGACATGCTTCCCATTAGCGCATCTATTTTAAAGGGAAACACACTGTATGCTGAGCTAACTGAATTTCCACTCACTGCAGTTTGCAGCAAAACCAGCCTGGAAATGGCCTCAAGGGGACTTTGCTTCAGCTTTTATTAAAGTCCATCAAGTACATATTATGCAGATACATAAAAATAGATTAACAATCATAAAAGAATGACTCATGTTTATTACCTTGAAGAATAATTACATAAGACAAAAAAAATGAAGCATTGCTAAACCTTAATAAAGTTGAAGAAGACTACTTCCTCTGTCAAACACAGCAAAACTAGATTTTTGGGAGAATGCCATGTTATATCTATTAGCTGAGCTATTATCATATACAATTTTGTTAATGATTTCAAGGTAATGAGTCAAAATTAAATCCAGAAAAATGATCATACTTACAAAGCCTTTGTCCTTTGTGGCTAAAATCCGGGTGACATATGTTAATTGTCTTGCAAAAAATATCCAAGCATTTATGGACAACAAAGTTCAATCCTATAGGAAGAAACCAAAGTGTGAACATGTTCATGTCTGTGTATGGATATTATGGGCTGAATTTTTAAAATGCATATGATTTTTTAAAATTCCCATGACCTCAGAATGTATTTAGACACAGGGTCTTTAAAAGATAATTAAGTTAAAGTTAAGTAATTAGAGTGAGCCCTAAATGATATGATTGACCTTAATCCAGTAAGAAGAGGAAATTTAGACACAGACATGTGCTAAGGGAACGACATACGAAGTCAGAGAATAGATGACCGTCTACAAGCCCAGAAGAGAGCCTGGAACAGATCCTTCCCTCATAGCCCTTGGAGGGAACCAGTCCACTGACATTTTGATCTCAGACTTCCAGCCTCCAGAATTGTGAGATGGTAAGTTTCTGTAGTGTAAGTCACCAACCAGTATGTGCTCCTTTGTTACGGCAGCCCTAGTAAACTTAATAGCGACACCTGAAAAGTAGCTGTCTATGTACCACCAATCACTTGCCCCCTATCTTCTGAGAGCAGGTTCAGGCCCTGCCTACTGCTAATGTTTGCATGGCCCGGGAAATGAGAATAAATGGAGGCCACTTAAGATAAATAAAATACTAATTAAAATGTATCAAGTTATTCTTCCATTTTGCATAAGATAGATTGTTCCTTAATGAAGTAGTGCTTCTTAGTAATTTAAGTATTTAACCATTATAAATCAAGCTAACAAATTATTATACACGTGTTTTATCCTTTTGTGTTGCAATAGTTTTGTAATAATAACTTTAAAATATTTTCACTAATGGTTTTAGTGATTGAAAATAAGCAAAATATCAGGGAAATGAATTTAATTATTATTGTGCAGATATGAATGTTCCACTGATGAGTTGGCAAAATTTGGGGTAGTAAAACAAAAATATACACAATGTATCATTAGATATTAATTTCATCAACTTTACTTTGTCTTCATTTAGTCACAACCACTAATTGTATAACTATACTCAAGACTTTTTTCTGCTTTACGTTCTACTGTAATTAATTTTAAAGTATACACTATTTGAATATACCTTCATCATAGTATAAATTAAATAAAATGTAACTACTTTCAGTGTATATGCAATTTGAATATATTACCATCAGAAGTATAAACTAACTGGAAAATGTAAAATGTTAAAATTATTTTATAAAGTTTTTTCTAAAATATGCAATATCATCTGTTAAAATTAAAATGTAGACTACAACTTATAACTAGTAAAAATGAAAACTGTAAATCTCAATTATTTAAATAAAGCTAACACTTAAAAATTAATTAACTAATTAAATATTTTTAAATGAAACTGTTCCCAATTTTTGTAGTCAGTGTTTACCTGGTTGCCCAAATAAAGAGTATTACACTTAATACATATGTGATTTAGACATAGATAGATGTACATATATATACAAGCTTAAGAGTAATATTGGAAGTTTAATATTGCAAATGCTCCCCAGCTGGCAGGTAAAACTGTGTGAATACCATGCTAGTTTACACACATTTTGGATCACAAACCAAATCCGCAAATTAGAATACCATGAAGAGGCTGGGCACGGTGGCTCACGCCTGTGATTCCAGTACTTTGGGAGGCCTAGGCAGGTGGATCACTGGAGGTCAGGAGTTAAAGACCAGCCTGACCAACATGGTAAAACCCTGTCTCTACTAAAAATACAAAAATTAGCTGGGCGGACTGGCAGGCGCCTGTAATCCCAGCTACTCAGGAGGCCGAGGCAGGAGAATTGCTTGAACCCAGGAGGCAGAGGCTGCAGTGAGTGGAGATGGCACCACTGCACTGTACCCCAGCCTGGGTGACAGAGTGAAACTCCATCTCAAAAAAAAAGAAAAAAAAAAACAAACGTGAAAAATAGCAACTAAATGGAGCCTCAGCACTACTGGGGAGCGACATTTTATTATGTAACAATCTATTTGAGAGGAAATAATTGACAAATGCATTTGTTTTCTGTTTATTTTTTTTGAGATTCAAAAATATTTTATTGGAAATGTGATGCACTTTCATTGTAACATCAGCTTTTATTTCTGTATACTGTATGAACTTTTCAAAACCGTTCTCCAAAGTTAACCATTTAAAACTCGTTCATGTATTTTATTATGCATCCTGCAACAAAGACTAAGAAGCAGGCAAGAATGACTGTAAAACAGACTAATTACTGAAAAGTTAATCTGTTTTTACATGAAAACGTTTTGAAACCAATTTTGTGTTTATTGAAGGATTTTTCTCATGCATATTATCCAAGATTTTTTTCTGTCAGAGTATTAATTTCCTAGGATTGCTGTAACAAATTACCACAAACTGGGTACCTTAAAACCTCAGAAATATTTTCTCTCACTGTTCTGGAGGCTAGAAGTGCAAAATCATGTTAGCAGGGTGGCAACTACTGGAACTCTGAGGGAGAATCTATTCCATGCTTTTTTTGCTGTCTTCTGTTGGTTGCCACGATGTATCACTCCAATCTCTGCCTCCAGCTCCATGTGGCATTCTCCACTGTGTCTCTATCTTCTCTCTCTCTCTCTCTCTCTCTTTTTTTTTTTGACAGAGTCTCGTTCTGTGTTAAACTCAAGTTGCTCAGACTGGAGTGCAGTGGGGCTATCTTGGCTCACTGCAACCTCCACCTCCCGGGTTCGAGTGATTCTTGTGCCTTAGTCTTCTGGGGAGCTGAGATTACAGGCATGCACCACCGCACCTGGCTAATTTCTGTATTTTTAGTAGAGATGAATTTTCGCCATGTTGGCCAGGCTGTTCTTGAATGCCTGGGCCTCAAGCAATTCGCTCGGCTTGGCCTCCCCAAGTGTTGGGATTACAGGCATGAGCCACCATGCCCCGCCTGTCTTCTCTTATAAAGAACACCAGTCATGTTGGATTAAGGGCCTGCTCTGCTCCAGTATGACCTCATCTTAGCTTACTTATAACCACAATCACAGTATTTCCAAATAAAGTCACATTCTGAGGCTCAGGAAGTACATTCATTTTGGGGGGACACTGTTCAACCCAGTACATTCAGTTTCTATTTAACATAAAAAATAATTCCCATACTATAAAAGACGAACAAATGACTTGTGATACAGGTGAATGATTGTTGAATATACAAATGTGATCTTTTATTTTCCAATCACATGCAGGGATAAGAATTTTTTGGGAATATGTCTCATTCACAAATATGACTTACATGCACAGAGAAATTAATACATTGTTCAAGTAGGATTCAGGGAATTAACTTAGGTTCATTCTCTCGTTTCTATTTCAAGCATATTGTTCTCCAGATTTCTTTTCTAATTCTCATTTCCCTGTAGGATTGTTCAGATTTAAATAAAGCTTGTAAAACAGAAGTAGTAAACAAGCCTGGGTACTAAAGTTAAAGGGTAGATAAAATGAGTCTGAGGTAAATTCATGTATTTAATTCTTACCTATTTTGTCCATACAGTTATGCTGATATTTCATTCACTTGGATTCACCAACTTAAAATTTGTAACCATAATGGAGAATCTTTTTTCTGTAATTGAAAAAAGTTTACTGAGCACATTAATAGTATATAGATATGATTTCAAGGATAACTATTTAAGAGAATATTTATTTACATGTATCATTAATCAACATGCCCTCTTCCACACCCCATGTGCCATTTGACTAATTATCTCCAACTCATCATTCAGGTCACAATTCAAGCGTGATGTTCTCACACCCGGTTTTTGACAACAGGTAAAATCCTTACTAGATGTTCTTACAGTACCATGTATGACCTGTTTGTAGTATTTACCACTGTGTCCATTTTGTATGGATTTTTGTGATTGTAACTAACATAATTTTCCTCTACTAACCTCAATAGGAAATGTATTGTGGGCCATGTATGTTGTACTTACCTTTGCTTTTCTAATGACAAGTTCAGTGCTTGCTGAATAACTGAATAAATTAGAAGTACATATTAGATATAAAAAGTTGACATGTGAATTATGAATTAATCTCATCAATTTGTTAAAGAATCTTCTACCAAGTACCCTTTTCCTGAATAAACTTTTACCCTTATTACAGTTACCATATCTTTGTAACAACATTAAGGGAGCATTGATTTTACTATATTAAATAGATAGGTTTCTATTTCAAATAGATTTGGCTGGATTATTTTGATTACTCAATTAAAAATACAAGATTCTAATAAGAGACTTTATTGCTTACTAAAGGCATTGTGATCTATTATTAAATACAATTGACATGAAATATAAGTTTTGTGAAACAATTCTCTGTAAGGATTTTACATTTTTACTTTGCAATATAGGAACAAAATGGCCATATCATACTGAAAAACCCCTTAAAATAATAAACTATAATTTGAAAAATGAAATTTTATCAGCATAATACATATTTAAATGAATAATTTAAAATATAAAATTTGTAAAAAGCCTACATTGGAGAAAACTATAGTAATTATTCACAAGTAGAGACACTGAAATCCATTCCATAATCATCATTACTTGAGCCAGAGAAAGACTGTTGCAAATTAAAACATCTAAATTCAAAATATAGGAAATGCAGATATGATTATAATATCTTTCTCTTTGACAGCTTGAGTTTACATAGTTAGATAAATACAACATAGTATTATTTAAAAAATTTCCTGGCCAGAGGAAGGATTGCATTTCAAGAGTCCAATATGATGCAAAGATTAACACATTTTTCTGGTCTTGAGATGCTGCTGCTCCTTGAGTAGAACTTTCTCTATCATGATAATATTTTCTACAGTTTCTTTTTGAGGGAAAAAATGCTAAATGTTATCAATTTTTAGACT
This sequence comes from Macaca mulatta, assembly GCF_049350105.2. Lineage (NCBI taxonomy): Eukaryota > Metazoa > Chordata > Mammalia > Primates > Cercopithecidae > Macaca > Macaca mulatta. The sequence continues at coordinate 66,290,074 of NC_133416.1, forward strand.
GTCTTACACTTAAACCTATATCAAGACATTCAGGAACATACTATGAGTAAAGATGAGAGAAATTTAAAGAATAAGATGATGGTAACTTATAATTTGATAGTGGCTCTAAGCTTGGCTGAGCGCCCTCTGGGGTTATGTTGTACATTCTGATCTTATGGACTAAGTATCTTCTTGTATATCAATTCCCACATTAAAGGAGCTCTTCTCATAGAGTCTTCTTCCGTGTTTTCATGATCTGAACCAATTGCAATGTTTTCATCACTTGCTGTCTAACATTTAGGTTAAACCTTTCTGTCATGCTATTCCAAGCAAGTTCTTTTGATGATGCGATCCTGCAGTGAATGGAAGGAGACGGTAACAAGGTGACCACCAGGTCTCAGAAACTTCTGAGCTGTCTTCAGTCCTGTGTAGAGTTCATTGAGCTCATTGTTCACAAATATGTGAAGAGCCTGGAAAGTCTTGGTGGCAATATGGGTAGATCGCTGTAGCAAGTCTTTTCGTGCATAAATAGCAGAGAGAGGAAATGCACCTGCGACGATGCTGGCAAGCTGCTGAGGCAGATGCTGCGTGCCTGAACAATTGGTGAAGCAATTTTCTTGGCATGCTTTTCCTCCTCGTATGTTCTCAGGATACATGCAAGTGCCTGTTGATCTAAAGCATTGAAAACATCAGCAGCAGTGGGAGTGTCAGGGTACCTGCTACCATCCATCCTCATGTCCAAGGGGCCACCTTTCCGAAGGGAAAAATCTCTTTCAGGAGTATTGAGTTACACGTAAGAACACCCAAGATCCATACGAACTCCATCGAAAGTCCCTGGCTGCACTCCAGCTTTCATTAACAAGGCTTCTGCCTGGCTGAACTGGCCCAGCATAGCTCAGATTTGTTTACGATACAACTCTGAAAGATGTTCAGTGAATGCATAAGCTGTCGGGTCTCTGTCCAAGGCCCACAGAACAATATCTGACTCCTTCTGTAGAATGGCTTTTGCGCGCCCTCCCTAACCAAATGTCATATCTAGAAAAATCTGTCTTTTTTGTGGTGACGACCAATGAACAACTTCATCCACCATTACTGGAATATGTAATTTAGCCATAGTTTCAAAATCTCTATCTTGAGATCTGTGTAACTCCTGGGCTTGAGTTTGATCTTTTTGCTTCTAGGCTTCATATTCTTTACATTTTTCTGCTGTAGTATATATTCTTTTTTGTCTAGACACCTAACCTAGGTATGCCAGATTCCAACCAACATGAAAGACATTCTTTATACATTCTACAAAAATATGGATACCAAAGCATTCCGTAGGTCAACGAATCTGAGGCATGAAGACTTCTCAGTGGGCCTCTAACTTGGGCCAGCGACTACCGCTACGGTGCTGGAGAACCTGACTTTGCTGCACATCTAGGTCCTATCCCTGGGGGAAACTCTTCTCTTTCTTAACTGGTTTTGCCACTTGCAGTCTTTTTGCATTCAGAGCCACTCTCTACCAACCCATATAATCATGACATTTGTAGATAGATGCTTTCTGTCCTAGGAACATAGAGCAGTAGATTAAGAGAAACATTTCCTTGGAGCTTAATTTGTTTGAGTCACAGAGTAGATGTTTAGGCTTACAGGTTGTGCTGTGAGAGTGCTCAGTGCCAGACACTGAGACACAGAGGTGCTCATGCATTCTTTAATACATATACATTTTTGTTTGTGCCCCTGGTGTGTGTGGCCATATTTTTGTGTTTGTGATCTGTGAAACTGAAGAGTGGGAGACAGAGTGAGGGCCTGCATCTCCTGCTTATGTCTGAGGGTGTGCAGTGGGTTGAACAGTGTCCTCCCAAATTTATGTTTACTCAGAACCTCAGAATGTGACTTTATTTGGAAGTAAAGTATTTACAGATGTAATTAGTTAAGGATTTCCAGATGAAATACTCCTGGATTTATGGTGGGCCTTAAATCCAGTGGCTCGTGGTGTCCTTAGGGGAAAGAGCACAGACACAGATGCACAGGGGCGAAGGCCACAGGAAGAAGGAGGCAAAGGCTGGAGATAGACTGCCAAAGGCAAGGAAAGCCTGGACCATTAGAAGCTGGGAGAGGCAAGGAATCATCTCCCCTAAGCCTTCAGAGGGGAGCATGGCGCTGCTAGCAACTTGATTTTGGACTTCTAGGCTCCAGAGATCCAAGAGAATAAATGTCTGTTGTTTCAAGGCTCCTTTTCATGGTACTGGGCTGCAGCATCCCTAAGGAACTAATCCAGCGGGGTCCTGGTCACAGTGGATTTTCTCTGACATTGACTCTTGTCTTTAGTAACCAAGGAGAATAATCCAATAATTATTTTTCTCTCCATGTACTCTAACAATTGTCATATCAACATGATGGAACCCCATTATAAGTGCATTTGATTTAATCAAATTCAATTTCTCAAAAAAAAAAAAAAAAGAAGAGAAAACTGATAATTTCAAGTGTTAAGAAATAATGTATTTACCATTCACTGAGCATGTATCCCATTCAGAATAAACTCTGGGTTTGAAACACAAATCTGTGGTCCTTTATCAGTCATGTTCCCTCATCCTCTGACAGTGTAAGCATATCTCTTTCTCTGTCTGTCTCTCTCTCTTTTATCACCTTTATATCTAACAAAACCTTGTTCTCAAATTCAAGCACATTAATATACCTGTGCTTAACCAAAGAGAAAGTAATCTGTTCCAATCCTAAAGGAAATGATTCAGCTGCACTGAAATTAGTCACTGTTATGTAACCTAGGAACAAGATATCATTACTATGTATGCAGTCTGGGAGCTGAATATCAAGCTCTAGACCTACCTGTGAACATTCAAACACTCATTTCCAAACTGACAAAAATGGTATCTGCCTCTGATGTTGCTCAATTCGTTGACAGTTATTGCCATATTCTCACTGTATTGTGACAATAAATAAAATATATAGTTGTGATTCTCAAAAGTTTCTTTAAACTATTCTTAGGCCATAATGTTTACAGGGAAAAATTACATGAAAAAATATACTCATAAATGTTTGAAAAATCTTGCACCATATACAACTTTATAAATTTGTCTTGTAATATTTAGGTTATGTTTTAACTTCCTTATTTTTTCCAGGGTGGGAGAACGAATGTTCTCTGAAGAAATCTGTATGATATAGACTAGTGAAGGTAACTGGCCTGAACTACAGCTCTAGAGTCATTTGGTTTCACCTTCAGGGAGGTAAGTGCACTGAGAAGTACTAGGTGAGTGTGAGCACGGACAGTAGAACCTCAAGATGCAAAAGAAGAGATCCTTTCTTCACATTTGTAGGCAGACTCAACAGTATCTTTAACAGGTTCTTTGAAAAAATATTTCATTGAAAATAGCATGTTATTAGCTGGGCATGGTGGCTCACGCCTGTAATCCCAGCACTTTGGGGGGCCGAGGCAGGTAGATCACCTGAGGTCAGGAGTTTGAGATCAGCCTGGCCAACACAGTGAAACTTCGTCTTTACTAATAATACAAAAATTAGCCAGGTGTGGTGGTGCACACCTGTAATCCCAACTACTTGGGAGGCTGAGGCAGGAGAAACCTGGGAGGCGGAGTTTGCAGTGAGCTGATTGCACTATTGCACTCCAGCCTGGGTAACAAGAGTGAAACTCCATCTCGAAAAAACAAAAACAAAAACAAAAAAAGTGCAGGTTATCTTCTTAATCACTGACATATAAATAATGTTGAAATTTAATATCACAAGATTTGAAATTCAAGCATCCTAAGCTTAAATATTCATAGCTTACTGGATGCTTGATATTGGGGAATCTATTTAACATGGTAGGGTTATCAGTTTCATTGTTTATAAAATGGGCAAAATAGCAGTTGCTTATAGAATTCTTACAAGGATTAAGATAGCTCCTATCAAGTTTCTAGTGCAGTGTCTGATGTATAATAGGCATTGATCAAATGAAACCTACTATTCTTTATCCTACTGCACAGAAATTTGTATGTTATTTTAATTAAAAATTTGAAAAACAATTTTTAAAATGAGCACCGTTGATCAATAACAGATATATTTTGAAATGATTCGCTACCAGAAATGATTTTGATTGGGGCTAGCGGTTGCTGCTACTGTTTCCAAACAATTTTGTTATGTTTACAAAATTTGGGGGCCACAGGAAAATCCCCGCCAGGATTATTCACACCCTGTCACTTTCTTTCTTCTCTTTTGAATGCCTAGCATGTAAGTGTATGGAAAGCATCACCCAAGAGGAGAGGCCCCAGAAGCTGCTATGCTTCTCTAGACTCTTCCTTTAAAGCTGTAGATGTGAATTCATCCACAATGGAACGTTTAATGTGTGCCATCTTGGAGTGGCAAAGTGCAGTGTATTTGCAGTAAGACTGATTAATATTGTAGGCTCTAATCTGTTCATTGTTTATTTCTTGTTGATTATCATGACCACTTGCTGATTGTCCTTCTTACGTTGGTCAAGACAGGGTAATTTTACAGGCTGTATTCAGGGTGCAGACAGTCTCGTGGATGCTCTTCCTCCTGCAAGAAAAATCATTAGAGACAATCACAGTGTTTAGAAGGCTTACAACAAATTATTTTCCACTTGGTAGTCCTAATATTTCGGTTTCAGAAAAACCAATTAATACAGTTTACTGGTAAAGAAAGGGAATTAGGTTGGATTAGGATACAAATTCACTGCAGTTTTCTCTCTTCTACTGTTGGTAAGAAAGACAAAAAAAGACAAAACAAACTTACCCTGTGGGTGCTGATGTACCCACAACCTGCTCACATATTATGTAGAGTTTCTGCCCATCTGAGGCCTTAATTCTAATAAAAGTCTGATGAATATTATGAGATGTTTAATATCATGTTGTCTTAAATTAGAACCCAAGTTATAATCTGTTAATATTTTTAGGATTTATTTTTCTCTTTTTACTAAAGCGAGTCCTATTGGTCTTACAATGTTTCTGAGCAGTACATCTTTTAAATGACTTTAAATGACCCCTTACCTCAATATCTTGTTTCTACAGATAAGAATATGTTTCACAAAAAGTAGGAATTACAAAGAATATTTTAAAACCCAATCATTTTATCTTTATTGTTTTTAAAATCAAGTGACTCAAAAATATGCCTAATTTTTCACCACTCAATTTGAAGGCTGCGACACTGACTGGCCACATTTTGTACATGATGGACCTGAAATTGCAGCAGACTCATTCCTGTCTTCTGCTGTGTCTGAAAACACACATGCCAGTATAATCACAGAGGGAGAACCATGAGCAGAGAACAGGACGAAGAGAACACAGCCTTATTACATGTCAGATTACTGCTACCTCCAATAGCCTAGGTGTTCTTTCCTTCTTATGAAATAAACATCTTTGTTCCTTCAATAATATGACTTGGCATCTATACAGCATGTAAAATATTGTTATAAAATACTGGAAATTTTCGATTCAGACCCCTTAAATGATTTACTCGTTTAGTGCACCCAGAACAAAGAAACATACACTGTACGGCAACAGGTGCTTAAAAGAGCCTTGAGGGAAATACATTCATCAGAATGTCATTATATGTTATATGCACATTACTTATTTATTTTCTCATATTTGTCCTAAGGTAAAGTAAGCACCTGCAACCCATAGGTAAGGCTTTTTTTTTTTTACAGGGTGCTTTTACACTCTGGGTAGTTTTTGCCAAAGCATCAAAGTATTGTAGCTGTTACCTCCTTTATATACTTTATGTATATAAACAGACTCTTTAGCTAATATAAAAACAAAGAAATAGAGCTACAGAGACCCACTTTATTCATTGCCTCTCCCACATCTACACACCCATTTTAAAATAATATCACTGTGTCCTGGCGTATCTCTGTCCTGCTTTGTGTTTCGCTAGTACCAGGTTGGACCTCCACTTACAACATATTTTCTCAGTGCATCATAACTACAGAAGGACATAACTTTAGGCAGGTTTTCCTTGTGATAAAAACATGATGGGCTAACAGCCCTTAAAATTTCTCATTTTCTTTACCAAATATAATGGTTTTGTGATTTTACACCAGGATCTGCAGCATAAGGAAAGTAAGAACATTCTGAATGTGTTATAAAATAATTATCTCTGATAAATAAAAATCCATATAATTCTTTCCTTACTTATATTAAGGTTTTTTCCCCTACAATTGAATCCTCAGAAAAAGATGCTTTAGTGTAAATATGGTCTTTGGCTTTACTTCTAAGAGCTGACATGGACCATAAATATTTTTTTTTTTCAAGAAGCAAATGTGATAAAGGGAACAATGGAGCCAAATATTGCTGAGTGCTGGGGATATGGGCCACAGCTGTGAACTGGATGAGTAGATTTCCCTGTGCATTTCCACTTTATTTTTCTAAGAATGTACATCTACTTATTCTATTTTATTACTAGTTAGGAAATGTCAGTAAGCATGTGTTTGGCAGAGGTGAGACATGTCCTTCCCAGTGTAGTTTGGCTCTAAATGATATTCTTATTAGATCCCCGGTGCCTGGGGCCAATGGAATAGGCTGCTGAAAAGATACAGAGGAAGGGGTCAGTAGTCTTAAGAAGCAGTCAGGAACTGTATCAATCATAAATTTTTTTTTTTTTTTCCAGTTGCTGATGTCAGAGCCCAATTCCAGTTAGCATGAGCAAACAAAAGTGGTTTATTGGTTCTTGTAATGCAAATGCAGGTCGTATAGGCACAGAGCTGGCCTTAGGGATGATGGAAGCCTTGGAAGTCATCTCCTTTGAGCCTCCCTGCCTGTATGTGTGGTTTGGCTTTATTTTTTACTGATGCAGATGGGTTTTCTCTGTGTGTGGTAGAACTCTAGACTCACATTCCTCCAGTTTCATAGTTTGAAAAGAAAGTAGTTCTTTCTCTTCCAGCTCTAGTTAGCAAATCCTCTAGTGCTTTAAGCCAATTACTCACACCTCCTAACTTCTGGGTTCTACCTGAAAGAGAATAACTGGTAACAACTGTTAGAACAATTGGGATCAGTGCATAAAGTCAACCACTGCAAAACAATGGACTGACTGTAGAACAGGTTTACTCCTTCCTCAAATTTAGTCTCAGAACTGCCTATGCTTCTACATAATTAACTGTCTACCTATCTACTCAGCTTTACAGAGGATTGAGGGCCTGCTTCATGCACTTCTTGGCTAACAGAAATGAGAGAAAGAGAGAGACATTTTGGTCAGGCTTATGTCTAGAAATTAGATCTTATGGACCCTAACTTTGCATGGCAGCAAAGAAGAAAAAGAGACCATTGTGTTTCTTAGATATCTGGAAGACAGAAAACAGGACCAGGTGCAAGAGTCTATTACTTATTTTTAAGAGTGGTCATCTGACCCTATGGCCCGGTGAGCATGAAGCTCTGACCAGGTAGAGTGGTCATTTCTCTTGTAGTATGGGGGCACAGTAGCTATGCTCCCTCCAACACTGCCTTCCCATGCAGAGCAGTTGTTCTTCCTCCTTTAGACAGCCGAGGAGGAAGAGAAATATTTCTTCTTCCCTTCAGAGAAAAAAAAAAAAAAGCCCTGCTTCATGCTGGTCAGGTCACATGTTTATCCCTCAGCCACTCACTAAGACCACGGGACTCAGACATTGTGATCGACCCCAACTGGGACAAGTGTCCACACTAGTGGATGGATGGGTGCTATAGGAATTTTACCAGAAATAGAGTGGAGAGATATTATAGTTCAGACATGACCATCAACAATTGTTCTGAGCCAAAGAGCCTCTGTGATAAAGATAAGAGGGCAGGGTAGACTGTTGATTCGGAAATTTTGACAGAGAAGTCAGTACATGGTAGATGGATATCAGATACTCAATGAGTGACAGACCATACACAATGTTGTCAAAGAAAACTCTCAAGAACTAGTTCCGTAACTTACTTCCTCCTTCCCTCCCTCCCTCCCTTCCTTCCTTCCTTCATTCCTTCCTTCCTTCCTTTCTTCCTTCCTTCTTTGACGGAGTCTTGCTCTGCCGCCCAGGCTGGAGTATGACGGTGTGATCTCTGCTCACTGCAACCTCTGTCTCCTGGGTTCAAGCGATTCCTCTGCCTCAGCCTCTGAGTAGCTGGGACTACTGGAGACAAGGTTTCACCATATTGGCCAGGCTGGTCTCCAACTCCTGACCTCATGATCCACCTGCCTTGGCCTCCCAAAGTGCTGGGATTACAGGCGTGAGCCACCACGCCTGGCCAGGTTCTATAACTTCTAATCTCATCAAAGCCTTTATGAATACAGAAGTCTAGAGAAAGTCAAGAAAAGAGAATTTCCAGGAAATCCCCAAGGAAATGTTATTGGGGAAAACTGTTGCCTTGAGAATCTGTACCTCCCACTCAAGGTGGGATAGATAAGAACTTTAGTATGTGACACCTGAAGTTGTGGGGGTATTTATTTGTGCTGCTGGCTGCCTGGTGAGCTCTCCTACCATCAGGACAGATTAAGAGAGAAAGTTGCTGCTATTTGGTGAATTAGTGGTAGTCCTCTAAGAGGGCTGGCCAAAAGTACTTTAAATCTAGCTCATAGGTATAGAGTCCATGATAGGAATTTTGGCCTAAAGTTGTTTCTGCCAGAGGATGAAAGAACAGAAAAGTGAGAGTTTATGGAGGATGGGCACTGGGAAATCAGAATTGTAGAGAGGATCAAGATGTCTAGCCGAAGAGAACGTCCTGTACCATGGGAGTTGAAGCCAGACTTGTAGTAGTCTGCAATGCTATTTTTGTGTATTCAGTGCCCTACCTTTCAGGAGAATTATAAATATCTGCTCTGGTGAACTCAGCATGGTTAATGGAAGGTGAGCAGAGGTGGTGTTCGGCTTTCATGTGAGAGCCAGCACATGCTCGCTATTCTCTTTTCTCTGCCACTGTGATCTTAGAATCATGTCTTGTGAGGTGGAATCCTGATTAGCTTAAGTCTCAGAATGACTACAGTAAGCATAGCCTGCTTGCCACCCTGGAGGCACATGTTGAGTCAACAGAAAATAAACTTTGTTGTTTTGAGCCATTGCTTCGTAGGGGTTATTGTTACGACAGCATAATTACCCTAGGCTAATCAACACAAGGGACATTGAGTGAGAACCTCCAAAGGCTGCCAGAAGCACTCCTCAGGCCCAACTTGACAAGTCTGCCAGTCCCAGAGACTGGGGCCAGGTACTAGCCAAGTAAGAATTCTCTCTTGCTCCTTCATTACTCTAGCTCTGTCAAAATTCTAGAAAACCTTGGCTGGAAGGAGGGAGATGATGGACATCTACTGGTGCTCATAATTCTGATTATTATCTGGAACTGGATAACCTAAAACCACTGCCTCGAGATTGTGTTGGCAATGTAACGTGATCATAAGGATGTTTATTGTCTGAAAGTGACCAGAAAAGACGGGAGCCTGCCAGACCCAGTGGTGAGGCAAATACTTTTCCCTATCTCTCCAACTATTAAAAAACAAAACAAAACTAAGCAAATTAAATCAAAATAGAACAATCTCAATGAATCCCTCCATGAAGTAGAATTATATGAAAGTGGGAAACAATTTTAAAAATTAGAATCTTAAGTTTATCGTTTGTACTGTGCTTAACAAACCAGCTACATGAATAAAGACAGCAGATTTTAAACTAAAATTTTCAGTTAACTTCAGAACTAAAGTTTATTTTTAAATGCAAATGAATTGATGACACTTATATCTTACATGTAGACATAATAACAAAATTAGATATTAAATTTAAACATTAGGGCAGTGGTTTGTTTATTTGTTTCGGTTACTGGGTGTGTTGTGTGATAGGAGGAGGCTGAAATACAAAGATTTGTGGTGGGAAGCACTGACCCGGCTTTAAGCACAATCCTGAGAGTCGACGTTCTTCTGCAATCTTGTCTTCTACTAAAAGGCCTCATGCTCTTGGGCAATTCCCCTGACTTTCTATATTCTACTTTCCTCATCTGTTAGCTGAGGGTGACTAACTCTGACTCTTCAGGTTTATGTGAGGAGTATCTAATTAAAAGTCTTGAAAATATAAAGTGTTCTCTGTATATTAAATGGCAGTAGTTTTACATCTTCTCTTGAAAATTAGAGGATTATTGAAATGGATGATTTTATACTCTCATTTCTCTAAAATGGAAATAATCATACTCTAAATAGGGAATGTCACTTAATTTATTATTCCAGAAATTTAAAAAATATACCTTAAATACTGAAAATTTAGTTTATGCTCACATTGATGATTTTTCAGATAGTCAATTCAAAATAAAAACTTGCTATGCATATTTTTAATAATAGTATAAATTTCAAGGAGCTTGCATATTTATTACTTTAATTGAACCACAGAATTGTAGGTTAGGAAGAAACTTTAACCAACATCTAGTATGGTGCCATTTTCCTCCTTTTTCCAAGTATGTGATCAGAGGTCACGAGATGTTCACTAACGTTTTTAGCTATTATACAGCTTAGCTATTATATAGCTAATTCATCTGATACTTTAGTAAATCCTCTGTGATAGGCAGGATATTTTTTATCTTCATTTTCTAAATAATTAATTTGGTTCAAAATATTTTGAAGATTTTAGACAAAAGTCTCAATTTTGGATTAAAAAGCAGAGATAGGGAGGTGAATTGGCTTGTATGCAGGATTATGGGCAGACTTGGCAGAGGAAGCTCAGGTTTTTTGACTCTTAATTCTGGTGTTCTTTCCATTCCACTTAGGTGCAATTAATTCTGCCTGTCATATTAGGCTCTTCAATTGAGGTCTAAGCTGTGTACCCTGCAGTTTAGGTTCATATCACATATCTTGGGTCTGGTAGAGTTTGACAGGAAAAATAAATGACTGGCTTTTGTCTAGGTTGGCACAAGAAGAGTACGATCCTTCGGCTGTTGGGAAAAAACTTTCAGTCTAATCAGAGAGAGATTTGAGAAGCAGTTGCTTGAGTATTGAACATGAAGCTGAAGGACAATTGGGTACCTCAAGGTAGGGCTTAAAATTTCTGACTCTGTTCTCTTTACACCTGTGTTGGAGACCTTTAATGGCCCACCCCGAACAAAGAATATGCTATAGGTTTGCTAATTTTACTTGTTCAGGGTATTTCCAAATTATTGAATTTTTGTTTGTTCATTTTCCATAAGTGAAAGTCAACATCAAAATGTTCCTGATGTTTGCAGGTGTGTTTCCTTACTACTGCTCTCCCTAACTCTGGCGATCTCTTTGACCCAGCCATCTTCCAAAGCATGTTTGAGGCCATAATTAGGGTAATTAATGTTAAGAATAAATATTTTTCATTAAGAAACATTATTTAACTCATTTTCCTTATGTGTCACTTAATGTTGTTAAGTGATCAATTAATTTTTAATTATTTCAAATAAAATCTAATTGTATTTTAATGTCATATAGGTAGATTTTTCAAATATGTATGTTCACATTTATATTTAGAAGTATTCAACCGGTCATCTAACTAGATATTAAAAACTTTGTATGCACTTTTCAAGATCTTTATCGTTGTGTGGAAACCCAAGCTGCTGAAACAAATATATTCTCAAGAGTTCTATAACTGGTTAAAGCTCTACAGGACCATCAATAACCAAACATGTGCTGCAGTTGCCTCGGGGCATCGTAAGGTTGTTATTTAAATTAAAGTTGTTTCTTATTACTTGGGGAAAAATACAGACACAAATCTAAATCAGATGGGTCATTGTGCATTTTAATGAAAAGTTTTTCTAATATGTAAATAAGTCTAGCAGAATATCCTCAATACTATATGATCAATAATGTATAGGGATCCTCAAAGGATCTGGTGTTCTATACTGTGCCCACTGGCCAAAGAACAGTCACCTAATGTTCTCTAAGAGACTTTACAGATTATACTGTGAGATATGGTTTAAACTCATATTTTAGCTGACTCCATGCACAGTGCTTTAAAATTGTCTTCTATCCTGCATTTTTCTCAGTCACAAATAATTCTGTCTCACTTGGATTCAAATACTTGTAGACTTGATGCAATCCAACTACCTAAGAACCAAGAGCCCAAGAAACAACTTTCCAGGCTCAAAAAGGTGTCACTCACTGGCTGTCATAATTCCTGAAATTTCTATCACTATATCACTATACTCATGCTATTAGTATAAGCTGATGGCTCCTCTAAAGTGTGAGTATATTACCTGCAAAGGGTAACAAATTAGCATATTAAATTTATTATCAACATGAGATGATACTATAGTATGGGCAGCACCCACTCATTTACCCCTAATTTTATGTGTCCCTGCCTAAGAAGCAACTCTGCTTCCAGTCTTGCTACCTTTGACTGCTCTTTGGAGCGATAGTTTCCACTGTCACTCCTCGTATCTGTTTCCACCTGGGATGAACTGGCCATACAAAGCATATTAAACAGGGAGAGATGATTAAAACAGGAGAAAGGAGAGAGGATATAGGGAAGTTTTACAACACAGATACCTGCTTAGTGAGGGCAAGTCCAAGTTGGATACTATAGAGTGAGACTCCCAACAGCCATGTGGATGGCATGAATATGCCAAGAGCTTGAAAAAGGAGCCCCAAATGGATTGGGGCCAGGAGGGTGAGATGCCAAAGACAGACTGAACCTTTTACAGTTTTGAGCTTTCTTTTCTAGACACCAGAGATAGAACAGAACCAGGTGGAGGAAGGAGGCAGGGAATCTAAAATATTTATGAGCTCGATAAGACTGGAAGAGTTTAAAGCACGAGGTGGAGACAAATGAGGGTAGACTGGAGGGAGGGGTACGAGCAAGAGAGGGCATCTTAAGAGTGCTTCAGAAGAGGCAGTGATGTCACTGGTGCAGGTGTGGATCCAACTTAAACACCCTGTCCTTGTGGGTGAATGCATATTTTCTTTTTACACAGCTGGGTTAAATTACTTCCCCTAGGTCATTCAATTAATCACTTGGAGAGCGAGGAATAGAATCCAGCTCTCAAGGCTCTCATTTCACATCTGGAGCAGGCAAACTAGGGTTCTCCTTTCTGAAACACACACTCTCAGTCTCTCTCTCTCTTTGTTTTTAAGTCTTTTGCAAATCAGTGAAGTTTTGAGCTCCTTTATAAAGAACTTATGAAATCCTCTTACTATTTGCGTGATTTAAAATTAAGGTGGTGTTAGTACAAAAAATCACTAAAAATTGCTTTTTGGTTTATCTTCCATTCAAAAATTTAAAATATCTGTCAAAATTTATTTGATTTTTCCCTGCAGATTTCAAGTTATTGTTCTGGGGATCTGGAAGAAAAATGAGTTACAGATCTGAAAAAGCAGTGTGTGTGGAGCTTAACTGCTGCATGACTGATTGTGTGATATATTGCTCTTTTCACTAATAACCACAAAGCAGGTAGAGGCATGGCAGACTAATTTGGTTTATATGTCCAGCTGTAAGGCTAGACACTGCATCATTCTTTTCAGAAACCAGTGACTTTAGGCATGTGGAACTCGTAGTCATGACAACAATAAACCAGCTTGGAGTCTGAGTTTCAGCTCAGAAACTGCCTTGTCTCCATTACTTCCTGCTCATGACCTGACTTTTCTTACTCTCTGGGGCTGGGGGCTGGGGATTTATGAAAGATCTATTGAACAGAGCTCCAGTATATGCTTAATGCTTAAAATGTCTCGGTTGAAAGTTTTGCTTGCACAGATGGCTAAAGGCTGGAAGGAGGATAGATCAATCATTATTATAGCTAATGACACGGTTATAAGGGCATACACAAAGGTGAGCTGATTTGGAAAATGGGAAAAGGCAATGTGAAAAGAGGGACTTGGAAGCATTGCTTTGAATAACATAAAAGTGGTTATCGCAAATAAAATTTTATTTTAAATACATAAGGGAATTTATGATTCTGAGAGGACCGATCCAAAAGGTAAAATGAATAATCAAACAAAAATTAATACACAAAATTAAGTGAGTGTGTGTATATGTATTTAGGCAGTTTTTAAACCTGAACAAACAATTAGCAGAAGCTCATGGCAAAATCTACAAGTGTTCATTTTAGTGTCTCACTAGTTTAATGGAATTGATAGCGACTGCCTTCAGAGACAGTGTAGCTCAGTGACAAAAGCATTGAACCTCTGGGTTCAATGGTCTCCATCTAAATATCAACTGTAATATTGGGAAGTTGTCTAACTATACAAAGTCTCTCAATATTTTGCACTAAAGAGAAATTATATGATTTGCACTTCAAAGGGTTGGTTGTTGGTGAAATGAGATAATGGAGGAGAAAGCTTAACTCAGTGCCCTGGATAGAGGGAACCCTCAGTAACAGGTAGCTGTCAATGTTGGTTCTATTGGTGGTGTTGCTAGTAGGGTTTGTCATTAATTGAAATCTGTCCTTCATGTGATTATCATGGTTGAACTCTATCATTACAGAGGCCTGATCATAGCGATAGAAAGACTTATTTTTCTTTCTGGAGAGACATTCTCTGGCTTAACTATTTTCTTTGTATAATCTAGATTGTAAGGAGGGTAGATAGTGGCTAGAGAAGGCATGAATGCCAGACTGAACTGCCAACATAAAAGGTGTGTCTGGAAACTTTTGTGCCTTTTAACTGCCCAGTTGTGTTTCTCCCATCACCCAACAAGAAGTGAGAAATTCTACCACCAATTTTGTTTCATTTTCCTTAGCACATTGGCCTAGTTCTATATGACTGCCTTTTTAAAAGCTCTTATTTTCCAGCAAGTTACCCCTACAAGCCAACAGACAGAGACATAAGACATGAATCAAACCCTAGATAGAAGCCAAGTGCTTCCTTTCTTTTCTGTGTACTGAGAAACTGAATGATTTACTTTCCCTGAGATCAGCTTCATGATTGTGTGATCATGTGGTTAAACTTAGTAACCGACATGCTCCCTGGAGGCTAGCTTTCACCCATCACCTTGTACAGTTTGGCTCATCATGTAAAATTCTGATCGAGTAAATTCAATTATTAAGTTATAATTGGAGAAATCATGAACCATTAACTGATTACATATTTTTTCTTATTATAAGAGTTTAACATTGTCACAATTAAATTTCTCTTTACATTGTTCCCAGAGCAGCAGTTATAATTTATAGCAATATGATTGTTTTCTAAAATATATAATTAGATCACATTTTTCTATTAGAAGGTTTATGAGAAAAGGAAATTTTTATACGCCCCTCATTGCATGAAAGAGTTAATATACCTCCAGAAAAGAAGAGATATATTATTTTTCAATAGTCATATTAATTTTAGAAATATTTAAATTGATTAAAATAATGAAGTGATTAATATGAGGGAAATGTAAACACTATCACATTAGATATTTGAATATGTAAAATAAATATATATTATATAATTAATGTATGGCAGAAAAGATATAATTGAGTGACTAACTTCTCTGGATAGCCTAGGTGTTACTGAAAAGTGTAATTACATGCTTATGAATGACCATTAAAATAGCATTATTACAAAAATATTTTTCATACAAAATAATTTTGTATTGATAGCTTTTTGAACACTTTTTAATAAAATTGAGTGAGATAAAAATACAGCCAAAGTTTGGAAGATTTTCTGCTTTGTCTTAAGGTCTTATAATTTCACACATACTGGTCCTAATGTCTCTAAGCTTTAGAGATTTTTTAAAGCCCAGGTCATTTTTCCTAAGTTAGACTGTTTAGTCTATGCAAAAGATAAATCTTCTGAAGATTCAAAATCTTTAAACATGCTCAGAGGAACCAATTGTCTCTCTAGGAGTTCCTTCTCGGAATATTTCTGTCTCTTCAATATTGGTTTATTTTTGTTATTGCTCACAAATGTTGCTGATAAAGCTGTTTGGAGTAAGGAAATAGAAACAATGAAAAAATAAATCTATTTCTTAAAATGTAACAGAAGGCTGATTCATCAAATATAGCTTAATGTTTGTGATGTACTTAACAGCAAAGAGCTCCAGAGTTTTTCCTGGTAGAAATATAGAAATATTTATAACAAAAAGCCAGATTCTTCCCCTTGGAATTCTCTATGGATCTCTCTCAAGCACCAGGGAAAAAGCAGTATCCAGGAATACACAGTCAAAGTAAACTTTTACTCCACAGTTTGGCTATATGTTTTTATTTATTTATTTTTAAAAGACCTAAATTTTGTTACCAATAAGTACAATAAATCAATTTGTAGAGAAAATTCAAGTTCTTCAATTTAGCAGCCAATTTTCCTAACATGGGCTGGAACTAAAAACACTATATCATCTAGTTTGCAACAAACTTTCTGCAGTTAAAGATACTAATTGCAATGATTCATCATAATTCATTGTCAAGATTTGACATAAAAGAGCTGGGATGATTTATTTTTAGTTTACATAGGTCTATATTGTGATTTCAGTAAATGGTCACTCACATTTTACAAAGGCTCATTATTTCTCCACTACTATCATTATGCTCTGAAAATTTCAAATAATTTCCTGCTTATTTTTTATTGTTTACCTGTCTAGTATTGTCACTGGTAAATGTGAAATAGGGTGGGTTTTTGTTTTCTTTTCTTCTCACTGACCTTATCTTTTACATATTCTGATTATTCTTGAACCAGTAGCTTAAGGATAGATGCAAAAGTGATGAGAGTTTGACTTAGCTTTGGCTTTTATTATCGGATACCCACAAGGAAATAAAGCTTTGATCTACTTCCTTGGAAAGTTAATCCCAGTGATTATGTGGAGATGTGTGCAGTGTTAGCTACAGGGATATACATCTTTAATCTCTTGGCGTTGAATACTTAATCCAGTTCAGATTCTTGGCAAGGAGATTTAAAGAAAGAACAAAATAATTACACTCTTCATGGGCTTTGTTTTCTGGAATGAATATTTGGAAACTCTGCTTGGTCTTTTACAGTTTAACTGGAGTGCTTAGGAAAATAGGTTTGTGTTTACTTGGAGTGATGTAAAAGCTGATTTTTGTAGTCCTTGGTAGGTAAATTTAAAGTATGTCTATTAACTGTGGGGCATTTTGGGTAGGGCTTTTGGGGCATTTTGGGTAGGGCTTTTACTCTTCAGCTTGTTTATTTTGGCCGAGTGAAGGTTGAATAGAGAATGCACTATTTCCAGTGGAATAATTTCAGTTATTCTAGAACTTGAACTAGTCATTAAAAAATGTTCATCTTTTCTTCATGTAAATAAAAACTTCATATACCATTGCAGACCATAAAAATGCCCGCTAAATTTAAATGTAATACAGCTTCATCAGAAAAAGTCCTTAAACTAATCATATTTATTTATTAAAATGCTACTCCAACTTATTGAGAAAATGTGAATTAGGTTAAAATATATTTGAACAAATGTTATTAGGTAACCCATTAGTTCAAATAATATATGTTTTCTTTTGGTTTACATTACACATTATAATTCATACCTACATAGCTAAAAAGGAACATAGAAAACAATAGGAATCTTGTCACCCTTACGTAAACATTAAAATATTCATGATGCTTTAATCCAGTAGATACAAAGTTAATATCTTTTCCAATTAGTATTATAAAACTTTTCTGCATATTAATCCTTATTATGCATAAATATAATCTTATACCTGCATAATATGCCATCAAATTTATTACCATAATTTACTTGACTACTCTTCAAGTTTTCTTTCTCTATTATGAATAACGCCAGAACTTATTTGTATTGAAAATATGAAATGCTAGCAAAGTGAAGAACATCATTTTACTTTTTATGCTAAATCTTTATCCTGATTAAAAGAAGATATAAACAGACCTGTTATAAATTAATCCTGATATCAGAACAAGGATGAGTGAAATTTTGCACAGGTCTCACTCATTTTTAAATTAATAATCCATATTTGGGTATTTTTATTGGGTATTTTATATTGACATAGAAAACAAATATTTACATAATTTGACTTTTACTTAGAAGTAATTTTTGGTTACTAATATATCAGCAGTTTGCTAGTAATTCGAGTTCAGCCATTTATGTTAATGCATCACAAACAGAAGTAACCTTTCTTCTTCCCCCTTTCCTTAAGTAGCATAGCTCTTGTTTCTTCTGTGATTTAGGCCCCAAAGCTTTGTGTGCTTTTTAATTACCTTCTAAAAGTACATGTTCCCAATGAGGTAAAATTAAATCTTCATAACTGTGTCTCAGTAATGAATAGAATCACAACTGGGCAATAGTTGGGTAAAAGTTTCTGGGTCATTTGGGAGAAGACATGTTTGATTTTACATCTTATCAAAATATATTTTTTAAAGAATTCCTGAAATACTCCCTGAAAAATATGTCTCCAAAGTTTTCATAGATTTTCAAAACAGTTTTCAGGGTGGGCACATATACATTAAGAATATATTTGAAGCTATGTTGCTTTTCTGGACCCTCTCTAAAGGAAGAATTTAAGAAGGTGTTTAGGTTGTGTTAGTTTAGTTTTGCTTTTAAACTGAATTGATAGAATACTCTGGCATTAGGCAGACAAAGAATAAATTTTGTTTGTAATTAGCTCTAAGTATTCCTTTCTTACATAGCTTTGCTTCCTGTGCTTTACCTACCCTGTTTAATGCCAATTTACAGAGGTGAGTGACCTGGCTATGTCTGTATTTTTTATTCAGGAACTTTCCCAAGAGTTGAGAGAATAAAATTCTCAAGAACAACATTTCATTCAACATAAACTTTCCCTTTTTGAAGCCAGCCTTAATGTTGTAGGGGATGCCTGGCTTAGGCAAAAGCATTCTGTCTCTGTGTCTTGATCCATATCCATGGCTCTCTGTTCATAACCTGTGTAAGGTGTGTAGTGATTTCAGGAGAAGAGGGGGAGTTGGTAGGGAATAAAAGGTTCATGTTGAACAGGAGTAACACATGCCAGGTAAAGGAAGATTAACCTCATTCTTAGAATATGTGTTTTTCCTCAACTCACAATGAAAAATCATTTCATAGCTAAAAAGAGTGTCAATCCTCATCATGGAACCTTTTGAAGTCATCATTTATAGTGCTTATTTGAGTATTGTTATCCTTTCTCTCTGGATAATGCAAAATCTTTAGTGGGTTTGGATTTCCATGGCCAGCTCTACAAGAATTTAGATCAGTGTTGCTCAAAGTGGGGACCAAGGATCCAAGTGGGCCCCAGAACTGTTTATTAGTACCTGATGATGAGATAAAAAGTTGGGGTCAGAATTGCTAAGCACATTGTTTATTCATTTGATGATTTTTACGTAGCTAGACTTTCTTGATTATTTCCTGGAGTGCTGGAAACAAACAAAGACAGGTTACCTTGAGTAGCAGTTATTTAGATCTTTCAGCCTCTGTATTAATGTTAAATATGTGAAAACATATAAGTACTTGTGAAAAGATGAATGTTTGCTGATAAAACTGTACAGGAGCCTGGAGGGTCAGAGATCCTGGGCCTTAGTTTAGAACCTGGTGCCTACCAACTGTGTGACCTGAAACAACCATCTCTGGATTTCTTCATTTGCAAAGTGGGCTGGAATTGTTCTGGATTGAACATTTTAATGACATGCAAAAAATTTAAAGGAATGAGTGCATTGAAGCATTACATTCTCACATCTGGACTCACATTGTTAACTTATTACTATTGACCATTGATTGAATGAGAAGACAGGGGCTAAATGTGTTAAGTTTAACATTTAATTTAGATACTCCACAACTCTTATCCCTTGAATATTTCCCATCTTTAAATGTACACTTTGGTAGGCCAAAAATTCTTCTTGTGGTCATAGTGTGTCTTCATTGCTATAATAGTGTTCTGGGATTCAGTCTGTGAGTTAAGAAATATACTCTAGCCAAAAATCTCATTTATTTCCATACCACTGTTATGAAGAACCATGACAACATCTGTTTTCTTTTTCACAAATCCGCAAGTCCTAGCAACCTTTAATCTGCAGAAGAATATATTAAAAGTTGACAATTTTTTTTCTGCACTGCTGTGTATGGTAAAACCTTCCTCATTTACTCATTTTTTTACTCAAAACAATAACAATGTAAGTAGGTATTGTAGATATTTCAGTGATACTTCAAACATGATCTTTTCCATGAGGCAAACAGAACCAAATGCAAAGTTGAAAAAAATTAAGAAAAGGAATTTTCCTAGAAACAGAAATAGGATTTCAAGTGATTTGTTTTGGGAAAAGCTTGCAACGTTACCAAAAATTAACATAAGTAAATTTGTTTCTTTTTATTAGACGGAAACATCATTCAATAAGCTGGTCAACTAATGTCATTCTAATCTGGGGTTGGGGGAGGTTTTCCAGGATGTATCTGGGGGCATGTATGTGTGTGAGTTTGCATTATTGTCCCTCTCCTACCTCCATCCCTCTCAGTAATCTGTCACCATCCTCTGGGTTGAATGCATTGGAGGCTCTTTCTTTTTTTTTTACTGAGATGGAGTCTCGCTCTGTTGCCCAGGCTGGAGAGTGTAGTGGCACAACCTTGGCTCACTGCAACCTCCGCCTCCCAGATTCAAGCGATTCTCCTGCCTCAGCCTTCAGAGTAGCTGGGACTATAGGCAAGCGCCACCATGCCTGGCTAATTTTTGTACTTGTAGTAAAGACGAGGTTTCACCGTGTTGGCTAGGCTGGTCTTGAACTCCTGACCTCAGGTGATCCACCCATTTTGGCCTCCCAAAGTGCTGGGACTACAAGCATGAGCCACCACGCCCGGGCGGAGCCTCTCTTTAGTGTTCCAGATGCCTCCATAATGTAGCACTACCCAGTATTTTCCAATTCCTTTTCTTCCTAATTGTTTGCATAGTACATCCCACAAGTCCAAGTTGACCACTATTCCAGATCTCTTCTCCAACACCACATCCCTGTTCCTTTGGTATCTTTCCGTCTAGAGCCTTTTGCCTAAATTGCTTACTTACTCATTTCCAACTCAAATTTGAAGTTAACAAACTGTTACAGGTTTAACCCACTGCTGTATTTTGACAAGGTAGGTGCTCACATGAATATTTGTTGAGTTAAATTATTTAAATACAATCTGCCAAAATCTGGGTCAGTTTCTTCTTTCTTGATATCAGATTCCTAACACTTCAGTTGGATGTGCTAGCTATCTCCTTTAGACATATACAGCATTTTCCTTGAACATATCTTGTGACATTTATTACTAGTATCATGTTAAAAACACAGGATTTGTTGTCAGGCAGAAGTTTACACCTCAGCTGTCAAATCTTGAGTGTGTTATTTAATTTCTCAAGGATCCAGTATGTTCTGTCAGGTCAGGATGTTCATGCCTACCTTATAAATTTCCATGAAGATTACATGGCATAATATGTATGCAAAGTGCTTTGCTTCCTGTAAGCATTTCATCATAATAATAGCAAACACTTGTACATACTTATGTTCCAGGTACTGTTTTAAATTCTTTATGTTTAATAACTCATTTGTTCCTCACCACACAATGAAACAGACACCATTCTCCCTGTTTCCCACCTGAGGAAACTAAATCACAGAAGGATAAATTATCTTTCCAAGCACACAGACCTGGCTGGCTGTAAGAGTCAGGATTAAAACCAGGGTGTCTGGGCTGTGCATTTAGCCACTCTGCTATACAGCTGCTCAGGAGTTGTGTATTTTTCTCTCCTCCTTATCATAAGGAAGCATGTAATGTAATGGAAAGTTTCATGAAACTTGAATTTTACTTCTGGATTATCAGCAGCTGTTTACTCTTGGGCAAGTCATTTATTCTCTCTAAGCCATAGTTCAGTATTCTTATCTAGGAAAAAAAGGATTTCAGTAGCAAACACCTTCTTTTTTGTCTTCCTAGCATTCTTTTTTGGGGGAATTTTCCCTCTCCAAATGTATTCCAGAAGGACTGTCAGTCACTGTCAGTGGTCATCAGCTCCCCTACTGCAGGACTTCCTATTCCCAGACACAGAGATGGTCTGTGACTCGCCTGGATTGAGCATATGAACGATGCAGGATTAGAATAGTGTGTATTTGTGGCCGGGCGCGGTGGCTCACGCCTGTAATCCCAGCACTTTTGGAGGCCGAGGTGGGCAGATCACGAGCTCAGGAGATAGAGACCATCCTGGGCAACATGGTGAAACCCCATCTCTACTAAAAATACAAAAATTAGCTGGGCATGGTGGTGCACGCCTGTAATTCCAGCTACTCAGGAGGCTGAGGCAGGAGAATCACTTGAACCTGGGAGGCGGAGGTTGCAGTGAGCCGAGATTGGCCACTGCACTCCAGCCTGGTGACAGAGTGAGACTCAGTCTCAAAAATAAATAAATACATAAATAAATAAATAATAAAATAAAAAGAATATTCTGTATTTCTAAACTGTATGGAACTGGGAGAAAGCAAGCCCTTTTGTATTTTTCAAAATACATAAGCTGAAATAATCATGAAGGCATAAAGCAGTCAGGGACCATCTCTGCCACCAGATGGAGAGAATTTGCTTGAGACAGAATCCAAAACAAAGAAAGCAGAGATGTCAAATGCAGTTTGGGTGGAGAGAGAGAGAGAGAGAGAGAGAGAGAGAGAGAGAGAGAGAGAGAATGACCATTATGACAATGAGTTTGGTACCTGGATTCAGCTATATCTGAAGTCAATCTACTGCTATACTTTTCAGTTTTGTGATCCAATAAAACACTTGTCTCCCCTACAGACAAGTTTGAGCTGGCTTTCTTTCATTTGCAAGAGGAAAAGTTCTTATTCACATAGACTTAAGGAGATCATCTCCCTTTTAACTACAGTGTTCTGTAACCTTAAATTTCATTATAACTTTGCAGTCATAAAGAAATATATTTTTGAACAAACAGATATTTAATGAATTTTAAAAAAATAAATTGCATTGTTGAGCATATGTAATTTGGTATAAAAATAGGTGTACCTGGGATCCTGAACATATATTTCAAATGACTTTTATAGTTTCTTAGTGATTGACTACTTTGATCATCATCTAAAATAATTTAAAGCCAATGTTTCATTGGCTTAGATATTTTTCTTAACCAGCTGACTTCTTGTAAACCTTGTTTGGAAAGTCAACACCCTAGAAGACTGATGCAAATTAAAGTGTTTTCCTGGGCACAGAGATAAGTCTCTTCCTGAAATCACAAGCAAAACAGAAGATAGAATTGTTGAGGGTTGAGTAGGATGTAAAGGGAATTTCCAGTCATTGCCTCTGTAAAATAATATAGGGTCAGAAAGTTCAAAGGGGCTCTGGGAAGGAAAGAACAGAATGACTCCCTCAATCAGAATTATATCCATTTTATGTTAAAACCACCTAACTACTTTCAATTTGATACATATGTATTATACATATACCTACTGCTGCTTACATTCAAAACCACATGCAATGATCCCCTCTGCAATTACCCACAAATTAATCCTCCAAAAAGAAAGCAAGCTCTCTTAAATCTCTCCCATGTGCCAGGAAGTATGCTAAATGCTTTCTACATTATCTCATAATTCTCTCAACAGAGATATGAGATAGATAATATCATCTCTCCCATTTTATAGATGGCGAAATCGAGACTTAGAGTTTAAATAACTTGCTCAAAGTCTCACACCTAGGAAGCAGTTTAAGTCATTCTGGCTTTAAATACTCAACTTTAATCACTGTGCTGTGTTGCCCCTCCCAGGTCTAATTTGTTTTAAAGATAAAAATACAGAGATATTGCCTGCCTAACAAAAGAGGTTGTAAAGTTTAGTATTCTTGGAATGAGGCAGAAGGAGTAGGTATATGGTACATGGGAAAAGAATCAAGTTATAAACATTTAGGAGGCTAATACTGGAAAAAAGACCAAGACACATATTCCCTTCCCAGAAGTGATAAATCCTATTTACTGAGACTTAGTTTATTTTATGTAAATTCTATGTTTAACATGAACTCATAGTTTCACATCTCAAACCTGTTTGGCTGCTAACATCCTCCTTAGAGCTCTGCCAGCCAGAAAGTAAGCCAAACAGCAAAGCAATGCATGCTACAGCCTGCCAGATGCAGCTGCTGAAATCTAGCAGCAGATTTAGTGTTTCCTGTAGAGGCCTCCTAAAAACAAAAGTTCCCAGCTTGTTTATATGTGACCAGCTTATGTTCCCATGATGCCTTGAACCATAGCTTTTTAGGGGTCATTTCATTTCATAAACATTGCTCTGACTCTATAGGGTTGCGTTCACACAGCCATGCTTATGGATATAATGAAATTTGATTTTTAAGTGGAAAATATATTATTATTAGCTTACAAACTGGGCTTTTCCAAATCATGCAAAAGATGAGGGCAGTGTTTGATGCAACGTTCATCCATTTACTGAGGTGATGGAGACGAGGTAATGCTTACTGATGAGATGAAACTTTAAATGCCTTGAAAATGTGGGAGGTCTTTGTGAGACTAAGCAAGGAATTCCATATAGCACAACACACACAGTGTTAGCTGCCCACATCTGTGTGTGGCTCAAGCAGAAATAGTGATGGAGTCTCTTAGAGCTAGGGATTGGTTCCCAATGGCCTTACCCCAAAGAGTTATATAAGCTTTGGGGAATAGCTTTAGTGTAATTGCATATGTGGTTCTTTTTTATGACGTCAATCTAAGAGCCGATTCAACATTACTGAACCTTGGATTTTTGGCTCAAACACTTCTTTAAAAGTTTAGAAGATGCAATATTTCCTTATATGTAGCTTAATGTATTTGTTACATAAGCTTCTATAGAATGAGGTTATGTGAAAACATACTTGATATTTTTACCTAGCAAGTGTGTTAATAATTTGAGGCATTATACTTTATTTTTGTTAACATTTACTGAAAGCTGTCTATATATTAGGCATATAATATATATTTACTCTCCATGTAACGTTTAGTGCATTTTATTCCTTTGCTCCCTTTGTTGCTGTCTCCCTATAATAGAATGTAAGCACTACGAAGGGAAGGAGTTTTGTCTGTTTTATCCAGTGATAAATCCTAAGCACCTCCAATCATGATTGGCTCAGTTAGGTTTTTAATAAATATGTTTTGTACAAATGAACAGGGAGTATACTCAGGCTTTTATAGACATATCTCTTTGAATCTTCATATCAACCCATATAAGCATGGTATGTTTTCATTCCTATTCACTGATAAGGAAAATGAGGCTTTGAGAATTTAAATAAAAATTTCTCAAGTATATAGCGATAAATTAGCAGCCTGAATTCAATTATTGAATTCTTTCTCCAAACTCCATGTTTCTGATTTCCGGTTTCTGTTCTCTTAAGCAGTTCTATGTAAAATCTGAGTTGCACGACTAAAATGTCTGGTTCTCTTCCGGATAAAGAAAGTCCCGGGGGGAGGAGAAGGGTTGTCATGGTCCTAGAACCCCAGGGGGTTTCTGGGGTGCATCACTGTCTTTGCCACCTAGTCTGACTGTCAGAAGGCTGGGGAAGAGGTCATCATTTTGGGGTTCCTCTTTTACTTGTCTGACAGTGAAACGGCTGTAGAGAAGAAAGAACCAGGCACCTAGTGAAGCCTTAAGAAATCATTCCTAGCCCTGTCTCTCGATTTCTTCATCAGCTTGGGTGTGTCTGTGTTCTTGAAAATGCACAGGTTTGAACAGGGCATGTTTGTGGTTTAGATTTAAAGAGGAAGGAAAAAAACAGAAAAGGACTGAAGAAAAAGTAAGGCAAATAAAGGATATGAGTGTCTCCAACACCGAAGAAAAAGAAAGTTATAAAAACAAATACTAAGAATGGTATATTCATTAGAAGCTATTCTTCTTCTAGAACAGGAGAAAAATTCACCATAACATTGGTACCAAAATGTGCGGTCAAATCTTCCTAGAACCCTGGGGTCGTGAGTGTTTCACCAGCCACTTGCTGCTGTCGTTCTGATCTGCCTATTAGTCTTCTTCACTTGATCATTCTCCTCTACCTCCCCCTTGTTCTTTTGTTCATGGTTTTGCACCTCTTGAATGGGAAGTCTGAGTGATGACTCAGACATACTAAGACACATTTTATGCGTTAAAGAGTTTTTAAAAATGACACATAGACACTAACTGTCATGATTTTCCTAAAAACAGAATTATGTTTGCCTGGAATTCTGTGTTGAAAAATGTGAAGACGCACTAATAAATACCTGATGCCTAGTACCTTGACCTTCTCTCTGGGAACCAAGCTCTAGCTTGAATATTATCTGTGACCTTTTAGGTTATTTAACTAAACTGAATAATTAAAAGTTTTTATTGTTCAGTAACCTGAAACTGGGGTGTGCATTTGAGAGGTGGACGAAAGCGTAAAGAATGGACACAAGAAGGTTGTTATTTCCTCTTCAAATAATATTCCTAAAGACTCATAGCACTTTGATTGCTAGCATGATACACAACTGTGACTGTCAGCACTGGCTGCCATTACCTGGGGAGATTTTTAAAAAATGTTTACACGTGGGTCCACCCCAAACAAATTAAATCAATCTCTAGCAGAGAGGCTTGGGCACTGAAATTTTGTGAAAGCTTCCCAGGTGATTATAATATGCAGCTAGGACTGACAGTCTACCTGGAGCAGAACAAGGATTTCATGCTTTAGAGTATGATAAGCCTGTATTTCAATTCCAGATATGCCACTTTTTGTGCCAAGTGACATTGGCAAGTATTTGAAACTTCCGCAACTTAAGTTCTTACTCTATATAAGGAGTGAGTGTGTCTTCATTGGAGGATCATTTTAAAGATAAGATGAGAAAACATATGTGATATAGCTACTATAGTACCTAGCGTGTAATTGGTGTTTAATAAATTAGGGTTATCATCACTATCATCATCGTTAGGCTTGGAAGAGACCATTCTTTCTACAGGTAAACATTACATGGTAATAGAGAAGAGCAGACATGCACTGGAGACCACTCCAGCCATCTACTCTTTGTCCAATGGCACATATACTATGAGTATTTCTACTACTTTATCCGATCTATTTTTGAGGCACAGTACTGATCCAAGCTATTCTGACAAGTTTCTACTAATGGATAAAGAGTTCTTAATATTAAGACACTTCTTTCAACAATTAGTTTATTCAATTAATTGTGATTCTACTATTCTTTTAGAACCTTCCAATATGCTAAAAATTTTAAAGAATTTATCCTATTATATTGTAGATTTCATCAGCTTTTGGCAATATTAAAAATCAATTTATTTATTTATTTATTTATTTATTTATTTATTTTTGAGATGGAGTCTCGCTCTGTTGCCCAGTACAGTGGCGTGATCTCAGCTCACTGCGACCTCCACCTCCTGGGTTCAAGCGATTCTCATGCCTCAGCCTCCCGAGTAGCTGGGATTACAGGCACCCGCCACCATGCCCAGCTAATTATTTGTATGTTTAGCAGAGACAGGGTTTCACCATGTTGGCCAGTTTGGTCTCGAACTCCTGACCTCAAGTGATCTGCCTGCCTCAGTCTCCCAATGTGTTGGGATTACAGGCGTGAGCCACCACTTCCAGCCAAAAATCAATTTATCTCAGTAACATGTTCAAAATAGATAGGAAGCCATACCACGTTTTTGCTCTTTGAATCACAACTTGATCTTGAATCCATTGTCATGAATTCTACCTTCCTCTATGTAAACCAGGCATTTCATTAGCTATGCAGGTGCAGACTGGATTAAACCCATCTATAAAACTGGTAAAATCCAAAATACTGTTCACTGTGAATGAGACTCACTTGAATTAGTAGTCTTGCACAAAATAAATACCCATGACTATTGAATTGAGAGGCACTGCTGTACTGTTTAAGAGAAACAAAGTAATTTTCCTAATACTGATTTGTGTACTTAAAACAATCTACAAATGTGTCAAGGAGAAAGGTTAATCCCCATTTTCCATATTCTAGGAAGGCAGATAGACTATGACTTTGATAGATGACACCAGTGTTCTCACAGGCACTGTTCCTTAAAATCATTTGTGACATGTGACCAATAAACCAAATGGATCTACTATGTCTTAAACTTAGGATTTACTTTTGAAATCTCTCTCCAATGTTTTGCTTTTCTCAGTGACTCTAGCCTGGTGCTAATCTTCATGGCCTTTTGTCTCTTCATCTTAATCTCTGAACCTGCCAATACATTCATACAATTAATCCAGATATCTCTCTTGGTCCTTTTCTTTCCTTATTCATGAATCTTTAATAACGCCTTTGTATTTGTAATAAAATCCAAATCATGTGGAAAAATGGAAAGAGTTCAACTTACTTGAGTTTGTAGATAAACAGATCTAGGGTTGGATCTTGGCTTTGTGGCTTTTAGCTCTGAGAATGTGAGTATATTATTTTTTTTCTCTAAGCCTGTTTTGTTGTTTATAAAATAAAGATAACAATAACTATCTCAAGGTTTAAATAAGCATTACATGAAATAACTTCTGCAAATCACCTAGTATAGTGTCTGGCCCCTAGGGAAAGCTCAATTAACATCAGTCAGTTTTCTGACCCCCTGATTCTAGACCTGACCCACCTTTCCAGTTCTCTCTCACTGTGGTCTCCCTATGTCCCTCACACATCTTTACCTCCCTTCCCTGCCTACTGTCACTGTATACATGTATCTTCCATTCCACTGCTTCTGTGGCTTTATTCATCTATATATTCATGGGGTTCTCTTTGTCACAAATGCATGTTTTTAAGTTTCTGATCAGCTCTTCTCTTATATTTTCTTGAGATTTTCAGTCAAAATTGATCTGTAACTCCCTACTCATAATCCTTGTCATACCTTCACAGTAATCTTTCCATTCTGTCTTCAGATCCATTCCATGATGGTGTTTGCATCCACCTCCTCCACCTGATTACAAGCCCCTTAAGGGCAGGGGCAGGGCCTTTCTCATCTTTGTCTGTACCTGCCCATCTCCCACAACACCTTCCAGAGGGCTAGGAAACTTTCTTGAAAAGGAAACACTCAGGAATAATTTTGTGAATATATTAATTAATTATTATATATTATTATTATATATAATATTATTAATAATTAGCAAATTCATTGTACTGTTGAAGTGATAAAGCATTGCCATGGGTAGGATGGTAATATGATTATTATTAATTATATAACTAGAAAAATTAATCAAGTCCACCGAGCTCAAGTGACTTCCTAGAGGAATACTACGAAAAAAAATTCTCGTGTCTTGAAAGCTGTTATAAAATCCCTTAACAGGCCATGGGGACTAAAGTACACCCAGCAAGCTCACAGCAACACAACACTAAGATTAAGGCAACAGAAGAAAAATCAAAGGCAAATTGTTGAGATGCAGGATAATGTGTTCATGGCCCAAGAGTATAGGTAATTTAGTTATTCTTATTCCGGCCAGGGGAGTCTGGAGGTTAATCATCTCTTCATTCTCACTGTTCGCATGGCTAGTAGAGAAGTAGAATAAATAGAGGAGAGGACAGAATTCTGAGATTAGTACAAACCAGTACTCCATCTTCCTCAATAGCTTATATTAACCATGCCTTTGTCTTCCTCTTGTTTCTATATTTCGTGTGTAATAGATCTCTGTAAATAGTATATACTGATTAGGTTTCTCTCTCTTATCTTAATTCACTTGATAATGACATTTAGTTTTTCCATTTAAGTATAAAAATATTGAAAACATTATAATTATTTAATGTTTCCACAGTCAGTCGCAGGTTTTTTGCTTTTTGTTTTTTCTGAATCTTTCATTTACGCTTAGTGGATAGGGTTACCAACCAGCCCAGCTGAGATGAAAGGGTTGTCTGGGACACAGGACTTTCAGTGTCAAAACTGACACAACTTCTAGGGAACTAAAAAACTGTACCATGCTAAAGGACTTTTCAGCTTTTCAGATAGAAATCTGAATATTGTTTCTTTTGACAAGGTGTTTGCAGTCAATAGTTGAGGAAATATGATGCATGAAGCCAAATACAGGACAATTCGAGAGAGAATGAAATCTAACATAAATGCTGATGGTGCAGAATATAGGGATACAATGTTTTAGAACTGGGAGTGGCAGGAGGATAATAAGGAGGAGGCTTCTTTGCAAAACTGAGCCTAGAGTGGTAACGCTCAGAAGGCTAGAAGCTTAGAAACTCAAGAGGAAAGGGATGAGGGGTAAACAGAGAGGAGACGTGGGATGAGTATGAAACAGTGAAGAATTTAGCAGCCTGACCTGCAGCTGGTGAGAGTGAGCTGAGGTGCCGCAGAAATAAATGGAGTCAGTAAATACAAACTGAAATAAAGTCTGACAAGGATGCAGTAGGAGGTAACTTCTGTCTGGTTTTCCAACATTCGCTGGAATAATTGAGTAGTGGCTGCAATTATGATTTACATTTGATTATTCAAATTTCACACAATGATAATATATGCTTCTCTCTGAAATAAACCACCCTATGTGTTACCAGTGCAAGTACATGTTTAAATGAATGGCCGTTATGCAGTGAGCCAAAGAGAAAGACAACATCTATCATCAAATGTTTTGTGTGGTGAAATACTCTATAGCAAAACCAAAGAAGTTTCAGCAAAGAAAATAAATAACTGCTCTTTTCAAATAGAGTTTTTGCCCTTTATCTGATATTGGCAGCCCCAGAGGTTTGGCTTATAGAAAGCACCCTTGCCATTTGTTTTACTGCTTCTCTGTATGTTATTTGCCTCCAATTTTTAGCAACTGCATTATTTTTCTAATCCTTCTCAATTAACATACCCTCTACATCATCGAAGAACTCTGAAATAGAAGAGGAAGTTACATGGGAATGACATTCCATCTTTTCTGAAGAACAGTTTTCCTGTGAAACATGCAGAAGGAAGAATGGGAGATTTTTCCTTCATTTGTTAGCAGTCTCTGCTTAAAATTCAGATGAACTGCAGTTTCTGTGACTGGTTATGCTTTAATATGAACGCTATAAAAAATCCCCCCCCCCACTTTTTTTAACCACTCCTTTTTTCTCCTCAAAAGCAAGCTCTTGTCGAAGAGGGAAGGAGAACTCGGCTTCTCAGAGTAAACAGGCCTACTGAGCAGAGCCCGCGGCCCATAGAAAGCCCACCCCTTCAGAAGGAAATCAGATCCTTGGGCCAAAGATGTAAAGAAAAAAAGAGCAGCTGTTAAAACATTTAGTCTGTTTTTCTGCTCAGCCCCTGCTGGTCCCCTTGCTTCTCTGCTCCGTGTACTGTACTCGGTATTGTGTGCTGGAAATGCAGGACCCTCACTGTGGTGCCAGCATATGAACGAGGACATTCACCGGCCTCCTCATCCTCGCGGCCATCTTCGGCCTCTCCACCCTCCTCGCTACATTCCTGGAGGACAGTCGAAAGATTGATTGGATGATTTTTTGGCAGCTATTTGCAGAGCCTGCAGCCACAGCTTGGTTTAATTAGGGAATCAGAGCGTTTCTTTTATGTAGGTCACATCAGGTTTTGATTCCAGATCTCATATAGCTAGAACCTTTCTAAAAAGTCAGAAATACATGTACACTTGGAAGTTTTTTTTTTTTTTAAGTTTTTAAAATAGTTCTCATCTGGGGCATGTATGCTAGTGTAGCCATTTTCTCTCTCCTTTTGTCTAATTATCAGAATAAGAGTGATATTCTGCTTTTCTTCCATGAAGCTCCTGTTGTCTGATGTACATGTGCTGAACGCATATTATAAAATTACCGGCAGGGATCTGGGGGTGGTGGGAAGGCTGATGGTTATTTGCTTGCTTCTTTGTGCTTTTGCACTCGAAAGGTTTAATGGGTTCCCTTTCTATGGAATCTAATCCTGAAGAATCCAGGGAGAATGTAAAAACAATTATCCAGTTAATCTTCGTGATGTAGTTAGGAATAAATACAAGGCAGTAAGAGAGAGAGGAGACTGGGCATTATAATGACACTGCAGGAACTGAAACCCAAAATTAAATATTCTAAGGCAGCCCTTAGGAAACCTCGTCTAAAGAGTTTGTAATGCACAAAGAATACTTCTTGGTAGGTAGCCAAGTAAGATCCATTGATGATTATGGATGTCTGAATGATGAACATGGATTCTAGTATTGCCTTAGAAAAAAAAAAATCTAAGCTAATACTTTTTGCCTTTCAGAAATTTGTTATAATTAGGACACAATTCTGATTTAAATTGTTCTTCAGGTACCATTTTATATGTGTACTTCTGCTCATGGGAAATTAGAAATTTTAGCAGTCAAATAAAACATAAATGCTAAATATTTAAACATTAAAGAGCCACCTTCACCTTAAACATTAAAGACAGCCACCTTCACCACCTCCAAAAAATATATTTGCAGAGTATTTGCTGATACAGGCAATGCGTACTTAACTGACTAATGTGACTTTATGTAATCTGCCACTCACAGATGATTAATTAGGCTACTCAATGAGGGTCATGCAAACAAGTTTTAAGGTTACAGGCTCTCAGGAGTGTGAAGCAGTGTCCTGTTTACATTTCCTGGATAGTTAAATGAAGAGCGGTGTGAAACACTGAAAAGAAATACGATGAAACATTTCAAGTTGTGTACCTCTCAAAATGTTAAGAGGGGCTATTATCCCTCAAAGGCTGCATATCCAATCAATTTCAAATTGTTAAAAGCAGCTGGAAGGAGATGTCTGTCAATGAAGGAGGTGTCTTGTCTGTGGGAGAGACTCACAGTCTCTTGGTCTCATTATTTTCAGAATGAAAAGGGAACCACAGCTGTCTGTTCTGATACATTTGATTAAACTGCTAAACCAAGGGTCAGAAAGAGATTGAGGAACTCTAAGTTGAGCTTTGGAAGCAATAGTTTCAGGGCATCTATTGACTTTCCAAACTTCTTATTGGACAGGAAGTATCACAATAATAGGACTTGCCATGAGACATCTGGCATGATCATTGTTGGAACCACATCATTGAAACTGCCTGTCTAAGGGTATTTTACTCTTGTTCTCCTCTCTTGCAACTCTCACCCCAGTGAATAATATCCAAGAAGAATAAAATGAATTCATTATGGTTTCAAATTGCCCAAGGCAGAAATGTTGCCTTTACATTTCAGAAGAGCAGATAGCACTGGTACCAAATATATGGAAAAGGTGGAGTTTATTACCAAATCAAATTTAAGTTGCCAAAGGTCTCTTGGCTATCATCTTACTTTTTTTTTTTTTTTCAGAAAAGTGTCTTAACTATAGCTCTTGTGTCTGTCTGCTGTCACTCAATTCATTCTGTAGAATATAGAGTTCCATATTTTTATTATGATTGGAGTTAAACCACAGACCTTCACAAATTTGTAGTTGGTGGTAGTTCAGTACACCTAAATTAAAAAAAAAAAAAATCCACAGTATATTTTATAGAGCTGCAATGCCCCCTTCTGTCTGCAATGCCTGGGGTGGAGAAACTCACTTGGGTTTATGAGTTGACTGTGGCAAGTGAAAACAATGTTCATACTTTTCTTATTGTTATTCAACTACACACATGAGATGGTTGTAAACCAACAGTGACACTGATCATTCAAATTCTATCCCTTCTATTCCATTTCCTCATTTGGCCTCCTATAATCTATAGGAAATTAATATAGCACTGATGATTGCTGCCATTGGCCAGCAAACCCAATTATCTTTGTGGCTTTGAAGGTGGATTAGTAATGTCCTTTTTACTGTGATATGTAGGTAACCTAATGTGTACATCTAAAGAGCAACAAATATGTTTCAGCCACTAGAATCTTGATGGGAATGATTAGTTAGACTTATGTGTCTATTTGTCTACCTGCATAAACTTCATTGATTCCTTATGAGACCATGCTATAATTTATAAAACATGTACAGTATAGATTGTGTGTTAACTCCTAATAACTTCTCAAAAAGGAATTGATGATACCCTTAGCCAGAACTAATCAGAGAAAAAATATCCTTGATTTGGTCTGCACTCTCTTTTTTCACCATCGGTTTGGCATGTCTTATTCTGCTTCTCTTACACCCCTTATCAATTATGCCCCACGTGGTTGGCATGCAGTAGTTGTTTCCCTGGGCAAGGCTTTTAATAAATATTGCAGAAGATTCTCGGGACTTCTCACTGCATTTGTTCAAAGTCAGATTTTCCATGGAGTCTTCATCAACCATATTTTCCAAGAAGGTTTACATGTTTCTAATATATTCTGAAAACTAGCTCAAGTTCTTATTGCACAAATGGAGTATGATAAATCATCTCTTAAGTGTTGCAGGTGTGTGTGTGTATGTGTGTGTGTTTGTGTTGTATGTGGTATGTCTGTGTGTGAATGGGAATTGCATTTGAATGATGGAGAGAGTACGAATGCTGGCTTTGCGTTAGGAGAGGAGAAGCATAATCTAAAATAGTTCTTTCCCATTACATACAAATAATGAATCCTGAGGCTTTCTATGTACCAATATTAATCTCTTGAGTTTTAGATTTCTGTGTGCCCTAATTGTGTTGATGACAATAATTTTAGATTGAACCACAAAATGAACTACAGGATTCATTTATACATTCTTTTAAAATGCAGTTAGGTTTAGAGTCTCCACATTATAGCTTTGGATTAGAGAAAAAACACCTTAAGTAAGATGCTTCTCTGGGCGCAAAAACACGTGCTGTGTGTGGAGGTCAGAGCATGGGAGATTAGGCATGCTTCAAAGATTTTTTATCACATATTTTTGGGGCCTTCATAGTATTAAATATTAATGAATCTTCGCATGTGTCGTGTGTTAGAAGGTGGTAGAGGATCAAATTGAACAGACTGTGAATAGAGAGAGATGATCTATTGATACCATTTTTTCGTTAGTATCCTTCTTTATTTGATAATCCCTGAATTGATTATAACTCAGACATGAAGCAGTAAATTCTCTCCTTCGGCCCACTCTATATCCACAAAAAGCATTTGTTGAGTAAGGCCTTGCGGTGAGGTCTTGAAACCTTGTGTTCTGATCCCAATGATGAGTCAGCGCTATCTCCAGCTGTCTATGGGAACCTTGGAAAACGCACTAATTCCTGCCAAATTTTCCCTCTGGGTCTTCCAACTAGTACTCAATAACAAACAATGACCTATTTTTCTTTAGCATCTGGTGGTAGAACTCTTTAAGCTTCCTTCATAAATGAATCTTAGCCCAGAAAGTTAGGACTTTTTATGACTTACGATGAAGCTGAATGTGAAGTTGAAGTTGTAAGTGTAAGTGAGAGAGCATGATAAATATTTAACACCTATCTGACTCCAGGAGAATGCTGTTTTTAGAAGAAAGAAACCTTTTGCTTGCTCCATTTTTATAGTGTTCTTAATGGCAAGAGTTAAACAAGTCCAGTTTCCCATACTGGGTCTACTATTTGAGGGTAGTTCCCAGGCAATCAAATTTAAAATACTTTAGGTGCAAAGGAGCAAAGTGAGAAAAGCAACACTTTGAAATGAATAAAATGTACCAGTGAATATACTGGCTGTCTTTACTCACTAGTGACCCAATAGGAAAGTTCTGCACAAGGTAAGGCATAAAAAAGCTAAAGAGGAAAAACAATTAGGAAAGAAACAGTTCAAACACAAATTATGCCATTTATCCTCAGCATTAAAATAAGCTGTTTCCATAGGGAAAACAATGCAAAACAAAACAAAAAACAAACAAATTACTTGCTTTTAAGATGTTTGTCATTCTTTAAAATATATTTTAATTTCGAATAGTTTTTTTAAAAAGCTGCATAGGCTTAAGATATCTCCTCTTGCTAGACCTTTTACATTTTAATTTTTGAAATATAAAAACCTGTAAATATAGTATATGCAAAAAGGATCATTATGTTTCCCAGCAATTACTGGGTGCTAGACAGTCTGTCAAAGACTTTCCAAATGTTTTCATACTCAATACTCACTGCTCTCCCCGGAGGTAGACACTACTGTTGTATTAGAGATGAGACACTGAGTGGCAAAGAGGAGGACCTTGGATTTGAACATGTGTGTCTAGTGGCAGAACGCAATGTTCTAACTCATAGGCTTTGCTGCCCTAAAAATCATTTGGTAATATGATGCATATGACTCAAATACAGTGGCTATTTCTAACTCTTAGAAGGTCACCTTTGGGAGCACTAAAAAGAAAACATCTCACATCATTATTTGTTCTGACATTCTTTACTGAACCAACCAATAACTTCCAGTTGCTGTATTATGGATTCATTCATTCATTCAGTCAGCAATACTTGTTAAATGTCCACTTTTTCCTTTCTTGAGTCTACTTTTTTCCCCCAGTCTTGGTGAAAAAGATCTGGAACTTTAGTGATTATGATCATTATAAAAACCTCATCATAACCGTAATAGACTCAGGATGCCCACCTCTTAGGGCCACTCACAGAGGTGGAGCATAACTCCTGACTCCTTAATCTGGGCTGTGCCTAGTGCATTTCTTCCAAAGACTGCAGTAGGGAAAGAGGGTAAAATAGTAACTTCATAGTGCATAAACCTGACACCTCAGCCAGGTGATCAAGGTTAACATCAGTAGTGACAAGTCATCTTCATAGTATGTGCCCTTGAGATGTGATGAAAATGGTACTTTACCTGTGCAGTCTTCCTCTGCAAAACACATCACCCTAGTCTAATCATGAGAAAAACATCTGAAAAGTCCCAACTGAGGGACTTAATATGAATACAAAATACCTGACTAGTATTCCTAAAAACTGTCAAGGTCATCAAAAACAAGGAAAGTCTGAAAAACTGTTATAGCCAGAAAGAGCCTCAGGAGACATGATCACTAAACATAATGCTATCCTGGAGGGGATGCTGGGACAAAAAAAAGGACAGCAGATAAAAAGTAAGAAAATCTAAATAATGTAATACACTTTAGTTAATATATAATAATGTATCAATATTGGTTTCGACAATGTACCATACTAATGTAAGAAGTTAATAATAGAGGAAACTGGATATGAGGTATATGGTAACTCTCTTCACTATCTTTGAATTTTTTTTTTTTTTGTAAAAAACCTAAAGATGTTCTAAAATAAAAAGTTTACTTTCAATAAAAGTCCTCTGCAAAATCAGTAATACACTAACTTAAACATCTATTGATTTTGATGTCTCTGTTGTCACATATTTCTTTTATTTCTTTCCCAAAGGTGATGACTTCATTAGAGAGTCTGAAGAGAAAAAATTACTTATTCATTCACTTATTCAACAAGCAAATACTGAATAATAATAGTAAGAGCTAATTTTGATTGTTTCTTGTTTTTCAGACAATGTGCACAAAACTTGGCTTATGTAATCTCATTCAGTTCTTACAACATTATGAACTGATTATTATTATTGTCCTTATTTTGTAAATAAGGAAACCAAGGTGTAGAGAAACTAAATATTTTGCCAAATGTTGTTTGGCTGATAATTTGTAAATCTGGGGTGTAACTACCAGCCTCCCGTCCGTACTGACTCTGTGCTCCTAGATTCTTTATCAGGTAGGGTTGCATTAAACTGTATATAACAGAAACCCAACTAAAATGGTTTTGCTAATAGGGTTTTATTTTTCTCATATGAAAAAGAATAAGGCTTGTATGGCTGATTCAGGAAGTAATCAAGGACTCAGATTCCTACGCATTTCCTCTTTTATCTTGATTGTATAGCTTTCCCCCTTATAATTCATCCTCATGTATGTATGTATTCTAGGATAGAAGAAGGAAGTCACAAAGAAGAAAGAGAGCCATACATTCATATATCAGGAAAGCGAAATTTCCCCCCAATCCCCAGCAGCCTTCTGTTAATGTATTATTACCAGAATGCTGTCATCTAGCTGCAACAGTGATGGGAGATTTAGTTCAGCATTTTTTATTAATTAAAAATAAAATCCTTTGGCCAGAAATTGCTGCTCAAAACAAAACAAGATTCAATGAGCAAAGAAGAAGAGAGAATATGTAGTATAGAGTGCATGCTTAATAAATAATTGTTGCATGAATTAAAGACTGGATATTGGGTACCACTGAAATGTCTGCCGTAGTTATTGAGCTCTGCTAGGCTACTTGAGTAGAAACCCATTCAAGGCAGTTTTAAGAGCCCATTCAAGGCCCACCATTCATAGTTAACTGGAGGAGATGGTCTTATGGGCCAGGTAAAATTGGAGAGATAGTCACGAGGGGAAAAGAATGGCCCTGAAATGCAGCCTAAGAAAAGTGGAAAGTCTTCCTACAGGAAAGGGCATCTGAGTGTAGACTAAGAGGATGAATGAAAGTTATGCAAAAGGAGGGGAACGTGTATTTCGGGCATTGAGGTGAAAACACATGATTCGTGTTAGGAACCAAAAGCAATGTGGTATTGAGGGAGCTCTGTACTAGTTTGCATGCTGCACAGGTCATTGTCTTCCTCTTTCCTACTTCTCATAGCTCCTTTGCAGCTGCTGGCTCTCAGTGCACATGCCTTTCCAGGGAGACTTCCCTGACCACCTCAACCAAAGAAACACCCCAGCCTTCCTACCTGTTTGTGTCTAACTTGAGCTCTTGTTTATCTTTCTTAATCTTACTCTGTGCTCAGTATAAGCATTTGACAAATATTTGTAGGATGGCAGAAATGATAACCATTTAATTTGTTTAATTTTAGAGGTATGAATCTTAAATTATTTCCTTCTGGGTGTAATTCCAGGCATGTCCCTCGGATATTTAATCTTTGATTATCCTTCAGCATTAATCTTATACATTTTTTCTTTTTTTTCTCCTGAGAATTTCTTTTACAGTTTGATTAATCAGGAACTAATGGTCTTGAGGTAGGGATCATGTCTAATATGTTTCTAGATTTTTCAAAGTACTTCATATACTAGCCCGTAGTAGATGGTCAACATTTATTGTTATTAGATGCACATGTAGCATAAAAACAGGGATTCATAAAAATGTATTGAATGTAATAATTTCTATTGTAAAGAAATTGGAAAGTTCATTTCTACTGTTATTTAAGATTATTCTAGTGTGTCTTACTAGAAGATCAGTTGATGTTTTGGAATTTCAAACAAAATTTCTCTACTGTTGATTCTTGTGACACAGTAGAGTAGAATGCATGCCGTAGCTTTTTATGATTCACATTTCTACATGATTGCAGAGACATGTTTATGTATACCATTCCTCTGCCTGCTGAGGACCCATCAACTGCAAAGATATACCATAATAAGAAAAATAAATTCATTTTGTAGAAATTCTGAAACAACTAAATGCAGTCTGTAGAAGTGTATTCTCATTGGTTACTCCTCATTTATACTGGCATGGCAAAGTTTCTCAATAGTTTTGTTCTTTATTTATGAAGCATTTTCTGCTTTTGCTTCATGCTGTGTCACAGCAGGTAATCTTGTCTTGCAATGCAATATGACAAGGAGCCAGGAGACCAGATCCCTAATGCAATCCTTTCCAGAGTGGAGTCCAGGAATACCTGTGGGCGCCCTTGGACTTCATGTAAATTTGTCAAAGCTGAAAATGTTATCTGGGGAAAAAAAGCTAAAGAGAAACTGGAGGGATAGACCTGAAGGAACTGTGGGTAGTGGGGAAAGGGTAACAAGGCTGAAATTTGTTTATTAGCCGAAAGGAAACATGCAAAGTTCCAAAGAAAGGCTAAAATATAAATAACCTTTGGCCATAAGAATAAGAAAAATAAAGACTAACTATGAAAACTATAGCTTTATTCATTGGAAATCCTAGTATAAAAATCACAAAAGTATAGAATTTACCTCTCCAGACAAAAGTAGTTAGGTGTTTAGTGAGGAGAGCTGCAGATTCTGCTAATGGAAATTCAAGAGGAAACAAATCCAGGCCAGCCATGAACTGGTGCTGTTTCTCAGAGATGCTCCCTGATTCTGCTTAGTTTTTTTTCCTAAGGTTCTACAGGCGCAGACCGAACCTGACACCTCTGTCCAGGCCTGTTACATAGAACTGCTGAAAGTCATGTGATCTGCTGTACCTTCTGCTTCAAGCATCATCCTGTCCTATCACTTCCTCCATTTCTTCTTCCTCGGTGGCATGCAGTTATAGATTTGAGAAGAAATCTTGAGTTACCACCTTCACATAAAGAGGCAACTTGACAGCTTTGAATATGAAAGGAATCTCAGGGTTCCTAAGCTTCTTATTCAGTCCAGGTTTGGACATCTTTTCTCCATGACAACTCAGAAAGAATTAGCCATCTTATTGCTAGTTTCTAATAAATATGCATTAAATAGGGTTGCCACACAAATTTGAATACTCTTGAGCAGTATCCTCCAAAAATAGGAGACAATCTGTTAATTGTGGTTGGAAACTGGATTCCTTGGCCTTCCATGGAGACATTTTACTAAGAACATGGCAGAAGTTGATATAATAGTAGAAGTATGCCAGCTTTTATGGGTGTCAACCACTAGCAGAATTTAGTCTTGGCCGTAGGATGGGGAAAAGTTGAAGAGTAAATCCATGATGATGGTATTTTTGGAGCAATTGAGGTGTAGGGGGATTTTAGGGATCCTCACAACATAGATTTTGTAGGTGTTTTTTCTGGGGAGGCAATATCTAAAGGAAAAAGTATTTAAATATGTCAACTGAAATCTGAATAATAAATATGAATTAACCAGATGAAAGGGAAGGTGGGAAGTCCAGAGTAAGGGACGAAGAATATTTCAGGCAGAGGCAAGGGTGCCTTCACAGGCTGAGAAGTCTGTGGCATGTCTGGCAGAACTGCAGGTTGTTGGTATGGCTGGGATATGTTATACAATTGAGGGGGTATATGGAGAAAAGGGTGAGATTGTAGATGACCTATGAAGTCATATGAAGAGATTTAGAGTTCATTCTGACAACAATGAGGAACCTTGAGGTCTGTTAGCCAAGGAAGTTATGTAATTAGAGATGCATCTTCAAAGATTCCTCTGCGGTGTAGAGAGTAATGTGGAAACCTACGGAGACAAAGCATAGGCAGAGGCATGAGGAAGATCTTAGAGAAATCCAGGCCTGAACTTGATCAGTTTCTTGGTTATCTATTATTATATAACAATCCTTATTCTCTCCAAAAAATGTAATAAGATAATGAATGGATAAAACAGCAACCATTCTGTTATAGTGATTGTGAGTGAGGAATTTGCACAGAGCATGGAAGGTGGGGAGGATGGATTGTCTCTGCTGTCTGAGGACTGGGCCTTCAGCTGGGGTGACTTGAACAGTAAGCTATGGCTCGATGACCAACTGGGGACTCTGTGTGGGGCTCTACTTTTTCTCCTCATGGCATCAGCCGAGGTAGAAGCTGGAATGGCTTCTTTTCTGCCTTCTTCACACTTACAGGCACAAGGAAGAATTAATACCTCTTCTAATCCTTGTTCCCATAAGAGTTTATATATTCTTTTTATTATAGTACTCATTGTATTGATTACATTTTATATATATGGTAATACATGCAAAGCTAGTACTAACATGCAATTTCCCTTTTTATCATTTTCAATCTAGAATCCAAGGCTATTCAATATATATTTTACCTCAATTGAATTTAAGAATGACAAAATAAAGTGATTCAATAATTAAATTGGCATCAGTATCTAATTTTAATTAGGATACTGGTCTAGTAAACTACGGAGGTAAAAAGTTTTAATCTTTTTACATATAAAGACTAATTTTTTTGATAACTAGTTCTAAGAAAAGAAGATTGTCAAACATTATTGTGCAACTCTAGGGTAGTCTAATTTTGTGCTTAATCATCAAAGCAATGAAGTCAGCCACCATTAATATTTGCTGCTACTTATTTTATAGCCTTGATTCTACCTTTTAATCTATTTTAGTGAAACTTTTGGTAAACATTCCCTAACTTATACTTCTTTTAGAAAGAGGTGGGTATAAGAAGCAATATATGAATAATCTCAGATGGATCATTATATCATCATCTAGACAGAGATTTATACCTTTTAAAATTAAAACACTTCTTTTTTTTTTAAAGTGAGTTAATAGAATGCTATTTACAGCTCCCTTCTACCTTTTCTCCCACATATTTGCTTCTATTTAATGATCTGGAAAAAAAGACAGTAGTACAACAATGAAAATTTTAATGATATTAAATTTGGTGGCTTGGCAAGCAACTATAGGAAGAGAGAAGCTACCTGAATGGGCCTAAAGACCTTAGAAATCAGAACACAAGATAAAACTAGATTCAAGCAGGAATTAAATGCAGATTAAGACATCTGGAGAGAGGTATTAAACACAGACATTCAGGAGGCAGGTAAAATCATAAAGGCTGCGAGACAGCAACGTGAGGTAATAGCACATCAGCTATTTCATTATGGAGAGGCAACATAATGACTAATTCACTTTTGTGTCTCCAATTTTGAATCCCTCTACAGAAAACTGATAGATTATGTATCTCTTGAAAGAATGTTAGTATTCCAGAAGCTTCAATGGAAGTGCCATATAATTACCAGAATGAGGAAACTGCCTACTATTATGTTACAAGATCTCTACCTGCTTCTCTCATTTATTTCACACTAAAAAAGGAAGTATTCCAAGGTCCCTATCAAGGGAGCCACTAACGTGATGAATAAGAAAAACATCCATATAGAGAGTCACTGAAAACCTCAACATCCTTCGTTAACCTTGGGGTTCCCACTCACTATTTATTTTAAAATGGCCTTATGCAAACATCACATTGCAAGGCATATGTGCCACAGTTGACGGTAAAGGTAGCCTGTTCCATGTTCATTTTATAAAAGTTATGACTGAGGAAAATTTAAAACATATATAAAAGCATAGAGGATGAATTTGGAGCAGCAGCTCATGAACTGCTGTCCAATCTTGTTTCTTCTGTACACTCTCATATGCGCTTGATCTCCTCACACCCTGGGTTGTGCTGAGGCAAATCCCAGACACTTTTATATCATCTTTTAGTATATACATCTAAAAGATAAATATACATACACCTCCTTTATAGCATTACCACTACATCATTACCACTCCTAAACATTATTAATACTTCCTAAATAACATATTCATTTTTATATCCTCAGTGTCTAGTCTGGTCCCCACATAGTAAACATCTGTATGAATGAATGAGTGAAA
Source organism: Macaca mulatta (assembly GCF_049350105.2). Taxonomy (NCBI): domain Eukaryota; kingdom Metazoa; phylum Chordata; class Mammalia; order Primates; family Cercopithecidae; genus Macaca; species Macaca mulatta. The sequence continues at coordinate 66,332,857 of NC_133416.1, forward strand.
TATCTTCTCACTTACTCAATTTATTAATTTAAGAACAAATATTGCTACTTTTAGTCTCTTGCTGCTCTTTTTTATCTCTCAAAACCCATCCCAAGGGCTTCTCTTTTGTGAAAACTTTCACAATATTTCTAAATAGAGTTTGTTAGTTGTATGTTTATTTCCCTGCTCAACATCTCTGTGCATTCTTTGTTTTTGAAGACTGACAATGTATTAGGCACTGTGTTAAGCCTGTTGCACAGAAAAATATTTCTGTCTCTATTTTACTAAAGAAGAAATAGAGTCACATTGGGGTTAAGTAACTACTCTGGGGCACATGCCAGTGAATGACAGGGCTAAGATTTGAACTCAGGCAGTCTGATCCTAGAGCCCATGCTTTTCACCAGTTTTATCCATCTTTATACTCTACTTAGGAACAAAGTGGCTGATACATAGTAGAAAATCAAAAAAAATGTCTTGGAGAAAAGAATAAAAGGAGGAAGGGAGAAAGAGATGGAGGGAAAAAGAAGAGAGAGGAGGGAAGAAGAAAAGGAGAAAGGGAGAGAAGGAGGATGAAGGACAAAAGGCAGAAAAGAAGAAAGGAAGGAAGGAAGGGAAAGAAAAGAGCATATGATTGTTGAGACTACTTGAGAAGGAGAAAAGATAAGACGATAAAGATGATATACCACCATACACTTTCAAAAATGTATTTTTATTAATTTTATTTGCTTTTTTCAATAACCTGTAAGGTAGATATAATACCCATTTTGAATATTAGGGAAGCAGGTCTTAGAGAGAAGGAAAGACTTGTTGAAACTGGTAGAACTGGCTCCGACTCCTCAATCTTGACTTCACATCCTATTCTTTTTAGTGACTAAAACTTCATTCATGATTTTCTTTGGTTAAGACTGGCATCCCCATAGAAAGAGTTGAGTGGCCTTTGTCTAGAATACAGTGCTCTAGGTTAGAGGTCTGAAATGCTTTTTGAAGAGAAGCAGAATGGTTGGGCAACAGAAGTCTCAAAATTGCCCTGGCTGATGATTTGGCAGTGAAAAGGTATTTACGGTCAGGGAAGGCCATCAGTATGGTGTGGGGGAAGGGGTCCCCAAGACAGCCACACTTCAAACCACGGCCCTGGAACCGGTTATTCTTGACAGAAACACAACCACCCAAACATTGCCTCTTACAAGGTGTTCTCAACTGCACAATAAATATATGATGATTAAGTGGATAAATGAGTAAAACATATGCCATGTTTTGTAACTTTGAGAACATTGATACCATTTTCATGGAGGGTGAAAATGTTACTGTACAAAAAGGATATACTAATAATTGTCAATTTTTAGTGAATCACTATTTAAATATTAACTTTTGTGTACTGTTTTATATTTCATTTTATAATTCAGATTTAAATGAATATTAGAGTAAATATTAATTAAGTGGAAGAGGCATATAAAAGCCCATGGGTTGACTGCACATGAGTGATGTTAGATACGTATTTAGTCAAAAAACCTTATGAAGAAATCTTAGAGTCTATATAATCCCATTCCTTTTTCCTCTGTCATTTTAAAGATTAAGCTAAAGGCTTTATGCAAGATCACAGTTAATTAATAGTGAAAATGGACCAGATTGAAAGATATTCCTTTTCAACTCAGTAATTTTCCCTTAGTTCATCCTACCTCACATTGTCACAAGCAATTCAGCTTTAAAATTTGTTGAGTTTTGGAGGCTGAAATCTGAAAATTTAACAATGTATTTTCAAGTATAAAATTTAACTTACTCTTTCTTTTGCAAGCAAGCATTCATAAGAGTTCCTACTGTGTGAAGGAGGTAAAATGTGAATATTTCTTCTAAGCATTAAGCCCACCATTTGAAGTCATGCACAATAAACCATTTATTCATGAATACAACCCTCTTGGTCTCCAATTTCTCATATATGTGATTTCATTTCAAAAACACAACTTGAACTATTTTCATGGTGATATAACATTACAATACTGCAAGCGGTTCATAAACAAAGGAAAAAGTCCCATGCCGTACCATTTGAGGATTCACTCATAAATCTGAGTTGCAGATCTAATTTCTGAAATATTTCATTATTGTGTCAGACATTGCAAATTAACAAGAATTTTCCTATTGGGGAAATCTAAAAGCCACACCAGTTAGCACTAATGAGATGTGAACTCAGAATAAGCTTGACAATTAAATAATTCAAAAGTTATATAAAAAGCAAATCTATTTAAAAATTAATTTATCCCAATAACGTACTACAATTTTCAATTTGTAAATCACTCTAGGAGTGATTTCGTGGGGCTTTACTTCTATGCCTTAATACGTTGAAAGAAAATGTTGTACCCAAGTCAGACATAAGAAAGGAATATGTCATTTAATCTAAGAACTTAAAGTTAATGATTAAAATAAATACATTTTGTCCCTTAGGAAGGCATATAATAACTGTTTAAGTCTACTAGTGCATCAGTACTCCATGTCATGGGGCGCAGTCAACATGGACTTGTCTAGCCATCTCTGCTGAAGTTGGCATTTTTATTGCAGTAACATTGATTAAGGGACATAAAGACTGGCTAACTGAAGCATATACTATCTGTTTCAGCAGTCTTCATAATCTTAGCTGAATCTCTTGAAATGTGGGTAAAAAAGTAGCAAAAACAGGAAAAAGAAGAGAAGTTTTTTTTATCAAGTAGCATTCATGGAGTGGGTGATCCCAGAGGTCTCTTCTCCCTGAATCTCCTTGACAAATTTTGTGACAAGGCAATTCACCTCCTCACAAAGCCTCTTCTTCCATTGTCAGGTAGCTTTCATTTATTAGGGAATTTGTTTTCCTATACTTTCCAAAAATCAGTGATGCTTCTGTCTTCTGGGACCCCATAGAACAAGTCCAGCTCCTTTTTGTATCTAACAGATATACAAGGACTACTAACATAGCTGTCAATATCTCTTTGTAGGTGAATGGAATTGCTATTATGGGCGAGGAGAAGGGACAGAAGGAGTTGCTATGGGTTTGATGATGCTCCTGGGACCTGGCTGCTATCAAATTAAAGGCAGTGGGAAAAAAACACAGTTGGTACTACCTAGCAAGGGATCTTGGCCTATTGTCACTGATCTATACCCCTGCAACCATTTCTCCCTGCGTTCTCTTCCTTTACATTCATACATGGAATGGGTGGATCTAAACCCCTGAGAGATAAAATAGGAAATACTCCAAGAGGCTCAGAAATAGATTATGAGGGGCCAGAAAAACAGAAAAGGGAGAATAATGAAGGAAAGAAGTCAGAGAAGCTTAAGGGAGAGATTTCATTCTATAAGAAAATTAAATAAACAACTACTAAAGTACATAGCCCACTATTGGCTAAAAAGTTGGAATCTGGATTAATATAAGTGGTTTAGAAAGTAGCAGTATGCATACTTCATACACAATTTTGTGCAGATAGGTGAGGTGACAACATCAGGTTCAGTGTAGCGAGGAAGGAGAGTCGAGAATCTAAGCTCTGAAAGAGAATGGAAGGTGGCAAGAGAAGCACCCTAAGGGGGACTCCAAGCCCTGTTGGGAGAGGGGGCAGCCACACACACATGTAGTGCTGATTTGGGCATGAATGCATGCTCTCCTGGGTGAGTTCCTGGCCTGTTGTGTGTGTGAGGGAGATTGTTGTGTGTTGTGTTTGGAGATTTTGATGGCTTTATAATATATGAATATTTTTACAAAGCAACCTCATCAACTTCCTTACGAACCGTATTTTCTTGCTGATTTTACTACATCAAGTCATTCATTTGAGAAATATTTATACAACACTTAGAAGAAACATTTTGCCATTGTTGGTGAATGGGAGGAGATATTTTAAAAAAATAAGTACACTAACAACTCTGCTTTTGAGGCACTCACAGCTTTATTTGGAGCAAAAGATAAAAACAGACATTTTGATATCATGGTGTAATAATATTACAGAGATACGGGAGCAGGGAGACCAGTGCAAGAGTCCTTTCGACAATACTAGAGAAGTCTCACTGAGGACCTAATATTTGAGCTGAGTATTGAGAGATAAATTGTAGCTTATATAAAAAAAATGGAGTGAGCGGGAATGTTTTAGGAAATGGGAAGAATTTATGCATAGGCAGTATCATGAAAGGGCCTGGTATGTCCAGGACTTGAGAAAAAATCAGTGAGGCGGTAGAGGGAGAGAGAAGAAAAGATTTGAAAGATAGAGTGCGTTGGATTGTGAAGAGCTTTGTTTGGCAAACCATAAAGCTTTATTCAATATCCAACAAGAAGCAAGAGGTTGTGTTTGCTGTTGTTGTTTTTTGTTTTTGTTACTGTGTTTTACTTGAGGAGTGAAGTGTTCAACTTTAACCTAAGTGATGTTATGATTAGGTATACAATGTGGAATGGGGTTAAATCAAGCTAATTAATATATCCATCACTGCAAATACTTATAATTGTTTTGTGGTAAGAACATTTGAAAGTTACCCTCTTAGCAATTTTAAAATCTATGATACACTTAATTATAGTTACCAAGCTGTATGACAGATCCCCAAAATCTTATATTTCCTATCTAACTAGAGCTTTGACCAACAGTTCTCAAAAATATGTTAGAAGGAAGGTTTCTCTGGAGTCAATGTGAGAAATACAGGTGAAAAAAAATCAGGAGACCTTTTCAACAGTTCTGGGAAGATGATGCAGGTTTGAATTGAAAAGTGGTGGCAGCAAAGACCAAAAAAATACACTTTTAAGAGTGCTTTCTGAGACATAACTTAAATTTGGTATCTAACTAGATGTTGATGATGAAAGACAGGCAAATGGACTTGTTTAAGCTTTTGAATAGGAGACTGGTTGGAGGGTTGCACCCTTATTGAAATGTAGATTATAGGAAGCTAACATTTTTAAAGAAATCACATTTGAGGCCCCTGCATACATGGAAGCAGAGACTGCTATAGACCGTGTGATTATTTTGGTATGTAGATTGGAAAAAACAAACACTAGGTGCCTGGCGTACAGGCACCTAGTTTGTTTACTGCCTCAGAGTACCGTATCTCAGGGAGCGCCATTCACATCATAAGACATAGCTGCTGGAGGCTCTTAGAGTAGCAGTGGGGAGCTGTCTCCTATACACATCCCTCCCTCACACACACACCAGGCCAGGGACTCACCTAGGAGAGCATGCATTCATGCCCAAACCAGCACCACATGTATGTGTGGCTGCACCCTCTCCCAGTAGTGCTCAGAGTTCCCCTTAGGGTGCTTCTCTTGCCACCTTCCATTCTCTTTCAGAGCTCAGATTCTCAACTCTCATTCCTTGCTACACTGAACCTGATGTCACCTCACCTATCTGCATGAAACAGTGTATGAAGTATGCATAATGCTAGAGGCAAGTGAGACCCTGGCGTCTGGGGAAGGAGGATGTATGAGTGGGCAGGTGTGTGTGTGTGTGTGTGTGTATGCATAGGTGTGTGCACTCGTGTGTACATCTATGTAGAAAGTGCCCACAAGCTGTTCATGTTGTACAATAATATGTAAGGTTAATTTTTTTCTTACATGTAGGTGGGGGTAACTTTTAATTCACACAAAGCTACTGTATAGGCTAGCACAGCCTTGCATAAGGGCTAGAGACACAGATTTGAGAATCATCAGCGTAAATGGCCTTCAAAACTACAGGGTAGAAGAGGTCACTCAGGGAATGTTAGTAGAAGAATACTATAAATAAAGGTAATGATAAGAAACTTTCTCATAATGCAATTGCACTCTCTCTATGGAATATTATCATTAAAAAATTATCTAGTAACGTATCATTCATGTAACTTTTTTTTTTTTTTTTTTTGAGACAGAGTTTTACTCTGTCTCCCAGGCTGGAGTACAGTGATGCGATCATGGCTCACTGCAGCCTCAACCTCCCTGGCTCAAGCAATCCTCCCATCTCAGCCTCCCAAGTAGCCAGGACCACAACTGGATGCCACCGTGCCTGGCTAATTTATTATTTTTTGTAGAGATGGGATCTCAGTATGTTGCCCAGGCTGGTTACCAGCTCCTAAGTTCAAATAATCTTCCGACCTCAGCCTCCCAAAGTGATGGGATTATAGGCATGAGTCCCCATGCCTAGTCCATTCACAAATGTTTAATGAGCACCTACTTATATGCCTTATTCCATGGAAGTGCTAGGATATAATATTGAGCCCAACAGACACAGTCTCAGCCACATGGCTTTTAAAGTCTAGTGGGAGAAATGGACATTAAGCAAATAACTTCATACAAAAGCTGAGTTGGGGACAATAAAGCAAGAAATAAGTTCTATCTATGAGGATTCTAGTTAGGCCCCAGGGAAATCCTCCCTGAGAAAGATCCAAATATGGAGCTGGAGTTAACAAGGCAAAGCCAGTATGGATGTTGGGGCAGGGAGTGGGGAGGTGAGTATTTAGGGACAGAGCATTAAAAGCTGAAAGAACAGCATGTGCATAGGCCCTAGGATCAGGGGAAACAGAGATTTTACCAGGAGGCCATTGTGAGGAAGAGGGTCTAAGACCAGGTCAGAGACGACTGTTGAGTGGGACAAGGTCATGATGACAAGTATGCATATGAAATATTTTGATCTAACGGCAAAAGAAACCATTGAAGAGTTCTAGCCAAGAGAGGTACAATAATCTAATTTATACTTAGAACTAGGTTTGATTGGGATTGAGGCATTTCCCAGGACTTGGACATTCGATACTAAAACCAGAAAGTTCTAAACAAGCTGAGTTGTTTACCCTGCTTTGGACAGAGAGCTCTCGCTGCTGTATTGAAAACAGATTAGAGAAAAACAAGCAGAAAAGAAGAGAGACCAGTCAGTAGGCAGTGGCCACCGTCCTCTTTCAAGATAATGACATAGGACCAGGATGGTGCTACAGGAGGGTCAGGAAAGTGAGGAGAAGTGAGAGAGGGACTTGGAGATGGTTTCAATGGAGTGGTAAGGAAGATCAGGTTTTCAAGGTTCGCTGCCAGCCTTGAAATCCAATTCATTGTAGAATTGGATTGATGATAGCGTCATTATAGGAAACATCCTAGGAGAAAGGATGGGCAGGGTTCTGCATTCTGAGTACAAAATAGAGTAGTGATTACACAAGCTTTGGGATAACACCGGCTGAGACTGAGTGACAGATTTTTCACTTGCTAGCTATGACCTGGGTCAAGTTATTGAATTTCTTTAGCTGCAACTTCTCCATCTCTAAAATAGGTGTTATAATAATAATACTCATTTCACAGAGATTTAAATGGATCAAATAAGATAATGTATATAAAATTCTTAAGTCAGCCTGAATATTTATTAAACTGATTGTTTTGGATATTATTGTTATTTTATCGCCCTTTCTAATATCAGAGGTTTTATATAAAGTGTTTTAGGAGTTTCATGCTTTAGAGATGCTTACAAGAATAATAGCTATGCCAAAAAGGAACAGGGAACATAACGTCTTTACTATTGCCTCAAAGAACAAAGATCCAAGATGACACTATTATTTACTGGTTGAAATACTTTTTAATTTCAGTTGATAATTACCAGGATATATTAATAGTTTTTATATTTCTCTTTTATTTCCTTTAGTCAATTACTTATTTCATTTGTTATATTTTCCATAAAAATAATTTTTTGAACCATTTGCTATATGGATATTTACTGGTACGGTGATACTGACTTTTGTTAATTTTGCAGCTTGATCTCAGTTTCTGTTGCAATTTTATGTTTGTCCCATCTGGGATTTGTGGCTTCAATTGTAGGCTCAAAGACCATGGGACCATGTTGAGCTTGCTTTCTTGTGGCTTGATTTAGGGCTGTACATACGCAAACGTTGTTTGAAAAATAATTGTGGATAAAATATACACATCTAAAATTTAGTCTATGATTATTTTGCCTGAAGTACCTCTATTAGAAAACAAAGTCCTCTTTGAAAAGTAAAATCATTCCACATTTATTTCTGAAGCACCTATCTTTTACCTTAAACTCAGAACACATGTAACTATGCATTAGAAAATCAGAAAGTATTAGAGGCTCTACTAGTTATGTATTATTTTCATGATTCAATTTAGAAGTAGAAAGAAAACAATCATTATTAAGTAATATCTGAGGCAATATAGAATTAATGTAATAGAATTAAGTGGTATCTGAGGCAATACAGAATTAATGTTTAAAAGATTAATCTCTGTTTGACAATGGAAGAGTTATTATTCATTTTGACCTTGTTACTAAGATAGATAGAAAGATAGATAGAGATATATACACACATGCTGTGGTCTGAATGACCATCAAAGTTCATGTGCTGAAACTGAATCACCCACATGATAGTGTGAAGAGGTGGGGCCTTTAGGAGATGATGATGAGGTCATGAGGAGAGCCTTCATGGATGGGATTAGCTAGCTTGTAAAAGGGCTGGAGGGAATGAGTTATGTTCTTTTTTTGTCCTTCCAGCTTCAGCTGTGGGGACATAACATTCAAGGTGCCATCTTAGAAGCAGAAAGCAGGCCTCAATAGACACCAAACCTGCTAGCAACTTGTTCTTAGACTTCCATCCCCAGTACTGTGAGACATACATTTCTGTTCTTATAAACTGCCCAGTATCAGGTATTTTGTTATAACAGCACAAACAATGCACACACACAGGCACATATATGTAGATAGAGAGATGTCTTTGATACAGTATCCTAGGCTCCCAGAATCCTGCCATCGATTGACACCGGCTGCAAGAATGTTGTCAGCAACTTCAATCCTAACCCTTCCTGGATATTCCACTTTGGAGAATCATGTAATAGGACACCCAGTTAAAGAGCTCTGGAGAGTGAAGGGGATAGCTAGCATAAGAAGAAAATCATCACAGATATTTCCATCTTTAACTGGAAGCAAAAAGGTTATTAAAGATAACATTTTTGTAAAATTTGAAATGGGCATATTTTTTTCCATCTTTATAATTTTATAAAACCAAATCAATCAATTATCATATTGATAGAACTTAATATGAAGTCATGTTGATAAAATTAAATGTACAGTGCAAGTATACTTATTTCATTATAAGTGTCTTCCAAGCCTATTTGGATATCAGAGTCATCTGTGAAGATTGTTAAAACTTAGATGCGTCAATTCCATATATCACTGCTACTTATTTTAGGCAAGTCACCTAAACTCTCTGTGCCTCAGTTACCTCATCTGTAAAATGGGTATAACAGCCGTATCTTCTTAACAAGAATGATATGCTGATTCAATGAGTTAATGTATGTAAGGTCTTTTGAAAGTGCCTGGTACATTAAAAAAGAAACACATGCCGACATATAGTGATTGCTCTTCTTATTATCTGTATAAGTTACTTGGATCTTTGTTTCTAGGGATTCTGGTCTGACTCTCACTATGGGTTTATTCCTAGAGGGAGCTCAATTTTCCTAGCCAGGTACTGTGAATTTGGGGTTAAATGGAGAGAAAATGTTGCGCATGTTGCTGCGGCTGTTGGGGCAGTACTTCTATTAGTATGTGTGTAGGGCAGCTGAGGGGCAAGACAAGGCATTCGGAGGTCAAGCTTTGGAACTGGAAGCAGGTCATCCTGTACCCTAATAATTCCCGAATGGGATTTAGCTTTGTCGTTTCCCCAAAGTGTTCCATGGCCTACTGAAACACGTATTTTCTAAATGAAAATAGATTTGTTTATGCAACCATAAATAAAACTTTGAATTTATTTCAAAGCATAGATTTGCAACCTTAAAATTTAATGACAAAATGGGGAACTAATCTTGGACACAAATAAGCTTTGGCAAATATTGTAACAGACAGGCCCCACTGAAGCTGAATGACTCTGCAGGTTGATACACTGGACATTTTTGGTGAAACCTGTGTGAACAGACAATTGGAGGGTCAGATGATTTCTCCTCTCCCCAGTACCTTGGAACAAGGTAAAACTTCTGGATGTTTGATGCAACCTAGAAGGGGTTGGTTACAGTAAACAAATGAAGTTCCCATTTCTTATGTGCTCAGCAGTGGAGGAATGAGAGGATTGAACAGAAGGTGTACAATTTTAGAAAGATACATGCTTTATTATGGAATAATTTTTCTGGTATTATTAAGAATTTTTATGCATGGTGACAATTATCAATTTATTGCCTTTCAGCTCCAAATCTACCCTTCTATTACGTGTTCTGAAACAGTGGACAAGACTTTGAAGTGTTTCCTCTGTACTAAGCATGATGCTAAGTTTGTCAGTAGAGGGCGCTGGAGGGCCATTGCAGGAGGAAGGAGTTTCCTTTCCAGGTTCCAGTAAGTTGCAGGTTTTTTGCTTCTTACTCTTTCTGCGTTGCTGCCAAACTGTACTGTCCCAGCCATGCACCCAGATTGTGCTGCCTGACTTCCTGCAAACTCAAGGCCCCATCTTAGCTCAGTAATCACCTCACTGTGGCCCCCTAGATGTGGATGCCAGGTGGCTAGGCCTCCGGTAGGCCTGTCAGGAAACTGCCTGCCAAAGTCCCACTGCCCCAGTTTGTGCTCCCGCCAAGCTCCCCCTGCTGAAGGAAGTGTGCTTCCTGTTTGTACATTGACTATGAACCAGGTCTGGCCCGGGCAATGCAGCCAGTGGCTCCACCATCCAGTATGCTGCAAACACATCTTCTGGAATAGGTTTAAATCCCAGCCTCAGGAAGATGGCCCCCTTGGCAAGTTATTCCTTTCTTGGGTGTCAGGGAATTCTTTGGAACAGGGGCCCTCAACACCACCTGTTGGAGTTTGTAAATAAAGACTTATTGGAATACAGCTGTGTGCACTGATTTATAATTTGTCTCTGGCTGCTTTGATGCTGTAATGGCAGAAACGAATAGTCGCATCAGAGACCCAATTGTCCAGAAAGCACATACTCCGTACTATCGGACTCTTTACAGAAAAAAATTTGCTGACCTCTATTTGAGAGTTGTCTTTTCTCCTTTATAGTCACTCCATTGTTATAGTTAATAATTATTTTTTGACCAGGCGTGGTGGCTCACTCCTGTAATCTCCCAGCACTTTAGGAGGCCAAGGCAGGTGGATTGCTTAAGTCCAGGAGTTCAAGACCAGCCTGGGCAATGTGGTGAAACCCCATTGCTACAAAAAGTGCCAAAAATTAGCCAGGCATGGTGGTGTGCAGCTGTGGTCCCAGCTACTTGTAAGGCTGACGTGCGAGGATGCCATGGGCCCTTGAGCCTGCAGTGAGCCATGATTGTGCCACTGCACTCCAACTTTGGTGACGGAGACCCTGTCTCAAAAAAAAAAAAAAAAAAATTGTCATTATAACTTGTGTTAAAATTTCCCAGTTCAAATTACTATGTCATTTCTGTCTACTGATTAGACCTTACTGATAGATGCAATATATACTGTAATCTGACAGATTACATCCCATAGAATGGTGCCATTTTAATTTGAAAAAGAAGCACCTACTATTTTACCTCTGGCTAATAAAAATCCCCCAGGCAAAGAAATACTCTGAGTCTGACTACTGCCTACAAAGTGGGAAAGGGAAAAAAAAAATAGAACAATCCTTTAGCATATAAGTTAATTATATCGATAAATTATTTCACTACATCTATACTTTATTCATTTGTTGCACTTGGAAGCAATCCAGATACCTAGAACGTAGTAAGAAGTCAGTAAATGATTTTGAGTGAGTGAATTAATGAGTGTATGAATGAATATAAGAAGAACTGAAAACAAACTATAGGCAGCATTTTCCTTTCAATGCAAAGAAATGATAAATAACAAAATGTAGATAAGCTCTGGGTAATTTTTTCCTCAAATATTTACTGATTGTATGAAAATTATGGAAAATATATAAAGAGATGTGTCTGTGAATATATTATCTTTAAGCTTATATGCAAATGAAGTGGAAAACACAAGAAAAATAATTTTCTCCTGAAACAGTCTGATAATTGAATCAAGTATTGCATTTTTGGTTTGAATTAGCTGAGCTGAACTGGTGATTCATTTCACTTTGCGTGTGAGGCCACAGCTATAGAGAGGTTCATACTGGGTTCACTTCAATAAACAGCTGTGGACTGGGGTCAATTTTTATTTTATTTAGCATTATTCATTCATTCAGCTTCCATATTCAGCTAATTACTTGCAGGAACAGTACTCATTAAGAAAAATAACTCATTTACATGGAAGAAGGCTGCAGTTTGCCCTTTTGCTTTTATCTCCCTTCCTTCCTGTTGCATTTATTCTTCTTGCATTTTGAGTAACATAAAGCATAAAATCAAATCAAGGCACTTTAAATTCTGATTTCTTGTTTCCCAAACATTCAAACCTTTTTATGGACAGAAATTAGCCTTTGCCAGGTAATTCAAATAAAGAGTTACATTCTATTTTATCCTCTTTTCAAGGGAGCATTTTGCCATGTTGCTCACATCTTCCTGTCTGCTCACAGACCACTTTGCAATGGTTTGCTCTGCCTTCCCTTTAGCTGATTGCAGGGCATTCAGTGGAAAGCTTCAGATGCTGGTGATATTTTCTCCACTGTTTACAAAAGCAGAAAAGAATTTCACACTTTTTTGAGCACTGCAGCTGTTTCAGCACCTTTAAATGCCACTTATAAGCCATTCTAAACAAACCAACCTGCCTACCAGAAAACCAAAATACCCGTTAGTACTTTTTTCTCTATGAGGGATGAAGAGTTTTCTTTAATGTTCCAAATACATTCAAGGAATGCATTTTCATTCTAGGCTTTCATACAAAGACAGAAATGTAGGTAGATCAACATTAAAGAGATAAAAGTAGCTCCCATTTTTATTAGCAGTAGGAATTTGAGAGAGCGAGAAAGTAGTGATTATTCTCTAAAAGCAGTCTTAAAGGAAAGTATGTAATGCTAGTTAGCTTGTCGTTTCGTTTAACCTGACCTCTAGGTTAGTGGTTCTCAACCTTGTTTGCAAGTTGGAATGACATGGGGAGATTGGAAAAAAAAAAAAAAATGGAATCTCTGTATCCACCCCCAGAGGTTGGGAATAAACTGGTCTGGGCTATGGCTGAGGTTTGGAAGTTTGAAAAGCTCCTCAAGTAATTGTAATGTACAGACAAGTTTGGGAACCAGTGCCCTGGATTGACCTTTGAGTCCCAGGTCTTGTGTCATGGCTGTCCAACAGAACTTCCTGAGATTACGGAGGTAGTAACTGCAGTGAGAGCTACTACCCCTGGAGCAGAAGAAACAAAGGGAAGAGATTGGTGGTTTTGATATAAAAGCTAAGAAGAAAGTACTTAGGCAGATAGTGAGGGTATGGGAATCCTCTGTAAGGTCTTCCTTTTAATGAAAAGCAGCCCCCAAATCATGTTCTTTTCTAATAAAGAGCGGACTGTAAAATCGAGCTGCAGACATAGGCAAGCAAGCTGGAAGCTTGCACAGGTGAATGCTGGCAGTTGTGCCTATACAAATATACCACCGGGAAGTAAGCATGTTCAAAATGGTGGCTCCATCTTCTCTTTTGGCCAGGCATGTGTACAGTGAGGACCAGACAAGATGGCACTGACCAAGTGGGAAGGCCATTTGCATAATAAGATTAGGGTGGGGCAATCAGCCTTTACCATGCCCTATGTAAACATCACACCTGGTTAAACCAATCTGTGGGCCCTACAAATCAGACACCGCCTCCTCAAGCCTGCCTGTAATATCTGCTGCCATCTGCAGCCTTTCCGTTTTGGATGCCTCTCTCTCACAAGAGAGCGGGAGCTGTTCTCCTCTCTCCTTTCTGCTATTAAACTTTCCGCTCCTTAACCCACTCCAGTGTGTGTATGTCCGTGTGGTTAATCTTGGTGCGAGAAGATGAACCCCGGGATTTACCCCAGACAATGATGCTGCTTCATTTTCACAACGAGGACTCTACAGAATTGACACTGACTCCTGAAAAGAGGAACTGCCCAGTTGGTGCTACTATCACTGGGGTGGAATGTGTCATTCTGGAAATGTGGAAAGAAAATATCGTCAACCAAGGGCTGCTGCCAGGGAAAAGAACCATTGCTGGGAAGACTGACGGGAATAGACAAGAAAGAAGTCTTTTCTCCTCTCCTCCTGCATTGTAGTCTCACTTTTAATGCCCTTAGTCATAGAATCTAACAAGACAGTAACTGGTCAAAAGGACACAGTTTGCAGAATCCCAACTCCAGTCAGCATCTCCAAGCCAGATACAGAAGCAAACTATGGACTGCACAGTTGACTGCAACCACAAAAATACCACAATGGCGGTATTTTAATAATAATTTTAGTAGTAGTAGTGAGATAATAATACTGTATTTTTTACCATATCTTTTCTATGTTTTGATATGTTTAGATACACAAATACTTATTATTGCATTACAATTGCCTACAGTATTGAGTACAATAACATGCTGTATAGGTTTGTAGCCTGGGAACAACAGGCTGTACCTAGAGCCTAGGTGTGTCATAAGCTTGTAATAACAATCATTATTTCCACAGATCAGCTGTGTTGTTCAGTTGATCTAGGTTGTGCTCACCTAACGTTTTAGCCTTCTGCAGTAGTTGGATTTATCGTTCATCAAATATCTACTCCCTGTTAATGTTGGGCTTGGCTGTCAGGTATGATACGGCTGTTGGAATTGTAAAGCAAAAATAAAATCTAAATCCTCCAGCTCACTGAATGGACCCTTCTCTTGGCTAAGGGGACCTGATAAAACCTGAAAAACTAGTTCAGGCTATGATAGGAAGGTGGGTAGATGGATATTGGACATGCTTCATTATACTCTTCTCCCTTTGGAGTTCAGGCATAAAATTGACCAGCATTAACGTTAAAATAGAAACTCTAAGACTGACAGAACAGACTCTTCCTAGCAATAAGATACAAACTCCAATCCCACCCAAGTGTAACATCACATGGCGGATAATAGGCTCTAAAAGGAAATCAAAGTATTTTACCCCGAAATGTGTATCTTTGACATATTTTGAAATTGTATCAATCTACTTAGAAGTTTATTTTGCCAAGGTTAAAGATCAGCTGTTCTTGTAGGGAAATTTACATTCTGTAGAGACTCTCCTTCCTTTACTAGGTCTTTCCAGAGAGTCTGACCCTTTGATAAGAGACATTCACTTTTCTCTGAAGTCTGCTACCTGGAGGCTTCATCTGTATGACAAGAACCTCGGCTTGCACGATTCTCCTCTTACTTTAACTCAGAGCTGATTTCACCTCTTCAGGCAGAGCTTAACCCTTTCAACCAATTGCCAATTAGGAAATCTGTAAATCTATCTATGACCCGGAAGTGCTATACCTCCCCCCCACAATCACTAAGATATCATACCTTTCTGGGCTGAATCAATCTATACCTGACATATATTAACTTACATCTATGCCTATAACTTCTGTCTCCCTAAAGTGTTTAAAACCAAACACCAAACTAACCCAGCCACCTTGAGCACATGTTCTCAGGAACTTCTGAGGTCGTGTTATGGGTCATGATCTTTAACCTCAGAAAAATAAACTTCTAAGTAGATTGATACTGTCTCAGACACTTTATGGTTTACAGAATGTTAGTGGACACAAATAGATGCCTTAAGTGTGTTTGCCAGATTTGGAGATGCACCATGAGAAGAATCTGACTGTATTAGTTCATTCTTGCATTATTATAAGTAAATACCAGAGACCGGGTGATTTATAAAGAAAACAGATTTAATTGGCTCATAGTTGTGCAGGCTGTACAAGAAGCATAATGCTGGCACCTACTTAGCTTCTAGGGAAACTTATAATCATGGCATAAAGTGAAGGGGGAGCAGGCATGTCACATGGTGAAAGCAGGAGCAAGAAAGAAGGAAGAGGTGCCAAACTCTTTCATACAATCAAATCTCACGAGAACACAAACTCACCATCATGACAGCAGTAAGGGGATGGTGCTAAACCCTTCATGAGAAATCCGCCCCATGATCCAGTCACCTCCCACCAGATTCCACCTCCAACACTAGGGATTACAATTAAATATGAGACTTGTGTGGGGACACAGATCCAAACCATATCAATGCCATTTCAGCCTAGGCTACAGAATGAGATGTGTGTCAGAAGTCTGTGACCTGGAGCAGAGCAGCCCAGTTGAGCACATACTGGATTGGAAGAACCACTTTTGACCTGAAGACTTGTGAGTGAGAATAAACACTGTTGTAAGTCACTGAGTTTTAGTTTGTCATGTGGCATTATTGTGTAAATAGCAGGATGAATCACACCCTGAGCTTGTACCTTTGGCTGTTTAGTTGAAGATGAAAAATTTTAAGCACACTAAAACTGCCTCAAAAAACAGCAGCATATTATCACACAAGATAAAGAATGTGTAGAAGTTCTCTGAATTGCGGCTAACATAATGTTATCTGAATAAATGTTGAATTCTTTTTCTTCTTAGGCAGTAATAAGTTTGCTATTGTTGTAGGATATTTCAAAATAGCAGATAACCGTAATTAGTATGTAATTTGTTGGTAATACTTTTTAGCAGTTCGAATGCACAGAAACTTAAATTCATAGTTATCAGTAATGTTTATTGTGAATGCTTTAATGTAGCAATTCTTGCATTTTTATGCATCTTGTTAATTAATGAGCTACTATTTCTTGGTCTTATGTATCCATAGTCTCATTTAATTTTAACAGTTATGTCTTCTAAATTAAGGAATTAAGGTCAGAAAAGGATGTAATCGTTGGACTGATCAAAGGGATCTATTCGGGTATCTTAGATTAGGTAGGGCCAAAGCTGAACCTAGAATCTAGGTAAGATTTGGAAAGGAGCAGAAGAGGGCATCCCTATTTGGGCCAAAACTATTAGACGAGTGACTCTTGAAGGATGAGGATAGACGTCAATTGAGATTCCAGCATACCTGGAATAGAGGATTTGTTTTAGGAACTGGTAATAAATATGTTACATAAAAATAGCAAGAGAAAAAGAAGTTTGCACTTGGTGGAGTAGGCAGTGGGAACTTGTCTAAAATAATGTTAATAATGCTTTATGGAGATTTTTCTTGTGATAATATTCAATTAAAATCTTTAAAGTTTGTAAAACATGTTTTAACTCCCTCGTATATGTTTACTACATGCCAGACACTATGCTTGGTAGTTACATTCACATAAGTGGAGAAGTAGCCATTGTAGGGGTTAAAAAATTTAATAAGATATGGCCCTTGCTCTCAATAGAGCAGACAGATGTTTTTACAGCCATAATACAAGTTATAGTTTAATAAGTACTATAATAAAGGTAAAAGAATTAAGAGAATAGAGATGAGGGAAAATTAATTACTATTAGGAGGATCAAGGAAGTTTTATAAAAGAGGTTGTAAATGGACTGCTAGTATATTACTCATAATGGACAAAAAAGAGGGCAGAATCAAAAGTGATGTCAAAACTTTTAGTCCAGGAGACAAATAATGGTTTTGTCATGGCCAGAAATAGAAACCTGGAAATTATGATAATATTAACAACAACTTTGCATCAATTTCATAATTGATGCGTGTTGTGATGAGTCCACTTAACTTTTCTGATTCAATTCTAAATGCTTTCCAAGGCATGGTTTAAAGCATTAGATCATGTTTGTATTTAACACTTAGCCTCATTGACTCAGCGTGTTTAACCCAGTTAGGCTTGGAATTTAAATGAGTAAGACATGAGAAAATACATCCCCATTTGGTTCTTCTTGTACATAAAGAGTGTTTTCAAAAAATATGAATAAACAGTGGTCTTTGCTAAAATTATATTACCTTGTGTAGGCTATCTATAGTATTTTATCTATTAGAAAGTTTTGGGCATGGGATAGAAACCCCCAAAAGTTTAAAAATAATCAAGATACATACAGATACATAGACATATAAAAAGAAGAATCTCATATAGTAGTACAACAGAAATTTAGCAAGCTTAAGCTTTGGTCTAAGGAAAGAAAAGTTTAAACCAACATCATGAAGTCTTAGAAAATATGTACAAAGACATGGCCAGTAACATTACATTCCAATCAGTAACACACGCTTTTCTTGAGGTTAAAATTACTCTTTTAAATAAGTCAACAAAGACAGTAAATTTCTGCAGATGCTATTATAAGTTCCTTATTAATGCTATAAGTGAGACTCTCCTTTCCCATATAAGATGAAAACTGCTCTGGCCTGGCTGACTCTAACATGTTACTTCAGTAAACTGGGTAAGGCCACTTTTATCTCTCAGAACTTCAATTTCCTCATCTGAGGAATGAGAAGGTAGGACTTGATTCCTCCTCCCTTTTTCCTAGTCTTCCTCTCTCTCCCTCTTTCCCTCCTTTCCTCCAAAGGGAACCTCCTTTTGGGACTTCCTTTGTGTCCTAGTTTAGATTCTTATACATTTTACCCAGAGTACTACAATCCCTAGCAAGTCTCTTTACTGCCAATATTGTCTTCCACAAAGCTATTCTCAAAAAAATGACCTGAATAAGAATCTAAAATCCTAATGTGACTATGCTTTTTTCTTAGTTGGCTACAGGTGATTCTACCTGATGTAGCCCCTGTTGTTTTTGCTATAGCTTCATTGTGGGCTACTTTCCCCTACTCTCTCATCACCTGGTTGCTGCTGTCCTCTCTGAATGTAGTGAGTGCCCTCTATGACTTTGTGTATGGGAAAACTCCTATTCATCCTTCAAACTCTTATCAAATGTCCTTTCTTCTGTGACACCTTCAAGAAGAGTAAATTCTTTCCTTCTCTTTTGTCATCATGCTTGGTTTTTGCCTCTACAGTGGCACTTATTCCATTGTATTACACTTACATTTCTGCATGTCTGACTCTTTACGCCCTGGGCACAGTGACTTGCACATAATGGGTGGTCAATACATATGTATTGATTTGTGAGCATTTTGGTGATTTTTATTGGGGACTAAACTACATAAGTGTTTTCAATTTTCAACTTCTTTCTGATAAATCTATACATCACTGAAAATTAAGGGAGCATGAAAATGTGACTTTGGTATTTCCTAATACTAAAAAACGTATCTGAGATGTGATTATTGATCAATTTCAGTATTTTAGAAACTAAATAAAACAGTAAAATTTGTGATCACTCTAAAGTATGGAAACATGTTTGGGCTTCTTCTAAGTGTAATGAAGGCATTGTGTGATTGTTCGTGTTATGAATTCCTGAGCTATTTCTTTACCAACTGCCCAAAAAGCAACACATCTGTTTCCTGAGTCTTGGAGAAAATCCTTTACTCACTTGTAGCCCAACTTCACGTTATGACTTCTGATATGCACTTGGAAAGCCTGTGTGACACATTTTCCTATGAATTTGGCTACAGAATTCATTTGAGCCAACTTGCCCACTTTGCCTTACAAAAACACTGGAAATTTCAGGATCTAATTGGCACAAGAGTTATTTTTCCAGAAAGGAAGCCAGGTTCAGAGCAGTCACCAGTTATGGTCCCTTAGCTAGAATTTTCTTTCTTGTTTTCTTATTGCATCTCTTTAAACAATATCAGGGAATGGAACAGAAAAAAGTTATTTGAGGGGCAGTTAAACTATGATTTGGAGAAATACGTAGAAAACGTTATCTTTACAATTTTACTACCTAATTTTTTTCGTGTGTGTACCTAAAACGGTTTTACTGAAACTTTACTTTTTAAATGCAGAGTGTTGCCTTTTGCTTGTTTTAAGTATAACTATCTTAATGAAAACCCTTAAATCATATATAGGTGTCAAAAGAATTATCTTTTGGAAAGAATAATATACAAATATTTTGTTTTATTAATATTAAAACATTTTTAAAAATTAAACTGTAGGTTGAGGTTGAAATCTGAAATTAAGCCAACTAGTAAAAGACAAGCAAGGTTAACAATTTTACATGCAACTTAGAGTGAACAGGCTTTTTATCCTGGTGAGTAATTACTTGTTAGTGACTTTTATATGAACAGATATAATAAAGTGGTACAAACTTAAGCTATTCTATAGTAGATAAAGACGGTAATGGAGAGTGAGAAAAATAAATCCACTATATGTAAAATGTATTGTAATAAACTTGGAAGGGAAAAAAAAATGCTACCTATATTAGTCTGTTTTCACGCTGCTGATAAAGACATACCCAAGACTGGGCAATTTACAAAAGAAAGAGGTTTAATTGGACTTACAGTTCCACGTGGATGGGGAAGCCTCACAATCATGGTGGAAAGCAAGGAGGAGCAAGTCACATCTTATGTGGACAGCAGCAGGCAAAGAGAGAGAGAGAGCTTGTGCAGGGCAACTCCTGTTTTTAAAACCATCAGATCTCGTGATTCCCATTCAGTATCACAAGAAAGACCCACTCCCATAATTCAATCCTATGTCACTGGTTCCCTCCCACAACATGTGGGAATTATGGGAGCTACAGGATTAGATTTGGGTGGGGACACAGAGCTAAACCATATCACTAACTAAAGAATTGGGGCATAATCATCAAATAGAATGATTTTTAAATGAATATTTATGTATTATAAAGAAATGGGGAGAAGAATTTGGTTAGAATTCAATCCTTGAAACATGGCTGACATCTATGTTCATTTTTGGTTAAGGGTTAGTCTATGATGTGGGTGGGCAGAACTTAAGCTGAAAGCTATAGTGTTACTAGCTTTTGGTATTAGAGGATGGAGTTTGAGGCTTTCAGGGTGGTTGAGAATTGAGGAGAACATTCTTAAAACAATGAATTCAAAAGCAGAGAATCCCTGCATTGTCATACAAACTGAACCAAACTAAACATGCACCAGGGGGACTCCAAGAAACTTATCAGAAAGCAAAAGCTAGATGGCTGAAAATGTTGAACAGAGATTTTAGCTGCTGCTAAATCAGAGTATCTAAAAATAATAAAAATAGTTGACCACACAAAATAGTTCTGGAGAAATTGCAACTTTAAAACACCTCTGGTGAGAATACAAAATGGTAAACCACTTTGAAAAGTGTTAAACATCCATCTGCCATATGACACAGCCATTTCATTCCTAGGTATTTGCCAAACCAAAATGAAACCTATGTTTACATGAAGATTGCATGAGGATGCTCATAGCACCTTTATGTGTAACAGCTACAAAATGGAAACAACCTAAATGTTCGACATCGGCATGAATAAACATATTGTGGTGTATCCATACGATGGAGTACATTTTACTCAGCAGTAAAAATGAGCAAACGGTTAATACATTCAATAACATTGATGAATCTCAATGCTGCTATTTTAAGTGAAAGATGCAAGTAATAAAACAGAGTATACTGTATTACTGAATGTACATATCATTCAATGAATTTCAAATTAATTGACAGTAACAGGAAGTAAATCATTGGTTGCCTGGGAGAGACAGCAGGTAGAGGCAGAAGGAAGGGGCTACAAAGGGCAAGAGGACACTTGGGGGGGTGACAGAAATATTTTTTATATCGGTGTGGCAATAGCTTCATGGGTGAATACATATGCCAAAACTTATCATCAAATTATATACTCTAAATTATGTGAGGTCTATTGTTCTTCAATTATACCTCAAACAACTGCATTAGTCTGTTTTCACAATGCTCTAAAGAACTACCTGAGACTGGGTAATTTATAAAATAAAGGGGTGTAATTGACTCACAGTTCCACATGGCTGGGGAGGCCTCAGGAAACTTACAATCATGGTGAAAGGTGAAGGGAAAGGAAGGCACATCTTACATGGCAGCAGGAGAGAGAGAGAGTGAGGGGGGAAGTGTCACACTTTTAAATCATCAGATTTTATGAGAACTCACTGTCATGAGAACAGCATGTGGGAAATCTGCCACCATGATCCAATTACCTCCTACCAGGTCCCTCCCCTGACACAAAGGGATTACAATTGGACATGACATTTGGGAGGAGACACACAGCAAATCTGTATCAATAACCTTTTATTTTAATATTTTATATTCTCTGTTGAAACACATGCTACTTGCTTTGCTTACTCTTTTCTCACAGCAACATTTAATTGTCCTTGAGAACTCAAAATGCAGTGTGGTGACTGATCATCTTGGACCATGTTAGGCACTACCTTGAACTGTTCCTCAGGGAACAGTTATTTCCCTGTTTCCATTGTTTTGAAGACAGATATACTAACCTATATGAAATGTTCTCACCAGACTTATAAATGACCAAAAGTTGGAAGTGTGAAATGGTGACACATAAAATGAATCTAAGAGATATTTTAATTTGCATTATTGATTATCTTACTTTGAACCTTCATATATTCACTGCCAATATTAAAATGAAATTCCCATCTCATGTATGCTAAATAGAAGTTCAGACTACCCTCATACATTTAAAGGATGATTTTCTAACACCAGAATCTTTAAATGATCATCTTTCAACAATGAATCCTTCCATATATATATATATATATATATATATATATACACACACACACACACACACATATATTTATACCCTTATGTATATACCCTTATTATCCATACTAAGTGTATGGATAACGTATTTCTTTTGCAAACAATTTGTTTTTCATCCAGAATCAGCCAGCATTCATTGTGACTTAAGGAACATTGTGTTTCAGTCTTAACTAACTTTGTGAATTTACACAACAGTAGTTAAGAGAGGTAGACATTGCAGTCTTTGTTTTTTAAATAAATAATTATATAAAAAAACCAGATAAATGCTTTCCTTTGAGAGGCAGTATTAGAATTCATATTAAAACTCAAGAATCCTTAAATGATCAGACCATTAATAGCACTCTGTCTTTATGAAAAAGAAATGGTTTCATAGATGGAACCAGGGAACAGTGCACAATTTAATGGTGCAAAAATTCTACCAACTTTACAAAAATTATGCATAAGAACTTGGTCTGCCTTGTCACTTAAGATAGTTCTTACATTTTGCATGATATTTATTTGCTTAGTTTGCTTAAAGCCTTTTTACATACTTACATAACTTAATTCGGACAAATTCTCCACAAAAGGTGGAGTGAGAAACATCGTGATAAAATTTTTATAGTCAGAAAAATAAAGCTTTAAAACGCGTATTGAACTCGTAACATATTTAGTAGCAATGTTTCTGCTCTGGTAACCTCCATACCACCAGATTTCATTTTCCCAAGCATTCTTAACTTTATTTTGGAAAAATTTTTGACATATATTGTTAGTATTAAGAAGCAAGTACTTAGAAGCAATTATTATTATAACCTCTACCCATGTGTTACTTATCTCTAAAGAACTTGGATATATTAAAAAAAAATAGTTCCTTTTTTCCTCACAATTGCCATGTAAGGTAGGTTAAATAAAGGTGTGGACAAAGTTATCTGAAAAAGAACTTGGAGGAAAGACTTTATTCTGGTGAACAGTTTGCAAATTAGAAAGACCACAGTCCTCTATGTACAAGGAAGGTGCTTTCTAGAGAACAAAGAAAGGGTTCAGATTTTATAACAAAAGTTTACACCCAGGTTTCCAGTCAGATCTGTTTATGCAAATGAAAGATTGACAGTTGTTTAGTTCTGATTGGTTAATAAGCTGAGATCTGATTGGTTGAGGCAGTTAAGCTGTGATTGATTGGTTGGTTCAGGTGAGCATTGAAAAGTCTCAAAGTTAAAAAGGTACAGTTTTCCAGGGTTTTCAGGCAACTCAAAGAATATGTGTAACCTCTACTCACCAAATGGCCACTTGGCTCTATTTTAAATTTAGGCACAGTTAGCTACTTGGGATCCATCATGAAGGACTGGCTCTTTCAGGTTCACATTTGTTCACCAAGTGATGAACCTCATTTTAGAGTGTGGGGACTGGAACTTAGGGAAGTGATTTGTAACTTTGCTCCAGCTTGAGACTTGGCTTGGAAATAACCCTGAGCTCCTAAGGCTTGGAATACCAGCATTGACAGCAGTACCAGGGTGCACCTCAGGAGTCTGCTCAAAGAAGTGAGGCGATTAGGTGGTGAACTGCTGATGAGAACCCAGTGCTAACAAGACAGAGGTGATGCATACAATCCCTTTAGACACCAGTTAGCTCAGCCCTGGTCTCTAATTCAGTCAAATCCAAATAAGTATTTTTACATGTATGTTTTCCTAATTAGCTCTTACTCTAGCTGGAGTTCAGAGATAAAAGACACATGCTTAAGATTTCTTCTACCTTGGTAAACTAGGTCTAGTATTTTACCAACACCTAGAGAAGAGATCTGTACAGAATTAAAAAAGAAAAAAAAACCCTGACAAAGTAAAACCGATATCAAGATGGGCAGGATGTTATATTAACCTGGGGTGGAAGGCATGTTTGACAGGTGTAAATATTAAAGAAAGAAGTTAACATGTCATAATTTTAAATTATTTTATTTGAATTTTTATGAAAGTGCTTTCTATATTTTTAAGGTTTGATCAGTATGGAAGAGAAAGGTACATTATTATATATGGAGATATATATAATTTTTCTATGAATATTTTTAAAGAACTCTATCACTAACTCTATCATATGTCTTGCATGTATTGGGAAAATGGGTAGTTACAGAGGGGAGGTGGCTTGCTGTGTCCTAATTTGATATTGCAGATATAACCTTGTATGTTTAGATTTACTAAAATTAAGAAAGTTTAAAATGTAAGGACAGGCACAGGAAAAATCAGTGTGATTCTTATTTTTATTATGAACAATTAGATATTTATGTAAACTAAAATAGTATCTGTAGATTATTTTTGGAGAAAGTCTTGCCACTCCCATGTTTTAAAGACCAATTTTTTTTTTTTTTTTTTTTTTGAGACGGAGTCTCGCTGTGTCTCCCAGGCTGGAGTGCAGTGGCGTGATCTCGGCTCACTGCAAGCTCCGCCTCCCGGGTTCACACCATTCTCCCGCCTCAGCCTCCCAAGTAGCTGAGACTACAGGCGCCCCCCACCACGCCCGGCTAGTTTTTTGTATTTTTAGTAGAGACGGGGTTTCACCATGTTAGCCAGGATAGTCTCGATCTCCTGACCTCGTGATCCACCCGCCTCGGCCTCCCAAAGTGCTGGGATTACAGGCTTGAGCCACCGCGCCCGGCAAGACCAATTTTTTATTAATTAAATTATTTCTTGCAGTGAGAAAGGAGTTTGGAGACAGAAAGACAGAAGAGTTGATATTCCACTCAGAGATGTCAATTTTCAAAGAAATTTCTGCCCATTACGGATGCACCACAAATACTAGTCTATGCAATATATATTTTGAAAAGAATGTTTTTTCATGAAACTATAATTTTCATTCATAAGAATATATTTCCTGACTTAGCATTTTATAGACTAGATTAAAATTTTGTTCCCCAAAGTAATTGTGTGTGTGTGTGTGCATGTGCGTGTGTATGCATTCCTGAGGATTATTCTAAGGCTGAACTCGTTCATAGAAATGGAATTTTTCTGTCTATGCTCACATTTTAAAACAGCTCACACAAGTCAGGCAGAGACTGCCAACACCTTGGTTTCTAATTCTTTTTGCTAGTTCTATTAGAGGGGGCAAGTATAAACTGACTATGGGAAACAGTACTCCCGTTCTCATATTCTTTATCAACATACATAAATTGGAAGAAAGATAGAGAAAGAAAGAGAGGGGTACGGAGGGAGGAAAGGAGGAAGAAGAAAGAGAGAGGAGGGGAAGTAGGAAAAGAGGAGAAGGGGAATATACTGGGGGAAAGAGAGGAGAGACAGAACCTTTCCACTAAAGTTAGCATCTGAGAGAGAGGCCCACGGAATTGAATTTTTTTTTTCTTTTTTTTTATCCGTTTGACAAACCAGCATTTGGTCCTTGCTTTGATTATCCTGAGACAAGACAGTGCTTTGTTTACCTGAGCTAGCTGACCATCTCAGCTGTGACAGTTTAAAATTAGGCCACTATTTATAATTCAAGCTATGTGTAAACAAAACAAAACACAATACAACCAATGAAGGAGGTTG
Organism: Macaca mulatta; assembly: GCF_049350105.2. Taxonomy (NCBI): domain Eukaryota; kingdom Metazoa; phylum Chordata; class Mammalia; order Primates; family Cercopithecidae; genus Macaca; species Macaca mulatta. The sequence goes on from NC_133416.1 coordinate 66,358,657, forward strand.
GTTTGTTTATTTTTTAAAGGTAGGGGCATTTTGTAAATCAGACAGAGATAGCTTTCTTGAATAAAATGACATTTTTAGTTCTTTGTCTTGAACTTTCTCCTAAGGCACCTTTTGCCTGGCTCACTAGTCAAGAGGGACTGAAGAGGAATTGAAGGAATTCTAAACATCCCCAAAGCCTCTAGTGATTCTCCAGATGTGTCTTTTCAAGAGGTTGGCTACTTGTAGGGAGGGTGGCTATACCTTAATTATTCAATCACTTTTAATGTTTTACCTAAACTCTTTGCCAAATAGGTAGTCATTGCATTTCTTTAACTATATACAGCCATCATTTGATTATAAATTCTACCAAAGATTGATTGCTTGATTTCAGGTTTAATTTTAAGATTTAAATGGCTGACTCCTTAGCTTGCTCAATTGTATTCTTTGTCTCTGATCACTTACTCCATAGAACACTGCTTATCTTTAAATAAAATGCATTAAACTCCTTTGTTTTCAGATGCTCTAATATTTATGCCTATTGGGGATTTATACCCTAATAACTTGGGCTACTAGTCTGTCATAAAATATAAACTCTAGCCATATTAAATATGGTAGACTTGTCCTAAAAGTCAGATTTATACCTTCAATATACCATGGAATTTATAATACAAATAAATTACTTTTTTTGTATTTGTTTTAAAATAAGAAATTGTAGTCTCTTGAGTTCTAGAGTTTCTGTAAGAACAACAGAAGGAACGCTCAGCTAATGTTTAGTACCCATATGCTTCATTAAAGTGACCAGATGTCCTGCATTTGTCAAGGGAAAAGGGGAATTGTGTTCCTCTCTCTCAAATATTTCCTTCAAAAAGTCTATCATGGATACATTTTGTGCCTTCACTGCCCTTTTTAAATAATTCTTATTCATGCCTTATGATAAGAACATTACAACTGGTAACAAACTGCTTTTAAATTTGGGGTTTCAGATTTTCTACAGCAAAAAATTGATTGTGTTTGTTGGGTTTTTTTGTAGTTCTGTAGTTTAGTGTTACAAAAATTTGTATCAGAATTCTCATCCTGCCTACATAGTCCTAAAACTAAATTTATAATGTAAAGCAGGCATGATCCTGTTTACTTTTTTAAAGCCTGAGTTCCAACACACATTTTAAATCTCAGTAAAATGTGGCTTATTTTCTCAGTAAATACTGTCAGGAAAAATTGTCCAAACCTTGGAAATGGAAGAAGAGATTATGGAGCATCCTTTAAATGAAGTGCTATGTTTTGTCTGTTGAATTTTTCAAGGTTTATCAGATTCTGAAGAGGTGTGCTCCTTTGAGTGACTTCCTATGAGGCTAAATGTCTCAAACCTTTTAGTCTCAGGACCCCTTTACACTCTTAAGAATTTTTGAGGGCCCTAAAGACTTTTGTTTATTTGCATTTTATCTATTGATATCTACCATACTATAAATTAAAGCTAAGCAATTAAAATAAATATATGTGTGTTAATTTATTTTAAATAACAATAATAATTCCATTGCCTATTAGCATAGGACACCGGCTTATTTTTATAAAAAATAATTTTTTATTTTGAAATAAAATTTTCAGGTGAAGAGTGACATTGTCTTTACAATTTTGCAAGTTTCTTTAATATCTGGCTTGATAGAAGGGAACGGATTGTCGTGTCTACTTCAGCCTTCAATTGGTTGCACTGTTATTTTGGTGGATGTATATATAAAATATCTGGTACCACACAGTTACGTATGGAGTTGGAAAAGGGAGGAGTATTTTAACACCCCTTAGCTATAATTGTGGATGTTTTTCTTTCACATTACACCAAAAGTTGGCAAGTGGTAGTTTCTTAAAGGTTAGTTGCAATGGGGTATCTAAAGCAATATTGATGAGCTTTAAAACTATTCCTTTTGACTCTGTTGGCTTATCTTGCACATTAAATGGGCCATTTATCTATGTCAAATTATGTAACATTATTTATTCGTCATATAGAAATTATTGGTTTATGGATATATGCAGATTTTCAAAATGTTAACACGTTTGATTGCCCAATATTAAAATATCAAATTTGTCTATATTACTACCAATCCCATTAGACAGTTTGCAGATTAGATGTTCTAAAGGAAAGATTCATTTATTGTTGTTTGGAGAATAACTTTAAAATGCTCGTGACATTAGACACAGGGATCTTACTGAAATATATTTTCTTAAAGAGATAATTGCACAAGTGTATTAGTCTATTCTTAAACTGCCATAAAGAACTACATGACACTGGGTAATTTATAAAGAAAAGAGGCTTAATCAGCCCATGGTTCCATGGGTTATACAGGCTTCTGCTTCTGGAGAGGCCTCAGGAAACTTACAATCATGGCAGGAGAAGCCCATCTTCACATGGCTGGCAAGAGACAGCGAGCAAAGGGGGAAGTGCTACACACTTTTAAACAACCAGATCTCATGAGAACTCACTCACTATGACAAAAACAGCAAGGGGGGAAGTCCACCCACATGATCCAATGATCTCCTACCAGGCCCCTCCTCCAACATTGAGGATTATAAATTGACATGAGATTTGGGTGGGGACACAGAGCTAAGCCATATCATTCTGCCCCTGGCCCGTCCCAAATCTTACATTCTTCTCACATTTCAAAACAAAATTATGCCTTCCAATTATCCCCCAAAGTCTTAACTCACTCCAGCATTAACTCAAAAGTCCAAGTCCAACATCTCATCTGAGACAAGGCAAGTCCCTTCTGTCTATAAGGCTGTAAAATAAAGAAAAAGTTAGTTATATCCAAGACACAATGGAGATACTCACATTGGGTAATTTGCTCCTATTCCAAAAGGGAAAAATTGGCCAAAACAGAGGGGATACAGGCCCCATGAATGTCTGAAACCCAGGAGGGCAGTCATTAAATCTCAAAGCTCCAAAATAATTTCTTTTGACTCCATGTCTCATGTCTAGGTCACACTGATGCAAGGGCATTGGGGATAGGGTCCCAAGGTCTTGGGCAGCTCCACCCCTGTGGCTCTGCAGGGTACAGCCCTTGCGGCTGCTTTCACAAGTTGGCATTGAGTGCCTGCAGCTTTTCTAGGCTCACAGTGCAAGCCGTTGGTGGATCTACCATTCTGGGTCTGAAGGACAATGGCTGTTTTCTCACAGCTCCACTAGGCAATGACCCAGTGGAGATTCTGTGTGGGGGCTCAAACCCCACATATCCCCTCCACACTGCACTAGTAGAGGTTCTCCATTTGGGGTCTGCCCATGCAGCAGACTTTTGTATGGACATCCAGGCATTTCTGTACATCCTCTGAAATCTAGGTGAAGGCTCCCCAAGCTCAACTTCTGTCTTCTGGGCACCTGCAGGTCTAACATCATGTGGAAGCTGCCAAGGCTTGGGGCTTGCACACTATGAAGCAACAACCTAAGTTGTACCTTAGCCCCTTTTAGCCATGACTGGAGCTGCGACAGCTGGGAGGGAGGGTGCTATGTACTGAGGCTGCACAGAACGGCAGGGCCCTGGGCCTGGCCCATGAAACCAGTTTGCCCTCCTAGGACTCCAGGCCTGTGATGGGAGAGGCTTCCACAAAGATCTCTGAAATGCCTTGGAGGCATTGTCCCTTTTGTTTTGACTATTAACATTTGATTATCTTTACTTTTGCAAATGTCTGCAGCTGGCTTGATTTCCTCCCTTGAAAATGTTTTGGTTTTTTTCTACTAGGTGGTCAGGCTGCAAATTTTCCAAACTTTTATGCTCTGTCTGTTTCCCTTTTAAATGTAAGTTCCAATTTCCGGTTATTTCTTTGTTTCTGCAGATGAATGTAGACTTTTAAAAGCAGCCTTGCCACATCTCTCTAAGCATTTGTTGCTTAGAAATTTCTTCTATTAAATATCCTAAATCATTTCTCTCAAGTTCAAAGTACTACAAATTGCTAGAGCATGGGCACAATGCTGCCAGCCCCTTTACTAAAGCATAGCAGCAGTGACCTTTACTTCAGTTCTGAACAAGTTTCCCATCTCCATCTGAGACATCCTCAGCCAAACATCTCTGTCTATATCACTATCAGCATTTTGGTCACAAGAATTTAACAAGTCTCTAGGAAATTCTGAACTTACCCTAATCTTTCAGTCTTTTTCTGAGCCCTCCAGCCTCTGCCCATTAACCAGTTCCAAAGTTGCTTTCATATTGCCAAATATCTTTATAACAATACTCCATTTCTCTGGTACTGATTATCTGTATTAGTTCATTCTCGCACTGCTATAAAGAACTACCTAACACTGGGTAATTTATAAAGAAAAGAGGTTTAATCAGCTCACAGTTCTATGGCCTGTACAGGCTTCTGCCTCTGGAGGGCCTCAGGAAACTTACAATCGTGGCAGAAGGTAAAGGGGAAGCAAGCACATCTTCACATGGCTTGCAAGAGTCAGGGAGCAAAGTGGGGAGTGCTACACACTTTTAAACAACCAGATCTCATGAGAACTCACTATCACAAGAACAGCAAGTGGGAAGTCCACCCCCATGATTCAGTCACCTCCTGCCAGGCCCCTCCTCCAACACTGAGAATTATAATTTGACATGAGATTTGAGTGGGAACACAGAGCCAAACCACATCAACAAGTATGTAAAACGTGTGCGCAATATAAACACAAAGGTATTCATGAGAGCACTGTTTATAATTGAGAAAGATTGGAAATTACCTAGGTATAGAAAGCAGAGATTATTTTACACATTAAAATACTGTGTGTGTGTGTGTGTGTATATATATATGTGTGTGTGTGTGTGTATGTGTGTGTTTAGTGGCAAGAAAAAAATATATGTGCTTCATGTAGAGTGAAAAATTTGTTATAAAATAGCATTATAGTAAGATCACAAAGAATTTTTGTGTATGCATATTAGTGTAGATAATAGAGAGACAGAGAGATAATGTTTCAGATAAAGTTTTGAAGATTCACCACAATGATAATCAAATATCTCTGAGTTGACATATTTAGGAGATGTTGTTTTTCCTTGTAAGAACTTGATTGTTTAATTATTTTGTTTTTTAGAGAAGCATGTATATTTTACAGTCAGAAAAAAATAATAAACCATTAGCTTTTTGGAAATGAAAGTCAGTTTTGTTTCTAAAATTAGATAAAATAGATGTGTTTTGTTCTGACAGCTAAAGTTGGCAAGATTTCAAGGCAGTATGTAGCTTATGTGGTACTAGTAGAAGTATTAGTGCAATCTACCTGACAAGTAGTTGGGGTTAAAAGTCTTAACATTTTCATTCCTGATAATTTATCTGATTTACTTCTACTAATTATTCCTATGGACATATTCAGTGATCTATTCAAAGTTTTGTATAAAATGCAAATGTCAAACAATAGAAAATAATTAGAATGTATTATATTATAGTGTATTCATTTGGTAGACTACCTTGTAGACATTACTATAGATCACTCAATATTTTTGCCTGGTTGTCTATAGTTGCATGCTGCTGTGATTTGGGAAAGGAAGGAAGTAGAAAGTTGAGAAATGGGGGTCATAAGCCATTTTTCCTTTTTTTGGTAGATTCTGTGGGATTTCTTGCCTCTCCATTCCTTCCTTTACTTGTCCCCACTTTGATCTCAAGTCTCCACTTATCCTTTCTCCACAACCTTGATTTTTAGTGGTCCATGAGTCTAGTTGTTACTTAGAATGACAGGTCCACATATCTAAATTTTTCTTATGGTATTTTACTTCTGAGATTCAGAAATACTGTTTCAAAAAACATTGAAAACAATTATTCTACATTGTAAAGAGGTATGCAAATGAATATGAGTATGCAAGAGATACTCATAGGTGCCTGGGAATACACTTTTCATTCAGAGAACAGCAAAAAAGAAATTTCTAATGCAGTCATGCCTGACTGAGTGATGGGGAGACATTTTGCACAATGTGTCTTTAGGCTATTTGTCATTGTTTGAACATCACAGAATGTGCTTACACAAACTTAGACTGTGTAGCCTACTACACACCTAGGCTGGGTAGTCTCGCCTACTACTCCTAGGCTGTAGTTCATGTTACTGCCCTGAATAGTTTGTGTATCTAAACATTTCTAAATGTAGAAAAGGTACAGTAAGAATACAGTATTAGAATCTTATGGATCATGCTCACATATGTGGTCCATTGTGGACTGAAATGTTGTTATGAGGTGTATAACCATAGTTTCATGTCTTTTTTTCTAAAGGATGATATAAATATCAATTTTCTTTTTATTTGTTTTATAAAAGTATTAACAGTTGTTTATTTATTTATCTATTTATTTATTTTTTGAGATAGAGTCTTGCTCTGTCAACCAGGCTGTAATGCAGTGGCACAATCATGGCTCACTGCAACCTCCGCCTCCCAAGTTCAAGTGATTCTTCTGCCTTGGCCTCCCGAGTAACTGCATTACAGATGCCCACCACCACACCCAGAAAATTTTTGTATTTTTAATAGAGACATGGTTTCACCATGTGTTGAGCCAGGCTGGTCGTGAACTCCTGACCTCAAGTGATTTGTCTACCTCAGCCTCCCAAAGTGCTGGGATTACAGGCGTGAGTCGCTGCCCCGACCTGTTATTTGAAAGTACATTTCCTAAGTACATTTAAAACAGTTTTGGGAAAAAATTATGTTAAATTTAGGTTTCTGTATACTTGAGAGCAACTAGAAAGCATTAAACTTTATGATCTAGCAGATACAGATTCTCAAAGCTAAGAGCTAGAAAAATTTCTCATGAGTAAAATTAAATTGCTCATCTATAGGATCTCTGAGTCTTTTCCAAGTTTCATAGCAAAAGAGATTCCCCAAATTACCTTTATTTACTTATTTTTAAAGTAGAATTCTGAAATCCTAGGTTGAATGAGATAGAATAATATGCATATTTTAATATCTAAATTTGGGTTTTTCTAATTAGCAACACATCTATGTTGAATTGCTAATGAAAAATTGTCAATCTTAATATTATCATATATTTTTCAACCATAACCCCACTCTGAAGATAGTATTATTAATGCTTTCAGTGAAGTCATAGTTATTTTCTTTGGCTGTACCAACACAAGAGGGACAAAAACCATAGTCTTCTCACATTTAAAAAGCCAAATAGAATATAATTTTCATCTTAATCATATGAAATGATATTTACTATCCAAAAACTTTCCTATAACTCTGTTATAAAAAAATATGTTCACTATGTCTGGACAATGTCAAACTCATTTTTCATGCATTCCCATTTCATTGCTATGTTCAATGATTAAATCTAAAGAAAATTTTAATAGATCCCTCACCTAAAGCAAACACAAAAAGCATCAGTGGCAACAATGAGGATGAAAGGAAAATACTGTAGCTCTCACTAAAGGGCCTAAAAAAACTTCTGCTTTAATTTCTCTAAATCCATGATAATGCTGTGTTCTTTTTAATTATACTTTAAGTTCTGGGGTACATGTGCAGAACATGCAAGTTTGTTATATAGGTATACACTTGCCATGGTGGTTTGCTGTAGTCATCAACCTGTCATCTACATTAGGTATTTCTCCTAATGCTATCCCTCCCCTAGCCCCCCAACCCCCGACAGGCCCCGGTGTGTGATGTTCCCCTCTGTGTCTATTTGTTCTCATTGTTCAACTACCACTTATGAGTGAGAACATGTGGTGCTTGGTTTTCTGTTCTTGTGATATTTTGCTGAGAATGATGGTTTCCAGCATCATTCATGTCCCTGCAAAGGACATGAACTCATCCCTTTTTATGGCTGCATAGTATTCCATGGTGTTTATGTGCCACATTGTCTTTATCCAGTTTATCATCGATGGACATTTGGGTTGGTTCCAAGTCTTTGCTCTTGGAAAGTGCCACAATAAACATACGTGTGCATGTGTCTTTATAGCAGCATGATTTATAATCCTTTGGGTATATACCCAGTAACGTGATGGCTGGGTCAAATGCTATTTCTAGTTCTAGATCCTTGAGGAATCACCACACTGTCTTCCACAATGGTTGAACTAATATACACTCCCACAAACAGTGTAAAAGTGTTCCTATTTCTCCACATCCTCTCTAGAATTTGTTGTCTCCTGACTTAAGGATTGCCATTCTAACTGGCGTGAGATAGTATCTCATTGTGGTTTTGATTGGCATTTCTCTAGTAACCAGTGATGATGAGCATTTTTTCATGTGTCTGTTGGCTGCATAAATGTCTTATTTTGAGAAGTGTCCATTCATATCCTTTGCCCACTTTTTGATGGGGTTGTTTGTTTTTTTCTTATAAATTTGTTTAAGTTCTTTGTAGATTCTCGATATTAGCCCTTTGTCAGATGGATAGATTACAAAAATTTTCTCCCATTCTGTAGGTTGCCTGTTTGCTCTGATGATAGTTTCTTTTGCTGTGCAGAAGCTCTTTAGTTTAATCAGAACATTGTTGTTTAAGTTACTGCCTGTGTAGATGATTTAAAATGATGTGATAATTCAGGGAAAATTCACAGGGTTTGGGGCTTGGGTTTATGTGGATTTATCTCCTGTAGTTTTAGTTAGGTTAAGTTTCATATACAACATTTCTAAACAAGGTCTGATAATACTGCCAATATTTGCATGGCTTAGAGTATAAACTATTATTAACCCTAATGATAACAAATGCAAAATTGTGCATTTTAAATGCTAATTGCACACAAAATGCCTAATGAAATTTTCAACTTTTAAGAGAGCGTGTTTATAGGGTATGAATTTGAACTTACTATGCTAGAAGGCTGGTTTTACAGAATTTTAACACTAGTAAATTGGAAACAACTCTAATTTTCTTTCCATTGAAAAACAAGGTCACTCACTATGGATGAAGAAAAAATTATATATATTATTCATTAATAATGTTACATCATACATGCATTTATATGCTCTGAAACAATCTGGATGCTGCTAAGAAATAATTTTTCCAAAGAGCAGCTTTTCAAAAAGTGCTTTAATGCATGTTCACTGCATCATATTTTTTTTCTCTCGAAGACATTTGCTTTTATATTGTGCTATCAAATGACTTTGCTTTTTAGCTATACCTATTACAATGTCCTACTAAAAATAATTCATGCAACCAATACAACGTTGGTTAGGGAATGAGTTTTCATAAGGGATTCCTTATACTTACAAAATTATCTTTACAAAATCATTTACATGTAGTGTCTCATTGCTCATCAAAATAACTTGATTGTGCAAATATTATCTGTAGTGACCAGAAAATAAAACTATGACCCAGAGAGATTAATAATTGCTAGTTAAATGGTGAATGTGAAAAAAGCATGCAGTTATCTTGACCTCTTATTGAGTGTTCTTTTCACTACCACATTGAGGGAGGGGATCATTAACTCACATCCTGGAGGCTATCAAACTGACATGAATCCTTGATCATAATTGACCTAAATTATTCTGATCTACCACTGTTTAAATTAAAATTCAACAAATAATTGCTCAACTTCAATTTTATGCTGACTGTAGAGACCTGGCCTTGGAGGGCTTCAAAAAGGAATCTATCTCTCAGAAAATAAAGAAAAGCTTTTATTGGATTGAATTAAAGTGATTTATTTCTTTTTTCTTCTTTAAAGATCTTTTCATTGATTGCGATTTTTAAAAATCCCTTAGGAAATTCCTTATAAATGTATAAAGTTGATTTTGTGGTAAAATTCTTTTCTGCTATTTACTTTTTTTATTCCTTGGAGTGCTTGCAACTTTTTTCCTCTTCATGTCTACTTTCACTTCATCCATGCACCCATGATCTCATATAGCTTTTCCACCCTTTAATCTTTTTTTCTGCTCACTTAAGATAGGCTTATTGCAAACATACATTTCAACCTTATGGTGGAGAATTTAAAAGTGAAATTGGAAAGAACAGAGGGATGTATTTAACATTCTCTCAGTGTTACTTCTGCCTTTATAAACTGAGGAAATTTCTATTTTAGTAAAATTTTATTTAGTAAAATTCATATATAAGCTGAGAAAATTTTTATTTTATTAAAATTTGTAATCAACCTTTATGCTCTTGACCAATATCATTTGAGATTTCATTAGGTGTAAAGGCCTGTGCTAAGTGATGGGAATTAAAAGATGTTTAACACCCAGTCTTCCATCTTGAGATGTCTTGGCTTGAGTAAAGGCTGCCAGTGGAGTATTTTGGCATGTTTATTTTTGACCAATTTTTAGATTTTTAACAGAATCTTAATAGATTTTTTATTTAACCATAACTCTGTGACTCTTACATATCATACAATGGAATTTTATTAGTTACATTAAATTGGAAGGAAGAAATGAGTTAGATAGAGAGGTTACTAAGCCTTCTTGGTTAATAAAAGTATCCTTAAATAATTCATGGCTTATATGAATCAGTATTGTCAAATGTCGAAGAACTAGAATTTGGAGAGCCATAATTTGTCATGTATAAAAGAAAAATCACAACTAATTTTCTTGCATTCCATTTGACTAGCTGAAATTCCTTTTTTTTTCCTTCCAAAATTGGCTTGAAATTTTTAGGCACTATTCAATATAAAACCTGTCTCTTTTCAGTTTAGAGGAATAATATTTTGCATATATACTTATACAGATATATATATGTATGTCTGTGTGTGTGTGTGTGTGTATAAAGCATTTCATACACACAAGTACTAAGACTTTCTTTTTTTTTCAGTTTAGCTGATTAAAATATTAAATTTTGTCTAGCTATGGAGTAAGGCTTTTTCCATGATTTTCAAAGCATGGTTACTGAAACAGTGAAAGCCTGTATTTTATTGGCAAAGAATTATAAGATTTTGAATCTTTAATCAAGAAGTGTTAAATGCTTCAGTTTATAATGGGTTATGAATTAACCAGAATTCTCCACACAAATCTGTCTGCTTGAGTGAAAAGACTGATTCTCTACTTGCAGTATCCCCTACAGTACAGCCTTCTACTGATCACAAGTGACGGTAGTCCAGGTGACATGAGAGTGATCTGATCATGTACAGAAATGCTTAAGTATTGTTGGCATAAATCCACTCGGAGTTGCTGGGTTTTCACTTGAAAAGGAGTCTGGAAATGTGATTTAAATGACATTCTATCTTTTCTTCTGCTTGTGTCTTAAAGTCCTTGCCTGTCTCTTGTAGCCAATGTAATGCATAAACTCTTCCAAGGAAGACAGGCAGACAAGCTCAGGGTTTGATTCACTGCCAGTTTTGTTCCAACAGTTGTATGAGTGCCACATTCATGAAGCTAATGCCCCTTTTCTGGCCCTACCACAGGATTCCAAGTTTTCTTTCCAGATGGCTGTGCAGCTTCTGCCCCACCAGCAGGCTGGAGTCCTTATGCACTCAACAAAAGAGATGTGTGCTTGACTCTGAAATGTTAGCATGGCGTTTCTAATTATAACAATACCAAGAATCATGCAACTGGAGATATACATGGAGAAGGCAACTTGTTTGGTAAATAGTGGTGTGGATTTTTTTTTTGTCACTTATCTGAAGAAATAATATGTCCTATTTTTAATATCAAGAGAATACATTCCTTCATTTAAGCATTCAATCATTTATTAAAAAATTACTTTGCTGAATATAATTCACTGTGTTTTTCTCTTAGCTAGGTGCTGGGACTATGGAAACAAATCTTTCATTTCTATGGGCCATGGACTCATAATTAATTTTGAGACAGGTAAGGAAGATATGTCTGAGGATAACAAAGAGGGAAGAGTAACCAATATACCTCTGGGGACAGATAACTGTAGAAACATGTAAGGTTCCGGAAAGGAGGGGAGTTCAGGCTGAACATGGAGGTTTTGATTTTTTTCTTTCTCTCAAAGTGAAAGAAATTTTTTCTTTCCCAATTTCAAATTCATAGTTTTTAATCTTCCACAAATGATCTCTTAATTCTCAGGATAAGGGTCTTATATGTGTGTGTTATTCGCTCTTTTCACATATGAAAAAGTTGAGCCTCAGAGATTAAACAACTTGCTCATGTCACATGGCTGGTACTTGAAGAAAGAGGAGCTAAAAATACTCCTCTGAAAGTGGTACTGCCCCTTTCGGCAATACTCCCTTGGCATCTATGGCCCTGCCATTTTCAGCATGTGTCTCCTTTATTAGATGGTGTTTTGGCCTCAAAGTCATAGTATTTCATGACTTAAAGTAAACTCACAATTGAGTATCCAATTTGATTTCGGTTGACCCAGAAACTAAGGCATTATTTCTTGCTTTTGTTTGCAGATATTTGAGAGAGGAACAAAGTAAAAACAAAGTAAAATGATACAAGTAATATGTTTATTGAACAATGATGGGCAGGAACTACATTTAGTACTTTAGTGCTTTAGCTCACAATAATCTTATGATCAGTTACTTTGTTTCCATTTTACAGATAAGCAAACTGAGTCTTGGAGTAATTAAGTAACTTGCCCAATGTTCCTCAATTTGCATGTGGAAGACCTTGGATTCAGCCCTGGCAGCCTGATTCTAGAGCTCAGGAACTTCACCACCATCAAGACACAAGTTTAGTTTCCTCTATGATAGTTCAATAATTAATAAAATATATGATCCAAACTATCTGGAAATAGGTGACCCAAACTATCTGAAGAGCCTTTCTGAACTTTTAAACTACAAAATTATTCTACTGTATAAACATTAAGGAAAGGTAGAATAGATTTGATACACTTACTGTGCTTTTTCTCAATTCACCATGTTATATCAATTTCCTTATATTTAAAACATAAACTGATGTAACAGCTTCTTATTTGTGCACAATACATTAGCATATTAATGATGACTTTTTAGACAACAAGGCAGAGTACACAGAGGTGTTTAATGTTCTTACATCTCTTCTGCCAACGCTGTCATAAAAGTGCTTTTCCAAAACTATAGTAATACATTGTTCCTATCACTTTGGCTCACCTTTCGGATTTGGCCAAGAATTAAGAGAATCTGTCTCATCAACAGATTCAAATGTGTTTGCATTTTCTCTATCTTAGAGGAGCTTCTGAATTATTCTCTCCAAGTGTTTAGGGAAAAGAGAAAAGATAGGAGACAAGAGAAGTAAGATAATGTAAATTCCAGGAGACAGAGAATTAACATTCTCTGTTTTTGATTCATGATTCAGAATAGGGTTCCATGGAGTGTTAAATCAGAGTGTGATTCTGTGGTACAGGAACATTGTAGTTGGTGTAGTGTATCCCACAATCCTAGAAATGAATGATGAAAGGTATTTCTGGAGAAGCTGGTCATTACTACAGCAAAAGTTAAGGGTATATGCCATATATAGTTCAGGCAGCGACGTAGTCTTGAAAATTGGATTTCTTTCTTGCAGGCTTGATTTTCCTAACGGTAAAATTAATAGTGGGTATTATATTAACTAAGATTATTCAGAGCTGTCAAGTTAAGGTAAAATGGACACGTTTTGTAAGTTTACTTGACAGTGGTAAAATGTCCACATTCTTACTCACTTATGAAATTCTAAAACATTTCAGTTGTATTTCCAGTTGCAGCAGGATATGATATAAATTAGATGTCAATAGGACATTTAGGAGTGTTATTTACCCCAATTAATTTAACCTTCTTTGTGTACATTTTGCACTGCTTTAGTACTTAACATTTTAGGACTAGTTGACTTGTACATGGAATATAACATTGCAGCTTCCTCAAATAAAAAATGCAGGTGTATTTAAAATGAACCTAAATAGCTGGTGAAAGAGCTTCTTAGAAGTTGTACTTATTTTAAATTAGAATTTTAAAATAAAACATGAAAATGGTTTTTGCAATTGCAGAATTATATTTTTGCTGCCATTATAGGAGAATAATTTTTAGAGTTCTCTTGAAATAGAAATATATATTTTAAGTGCTAGTCCAAAATTAAAAGAAGATCACTCTGTAACACCATTAGAGAGAAAGAGAGACTGAAATGGGGAAGATATAAGTAATAACAATTAGAAAAATGTGATAACTGCAAAAACCTCATTTATGTACCATTTGATTTCTGAATTACTTTGCTTTGTTCTTCCACAGAAACAGGAGGTACTGTGTCACATGAAATTACTAAAATAATAAATTCTTATTTTCTTGAGGGGAAATTATGTAGTCTGATTTAAAAATATAATGTAGTGACCAAAACAGCAGATTAGCAGAGAATATGATTGCCTCTGATTGTCCTTCAATATCACCTCAGATTCTAAGGTTATTATTCATTCATTTGTAATGAGGTATCTCATCTCCTCTGCCATTTACTATGTTTAAAATCCCACAAGAATCTATACTGCTTCCAGAGAAGTGACATAACACAAAGATTGGCATGTCCTTGTGAGCAAGTTGTGTACCAAAAACATAACGTACTCACCAAAAATGAAGCCATTTTACATCTTTTGTCACTGGATCTAATTGGGTAGTTAGGTGACTTACAAGAACATTTTCTTTGCTATATCTAAGTTGAAGTTAAACTTGTGAGTCCTTTTTCTTGGAAGGAGATTGAAAAAGATAAACTTTCACACAGAAAGTGATTTACCAGTCATTTAAAGAATTCATTTCTGTTTTGTTTCATATATTACTACTGGGCTAAATCTGTTTCTTTCCGGCTTTTTCTTAAAGCGGGATTTCAATTGTAATGCTGCCATCATAGTTCACAGGAGAGAAATTCTTCAACTTTCTCTGGAGTCAGACTACATGTAATGAAGTTATTCCCGAGGTGATTAGTCATTACAAATTCAAGTTATGATATGCTTTGGCTGTGTCCCCTCTCAAATCTCATCTTGAATTTTAGTTCCCATAATCCCCACATGTCATGGGAGGAACTCAGTGGGAGGTAATTTAATCACAGCGGCAGTTACCCTCATGCTGTTTTTGTGACAGTGAGTAAGTTCTCATGAGATTTGATGGTTAAGTGTTTTTCCCCCTTTGCTCAGCACTTCTCCTTGCTGCTGCCGTTTGAAGAAGGACGTGTTTGCTTCCCCTTCCACCATGATGGTAGGTTTTCTGAGGCTTCCTGAGCCATGCTGAACTGTGAGTCAATTAAACCTCTTTCCTTTATAAATTACCCAGTCTCAGGTATGTCTTTATTAGCAGCATGAGAATGGACTAATACAAGATATAACAACAACAAGAACAATAATAATGTCAAGGTATTTATGCATATAATCAGCTGCAGCCACATCACATCAAAAGTAATAATGACAACTATTCATTAAAAAAAAGAAAGAAAGTTCTAAGGGAAAATGAAAAAGTGCCAGTGTTTCAGTGGAACTCTTGGAAACTTTGTCTCCAAATTGATTTATTTTTTAATTTGTTGGGGAGGGAAAACAAAAATACATTTTCCTTCCCCACATCATAGGTTCATTGACTGGGGCCTCTGTCATAAAAGACAGATTAACAAGAGAAAGGCATACACATTTATTTAATATTATTTTTACATGATACAGGAGCCTTCATAAAGAAGTGAAGACTGAAAAAAAAATCAGTTAAACCTGAGTGTTTTTTAAATAGATTTGAGGAAGAATAGAGAATCATGGAAAAACATGAGGCAAAAAAAAAAAAAAAAAAAAAGAGCAAGAAAGAAAGAGAAGAAAGAAGAAAGAAAAGAAAGAAAGAAAGAAAAAGAAAGAAAGAAAGAAGAAAAGAAGGAAAGAAAGAAAGAAAGAAAGAAAGAAAGAAAGAAAGAAAGAAAGAAAAAGAAAGAAAGAAGGAAAGAAAGAAAGAAAGAAAGAAAGAAAGAAAGAAAGAAAGAAAGAAAGAAAGAAAGAAAGAAAGAAAGAATTAAAGGGTAATAAGCCAGGGGAAGCTTAGGCCTTTTTGTTGAGATTCCTCTTGGTGTCCCTGTGATCTGTGTCTTTAGGGGTAAGGATGCTCCTTTCCTCCAGGCATTGAGAAGCCACCTCTCACACGAAGAACTATGACCTTCTCCAGGGGAGGAGTGAAGAAGTCAGAGATACCTTCCTGAGTATCTATTTCACAAATTCCTTCAACTTAAAATATTCCATAAGTCAAGGTGCCACATTTTAGGAGAGCCTATCTTGAACTCTGTCAAGTTCTATTTTTTTTTTTTCTTTTAATGTGATGGAGTTTTTGGGGTGTGTGTGTGTTTAGTGTTGGGTGAGAAAAATACCTTCTATCCTAAAATACTAGTTGTAGTTATGTACAAATAGTCATAAACTCAGTATTTTAAAGAGAAAAAAGAAATCTTAACCATCATTTAACCCAATAGTTATAAAAATGTCAGATCATCAGAATTACCTAGAATTGCATGTGTGTATTATATGATCTTAAATTGTATCATATGTGTGTGTATATATATATGTATGTATAGGTGTTGCTGAGTTTCATTTCTGGAGAGTCAGTGCTAATTCACAAGGTATGGAGAATGACAATGCAAGGTTTCCTCTATGAGCAGCCAGGTTGGGAAACCATTTATGTTACAAGTTCTGTAACTTTGCACATGAGGCAACTGAAGGCTGTGTAGATTGACCGATCTACCAAATATCATACAGCCGTCGGATACCATAGTCAGTAATAAACCCAGGCTTTCCGACTCTTGACTTTTCCCCATAACCGAGGTTTTTTTCTTCAAGATATTTTATGAGACATTGCTAATCCCTTGACTATGACTTTGAATGTCTGACACTTCACAGATACTCAGCTCTTGTTATTTGTCTAATAAATAATTATTTATGCTGTTGATTCACTACTTATCCTTTAAAAGTAACGTTAAAAATAAAGTTGTTAACACTTGTTTCCTTTCATTGGAAATGATTTTCACATTTTCTCATTTCTATTTGTTAACACTTATCTTCAAACTTGTGGTTTTTCACTTCAAAGTTAAACTATTTAAATTCAGAAAAAGTTGTTTATTAAATTCACTTGTTTAACAATTTCAGAAAAGTCAGCCAATGAATTGTTTATTGAGAAGGCTGTTCCCTCCCTCCCTCCCTTCCTTGCTTCCTTCCTTCCTTCCTTTCTCTCTTCCCTCCCTCTTATAATCCCCAGAGGAAATGGCAGATGTGAATGGCTGAAATGTAATGTGATTGACTTGTCTCCCTAGTTTGTGTATTACTGCCCTCTGTTGGATACAATTAGGTCTGCTCTAATATGTTAGACTGTCTTGCCCCCTAGTGGTTTGTGCAGAAGACAGTAATGAGGACATTGGAAAACACTGTGTGAAAGATCAGCTAATTATTTATTTACTTTTAAATAACACAATTTGACCAAAGCCTGATTTTATAATAACTAATTTAACATGTAACAACTCACCTTGCTTGTGTCTCAAATTTCATTTATGAACAAATCAATAGACTTATTACTAAGTTAGAGAAATATGTTGTTATACAAGAAATATAAAACTTACAGTTACTTTTTATGCACAACTCAATTTATCACTTCATTAATTGGAGACTTCTTCTTTTTTTTTTTTTTTTTTAGAAGCACACTACAATAGTTAATTTTATTTGTTCAAGAGCTCATATTGCAAGCATTAAACCAAGCATAGGCTTTGATTCTATGAGCCCAAATTCACATATTGAAGATCAAAGCAAACTGCGATCCACGTACACAGATGAAAACTAAAGGCTCAGAGTTAATAACATTGTAGTTTTTAAATTTCTATAGCCTAGCGCCCAGTAGTCACAGGTCTTTTAGGTCCTTCTGGATGTCCCACAGGGTATCCGTACTTTTCTTGAGTTGAGCAACTTCATCATCCTTTAGCTTCTGGTTGATAACGCTGGTTAGTCCTCGGGCATTGAGGATACATGGAAGGCTCAGTAAGACTTCATTCTCGATGCCATATATCCCCTTTACCATTGTTGACACGGGATGAATCCTGGATAGATTTTTCAACATGGATTCAATAAGATCAGCCACACTTAATCCAATAGCCCAGTTGGTATATCCTTTTAGCTTGATGACTTCATAGGCACTTTCAACCACCATCTTATGCACTTGCTTCCAATTTTCACGATCATTGTCCGTTCCCATTTCTGGATTCAATTCCTGGAGAGAAACACCTGCCACATTCACGCCACTCCATACAGCCACACTTGAGTCGCCATGTTCCCCCAAAATCCATCCATGGCAGCTGCTGGGATGAAAGCCAATTTTTTCAGCCATACGGTAGCGAAATCTAGCAGAATCCAGATTACATCCGCTTCCAATCATGCGGTGTTTGGGTAATCCACTTAGTTTCCAGGTAACATATGTAAGAATGTCCACTGGGTTGGAAACCACAATTATGATGCAATCAGGACTGTACTTGACGATCTGAGGAATAATGAATTTGAAGACATTAACATTTCTCTGCACCAAATTGAGCCGACTCTCCCCTTCTTGCTGAGGGACTCCTGCAGTTACCACTACAATCTTAGAATTGGCAGTCACAGAATAATCTTTATCTGCCACAATTTTAGGCGTCTGAAGAAATAAGCTCCCATGCTGCAAATCCATCATTTCTCCTTTAAGCTTATCTTCCAAAACATCCACAAGAGCAAATTCATCAGCCAGAGACTTTCCCAGAATGCTGATAGCACACGCCATACCACTTGTCCAACACCCACTACAGTGATCTTATTGTTTGGGACTGTTGCCTCTTCTTCCGCAACTGGTGCAATGAGTTTTTCCTTAAGAGTTGCCATTTTACACAGGAGGGAGAAGGCGCTGGAGACCTCAGTAACAGCAGTGCGGAGAAGACAATGTGAGCTGCCTGCGTCTCCAACTGGAGACTTCTAATGGGCCATTTTCTGAAAATTGAATTTATTTCCTCTTCTTCTTCTTTCAGAGATAGGTCTGTCTCTGTTGCCTGGGTTGGAGTGCAGTGGCTTCAGGTTCCTAGCCTCAAGCGAACGTCCTGCACCAGCTTCCTTTGTAGCTGGGACTACAGGTGTGCATCAACACACCAGGCTAATTTTTAAATTTGTTTTTGGAGAGACAGGTCCCGCTTAATTTCCCAGCTGGACTCGAACTACTGGCTTCAAGAGATCCTTTTACCTCAGCCTCCCAAAGGTCTGGGATTACAGATGTGAGCCACTGAGCCCAGTCTGAAAATGGAGTTTCCTGAACTGGAATGAGTTTTATTCACTGTGGCTGAGATTCTGCAAACTGAAGCAGAGACATGCAGCAGAGATTTTTTTTTTTTTTTTTTTTTTTTCTGAGACAGGGTCTCACTCTGTCACCCAGAGTGGGGTGCAGTGGCATAATCTTGGCTCACCACAACCTCTACCTCCCAGGCTCAAGCAATTCTCCTTCCTCAGCCTCCCGATTAGCTGGGATTACAGGCGTGCAGCCCTACAACCCAGCCTTTTTTTTTTTTTTTTTTTTTTTTTTTTATTTTTAGTAGAGACATGGTTTCACCATGTTGTCCAGGCTGGTCTTGAACTTCTGACTTCAAATGACCGACTTATCTTGACCTTCCAAAATGCTGGGATTACAGGTGTGAGCCACTGAACCTGGCATGAATTTAAATTAGAAAAAAAGAGACACTTTAAGCAAATTTTTTTGACAAAATATGAAAAATAAGTAAGTTGGCTATAGTACATTTACTACTATTTCAAAATAAAACATAATCTGCATAATCACCCATTCAATTAATTCATTAGAAATTAACCTAATTTGTCCAACTCTCAGATGAATAAGAAGTAAAAAAGACTCTTGGTTTCTTGGAGCCTACACTCCTCAGATTTGTAGATCCTGTCAGGTTGAGTCTTATATCTAAGAATAGATTAAATTTTCCCCCTTTCTCCTATCACTCCAAACTTACCACTCTCATGGCTCTTATGAATTCAGTTTTTTTTCTTGTTTATCATCCCAATAATCCATATCTGTATGTCCTAGGGTATAGTACCTGAACCAAGGTGAGTTTTTAATGAATCTTTGTTTTCACTGCCGCCTGTCTCTTTATAACCCTTAACTCTTCTCTTGCCCCCTCTGGTATTCAAGAAACCCTGAGACTTTACCATGAAAAATTCCTCTACTGAAAGGTCGATCAGCCATCTATTGCCTTAAAATGAAGTCTTTGCCCAGAAAGTAACAATGTATTTGCCCAGAAGTAAATTAAGCTTTATCTTGAGTTTTAAATCAAGTATGTATTTAATTCATCTTCCTCTCTTCCAGGCCTACACACACGCGCGCGCGCACACACACACAGACACACACACACACACACACACACACAGACAGACAAAGGATAGACTCTGGAGGACAAAGGGCAGGAATTTACGGCGCAATTGGTCTTCTCACTCCATAAACAGTATGCCTTAAAATAGCAAATCTACCTCATCTTTTTTTTCTTCTTTTATTCATTCTTTTTGTTCTTCTTAAACTAAAGAACTTGCCCTTCTCTCTCAGTGTCAGCAGGGATGACACTTAGTCAGGTATGGCTGTACTGGTTGTGAAGAGCTGGTATCTGTCTGAATTGATTGCTGCATCTGTCCTGATGAGCTGCTGCTTATTACAGATTCCGAAGATTACCATAGGACAGCAGGCAGTTTTCATTTGTCCACACCAGAGTTTTGTGTGTGGTGTTCCCTTTTTTCTAGAATCACTTACCTCTCTCTCTTCTAATCCTGAATTCTCAGTCATATTCTAGTAGTCTACTTATATGTTATTTGGTGACCCTGAAAAATTCCAGGATAGAATTGATCACAGCCTCATTTGAGTCCATTCTGTGCTTTGTGAAAACCCTGTTAAGGTACTTTATCATTGTTCTGCATATTCCTGAACACTGGGAAACTTCAGCTATGAACAGTATTTTTTTAACTTAAAAATAACTGTTAAACTTGCCTTGTATTTTAAAATTTGCTCCTTTTCACCCTTTTTGGGGATCACTTCTTAGTCAGATGTTATGGATTCTTACTAGGTCTTTTTGAATTTTGTTCTTTCTTTCTATAAATCTTAGATTTTTAAAAACTTTTATCTTTCAATTAATTAATCCTCCAATCATTTTAATTTCTAAAAGCTCTGTCTTTTTCTTTTTTTTTCATAACCTTTCATTCCTATTTGGTGGATACTGTATCTTCTTTATTCTTTCTGAGAAAACATATTTGACTTTGAACAAATTTTCATCATTATGTTACACAAATTATCTGTTTCTATTGTATCTTTTTCATGTTGCAGATATCCTGTGGTCCATGTTGAATGTTGGTTTTTATGCTGACACTTAGAAGGAATAAACAGGAAGCACTGTGTGTGGTCAAGTTCAGCAGGCTTCACTTTAAGGTTAGTGGGCGGGGGTAGCCATTAAACCAAATCTTAATGCTGGAATAAGGAAAACTGTGCTCTACAGTTTATTTAGAATTTCACTGATTAACCAGAGGTAGATGATGCAGTTTCTTTGGAGAAGAGTCCTGTGATTTTTGTCCAGAGCTAAGTGCCAGGTAGCAGGATATAGTTCATCCGAGTACTGGGAGACATCTACTGTCTGCTGACCTTGGGTCCCTGAGACAAAGCCACTCAAGAGTCTCCTTAGTCAGGTTAAATTTATCCTTGAGTTTGTCTTTTGCAGCTTCCTTCCCAATTTTTCCAGTCTGCAGTTCAGTTTCACTTCTGCTTCATCCTTTATCTTTTTTCATCTTCTGGAATGTATAATTTTCTTACCCATTGACTTCATTGTCATTATTTTCTTCATTGCTGTGAACTTTACCCTTCCTGATTATCCTTCCTATCAATTTAATAGGTTTAGGGATGGAAAGAAATAGTTGTCTATGATCCGCCCACCATCTTGAAACAAAAGTCCTAAGAAGGATCAAGGGAGAGGACATCAAACACTAGTATTGCCTTTGTGATGAGAAAATAGAGAGTGGCAGATAGTAGTACAGTGGTGATGTTTTAATTACTTTCATGTTCTGAAAGTCTATCTATTAAATTAAATATACTATCTTTGTTTACATCCAATAATAAAATAACAGCATATTCTCTGAGGCCATCTTGTCAAACTTCAATTTGGAGGTTAGCATTCCTTTTGCACCATTTCATTCAATCTGTTTCCAGAGTATACTTAATCACCCTCACCAAAGACTTACTGAAGCAATGCACAGTGTCGGAAATTCCGCTTTGTCTGAAGCAATGCACAGTGTTGGAAATTCTGCTTTGTTACACACCCCTTTGAATATGAAGATGAAATCACCTTCTCTCTTAGTTTGACTAATTTATCCATTATAAACATGTGCTCCAGGGGACTCTATGGACACTTGAAATTGTATGTAAAAATTGTTCTTGTATGTGCATAAGAACATTTTTCTGGGAAGATGATCCCTTGGGTTTGTTATATTCTTAACCTAATCTGTAAACGAACAAAAGGCTAAATGCCACTTGAAACTAGCAGAGAAAGCTAGGTTTCTTTAATTTCTGAAAATTCTCCAAATATCCAAGAAAAGCTGTAATTCATTTTTATTTTTGGTATGTACAACAATGAAAGCTTGAAAGTCATCAAATAGCATAGATCTGTGGCTGTCTGAATAAGATTCAGATTTTGAAGAGCTCAATCTATAGTTATTATATACCTGTTCGTACTCATCCTCATACATTTAAAGTCAGTAAAACAAAGTAATAAATTCAGTATACTCTAAATCACAGAATCTAAAGGTTTCTTGACTTTCTGAAAAAGTAGAATAAGCAAAATAATACTGCTTTATTAGCCAGGGTTCTAATTAGAGGGATAGAACTAATGGAATAGATACATATGTAACGGGGAGTTTATTAAGTATTAACTTACATGATCACAAAGTCCCACAATAGGTTGTCTGCAGGCTGAGGTGCAAGGAGAGCCAGTCCGAGTTCCAAAATTGAAGAACTTGGTGTTTAATGTTCGAGGGCAGGAAGCGTCCAGCACGGGAGAAAGACGTAATCTGGGAGATTAGACCAGTCTCTCTTTTCACATTTTTCTTCCTGCTTATATACTAGCTGGACTGGCTTTTGATTAGACTGTGCCCACCCAGACTAACGGTGGGTCTGCCTTTCCCGGTCCACTGACTCAAATGTTTATCTCCTCTGGCAACACTCTCACAGACACATCCAGGATCAATACTTTGTATCCTTCAATCCAATCAAGTTGACATTCTGTATTAACCATCACAACTGGAAATTATCTCTATGCTCTTACGTTAATTGCCATACTTGAAAGTCTTCAATAACAAAGGATGAGATCAAGAATGAAGGATGGGATATTTGTGTTCACTTACAAATATATCTGCACTATCTTTTAAAAACCATTGTAAAGTCTTCAGCACATTTTAGAAAGCATACTATTTTGCTTAAAATTATTATGGCTTTTTGAAAAGTATTACAATTATAAAGACTTCATGGGAAATTTAATTTCTTCAATTTGATAGCATAACATTTTCTTAAATTATTTAAATAATGAACAATAATTATAGATATAAATTAGAAAAAATAGGGAAAACTAATATGTGAAATATTAGTATCGAGTGTATAGATATTAACTCTGGTGTATACTGTCAGAATAAAATATACTTTTTGATCTGTATCTGTTTATTTATCAATATATTATGAAGTTTATTTCACAAGAGTGAATGTAGATGAACCTACCTTTTCATTTTATTAATATTAATAAGTTATAGCATAGTTTTCCATTGTTTAGGTGTACTAGTTTATTTAACCTTTCTAAATAGATATTTTGTTTCCATTTTTGCTTCTAAAAACAATGGTATAATGCAAACCTTATGCATATAGATATTGTCCATTATATATATTATACCGCCAAAATTCTTTGAGATATATTTATATTTCTATCCACAGTGATTTAGAATATTCTCTTTTTGGACATTCAGGCTAAACCAAGATATCAAAACCCATTTTAGTTTTTGCTAATGTGTAAGGCAACCTGTGGTGTATGTCTTTGTTCTTTGTTTTATGATACCTACTTTTGGTGGGGACTGGGGGGGCGGTTATTGCAAAACACCCCTATTTCTGTCTAGAGGTAATAACAGGGTCAGTGTGAGTTCTCTTGGTTTCTGAGTTTGTGACTTCATGAATAATAAGAGTTATTGTAAGAAGTCTGAGAAGATCTCATAGTCTTGAAATAGGCTTTGCTTGATAATTCAAAAAGATGAATTCAATGCATCTCTATAAAGAAAATTACATCCTCATACTCCTATAAGGATGAAAAATACAGTATAAACATCAATACCTATTTCAGTGAATTCCCAATTTGTGCAATATGAGAATGATAAATAGTAAAAACAAAAATGCTGACAAAGAAAGGATTATTGGATTCAAAGATAAACCAAAAACTTCATTCTGACCAATAGCTTATGTGAATCTCTCACATTTAATATTTTCCTCAAACTGCCAACAATAAATTATTTAAAACAAGTAAAAACTGAAAATAAAATTAAAGTTAATTAAATGCATAAAATAGTTCTCTTTTATAACACCTTAGTTTAATACAGTTATTAATGAGCAAAAACAAAAACAAAAACAAACAAACAAAAAACCAGGCAGAAAGAGCAGAAAGACCCAAGTTTGGACAAATTGACAATGACTTCCTGAAAAATTACATTAGCATTCTTATTCAATTATTTTAACTACAATGCATCTGAAAAATATTCTGTTTATTTTACTCCAGACTTTTCAACAATTAAAATCCAGAAAATAGATCCAATGAAGTAATACATAATAGGGTTCTTTAAATTTAAAATATATATATACAGAACAATTTTATTTCTCATTATATTTTAAATATGACAACCAACATTTAGTATTTTACTTAGAGACTAACTGAAAAGAAGTTATGATTATCTATATTTTTTCTGAAGACTATGTAAAGGTAAAAATGTATAATACTTTTTTTGCACCCATTTCAAAGTGCATGACTGACGTTCCTATAACAAAGGACAGATTAACAAGAGGAAAAGATAACAAATTTATTTAATCCAAGTTTTATGTGTCCCAGGAAACTTCAGAATGAAGACCTAAAGACCTAGGAAAAACTGTGCATTTTTATGCTTATATGCAGTAAAGAATTGATGGCTGTGTAGAAATAAAATTGGCTAAAAAGGGTATGATCTAATGGTAATGAACTCTGGGGGGAACCCAGCAAGGCCTGTTTGCTGATTCTTCTCAGCCTCTCAGTGTAGCATCCCTTTATCTAGGTATAGGTTAGGTCACTTATCACATGAGGATCTTCAGGGAAGAAGAAAGAAAATCAGAGAGTGACATTTCTAGATTTTATGACTTGTTTTAGGTGAAAGGAGTTCTAGTTTCTGGGATCTTCCTTGGGGAAGAGGAATTCTAGTTCTATGAACTGCTTTGGGGATGAAACGGAGAAAGGAGAACAGGAGAAGGTCACAGAGAACTTCTTGCTTCTGAGGCCCTTCCAGTCTCCTTCAGTTCAAAAGGACTTAGCATGGCAAAGTGCCTTCTACCTTGAGGTATCATAGTTCTGCATCCCAACACCTCAATAGATCTTGCATGAAGTTTATGGACTTTTAAAGCCCACATTCAACAAAAAAAGGCAATTATGGACCTGAAGTGTCCTGGAATTAAACTGAATTGAATAGTATTGCCAAAATATAGATAATGTTAAGTCGGTTTTTTCTCTATTTCTGTACCTTTGTCTAGCAATAAGTTCTGTAATTTAAGTTTCAAAACTTGAATTCAATGCTTTAGAAATATTTGCCACACCCAAACATATAAATGATTGACATTATTCCCAGTGCTTTAACAGAGAGACCTAGTGCTTTAACAGATGTCACTGTGATGATCCATTTTTATTTCATCTGAGCTGTCTGTATCACATGGATTGGGCCTCCTTAGCAGCCTGATTGGTCATGCATAGCCTGGCTATCATGATTTTATTATGTGCTGTGCACAATACCAGATTAATTTCCTCTTGGTCCAGTCTCAATAGACTGCTGCCTAGGCCTGCCATGTCCTTGGCATCCTGGCACTTCCCTTCAGTCTGATCCTCTTTGCCTTTAGTATCATTCCCTATTCCCTTTGCATTTCTTCTGTGTTGAATGCCCTGTCTCCTCTTTTGGGGGGCCCCATACTTTCTTCTTTTTTTCCCCCTTATTTTCTTGGAGCAGTTTCTCCCTTACCTTCCTGAGAAGCAAGTTTTGAGAAATGTATTTTTTTACCCCTGCATGTTTTAAAATTTTTATTCTACCCTCATTTGTGATTGAATTGCATCAGGATATAGACCTCTAAGTTAGAAATAATTATCTTTTAGACTTATACCATTATCTTTATACCATTAAAATCATTATACTATTGTCTTCTAATCTCCATTGCTTTCATTGTGAAGTCCCATACCATTCTGATCCTGACATTGCATGTATTACACCGACAAATACAAAAGGAAGAATTTATATAATCTTTTTGGCTGACTCAAGGAAACACACTCTTAGTTCCTTTAGATGATTGTTATTACCGCTTTGCTTGAGGGTAGATTTGGGCAAACGTCAAGATTTCAGGGCAGGATTTTGTTGCCCAGATAGCTGGAATTTGTCAACCAAACAAAACACCCTAAAGCCCCAGAGTTCACAGCTAAACACAGGACCACTTAGGAATTCAGCTCAAAGCATCTTTCCACTTAAAGGAAATAGATCTAGCTGGCTTCTTATATCTGCTTATGCAACCAAGAAGAGTCTCTCAAATACTTTTATACAATGATCCTATCTTGGGAAAAATTTAATTTCAATAATGAAAATTTACATGCAATATTTATCAAACTAGTCAACATATTTTACTAACATTAGTATATTAACTATTCAGCTTTGGATATTGATTAATATATGGATAACAGAAACAACTGTATTAGCTACATTTTGAGTAGGGGCTTCCATAGAATGCTGCTGATCACAACTCAACTGTACATTCTTGATTAGTGTTTTAGCTGGTTGCCATTGGCTTGGACATGCTCGATTAGTACCTGGGTTACGAGCTAAGCTGAGTAGCACACATTGCATAACACACTACAGGTCCTCAAGTTTTAAATAAAGTCCATTAAGACTTTGCCACATTTATCTTCTAAGGAACCAATCCAGGGCTCTTCAGAACTTATTGGCTTGCTTATATTGATCTATGTTTTCTAAGCATTCTCCATTCCACTAAGTCATCCACTTTCTAGTTGTCAAAAAATTGCTGACATCTGTCTTCTGTTGCCGAATATTATCTCATTTTCCATGTCCTTCTGGATTTAACATGCTTACTTCTTTTTAGCAAGGATAAAGAATAGCAATAAACCTAAATTATTGATGCTGCATCTCTTAACCAACATTCCATTAAGCTTATTTTCCTAAAAGTGAAGACACTGTCTTATCAGATTATTTAGGTAACATTGCGTAAACATATATATTTGCTACCAAAATTTCTTATAAAATAAGAAAAACCTATGGAATTAATTGTTTTTAACATCCTCTGTATCCTTATCTGGAGAGAGAATTATCTACAAACAACAGCAATGAATTGCCAGAAATAATAACAACCATTAGTTTGACTTGCATTATTTTAGAACTTTTCTGTTATTTAAAATATAGGTCAGCAGGAAATACAAATTTCATAACAAAACAAAGCATAAATAATAAAAATATCCCGTTGAGCTCTTTAATTGTTATCTAATGAATATGGATGCTTTAAACTAGAGTTAGTATTGTTATAGTGTTATAGTTGATTAAAAGATTGTTTAAGAACGTCTCTGTGCCTGGAAAAGTTAAGAGTGAGCTTTATGGAGATTGCATATAAACAAGCTGTGAGAGTTGATCACTGCAAAAAATCCAAGGAAGAAGTGTCCATGCCAATACTGAGATTTGCCTTAACTACCTATAAATGACATTTTTTATTATAGTTTTTCATAGACACATCTTTGTGCTGGAAGTAATTCTAAAAGTTGGATATCAAAATCTAATTTCTTCTGTGTGGCTATGTTATAACAATTAGGATTGTTCCTGTTGTTTCTGTCTCAATTTGGGTTACACTGATTAAAAAAAAATAAAATCTATTTTTGTCAATTATAATTAAGCTGCAAAATAAAAGCCACATTGTAAGTTAGATATCCAATAGGCTGTACTTTACAATAATACCATAATATTCTTTGAAAAAATTGTGATTTTTAGAAAATGAACCCACACATTATTTTCACAATTGGTATTTTTACTAGCCCTGAACTATGCAATTACTATCACTATTTGAAATATCCTTATTCAAAACCTCTGGCTTTGAAAATATGCCTTTTAAAAAATCTAAGTAATAACTGCAAATATGAGAAAAAAAATCCCTTCTTTTTCTAGAAATAATTTGAAGTCAAACAATTAATATTTTCATTTTCTTTTTGAAGTAGAGACATTAAATGGAATATATAACCTATTCACCAGGCAGTCTTTTGCATCGCAGATAATCAGTGCCTAATCTGTGCCCTTATTAGATTGAAAAAAAGTCTAGAGAAATCCTTTTTTTCTGTAAAATGTTTTTTTTTTTTTTTTTTTTTTTTGAGACGGAGTCTCGCTCTGCCGCCCAGGCTGGAGTGCAGTGGCCGGATCTCAGCTCACTGCAAGCTCCGCCTCCCGGGTTCACGCCATTCTCCTGCCTCAGCCTCCCAAGTAGTTGGGACTACAGGCGCCCGCCACCGCGCCCGGCTAGTTTTTTTTTTTTTGTATTTTTTAGTAGAGACGGGGTTTCACCGTGTTAGCCAGGATGGTCTCGATCTCCTGACCTCGTGATCCGCCCGTCTCGGCCTCCCAAAGTGCTGGGATTATAGGCTTGAGCCACCGCGCCCGGCCTAAAATGTTTTATGGAATGAAGCAGATGGGAGAAAGGTGTGCAGGAAAATTGGCAACTAGATTTATACCATATCCCTTTGGCTGTTGACAATCACCAATATTGATAACATAAGTTACTAAAAATGATCCTACCCTTCTTATTTCACTACGATGTAGATTAGTACTCTATGTAGACAAACTCTATTATATATATATATTTTTGAGACAGAGTCTTGCTCTGTCACCCAGGCTGGACTGCAGTGGCATGATCTCGGCTCACTGCAAGCTCCGCCTGCACCAGGTTGATGTCATTCTCCTGCCTCAGCCTCCCGAGTAGCTGGGACTACAGGTGCCCGCCACCAGGCCCTGCTAATTTTTTGTATTTTTAGTAGAGATGGGGTTTCACTGTGTTAGCCAGGATAGTATTGATCTCCTGACCTTGTGATCCACCCGCCTCAGCCTCCCAAAGTGCTGGGATTACAGGTGTGAGCCACCGCGCCCAGCCTGTATCTATTTTTTATTTGATTAAGTTTTCTTTCAGGATATGTCATTTGATTGGTTTATATATAAATATAACAAAGTCCCACTGTGTAACACATGGGGATTGAGCTTTCAGTAACAATAATTACAAGTTAAATGTGTCAATTATTATTTATTGAGTTCATGTTTGTACCTTGTTTTAAAACAACCCTATGGAGCAGGTACTATTATTTTCATATTTTACATTTTCACGTTTTATTGACTGTGTTAGTCTATTCTCACACCACTATAAAGAACTACCTGAGATTGGGTAATTTATGAAGAAGAGGTTTAATTGACTCACAGTTCTGCAGGCTGTACAGGAAGCATGGCTGGGAGGCTTCAGGAAACTTACAATCGTGGCTAAAAGGTGAAGGGGAAGGAAACATGTCTTCATATGGTGGCAGGAGAGAGAGAGTGAAGGGGGAATTGATACAAACTTTTAACCAGATCTCATGGGAACTTACTCACTATCACAAGAACAGCAACGGGGAAATCTGACCCCATGATCCAATCACCTCTCACCAGATCATTCCCCCAACATTGGGAATTACAATTTGACAGATTTGAGTGGAGACACAGAGCCAAACCATATTATTGAGATATACAGAAATGTAGTATATTCAAACTGTATGTAGAGTACTTAAAATACTCTCTGCACACTGGGTGAAGAGTAATTTTATATGGACTAAAAAATCATCAAATTTTGTGTCTATGATCCCATTTAATATTTATGTAAGTCCTAAGAAGGATATTATTATTTCTGTTCTACAAGTAATTGAGACTCAGAGATATTAAGTAAATTAGTAAAGGTCACACAACTAAAATGTAATAGATTCTAGAAACAACTCAAAGTTTTCTGACTGCATGTCAACATACATTTTAAAAATTATGTGACATATTAAATATAATGTTTATAAAACTATACTTCACATTTATGCTAACAGGCACATGAACATTTACAGTGACTTAAAAATATACAGTTTTCCATATTGACTTCTACTTAAAACATTTAAGTCAAAGGGTAAACATTTCATAACAAATAAAACCAGTTTATGTCATGTAAAAAGATTTCTTTTTTAGTATCATTCACTCATGAGTAAAATGAGCAAAGATCCACCCTATAACTTTACTCAAATCACTTGGAAAAGGTTGCTTTTTTTTTTTTTTTTTTTTTTAAATTATTGCCACATGGATGTAAGTTTAAGTTATAGGTGAACTAACAAGTGACAAAGCGATTGAATCAACATAAAGGCACTGTGCCGGTGACCTCAGCATTGAAACTAAAACATATGATTAGTTTCAAAATAAATGAGTCTTTATTATTAGCACCATTATACCCAGTGAAGTTCACACAACTTTATAATTTTTATATATATATATAATTTTTTGTTATAAATTAATAAAGAGGAGGGTATCTATTAATATTAGTAATGTATTACAATAAAAACATATTTATCTTGAATATATTTTTTTTTCCCCTTAACATACATGATGGTTTGGCTTTGTCCCCACCCAAATCTCATCTTGAATTATAGCTCCCGTAATTCCCACGTATTGTGGGAGGGACCTGGTGGGAGATAGTTGAATCATGGGGGCAGTTTCCCTAATACTGTTCTTGCCACAGTGAATAAACCTCACAAGATCTGATGGTTTTATAAGGGGAAACCCCTTTCACTTGGTTCTCCTTCCTTTCTTGCCTGCTGCCATGTAAAACATGTCTTTCTCCTTCTGCCATGATTGTGAGGCCTCCCCAGCCACATGGAGCTGTGAGTCTGTTAAACTTCTTTTTCTTTATAAATTACACAGTCTTGGCTATGTCTCTATGAGTGGCATGAAAACAGACTAATACAATCCATATTCCACATTGTCCAGAAAAATTATTTTAATGTTCACATATTTGCCATTGCTTAAGACATTTATGTTAACAAATCTAAAACTTAACTGTTTCAACTCTGTGTAGCCCACAACCAAAAAAAGATGAATACAATGGGAACTAATTGTATAACTATCTTAGAAACTTTGGGACATGAAGACTGGAATCCAGAAGAGAGATTTGCACTAATCATCCCCATACAAATGGCAATCAAAGCCACTGATCTGAATATTAATAGTAGATATTCCATATTCCATGAATATGTTGCAGCTAAATCTTATATTTCCCAGATACTCTGTATGTGTGTCATAATATTCTTAAACTATTCCCTTCAAATGTTATTGATTTCTTTATAGCAAAATTTATGTTAAGAGAAGGTTAGTAATTTGGAGACAGATCAAGATGAAGAAACAAATACCAGAAAGGTTGTTTTTCAGAACTAACACAGGGTCCAAATGAAGGAGTCAAGACTAGAAGTAGGTAACAAAGAAGAAAATATTAAATAATATGAGTCTTTTATGTATTAAAACAAACTGAACTAGAAGTTTTACTACAAGCATGAATTCCTTTCTGTACACCAGAAGCTAGAGTGATACTTATAGGAGACCATAGTTTTCTACTTACAGAGGCTGAACATGCATGAACTTAACTATGTGAAGATCGACAGCGATGGCAATAATGAAAGATTTTTAAGGTAATAATGATTAATACTAAAATTCTAGAAAGGTAGTTTTTGAGGTTAAACCAGGCAGGTTAATCATGTTTAACAGAGAAAACTTAGTGAGAAATGAAATACAGTCTGAAGAGGAAGTGGTTCTTGGGCTTATAGTACTAATTTATTAATTTTTTTGAACATTTGGGAAGTAGCTTTAAAAATTCTGTTTTGTCAGAAATTTGTATCTGAACTCCTGTCTTACCACAGAATTTGGGCCCTTCTGACATTGCAGCATGCCCTGTGGTACTTGGTTATTGGGATATATAATCCTCGATTACCCTATTTGCTCTCTTTTCTTCTCCCGGCAACCACGTGGAGCCAGTTTGTGAGCAGAGTGGTGTAAGATGTAGTAAAATTGACATGAAACATGTATTTACTTGCTTCATGAAGTTTTTTTTTTTTTTTTTTTAATAGTTAAAGGGGTGTCTATAGAAAAAGTTAAGAGCATAGAGCATTATCAGAAAAAAATTGGAGTTAACATTAACAGAAATATTCAATATTAGGAATGTTAGCTATTGAAGTATGGAAATGAGTTTCTATATATTATGGGAAAAAATTTAGAAACTTTACATGGCATAAACCCAAACGAAAGTAAAATTTGATTTAATATTCATTAATTTGCTCAATTATTAAATAAATGTTGCATGAATGCCTACCATGTAGAAGTCTTATGCTAGACCTTGTAGGTAGAATAATGAAGAGTAAAACATATCTCTTGCCAGGGGGACCTCAGTGTTACGGTCTAGTGAACAATAATAATAATAAAAAAACTAAGTACATGAAGAAAGGGATTTGTGTGATCAATGTGTTGGGAATTGAAGGCTGGTAGGCCATCTAACCACAATGGTTGGATTATTGATTTTTACCTTATCTTTTTCTAGAAAGAATGTTTTAGAAATGAGATAGACAAAATGAAACAAACATGAAATCTGGGGTGTTAAGAACAACAACAACAAAAAACCCTTATAAAGGTGGAAATATGTATGCACCTCTCCTTCTGAAAATAAACTACAACCCAACCAAGTTTGAAGTAGGGACAGTAAGAAAGAAAAAAGAGTAGAATGTTGATTTCTTTCAGACAGGAATAAAGAACCAATTGTATATATTTCAAATATTGTTAAAGTTACTCAGTAAGGCTTTGAAAAATTAAATATCATCTTCTCAGTGTGAGATGATATCTATAAATGTGCTTTAAACTCTTTAAAAGGCAGTATGTGGCATTCACTCTTTGCTATTTTTTAATCTCTTTATACATTTTTATTTTGCTGCTTATTGTCATGTCTCCATGACATTAAAAATGGATAATGAAAAGAGATGAAAAGCTTAAATCACTGTTATTTTCTTACAGCTTCAGTAGAGGTTTGATGAAAAAAATTATATTTTGGCATCGTCTTGACTCTTGAACTTGCTCCCAGATCAGCTACAAATTTGTCCTATGGCCTGAGGCA
Organism: Macaca mulatta; assembly: GCF_049350105.2. NCBI lineage: Eukaryota > Metazoa > Chordata > Mammalia > Primates > Cercopithecidae > Macaca > Macaca mulatta. The sequence goes on from NC_133416.1 coordinate 66,391,865, forward strand.
CTGAAAACACGACAGAGCTCTGCAATAATTTCCTGTCAGACCAGACAACCTAGTTATTCCCTTTTCCCAGGCGTCCTGGTGACCTATATTATTGTCAACAACAAGGCATGAATCTTCAGCTTCAAGTCTTGCAAAATCTATTGGATTAGAAGACCAGATATTCATTTCACCATTTATCTGAAAATGCACAGTGCATTTTAGAATGATGGGGTTTGTTTAGCTCATCTATCCATCCATCCTTACTTTTATTCTGTTGGGTTCTTAATTCAAAAGAAAGAGTGCCACCTACTGGATATGAGATACAAAGAACATATTAGCATTAAAATATACTCTCTCATTAAAGGTTTTCTCAAAAGAATTGCATAAGAAAATATTCCAAAGAATGTCTAATTTTTACAGATAACTATTGAACATATTTCCTTAAATGGTTTTATTATCAACAAATACTGAATAAAAATTATTTAACAATGTCCATCTAATTATTTAGAAATAAAATTCCTTCTTCCTGTTGTCTTATTTTAACAAATTAAAAAATTAATTTACCTTTTTTCCGATAATACAGAATAATCAAGCATTCTCTTATGTTGTCTATATAAAAATTAGAATAATTATCTTGACAATCTAGTACTATTTTGTGATACAAAAACTCAGGTTATAGAAATACTAACAACTTTTATAACCTACATTCTAGTAATTAAAAACAGTCAAATTTGAAAAGGAGAAAGGAGCTCTCATGTTTCAAATAGAATCAATGATTGTTATCAACCCAAAGTTAGCACTTAAAGTCTAAATGGTTGGTTCTGTAACTTGCTATATTATATTTCTTATGTCTCTATTATTACTTATTCTGTAGAGTACTAGTTAGCCTTAAGAAATATTCATTAGCTCTTTTGCCTTCAGATGCCCTAATATTTATGTCTATGGGGGTCCACATCCAAAGAACCACATTTTATCTGTTTGACTAGCCACATTTCAAGTGCTCAATAGCCACATATGTTAATGGATACTGTATTGGACAGCTGGATTTATAGAACATTTCCATCATTGCAGAAAATTCAGTGGGACAGTGCTGATAGACATAAATACTGTAATGTTCACTCCATTTCCCTTGTATAACTCTTAAAAATGTGCCATAATGTTATCTTTAAGAGTCAGTACTCTAGATTCCGTCTGGACTTTTATCTCAGTGTGGCCAATTACTGGATGATTTTCAGTACAATCAAGAAAATAACTGGGGAGGAAAGCATGAGAGTAGTGGTAGTATGGGGGGGGGGTAAATCAACAATTAGTAAGCAAATACATATAGAACACCTACTAATCATTGGCGTGACTGGAGCAGAGTCCCTATTCTAAACAGTTTATGCTCTAGCCATGAAAAAGAGAGAATAAGCATGTAACCAAGTAAAAAAAGAACATTTTTAGGTGCTGTGCAATGACACAGATAAAATAAGATAATATTATAGAGACAAGAGGGCTGCTTTGTAGGTAGATTTATTAGAAAATGCTCTCTGAGTTATCAGTTGATTGATAAGAAAATGATAGAGGGCAAAAATCTTGGGGAAGAGTGTATGAAGCAAATAAAACAATAAGAATAAAAGCCCAATTGAGAAAAACCTTGACATGTTTAAGGTACAAAGGTCAATGTGGCTGGAGATTAGTGAAAGGGATAAGAATAGAGGGAGATAAAATCAGAGAAGTCAGCCTAGTAGTTTGTATTTTCTTTTGGTTGCAGTGAAAAGCTGTTGAAGAATTTTAAACAAAATAGTACTATGATCTAAAATATACTTTTAACAGTCACGAATAAAATGATTCATGATTCATGCATCTATTCATCTATTAAGGAGACAAACTGAATAAAAGTGACCCTTCATCTGCGTTTTGAAAACATTGCAGCTGCTTCATCATCATCCATTATTTCGCACATTTCCAGGATATGAGAGAAGGAAGTTCTCCCATATCGTTTTCAATAATAAATTCTTTTTTTCCAGGCCACTTAGTGAACTTTCTGGGCAGGGATCTTGGTGTGCGGAGAGATTAGCCTGGAGGCTGGGGTGGTGAATTAAGGTACAACTAAAGTGGATGTTAGATTTACTGGGAAGAAGTCATGAATGTCAATTTGGATAAGTCGGAAAGAGAAGAAAAAAAATGCTGCATGTAAATTTTCTGCAAATAAATGAAATGCCCTCAATTGACTCCTGATTCTATTGCACAAGTAATGTAAAAACTAAGGGTTTGATATTCTGTTTTAATAATTTCAATTACGTATACCTGCAAATGACTATTGAAGCCCCATAATGCAGCTGTAATGGGGACAATGCAAGATCAAATCACTGGAGGATAATATTTTAACCCTGTTTGCATTGTTTAATGAGACAATGAATTCAGTTGATTTCATTGTGACATGTCTTGTAAATCACTGAATTATTATCTTTAACAGGGTCAATGTATGGTTCCCATCTCCATTTTACAGCATCACTATACTCTAGATAACTCCCGGGGAATATGGGCTAATAATCTCCACATTATTGGCCCATAAGTAGAGTAACCCTGTTATATATGAAGCATTTAAAAGGAAGATGCATTTATGTGCAAGAGAAAAAAAGAAAAATAAATTCTTAGCTTTTAGGTACAAAACAGAATTACATTTTTTCTCTTTCCTACTTTGTTCAGTCAGAACATGAATATGACAGCAAATTAAAATTTGTGTTTATGGACACAAGTTATTCAATTTTGGTGATTTCCCTAACTTTTAGTGATCTTATGGGTTTTAGTTTTAGTGCAACAGTGAAAAAAAATTATAATTGCTCTTCTTCTCTGTGCTTTACTTAGAATCTCCCAGTGTGTTTTTCTTAGAGGATGGGACTGCCACCAGGTTACAGTTCCTATAATGTCGTTCTAGTGGCCCCAGAGAAATGAGATACCCTAGTGCCTTAGTGACTAGTGCCCACATGCTTGAGTGATTTAAATTATTTCTATCTAGCTCAGTATATTTTGAAAGGATTTGACATTGATAATAGCTGCACTGGTTATGGGTATGAGAAAATTCTCCATTTCACGGGCTAATTGATGTATCAAGAGAGTGCAGCAGTCATAATTAAGAAGAAAAGACATTTAAGCCACCAGACACAAGATACTGCTGTAATAAATCGAACCTACAAAATCTGAAGTGAGTAGCCCAGTTACACACATGCAATCTGGTTTCATTAATATCTTTTCCTTGTCAGAGTGTGAATCTAACTTCTAGCTTTAGGCACCAGGCCCAGGAAGCATCATTACTTGGTTGCCAAATGACCTAGATTTAAGATTTCTATCCATCCATAGGTTTGTGAGCTTTATCAAAAAATTATGAACAGGTAAGGAAACACTTTTGCCTTTTCCTTTGACTAAATTAATTCCACCTAAATGACAAGGGTCTTGATTCTGAATCCCACTTGCCATTGAGCTGTTCATTTAATTAAATTCATATGAATGTTCTGCCTAGTCTCTAAAATAATTTTAATTTCTGTACCATTGCTGGTATCAGAGAAAAACAATTGAATGTAAAGTAAAACACAGATCTAGATTAGTAGTGTAGTTTTCCAATTTTCACTAGAGGAACCAATCTTGGTAACTTAGTGCTGTGAATTCTTACTTGTCTATGCTAATTGGATCTAGAAGGGAAAGAAAAGTTTCCTGCCCTCTTGTTCCTCCTGGATTTAAAAACACTGAACAGATGCAGTGATATAAACCTGCATTCAAGTCCCTTATACTTTCCTTTACAGACACAATTGTGAATTGTGTTCTTCCTGCATTTGTAATTAGAGGGTGAAACAGATGGCAAAGACTCCGTGTAAAGAGATGTCCATTAAAATAACTTATGCTGCCAAGTGATTGTTCACTCCAAGAGAGGGATTCAATTCAATTTCCTCCATGCAAAATAAAGCAGCAGCACGTACAGGCTTTGAAGAAATGTCATTATGTAAGGCAACGAACACACTAGCTGGACAACACACTGAAAATACTGAAACTAAAAATGCATAAATGACTTCATCTTTTTTTATAAATGAGGTTTACTGAAGGTGGAAGTTGAGGGAAGTTGAGGTTTAGATGGAAGTCCTTCAAAGTACAATTTAATATATTAACAATACCTGCTGTAAATCTGCTGTGGGTATACAGAAATGTAGAGTAATATGTTTCTCTCCAAATTTTTAACCGGACTTCCGGAAGCAAATGTAGAATCACTAGTAAGGATGTGAGATATATCCCTCTACCTGTTAAACATTTATTTAGGAAGGATAATGAAGATATTTTAACTATTATGTAAGGCAACACAACATAGTGGTTAAGAATGAGGATTCTGGAGTCATCCCGTCTGGGTTTGAATTGCACCAACCATTTACCTGCTAAGTTACCTTGAGGAAATTATTTAACAATTCTGTGCTTCAGTTTTTTCCTATATTTAGTTGGAATGACTAAATATATCAATCTCAATGATTTATAATTATCAACAGATGTAATTGATATTTTATTATTAAATAAATAAAAAACACCTTGACTAGAATTTTATTTTATATCATTCCAATATTAAGTATTAACTTAATAAGTTTTAAACAAAAAGAACTTTAACAAATCATTTCCAGAATTAATCAACTGCTACTTTTCTGCTATAAATAGGTATGGGAACACCCTGGAAAATCAAGGTGGATCTACATATAACCGCACATTTGAAGTTTCAAGCTGGGAAAATTTTCTTGTCTGATGCCTGTGTTTTTGATAGCTTTCCTGTGTACCCAGAACTGAAGAATATAAAACTGTTATCAAGATGAAAATTACAGAGAAATAATCTTTCAGAATGAAAATGATGTAATATTATTTTGGTAACTTAGTATCTGAGAATCCTCAGTGTAAGTGACATAAACATGTATGTGTTCTTGTCACTTGAAAATTTTGAAAAGTATTTTGAGGTTTTACCCTACACCTTGTACTATTCTGGCCACTGCATTTTGAGAGTCACTCAAATTCTGCTTGCAGGGAGCTTACATTTTAACAGGAAGATCACCTCTGCCTTTTCTTCTCCAGTCCCCCTGAAAAAAAACAACGAAGGGAAAAGAAAGATCCACAGGTCTAAATCCATCTGCAAAGTTGGTAGAAGCTACAAAACCTAGGAGTTTACTCAGTCTGTAGAATTGCAACCAGAATTTAAATATTGCCTCAAACTTTGCGTCTAACCTTGGCCAAGTTGCTTAACCTCACCTTCATTTTAAAAGTCAAATTGTGGCTCTGTATCTTAGAGAGTTATGAGGAATAACTCAGTCAGTCTCAGGCAGTTCCTGGATCATATCTGGTATTCAATGAATAGATGCTACTTTTCTTCCCTTTCTTTTAGATACCAACCCAAAATTACTTCAATACACCCTATTTAAGATATTAATACGCTTTGAAGCCTAATGTTAATGCTATGCAATTCTTTCTACTAATATTTGATAATAGTCCAAATTTCAGAGATTGTATCTAGACCTGAGGGCATTAAATCATATCAAACATCATATTTAATGTCAAAATAGGAATAATAATAGTTAACATTTACATAGCACATGGGCCAGGCACTATTAAAAGCAGTGTTCGTATATTCACTCACTCAATCCTCACAACAACCCTATAAAATAAGCATTATTATTCTTGAGGCACAAGGAGCTTAAAACTTGCTCAAGGTCACACAGCTAGTAATTGGTGAAGTTGGGATTTAAAGTTATCGTTTGGCACTAGCATCAGCAATGTACTCAAGTACTGCATATACCACATCTCAAAGCTACAAGGACCTTATAAATTCAGGTACAAGAAAAGCATTCTATCCTACCGTATTTTACTTGAGGCCCTAGACCTGCAATAGGAACAATAAAAAATGAAATATAAATATTGGAGAGAAAAATATGAAGGCATCTTTCTATGTGAACAATATTATACTTTACCTAGAAAAACCCAACACAATCAACAAAATATAACTGAAGAAATAGTAAAATAGGTCAGTAAAGTGATGTTATATAAAATTAAAGCATAAAATCATTATTTTTATAAATAGCAAACATTCAAATAAGAATATAAATCATAAAATTGTAAGAATAAACCTTGTGTACAGGCCTAATACTGGAAACATAAAACTTTAAAGCTAAAGGAACTAAAAGAAGATTTGCATAAATGAAGAACTATAACATGTTCATGAATGTAACATCTCAGTATTCTAAATTTTTAATTTTCAAAATGATCTTTAATGTTAATATAATAGCCATGGAATTTCCATCAATATTTTTCATGGAACCTGAAAGTCAACTCTAAAGTTCATATGAAGAAGAAAATAACAGAATAGTGGAGACAGTTTCCATGAAGAATAACAGATGTCATATTAGATATTAAAACATAATTGAAAAATATAATAGATAATAAGTTGAGATATTTAATGGAGCACAACTGATCCAGAAATTGACATATAGAAAGCTAATATACCAAAAAGTCTTTTTCAGATCAGTTAATAAAAGATAGACTATTTAATAAATGGAGTTGAGGTAATTTTCTATCCATTTGGAAAAAAATACTTGGAATCCTACCTTGAAGAGTCTCAAAAATGTGTTCCAGATTGACACAGTATCTATATGTAAAAATAAAAAGTATTTACTATTTGCAAAAAAGAAAAAAAAAGAAAAAGCATAAAAATAAGAAAAACAGGAAAATGTTTCTGTGACCTTAGAACAGGAAAGACATTCTTTAAAAAAGATAACGGAAAATATATGAATAAAAATAGATAAATTTGATCATGGTAAAACAAACTATACCACAAAGTTAGAGAATAAGTGACAAGCTGGTAGAAAACATTACAGCATACAACACAAAATAAGTTCAACAAATACCTAAAAAATAAGGAAAGCATATGAACAGTCAAAAGTCATATGAGAAGAGTAAGTCAATACACACATGAAAAGATCACTTTTAATTACTTGCAATGGGGAAAATGAAAATTAAAAGAATGAGATACCATTTTCACTTATCAGACTGTTGTCAAATTTAGTCTTTAAGTACAAAGTGTTAACTATTGTGTGGGGAAACAAGTACTCTCTGTTACTGGTGGTTGACTACAGGTCTAGCATTTTTTTTTTTTTTTTTTTTGAGACAGTATCTCACTCTGTCAACCAGGCTGGAGGGCAGTGATGCAATCACAGCTCACAGCAGCCTCAAGTAATCATTCCACCTCAGTCTGTCAAGTAGCTGGGACTTGAGGCACGCACGGCCACACCCAGCTAATTTTGATATTTTTTGTAGAGACGCAGTTTTATCATATTGCTCATACTGGTCTCAGCCTCAAGTTCTGAACTCAAGCAATCCTCCAACCTTGGCCTCTCAAAATGCTAGGATTGTAGGCACGAGTCACCATGCCCAGCCAAGGTATAGCAATTTTGCAGAGCAATTAGATACTTTCTATGAAAAAATTTTAGACATCTATAATTTCCAATAATTATTTTAAAGTTTCTACTCTGGAGAAATTCCTACACATATACAATGTATCTCGTCCAAGAATGTTCTCTGTATTATTTGAAATACAAAAACAAAAGGGAAATGGAAACAATGTAGATAAATATCAAAAGAAAACTGTTAAATAAATAAATTATGGTACCTACATACCATAGAATGCTTTGGGGCAGTTAAAAAAAAAAGATGGACTTTATAGACTGCTATGGGAAGATTTACAAGACAATGCTTTTGGGTGAATCAGTGTGGTATAATTAATGTATATTATCTGTAAAATCTCTACATATGTATATACTACTTGTACAGTTTTATAAGACTGGAAACTCTTTTTACAAGTTTAAGTTGTTGACAACAGAGTGGCATCATTCTGGCTGCCAGTGATTAGATAGAGTCTCTGAAAGAAAAGACTCCTAAATTAGAACTTGATGTGGAACTAAGGGAGCAATCACGGGATAGAGAAATACAGGCCGAGTTCTTATTTCAAGATTGGTTAGCATCTTGACAGCGTACATTTCATCTAGAGTAACTAAAGTTAACATTAGAGTAACTAAAGTTAACAACAATATCGTCATAAAAATTGACGATATTGTATTTTGTTCACTTCATATTGAATTACCATTAATGTGCAGTCATTTTCAGCCCTTCGATATGTTTTGAATTCGTAATTTGGGAACAACCTAGAATGTAATGATTGTGCATGTTAAAATAGCAATAGATATGTTGTAGCTTCACCAAATAGATTCTTATTAGTAACACTCTTGCGATATTTTTTCTTGAGCTCTTCAGTTTGGTTCTAAATCTAGTTTAGTATATTTGTTATTGCCTCAGTTTGATATTGAAATAGCTGTAAAAATAAGAATGTCATGGGTCTTACCATAACAAATATTAAGGTAGTGTAGTGAAGCACTTAATCATCAATCCTGTTGCCTCTGTTATTATTTCAAAAATTTCCCAAAATATTGAGGTTTAATAATAGTTTTTAAAATTACGTGGACACAAAGTTTTTAAAAAGACATTTCTAATTCATTGTAAAATTCTGTAGTAAAAGTTATCTTGTCAATTTGGATTTTTTAAGGCTGTGGTGAAATTATTTTGTTAACATATAAAAGTATTTAAATGGGGAAATAAGTTTTGTTTTTCTTCATAGAGAATACTATCGGGAATTTTAGTCTGTACTAAAATATTATCAAAATGGAATGAAATAGACTTTATATCTCATTTTGAAAAAGAAGACAACCTTCCTCAACAGTGTTCTGGCTTCTTAGAGTCACCTCAACATTAAATTGCGTTCTAATGTCGGATTAGCTCTGAGAATCAACACTAAATGGTACAGCTGCTGAAAGTGCAGTATGGCTCTGAGGCTGCAGGATTTGACCAGCAGAGGGATATATAAGAAGCATGAGAAGCATTAGCCAATAAATAGAATCACCTCTGAGACTTTAAATTTTTTTCTTTTTAGAGAAAAAAAAATTATCGAAACCTTTCTTAGAAGAGCATGCTGGTGAACTGACTAATAGCATGAACTTTCTAACCAGACACATGTCAGTTGAATTGACTCCATCATTACTAGCAGTGTGATCACAATCATTTTTCTTTTTTCTTTTTCTTTTCTTTTTTTTTGAGATGTAGTTTCACTCTTGCTGCTTAGGCTGGAGTGTAATGGCACAATCTGAGCTCACTCCAACCTCTGCCGCTCGGGTTCAAGCGATTCTCCTGCCTCAGCCTCCCGAGTAGCTGGCATTACAGGCACTCACCACCATGGCCAGCTAATTTGTATTTTTAGTAGAGATGGGGTTTCACCATGTTGGTCGGGCTGGTCTCGAACTCCCGACCTCAGGCGTTTCGCCCACCTCAGCCTCCCAAAGTGCTGGGATTACAGCCGTGAGCCACTGCTCCTGGCCAATATTTTTCTTTAACTCTAAATTGGACCTACAAAATGATGATAAGAATATCCACCCTTGGTTACCATGTGTCTCAGTCTGTTTGGGCTGCTGTAACAAAAACACTTACAATGGGCAGCTCAACCAAACATTTATTTCTCACAGTTCTGGAGGCTGGAGAGGTCTAAGATTAATGCCCTGGCAGATTCAGTGTCTAGTGGAGGCCACTTTCCAGTTCATAAATGACTGTCTTCTCTCTGTGTTCTCACATGACAGAAGAAGTGAGGGGGCTCTCTGGAATCTCTTTTATAAGGGCACTAATACCATTTTTGAGGGCTCTGCTCTTATGACCTAATTACCTCCCAAAAGTCCCACCTCCAAATAAGATTTCAACATATGAATTTTGGAGGGGCACATTCATTCATTAGTAGCATGATAATTAAATGAGATAATGCCTATAAAGTAATTAGGACCTGGTACATCACAGATGCACAAACTATTAAATTTCATCAATCTAAGATGCCATCAGTGTAAAATGGACCATTATTTTATATACCATAAATAAAAAGACTATAAATTTCAAAAATGTTAACATGAAAAATTTGTAATAGAATAGATAAAATATAGTGATGACCTCATTTATCAGACTGTTTTTCCATTCAAACAAATGTAGCCATTTCAAGGAATACTTGACATTTAAATTGAGTATTTAACAAGAATTTGTTTTCTTAAACACTACTTTCATAGGGAAATATATAAAAATACAGACACATGTATCTTTCTTTCAAAAGAATTTATAATGTATTTGGAAAGGACAAATGTTAATTAGTCATAAGGAAGTTCAGGCTTCTTATGAAGAAATTCCTTCAATCCTGTATTAGTCTGTTTTCATATTGCTGATAAAGACATACCCAAGATTGGGTAATTATAAAGAAAAGGAGGTTTAATGGATTCACAGTTCCACATGGCTTCGGAGGCCTCACAATCATAGCAGGAGGCAAAAGGTGCATCTTACACACTGGCAGACAAGACAGAATGAGAACCAACTGGAAGGGGTTTCCCCTTATAAAACCATCAGCTCTCATGAGACTTATTCACTACCATGATAACACTATGAGAGAAACTGCCCCCATGATTCAATTATCTCCCATTGAGTCCCTCCCACAACATGTGGGAATTATGGGAGCTACAATTCAAGATAAGATTTGGGTGGGGATACAGCCAAACCATATCACTTCACCCCTGGCCCCTCCTAAATCTCATATCCTCACATTTCAAAACCAATCATGCCTTCCCAACAGTCCCCCAAACTCTCAACTCATTTCAGCATTAACTCAATAGTCCACGTCCAAAGTCTCGTCCGAGACAAGGCAAGTCCCTTCATCCATGAGTCCATAAAATCAAAGGCAAGTTAGTTACTTCCTAGATGCCCTGGAGGTACAGGCATTCGATAAATACAGCCATTCCAGGCTGGGTGCTGCGGCTTACACCTGTAATCCCAGCACTTTGGGAGGCCCAGATGGGCATATCACCTGAGGTCAGGAGTTCGAGACTAGCCTGACCAACATGATGAAACCCTGTCTGTACTAAAAATACAAAAATTAGTAGGGTGTGGTGGCGGGTGCCTGTAATCCCAGCTACTTAGGGGGCTAAGGCACAAGAATTGCTTGGACCCAGGAGGTGGAGGTTGTAGTGAGCCGAGATAATGACACTGCACTCTAACCTGGGCAACATCACGAGACTCTGCTGGAAAAAAAAAAAAAAAAAAAAAAATCCATTCTAAATGGGAGAAATTGACCACAACAAAGCGGCTAGAGACCCCAGGCAAGTACAAAATCCATCAGGGCAGTAAAGTTACAAAGTGATCTCCTTTGACTTCTTGTCTTGCATCCAGGTCACACTGCAAGAGGTAGGTTCTCATGGTCTTGGGCAGCTCTGCCCTTGTCTTTGCAGGGTACAGTCTCCTTCCCAGCTGCTTTCACAGGCTGCTGTTGAGTGTCTGTGGCTTTTTCAGATGTGCAGTGCAAGCTGTTGGTGAATCTACCATTCTGGGCTCTAGAGAATGGTGGCGCTCTTCTCACAACTCCACTAGACAGTGCCCCAGTGGGGACTCTGCATGGGGGCTCACACCCCACATTTCCCTTCCACACTGCCATAGCAGAGGTTCTCCATGAGTGCCCTGCCCCTGCAGCAAACTTCTGCCTAGACACACAGGCATTTCCACACATCCTTTGAAATCTAGGTGGAGGTTCCCAAACCTCAATTTTGACTTCTGTGCACCTGCAGGCTCAATACCATGCAGAAACTGCCAAGATTTGGGACTTGCACCCTCTGAAGCCACGGCTCAAACTGTACCGTGGGCCCTTTTAGCCATGGCTGGAGCAGCTGGGACATAGGACACCAAGTCCCTAGGCTGAACACAGCAGGTGGGCCTGGGGCCCCCACCCAGGAGACCATATTTTCCTCCTTAGCCTCCAGGCCTTTGATAGAGGGGCTGTCACAAAGGTCTCTGACATGCCCTGGAGACATTTTTCTAATTGTCTTGGCGATTAACATTTGGTTCCTCGTTACTTATGCAAATTTCTGCAGCTCACTTGCATTTCTCCTCAGAAAATGGGTTTTTCTTTTCTATTGCATCATCAGGCTGCAAATTTTCCCAACATTCTGCTCTGTTTACTGCATGTCTCTAACAGCCCAAGTCACCTCTTGAATACTTTGCTGCTTAGAAATTTCTTCCACCAGATACCCTAAACAATCTCCTCCAGTTCAAAGTTTCATTAATCTCTAGGGAAGGGGTAAAATGCCACCAGTTCCTTTGCTAAAACATAGCAAGAGTCACCTTTACCCCAGTTCCCAACAAGTTCCTCCTCTCCATCTGAGACCATTTCGACCTGGATTTCATTGTCCATATCATTAATACCTTTCTGGTCAAAGTCATTCAACAAGTCTCTAGGAAGTTCCAAACATGCCCATATTTTCCTGTCTTCTTCTGATAGCTCCAAACTGTTCCAATCTCTGCCCGTGACCCAGTTCTGAAGCTGCTTCCACATTTTTGAGTAGCTTTACAGCAGCGCCCCACTCTACTGGTACCGGTTTACTGTATTCATTCGTTTTCACACTGCTGATAGAGACATACATGAGACTGGGTAATTTATAAATCAAAAGAGGTTTAATGGATTCACAGTTCCACGTGACTGGGGAGGACTCACAACATGGTGAGAGGTGAAAAGCACATTTTACATGGTGCCTGACAAGAGAGAATGAGAACCAAGTGAAACGGGTTTCTCCTTATAAAACCATCAGATCTCATGAGATTTACCAAGAGAACAATATGGGGGAAACTGCCCCCAAGAGTCAATTATCTCCCACTGGGTCCCTCCAACAACACCCAGGAGTTATGGGAGCTGCAATTCAAGATAAGATTTGGGTGGGGACACAGCCAAACCATATCAAATTTCTTTGACCAAGAGGCATCTAACCGATATACTTGAACACCTCCTGATGGTAACCTTAGTTCAATGAGCCTGCCCTGTCCTTCCATTTCTGGATAGGCCCAGTCTTTACAATGTTACTATTTCTATGTTATATTAAACCTGTGTCTCAAAAAGCCACTGTGTGACCCTAGTTCTTTCCTTAAATCACACATAATTTTAACTAACTGTCTTACACAATGGACTGACAACTATTAGATGGCAGCTATTTTGTCTAATTCAAAAAGTTGTTTCTTCTTTCTATAGTAGTAATAGTTAATATTTCAGAGAACTAAATACATTCCTGACAATATTCTAAATGTTATGCATGTTTTAGTTCATACAATTCTCCAGTGATCCTTCATGTTTAGCACATACTATTGATGTCGTAATTTAACAGTGAAGCAAATGGGTATGGAGAAGTGGAATAACCCGTCCTAGCTTCCCTGGGTGGTAAGGAGGTAGAGTCAGCATCCAGCCCCAGGCCTCTCTAACTGTTGAGAAAACAGTGATTACTAGTGGGTTGCATTGCTACTTAAAATAGTCTCAGCTGTCTCGTAGGATTTTCGTAATTTGTATTACATTTCTTGAAATATGCTGTAATTAATAAAAAAGTCCCTCTTAAAATGTAGTATCTCAGTAAAGAAGCAGTTCTTCAGAAGTGGCCTGATGCCACAGAGTAAAGTGAACCTATCATCTGCCTTGTCAGTTATGTAGTAGTGCTCTGTAACCTAAGTTTGTACTGCACTTGTTTCTTAAGTAGATACATTGTGCAGGAGGCTCGTTCGGAAAGGATGTTCAAGTGAGAACCTTAGGATTTTATTCTAGAAGCTTCTGTCAACATTTGTAGCTTCTATTTTTTAACTTATATAATTGATTATGTTTTCCATTTATTTTTGAAACAATATAGAAATTTACATTCATACCTATTAAAGCTTGCGGTGCTGTGGAGAGCTATTGAGATATATAATTTGAGGTTTATTCCTCAATGTGTTGGCTATTTTTCCTGGGAATAGTTAATGTACAAATTTTAGTATTTCATTTACATTTATAATTATACATATTCATTATAAGAAGTTAGGGTATCTTTAAAAATAATTCTGCCTCTGAATTCCCAGTACTCTGTGTGTATGGGTGTAAACCCACCACACTATTTCTGCATGTTTCCCCTTTTCTATATCAAAGCATCATGTGGCCATTTGTTAGAGGAAATCATTTCTGGTATCTGACATATTGCTAACTAGTGTTTACTTTCTAGTTATCAAATATTGCATCTCTTTTGTGTTTTCATAAGTATTTCATAGAGGAAATGAGTTATCAAGTATCATGTAATATTATGTTGTCATCTAACCCACAGAGTGGTAGAAAACATTCACAAACTATGCATCTGACAAAGGACTAATATCCAGAATCCACGAGGAACTCAAACAGAACAGCAAGAAAAAAACAAATAATGTCATCGAAACTAGGCAAAGGACATAAATAGACAATTATCAAAAGAGGATATACAAACAGCCAACAAAAAAAATTAAAAAGTGCTGAACATCACTAATTATCAGGGAAAGGCAAATGAAAACCGCAGTGAGATACCACCTTACTCCTCCAAGAATGGCCATAAAAAAAGTTGTTGTGGATCTAGTGAAAAGGGAACACTTTCACACTGCTGGTAGCAATGTAAACTAATACAACCACTATGAAAAACAGTGTACAGATTCCTTAAAGACTAAAATCAGAATTACTATTTGATCCATGCCACTGCTGGGTAGCTCCCCAAAGGAAAAGAAGGTATTATAGGAAAAAGACACATGCACATGCATGTTTATAACAGCACAATTCACAATTGCAAAGATATGGAACTAACCTAAGTGAGTGTCCATCAACCAATGACTGGATAAAGAAAATGTGGCATATACACATCATGGAATATTACTCAGCCATAAAAAGGAATGAAATAATGTCTTCTGCAGCAAGTTGGATGGAGGCCATTATTCTAAGTGAAGTAACTCAGAAATGGAAAATCAATATTGTATGTTCTCACTTACACGTGGGAGCTAAGCTATGAGGATACGGAGGCATAAGAATGATATAGTGGACTTTGGGGACTCAATTGGGGGAGGAGGAGAGGAAGGTGAGGGATAAAAGACTATGTATTGGGTTCAGTGTACACTACTTAAGTGATGGGTGCACCAAAATCCCAGAAATCACCACTAAAGGACTTATCCATGTAACCAAAAACCATTTGTATCCCAGAAACTATTGAAACGGAACACAAAATTAAATTTTAAAAAAAGTCTTCTTCATCAGAAACCCCTGCCATTAATAAAAAGGAAATGAAATAGTTGCTAATTTAAGTATAAAGTAGCATAGAGCTGAGTTCTTAAATCTATGGTGTGTATCACCATCCTAGTGCCTTTTCATGGCTGAGTTGTCATTGTTTAGTACAGTAGTTATATCGGCTACTAAGCCATCTTTGGAAACCTGGTGGTAGCAGTTACTGCAGAGATCTAGATCTAACCCACAGACTTCGAGTTGTTCACCAAATGCTAGGCCCTTTGGTCAGGTCTGGAGACCAAGAAAATGAGTCATAGTGATGCCTGGGATGATTGAACTAGGGAGAGAAAGACTCACAGTAAGTAATCTATACACAAAACTGCCACTGACAGAAGAAAGCAAGTCACTGTCATCTACTGATTAATAACTGTCAGAATTATTGGACACTGGCAATGAACACAGTGTCTTTTTTTTCTTATGGTCATTCAACAAAAGGAGTTAAATAACAATCGAAAATTCTTCTGGTACATATAAAATCAAAGCAGAGAATATTTAAGGATCTTGGAAAAAACAGAAGTAAAGCATTAACACGGCGATGGTAAGTTAAGTGTACAATCCCTCATTTGTGATTAAAAAAATACTAAACAACTCTGAAAATTGAAAAAAAAATTAATACCTCATTTGGAAGCAAACTCTGCTCTGACCTGGAAAACTTAGTATTTTACTGCAGAAATACGAATATGTTTGATTACATAGCACTCACAGAGATCCTGCTGGGGTTGGCACATACTATATTGTATTTAGACTATTTTGGCTATCTAAAATCTGAACATACATGATGCTAAATTTAATACTAAAAGATTTTGGATAAAAGATTATAAACCTCTAAAGTCCTTCAGCTAAGAGTCCTTTTAAGCTAAGAGAACTTGCAGGACTTTTTTCTACTGTACAGATTACTTTGCCAATGGAAATAGAAAACTCCAAGTTAGTTTGCCAGGGATTTTTCCACTCTGAGTAGTGAATATGTAATATCCAATGGGACATCTGTTCTCTTTGAATGTTGGTTCTTTGGTTTTTCAGGCTGTTTAGATATATTATATTCAGTGCCTGTGCTAGATAGGTCCATTAATGGGCCCATCTTCCACCCTTGTAATCCCTTGCCTAGAAACCACAAGGTGTATATGTGACCCTTGTCCACAGCTAATTGAGCCAGGAGCTGTCAACTGGTCTGAGATGAAAGAGGCAGTGATTTGGCCTGACTAAAAAAAAAAAAAAAAAAAATTGATCTGGGTCTCTCTCTCTCCTTTTCTCTTTGGAATTTACATGATCAAAATGATGCCACAAGATATATTAAAGGCCGTGGAGATTGAATCCAGAGGGAGCCACAGTTATGAGGAGGGAGACACTGTGAGGGGCATTAGAGAGGAGAGCAAGTAACAAGTATGTAGAGAGATATAGTTACTCAATGAGAGAAAGAAATCATGAACCCCAAGAGAAAAATAGATCAATTCACTGGTAGGGCTTTCCTGACTTTGGTACTTTTTCCAGTACCAGTTCTAGTTCCACGTATCTGCATAATATGCTTCTTTTGATTGCAGTAGCTTGAATGAGCCTCCATTCTTTGCAACTGAAAGAGACCTAACTAAAATTGTGGCACATCTTTAAGATACTAACACTGCCTGATTTTGCTTAACTTAGGAGTTAATATTGCATTAGGGGAAAAAATTGGAGCCTATTAATTAGAGTTTTATTTTCAACTGGGGGTAAACCCACAACCTATGGTAAATATTGATTCAATTGTTTTACTCTAAGAAGGCAGTTTCATTTTCCCATCTAATTTCCAAGTGTTTGAAATTATTATTTGAAGTTATGTGTAGCCATATGTCTGAGATTTAGTTCATGGAACATGTACGGAAGTGATAAACGCTGATTAAAGTCAGAAAACACCTTTCTCTTTCCCTTTCTGCTGGTTAGATGTTAATGCCAGGGTGACCTCAGAAACCAGAAGATGATGATGTCACTGTCTCCATCAGCCTGGATGTCTGAATAAATGAGTGGAGCAGGGACTTCCTCCACCCCCACGCATACAGCTTTCATATTCGACTCTTACATAAGTGTGAAATCAATGTCTGCTGTGTTTCTTTATTTTATCCATTAGAACATTAACATTAACATCCATACTTGGATGTTAATAAGAAATTTTCTTTAACGTCTAAGTACAGAAAATACTATCTAATTTTACTATTCTCTAGTTTGCATTTCCTTTTGAAAATATACTTAGGAGATATATCTTGAAAAATTGGATAAATAGCTTGCTTAAATATATGCACCCTGCACTCCTTATTTTGCTAATTTATTTGTACACCTTTCACAAATAAGGTATTTTACTGTTTCCTGTAGACGTGATTGCAGTTTCTTGAGAAACTTTGTTTATTCACATTTATGTGTGTGAGTCATTCTAATATTTAGTCGCTAAGGATATTTAAGAGGAAAGGGATGATTCTTTTCTATACATAATACATATATGATACCAAAGGTGTGTGAAAGCCTCTGACAATTCTCAGAGCTTGATAATAACTTTTAAATATCTTACACCATTTTAAAGTTCAGGCTTATGTCATTTTTAGTGATTACAACTAAGGTAGAATAGCCTTATATTTATAGTAAAACTGCTTCTTAAACATACATTTTCAGCCAAGTATGGGGGAGTTACGCCTCTAATACCAGCACTTTGAGAGGCTGAAAGTGGGGGGATCACTTGAGCTCAGGATTTCAAGGCCAGCCTGGGGAACATAGCAAGACTCTGTCTCTACAAAAATTACAAAAATTAGCTAGGTATGGTGGCTTGCACCTGTGGTTCCTGCTCCTGAGGCGGCTGAGGTGGGAGGATCACTTAAGTCCAGGAGTCCCAGGCTACAGTGAATTAGAAAAGTGCCACAACATTCCAACCTGGCTGACAGAGTGAGACTCTATGACAAAGAAAAAGAAAAAAAAAGTATACTTTTATTCTTTCAATGAAAAATTCGTCCATTTCCTGATAACTGAAAATTGATTTTGCAAACATATAAGTTTAGATTGTGCTTTACTAGGAAAAGGAGCAAAATTTCAAGAAGTAGTCACCACAAGGACCTGCTGGAGTTTTTCTCCTAAGGGTCTGAGATTCTCTGCTACTTTGTTTCTTGCTTCCCTTCCTGATAAAACATCGTGTTTGGTTGTTATGCTTTACTTCAGCAGCACGATAGTGTCATACCTTCACAGAAGGGAAAATTCGTAGTTTACAATGCATTTTCACTATGAAAGGTGGCTCATGGTAACAAAACCAATCCTTCTAAACCTTTGGGTCAATTTCCCCACCAAAAATGTTATTTTAGTTTTGCATAAAGTGAAACCCACATACTACCATGGCTTCTTGTATTTCTCTGACTGCTTTACATTTCACCCCCGGAAGGGCTTTCCGTGAATCTGAAATACATAGATTTCTCTATGGAATTCCTTTTGAGATCATAAAAAATGTTAAGTGAATTTATTGTTGAGGATTCCCATC
Source organism: Macaca mulatta (assembly GCF_049350105.2). NCBI lineage: Eukaryota > Metazoa > Chordata > Mammalia > Primates > Cercopithecidae > Macaca > Macaca mulatta. The sequence continues at coordinate 66,410,527 of NC_133416.1, forward strand.
ATTTACTTTTCTCTGTTCAGAAAAGTGCCCATTTGTTCCAACTTATCGTCATTTCTCAGGTGTAAACAGATATTTATCCAAGAACAAACACTTTTCCCAAATCAATCTTAGGACCTTAAGAGTCACTTTTTTCAGTATCCATCCAATGATTGAATTCTGCTGTAATATAAGGATGCTTTAAGGCCTTTCTGACGCAAATCATTTTACCTTCAGACAGTATTATCTGTTATGTGAAACGTGGACATTACCAGAGTTGGCCACAGATTTTCTTTAAATACTTAAATTTTCTCACGTCTTAGGGGGAAAAAGAAACTGTAGAAATTAAATTTGCATACCCATTTGTGTGAGTCTAAAATAATATTATATATTGTCGTGTAAGTTGTGAGAAAGTCTCCTTTTTTGTAGTTATGCAATATATTCCTACTCAAGAAATTTCATATGTCCTACTTACTCTTTAGAATTGTCTACCTCTCCTCCCTATATAATGTGGCAAACCAGCAAGACAGGGTATAAAGATCAAAGAGTCTAGAATGAAAAGTAATTTTCTATCCCATTTCTGCTGCTTGCCAACTCTGGAAACTCAGCCTCTCTGAGCCTCAGTTTATCCTCATGTAAATGGTAAGAATAATAACATTAATATAGATCTTCTCTATGTCTCAGGTTAACGGTGTGTATCCAGTTGAATTTTGTGTATAAAAATACTTTGTAAAATGTGAAACCACATATTTTCTTTAATTATGTTTAATAAAGAAACAAATGTATTTCTAAAGTACATACCATGGAATTGATTCACATGAGGCAAAGAAGCATGCTTATTTGGCCTGTATTTTTCACATTGCATATGACAATGTTATAACTCATTTAAAAATTTATATTGTACTTTTCAAAATCTTGTGTAATGTAACATAGCCATGCAATAATTCATAATATACGGGAGACTTAAAATGACCTTCTCATCTTACATTATTGTCCCAGAAGCTCATTTTGGAATGTGTGGAGACTAGATGAAAACCAATTATTGGGCCATGTCAGTTAATTGATTTTATATCTGGGGGGGTGGTGCAGGAGATTGGGGTTAGTCATTTCAGGAAAGTGGTAAATGTCACAATTTCTTGGATAAGCAAAGGGAAACACATGTGAACAGTTATTTAAAGAGCTTAGTCTCAGCCTGAATTTCCTGGAACTGTAGCTTGAGACAGAACTCATATGCTAAAACTATATTGGGGCTTATTATCTTAGGGAGGCAAAAGCCAAAAAAAAAAAAAAAAAGGAGGGGGAATTGAGAATTGAGACAAGAAACAAGGGTAAACTGAGACATGGTGTTGCATTGCCAAGCTGGCCTCAGCTTCTCAAGAAAACACAATTGGTTCCTGGTGAGAGGTAACAATGTGCTAGCAGCCCTCGCTGGCTCTTGCTAACTCTTGGCACCCCCTCAGCCTCGGTGTCCACTCTGGCTGGGCTGGAGGAGCCCTTCAGCCTGCCGCTGCACTGTGGGAGCCCCTCTCTGGGCTGGCCAAGGCCGGAGTTGGTTCCCTCTGCTTGCCAGGAGGTGTGGAGGGAGAAGCTCAGATGATAACCGGGCTGTGTGTGGCGCTCCCAGGCCAGTGTAAGTTCCAGGTGGGCACGGGCTCAGCAAGCCCCACACTCAGAGCAGCGGGCTGGCACCACTGGCCTGGGGCAGTGAGGGACTTACCACCCTGGCCAGCAGCTGCAGAGGGTCCCCCAGCAGTGCTGGCCTGCCTGCACCATGCTGAAACTCTTGGGGCCTCAGCTGCCTCCCCGCAGGGCAGGGCTCGGGACCTGCAGCCCGCCATGCCCCAACCTCCTCCCCAAATGCACCAGTCAGCACTTTGTGTCTAGCTCAAGGTTTGTAAACACACCAATCTGCACCCTGTGTCTAGCTCAAGGTTTGTAAATGCATCAATTGGTGCTCTGTGTCTAGCTAATCTATGGGGACTTGGAGAACGTTTGTGTCTAGCTAAAGGATTGTAAATGCACCAATCAGCACTCTGTGTCTAGCTAAATGTTTGTAAATGCACCAATCAGCACCCTGTCAAAACGGACCAATCAGCTCTCTATAAAACAGATCAATCAGCTCTCTATAAAATGGACCAATCAGTAGGATGTGGGTGGGGTCAGATAAGGGAATAAAAACCGGCTGCCTGAGCCAGCAGTGGTAACGCACTGGGGTCCCATTTGCCCCTGTGGAAGCTTTGTTCTTTTGCTCTTCACAATAAATGTTGCTGCTGCTCACTCTTTGGGTCTGTGCTGCCTTTATGAGGTGTAACGCTCACCGCGAAGGTCTGGAGCTTCACTCCTGAGGCCAGCGAGACAAGGAACAACTCCAGACGGGAGGGACAAACAACTCCAGACGGGAGGGATGATCTACTCCAGACGCACCACCTTTAAGAGCTGTAACACTCACTGCGAAGGTCTGCAGCTTCAGTCCTGAAGCCAGTGGGACCACAAACCCACCAGAAGGAAAAAACTCCAGACACATCTGAACATCTGAGGGAACAAACTCCAGACACACCATCTTTAAAAACTGTAACACTCACCGCGAAGGCCCGCAGCTTCATTCTTAAAGTCAGTGAGACCAAGAACCCACCAATTCTGGACACACTGGGTCATAAGTGAAGCCTCAAGAGAGGAAGAAGGGAAATATACTTGCTTGCTCTTGTTCCTTCTTGTCTCTTATTGGTCAAAGTCTGATGCACAACATGTTAACTCATCTGCACAACTGGGTAATTTGACAAGGATTCTCTGGGCAGCTCTTGAGGAAACCACAGTCTGTGGTCAAGAAGATCAGATCTCACCCCTGAGAAGGCTGAGGCTGAAGTGTTGTTAGGAGATGAAGTGGTTGCAGGGGTTGCAGGGGTTGCCAGGGCTTTATGACCATGAGCAGAGCTTAGGTAGTCACTGGGATTCTCCAGACAACCAGGAAGAAAGCACATGGAAGGTGGGGGTATCAGTTGGATTGGTATAAATCTGCCCCAGCCCACCCCTCTGACAAGAGTTACACAATTTGTCTTATTAGATAGGAAAATGCAATAAACTTTCTCAAACCCATATGCCTAACTCAGTTCATCTACTTAGAGAAATTGTAACCTCGGAAGGAAGTAGCTTTTGATTCCCTACCAACTACATACTATACTTATATAAAATCATTTATACAAACGACTCTGCATGTTGTAAATGACCAAGATCATTATCATCTAATTGCAATCATTATCATTATCTAATGGTATTTCTGAAAGGGACCACCTGCCCATTTCTAAGCAGATGCACAAGTGATGGATTGATAACTAAATAATTACATTAGGGTACATTTAAATAGATTAAAAATTTAATTTGGAATTAGACCAAGGTAAGCCTGCACTACTTTCCTTAATAGAAACATATTTAGAAAAAGATACAATTTTAGGGCTGCTGGGATTTTTAGATAGTTTTTCCAAAATTTGTTTGTTAAAACTTTTATGTAGCTGAGATGACATAAGAAAATGTACTGCAATAAAAAACTATCTTAATTTCGACTGGAAAAAGTGGTACACATAAAGACTGATAAAGTAAATCAAGAAATAGAGCATATTAGCAAATACATTAAAAGTGAAGTTTTACCGTAGGAAAATATTTGCTGTTAACACATAGCTGCCCTCTGAGGGAGATAAAGATACACTGTATTGAAAGACAAAGAAGGATAAGGACTAGCTAGCTGGATCATTATTGGAAAGCCAACAAACCAAACATTCAGGGGCTAGCCTAATGACATAGCTGCTGACTTGAGAAAAATTAATCCTTCTTTAAAATATTTGATTAAATTGCACAAATGAGAGTCCAACTTAATCAAGCCAAATAAATTTTTTCTTGAGCAGCATAAATTATGCTTTTCCTGCCTGGGCGCACATGCTCACAGGCTGTCGACTGGCCGTTTTAGAGTGCAGTACTGCATTTAACTGCTGTGTCATGCCTAATGGAAAATGTACTCAGCAAGATGGTTATTCCATTGAATTTTGGAAGCAGTTAGGAACACTAATAGCCTCTTATTTTTTAAACATGCTTAATGATATAATGAATATAAAATAATTGCCTCTACAAATCAACATGACCTTTTTTATAACAAAAGAGGAACAAAAGGATCCATTACTTTACAGAAATTCTCATCTACAGCAGATGTTCCATTGAATTCTATCTTCAGGATTCTATAAAAAGTACAGACTGTGAGGTGAAAAAAGGGTTTTTTCTCTCACACAAGTTTTAATGTTAAATGAGAGTATGAAAACTAGATGATCCAAAGAATTGACAGATACTCCATAATAAAAAAATCCTTTAAACTTTATAGATATAGAAAACATAATAGTAAGTCAATTTTAACATGTACTTTGAAACCAGTTTTAATAGTAATTTTTAAATAAAAGCCAGTGTTAATATAATTTTCTTATTTATTTATACTCCATGATGAGAGAGCCCCCTATTGTTACAATCTGCTGAATTGTCAAGAAACAAAGTAAGAAAAACTAAATTTAAAGAAATTTCTTATCAACAATCTTAAACATTTGAGCAAAACTAATATATGGAGACAATTGAATAGAATTTTCCCGTATCAAAATATAGATCATATTTAACAAGTATTTGTAGGTGAGAAAATCTTTAGATATCTTGTGTAACAAATTATCACCATTTGCAAGGAAAATAGGACACTGTGGCATAAAACAAGGGACCAACACCATGAAAACAGATTTATGCTATAAGTGAGGTATTTGCGATGTGAAGTTATCAGATTAATTGGTCCAAATAAAAGTCACAGTAATGGTTTTTGGAATTTAGATGATCCTTTAGGCGATTGCTTAGGCATTGCTACCTTTCCTACCCATCTTCTGACTTCTGTCACTTCAATACCTTGAACTATACCAGGCTTTAAATTATCTTTGAAGTTACATGATTTAATCTTTTCTGTGAGCTGCAAATCTGCCATATTTGCTCCGACCTGTCCAAAGAGTAATCTTTCTCCTAAAAAGCAAACATAAATTATGATTTTAGGTGAAAGAAGGGGGAAGAGAAGGAATAAAAGGCAGATGAATAAAACTGATTGAGATAATACATGTGAAGAAATTAGCACTTTGCAGAAGAACACATTGGAACGCTCAAAGATGTGAGTTGTTATTATTCATGATTAGAAGAAATGAATTCATACTTCCCAACTTCATTAACTTGTGTTCTAAGAGGCCATTGAAAAAGCATTGAAATAATATTAAATTAAATCTTGTGAATATTTATTAAAGGAATGTGTACATTTGAATATACATGTTTGAGTTAAAGTGCGTTCAGTAAATCACTTTTATTTTTACACCATCAACCAAGAGCTCTCCGTGAAAGCTTTTACTCCAGGTACTTTATCTCCTCTTCTTGAGGTATTATATCTTCTGCATCATCTTATGCAACCATTCACAGGAAGAACATTGCTACAATGTTTGCATTATCTTTTTGGTCCCACAAGCCAAAAAAAAACCCACAAAACTTTACAACCTATGGGTTTGTAAATTCAAGTGGCTTCTGTTAATTCTAATAAATGTATATGTACCATAATCAGAAGATACATGTGTGAAAGAGAAGAAAGTCTACCTTAAGATACCAGAGAGCAACAATAACAGCAAAATCAATATAAGCCAGTGAGTATAAGTATATATATATGTGTGTCTCGGCAGGGGAAATGGGGAGGGAGTATTGTATAGGAGTGTAACCACACTCATCATAACACATAAAATAAAAGAGAGGCAGCTATTGCATTATCAGAGCAAATGTGCAAGTACCATAGTCATTTGGTTGCACACAACTGATTTGACAACATATATCTAGATTAAATTTTATGTAAATATAATTTTTCTACTAGTGTTTGAGTTCTACTCAGGATATTGTAACGTAATTTCACACTTCATTTAAAAAAAGCCTTTAAAATATAAAGCGTACATTCATTCTAGATGCCTGTTAAATGTAAGATGCAGAGACATAAATAGGAGATAGGTAGAGATTTTAGAGAGAATTTCTGAGACACTTTTTTTTTTTCTCACATTTTAAGCTACTCACTGCGTGACAATGTCATGTTGAGATTGTCAGTGTTTTGGAAAGGTCATTTTCCAGGTGCTACTGTTCCAGTCCCCTAACTGGTCATAACTGATGTGGTAGACAGACAGATTTTACCATTTGCTTAAGTGTGTGTTAAATCTTCCATATAATAGGCTGATAGCACCCCTGTTCAAGAGCTTAAGTGTTCGTACTTTTTATTGTTTCTTATCTTTGTGGATATTTTCTGTTTCCTCAGAGACTTTTTTTTCCAAAGTGACTTTTTTTTTTCTTTTTCTTTGGCTTCCTTGACCTTCTTGATAGCATAAAGCTCTTAGTTTGCAATTTATTTCAAGGCTGCTGTTGCTACCCTCAGTTACGCCATTTTGTCTGTCTGTGTATGTGTGTATGCTTGCTAGAGTGGAGGAGAGGGTAGAGAAGAAGTAGAAATGTGTAACTTATTCTGAAATGAGTTATAGCTTACAAGTATTTTCAAATCTTTGAGAAAATAAATAACTTACAGACTTAATGACCTATTTCATCTATACCTTATCCTCATCTGAACATATGAGATGGATTTGAAAAGATAAAATACTTCCCCTGACTCTAGAGGAGAAAAAAAACTATATGGCATACAACAAACACCTATCTGATATCCAACAAACAACCTGTCTGATATTGTGTTGATGACATTTGTCCACCTAAATAAAGCTTATTTTTCTCAGGCCATTAATATATTTCCCAAATCCTGGAAAAAAGAACAGCAGAAAATAATTCTCTATTCTCCCATCTTCAAAGGCACATATCTTAAAGTGTAAGTTTTCCTTTAGTGAAATGACATAGTAAATGATATTTCTTGAAAATGATTAGCTGAACAATGTTTGACAATGAAACTATAAGAAAGGTTAAATGTTTTTGTTTAAGTGATTGATTTAAGAATTTCAGAACAAAAAAAAAATAATTTTTTTTTTTTTTTGAGACGGAGTCTCGCTCTGTTGCCCAAGCTGGAGTGCAGTGGCCGGATCTCAGCTCACTGCAAGCTCCGCCTCCTGGATTCACGCCATTCTCCTGCCTCAGCCTCCCGAGTAGCTGGGACTACAGGCGCCCACCACCTCGCCCGGCTAGTTTTTTGTATTTTTTAGTAGAGACGGGGTTTCACCATGTTAGCCAGGATGGTCTCGATCTCCTGACCTTGTGATCCACCCGTCTCGGCCTCCCAAAGTGCTGGGATTACAGGCTTGAGCCATCGCACCCGGCCATAAAAAATAATTTTTAATAAGATACAGAAAAAGGAGATTTTTTGCCTGAGCATAATTGGGAACAGAAGAATGGGAAAGTAGAAATAAACAATGCTGAACAGAAAGCTAAAGTAGAGAATAGAAGAGGAAAACAAATAGAAAGCTATAGTTCAGTTCGTTATTTCATATCACTGTAGAAGAGGTGCATGGCTGCTAAATACCTAAAACTACATGCAATAAAAATGTGTGTTTTTCCATCTGTCCTTGCTCTTTCCTCTCTCTTCATTCATTAAAAATGGAAGAGAAACTGGGTAGAAATGCTGCATTACTATGGGGGTCACCAAAGTCCTGATCATCAAACCTAGCACAGATTGGGGTTATGGGAAGGTTAAATAGTAAAATGGGAGAAAATTAACTTGTCAGGAAAAGGCTGTGAAGCTGGCTGGTGAAGGTTGTTAGGTCCCTGGGCATGGTTACAGCACACTGACTCAGGTGCACCAAGCAGGGAGAAGGTCACACCCCTTGAGGCTGGATGACAATCGGCCGATTTAGACACTAGCCCAGGGTCATCCTAGCTTTACTAAGTAATATCTCAAACTGGGAGTTGTCTGACAAGGTGTGTATATGAGGATAAATTCCAGTCAAATGCATTCCAGAAACAACTTCTTTTTCTGTTCTGTTAACTGCAGGACATTTGTTTAACTAGATAATGTGCAATGAAATGCAAGAAAAGGCCTATTGCTGAATAGTCATGAGAAGAGAAAAAATATTTGCCTTTCTTTTTTAAAACACAAGATGTTAAATTCTCTTCAATTAAGATGATAACTTATTTTCATGTTCCATATCTAAATGTAACTCTTTGAAGCACAGGATAGAGTTTTTTTAAAGTACAACCTATCAGATTGGCAAAAAAGCAGAAGTTTGACAACATGATATATTTGGTAAGGCTGAGGAAGCTAGGAAGTGTCACATACTGCTGATGGGAAAGCAAACTGTTACATCACCTATGAAACAAAATTTGGCACTACACAGCAAAATTGCATGTGAATAAAAGCTCTTGTTTCTAAAAATCTACCCCTGAAATACACTGCAAAAAATACAAAGACAGATAATCATGAAGCTATTCACTGCAGGCTTACTTGTGATAGCAAAAGACTGGAAACAACTCAAATGTCCTTAGTAGGGTTCCAGTTGAATAAGCAATGGTACCGTCAAACAAAGGAGCATGCAGTTCTGAAAAAACAGGAGAAATATTTTTATACATTGCTGTGCAACTATCTCCAAATTTATTTATTTATTTATTTATTGGAATACAGTGAGCTTTTTAATCCAATCATTTGCAAATTAATAAGGAAGTAATATACCAACGTAATATTTTGCTGTACAAGATGAAAATCTTAAAAAGAATTTGTACATGTATCATGTGGAACATTTTTATTCCTAATTTATGCTTTGAAAGATATCTGATAGTGTACAAAGAATACCCAGATCTAGGTGGTGACTGTTTTGTATAATCATTTATTTACAAAATTTCACCACATAATAGGAACTACCTTTTAAAAAAAAAATCAGCATTGGTCCTATAAAGGCCATTAGGATAAATTCTTAAGCCTACAAAAGACGCCTTAGTACTATTGCTCCCAGGCTCATTATTGTTAACTAAAATCTGACTCCAAGGCCCAGGTGTAATTTCTAGTTCCAATTCTACAGTCATTCAAAAGCACGTTCTAACTAGATTGACAAGGGACAGTGGAGGACCCAAGAAGTCCTATCAACCCCTATAAGAGGTGTACATAAGCCTACTACTCATACCCTTCTAGCCATACCACCCTTTATTTGTAATGGGACACCAGGTCATCCCACTATGCTAAAACATGGTTGCTCTGGGAAAAAACGAGGCTTTCTCTAGACCAGCTGGACTGGTCAGGAGGGAGAGTAAAAAGTGGCTGTCGCTAGTGAAAAATGGTTTCATTTCTTCGAACTTTTTCCTTTTCCTTTTCTGGGCTCCTTATCTTTTTCTGGTTTTGAAGGCTTTGAAGATTTTTTCTTTTTCTTGATCATGGCATCGGTTTCTATAGCATCTTGGTCTTTCTCATCAGATTGAGAGTCATCTTCATTTAACTCTTCGTTGTATTCCGAATCCAGGGATGGGCTTGTGCTGTGTCTAGATGCCTTTATGGCTTGAAGTGAATATGGAGTAAGGTGGGCTTCCTTATTGTAAGCTCTTGTGAAGGCTGCTTTCACCTTGGGATCCAGCTTTGAAAAGGAACTAGGTTTGCCACCCCAGCTGCTAATTTCCATGATATTCTCAAAATCTTCTTTCATCAAATAATATGTGTCCATAAGTGCAACAACATCCTGCACCCTATCGACTCCTTGTGAGGTCAAGGGCTGTACAAGTGCGTCCCTTAGATGTGACAAATAATCCATGTTTACGGTCCTTTTGCTGGAGTAAGTTCTGAGACTCATATGCAAGGCCAGGTCCTGAACAATACGACCGTGTTTGCCTGTAGACGAGTGCTTCCCCAGCCAGCCCGGGAAGGTGGGAAACTGGGTCATGAACCCCCTCATCAACTCTCCAGGAAGCACACGCATAAATGGCCTGCGTAGGCAGAAGACTCCAGTGCTGCTTACTCCGGATCTGGCTGTCCACTAAGTCACCATCACAGAGGCTGTCTGCTGCTCTGCTTAAGAGCATCAAGTGCTTTTTCATGTCACCCCCTGCTGCTACAAGCTTCATATGTATGTAATTTTCCTGGACAAAGAGGGGTGCTGTTGAATCCTCAGATCTCTTTTTTCATGATTTTTCAATAGCACCCCTCTTTGTCCAAATTTATTATTAGGTGAAAAAAGCAAAAAGCAGAAGGCATGTATTGTATGCATCTACTAATTTAACAAGGGAGTGAGATTAAAATACGTACGTATTTTATCACAATATAAACAAATCAATATTGAAATAAAAAGTTACTGATGGGGAAAGGAGAAGGAAGAGGAAAGGACAGAAATAAAAGTTAGACTTTCCTGAATGCATCTTATTTTGCAGATTTGATTTTGTCACTATGTAAATATTTTACATTACTAATTACATTAAATCTTTAAAATGAAATTCTTCAGAAAAAGGAGCAAATGAATCTAACTGCATGGAGGTAGTGACACAACCACACAGGGAAGGGTTATTTCAAGTGACTTTGGAATAGCATAGTTTGATTATTTATTCATTATGAGACAGATATACCTAAAAAACAAAACTTTGGGTATAGGACATTTGGGTATAAAAATTACTTTTACTAATTTTATTGTTGGTATTTATTCTGAGATTATTTGCTACCTTTGTGGAATGGAGCATATATTTAATTATGTTGGTATTACTGGGAGTTAGTATTTTTAGCATGGGGGAAGGAGATAGGGACACAAGATCAATGAGGTGAGTAAAAACTGAGTTCTAAATTTGCATCTGAAATATCAGAAGGAAGGGACTCATACTGCATTTTATCTTAAAAGGAACGAGAGCTTTTAGAGAAATGAAGGATTCTGTTTCTGGAATGAGAAATGTTCAGGATGAGCCTGGAATATCATGCCATGCCAGGAAGTAAAGAGACTTTCAAAACCTGTGCAGTTGTATCAAAAGAACTAAGATGTAATTTAACGAGTCTTTCACTTGTCAAGATGCATGAATTTATATATGTGTGGAAGCAGTAACTGTAATGATTGGAATATATAAAATGTATTAACTTCCATGAGTTCATAATAATAATAAAGATAAAATGGATTGGATCAACTTTGTTGGATGCTGTAACAATGAATTTTAGCAAAAAGTGATAAAGAAATGTATCAAACTGTATTTTCTAAGATGATAGCCACGAGATCTACCATCTCATGTGATCGTACAATGTAAATTTTCATTCTTCCCACTGAGGTGTGGGGTCCATGCTCCCTCCCTTCAATTTGGCAGACCTGTGATTTTGGTCTGTGATTTCCAAGACTAGGTCATAAAATATGATACAGCTGTTACTCTTAAAAATCAACCACTATGCTGGAGAAAGCCACTGGCTAGAGTGGAAGTGGACATGTGTAGGTGTTTCCGAAGACAAACCCACTTGAAATCTTCCATACACGTGAGTAAGGATGAGCCTTCAAGATGACTTCAGCTCCAGTCACAGTCTGACTGCAACCATATGAGAAACTCCAAATGTGAATCAACTAGCTGAATGCAGCCAACCCCCAGAACTGTGAGATATAACAATAAAATAATTGGCATTGAATTTTTGTTTGTTTTGTTTTTTGAGACGGGGTTTCTCTCTGTCACCCAGGCTGAAGTGCAGTGAGCAATCATGACTCACTGCTGCCTTGACTCCCAGGCTCAAGTGATACTCCCACTTCAGGGTCCTGAGTAGCTGGAAGGTGCAAGCCACTATGCCTGGCTAATTTTTGTATTTTTTTGTAAAGATATGGTCTTGCTATGTTACCCAGGCTGTTCTGAAACTCTTGGGCTCAAGCAACCCTTCAGCCTCAACCACTCAAAGTGTTGAGATTATAGACGTGAGCCACCATGGCTGGCATGGTATTGTTTTAAGGTACTAAGTTTTGGGGTGTGTTAGCCACAGATAACTGCAATATATTAGGAAAAAATCAAGCATTTGTTGTGTTTTTCCTATGCAACAAATAAGTGACAAGAAGAAATTTTTAAATCTATATTTCATCTAATAAATGTAGAAAAATGGTAGAATTAGAATATCATCACTAATAGAGTCAGGCAATGATCTCTGTATTAGTCCGTTTTCATGCTACTGATAAAGATATACCCAAGACTATGCAATTTACAAAAGAAAGAGGTTTAATTGGACTTACAGTTCCACATGGCTGGGGAAGCCTCAGAAGGAGGAGCAAGTCACATCTTACATGGATGGCAACAAGCAAAGAGAGAGAGAGCTTGTGCAGGGTAACTCCTCTTTTTAAAACCATCAGATCTCATTATCACAAGAATAACATGGAAAGACTTGCCCCCATGATTCAATTACCTCCCAGCGGGTCCTTCTCACAACATGTGGGCATTCAAGATGAGATTTTGCTGGGGACACAGCCAAATCATATCATTCTGCCTCTGGCTCCACCTAAATCTTATATCTTCATAGTTCAAAATCAATCACGCCTTCTCAACAATCCTCTAGAGTCTCAACTCATTTCAGCATTAACTCAAAAGTCCACATGCAAGACAAGGTAAGTGCCTTCCACCTATGACTCTGTAAAAGTAAGTTAATTACTTTCTAGATGCAATGGGGGTACAGGCATTGGGTAAATACTGCCACTCCAAATGGAAGAAATTGGCCAAAACAAAGGGGTCCCCATGCAAATGCAAAATCCATGGGGCAGTCAAATCTCAAAGCTACAAAATGATCTCTTTTGACTCCATGTCTCACATCCAGGTCACATTGATGCAAGAGGTGGGTTCCCATGGTCTTGGGCGGCTCCACCCCATGGCTTTGCAGGTTACTGCCTCCCTCCTCCCTCCCAGCTGCTTTCACGAGCTGGCATTGAGTGTCTGCAGCTTTTGCAGGCACATGGAGCAGCTGTCAGTGGATCGACAGTTCTGGAGTCTGAAGCACCGAATGCTTTTAACAGCACTCAAGTCATCTTGAATGCTTTGCTGCTTAAGAATTTCTTCCACCAGATACCCTAAATCATCTTTCTCAAGTTCAAATTTCCACAAATCTCTAGGGCAGAGCAAAATACCACCAGTCTCTTTGCTATAACAAGAGTCACCTTTGCTCCAGTTCCCAACAAGTTCCTCTTCTCCGTCTGAGAAACTGGATTTCATTGTCCTTATCATTATCAGCATTTTGGTCAAAGCTATTCAACAAGTCTCTAGGAAGATCCAACTTTCCCAAATTTTTCTGTCTTCTTTTGATCCCTCCAAACCTGTTTCAACCTCTGCCTGTTACCCAGTTCCAAAGTCACTTCCATACTTTTGGGTATCTTTTCAGCAATGCCCCACTCTACTGATACCAATTTATTGTATTAGTCCATTTTCACTCTACTGATTAAGATATACCCGAGACTGGGCATTTTACAAAATAAACAGTTTTAATTGGACATAAAGTTCCACATGGCTGGGGAAGCCTCACAATCATGGCAGAAGGCACAGAAGAGCGAGTCACGTCTTACATGGGTGGCAGCATGCAAAGAGAGAGAGCTTGTGCAGGGGAACTCTTCCTTTTAAAACCATCAGATCTCATGAGACTTATTCACTATTACAAGCACAGCATGGAAAAGACTTGCCCCCACGATTTAATTACCTTCCCCCAGGACCCTCCCACAGCACATGGGAATTCAAGATGAGATATGGGTGGGGACGCAGCCAAACCATATCAATCACTGATGACTTTAACATCACAAAAAGAGACAACACAAGGTTACGTGGCTCCTGATGGAATAATACACGGCCACCTATGAAATATCCTGTGGGAAGTACTGGGGACACAGCAGCATATTAATTCTGAGATAAAATCAGCAAATTTCAAGGCATTAATAACAAAAGATCTGATCTCTTAAACAAATGAATTTCAAAGGAAGAAAGAGAGAAGAAAACCAGTAATTTAAAACAGACATAACCAATTACTGTAGATCTTATTTTTATTCTGATTCAGCTAAATAAGTCTTGAAAATATATGAGACAGAGTATTGGATGATTTAAAGTCATTTTTAGTATTCGAAGAATGGTCATAATATTGTGGTTGTATTACAAAAAGAATCCTTATGTTTGGAAATACATATTGAAATGGTTTGATGTCTAAGATTTGCTGCAAAGTAATCTAGGACAGGAACTTAGATGGAGTACAACTGGCCATATGTTGGTAATGGTGAAAACAGTCATGGGCATATGTAGGTGCTTTATATTCTTCTTCTTTGACACAAGTTTGAATTTTCTCTCTCTCCTTTTTTTTTTTTTTTTTTTTAAGATGGAATTCCATTCTTGTTTCCCAGGCTGGAGTGCAGTGGTGCGATCTCAGCTCACTGTAACCTCTGCCTCCTGGGTTCAAGCGATTTTCCTACCTCAGCCTCCTGAGTAGCTGGGATTACAGGCATGCACCACCACGCCCACCTACTTTTTTTGTATTTTTAGTAGAGACGGGGTTTCTCCATATTGGTCAGACTGGTCTCAAACTCTCGACCTCAAGTGATCCACCCGCCTTGGCCTCCCAAAGTGCTGGGATTACAGGCGTAAGCCACTGTACCCGGCCTGAATTTTCTCATCATGCAAAATTTAAAATATGCACTTGAAGTGCTGAATGCTAATCCTGGGTCTGTGATCTCTTGGGTAGTCTCTTCATTATCCACGCTATGATATGCCCAACTGGTGAACCAGAGTAGGTGAACGTGGCTATACAAATGTCTAAAGTGATTTCCTACATGAGTTAAAAAAAAAACAAACAAACTCTTAAATATTACATTTCTCCTTCTTCCAGTGATTTCTATCTAATTACAAAACTAAGTTAAGATGAAAAGTCTAGGCATGAAAACAAAATACTAGCAAACAAACTAAAACATTGCTTCAAAACTAAGCAAATTATCAGAAGCAGTATAGTGGGAAGAGTGTATTGCTGGGCTTGGTAAAACAGGATTTTTTTCCAACTAATAAAGTAAGTGACTATAGGCAAGTTATGTAATCCTGTGGCCTCATTTACCTTATCTGTTCAGGTGGACCATTTGTGATACAATCTACCTATAATCCAATCCAATCCAGCTCAGCTCAGCTCAGCTTAGTCCAACTCAACTCAACTCAGTTCAGTCCAGTTTTGTTTTGTTCTATTTTATTTTATATTTTTTGTTTAAAAATACAAATTGCAATAAATAGTTGAGTCCATCCTGCCTAGAAATGGCATTTGATGGTAGGGGTGTTGGGAGCATTCTTATTCTAAAGAATAATCTCAGGAGGTGCCAGGATAGCCATTTAGAAAGAGATGCGGTCCATGGTACTCATGAGGAGGAATGAAAGCAGAGAGTGAATTCCGCACCTTCAACTGAAATATCCAGGTTCTTGCTTTGGGACTAACATAGGCAAACAGCTCTAACCATAGAGAACGAAGAAAAGCAAGGTATGGCGACAGCACAAGCGGAAGCAGCACGGAGCCAAAGGAACTCCCGTGCTCAGTCAAGGGAAACGATGAGTGATTGTACCATCCTGCCCAGGAAACCACGCTTCTCCCATGGATCTTTGCAACCAGCGGATCAAGAGATTCCCTTAAAAGCCTATGCTACCAGGGCCTTTGGCCGGATACACAGAGCTGTGTGGAGTCCTAGCAGAGCAGCCACTTGGGCACAACAGAGACCTAAGAGTTTTGCATACTCCAGCCCTGGAATTCCCAGCAAGGTGGGAGGCCCATCGGTACATTCCCCTAGGAGGGAGGCTGAATCCAGGGAGCCAAGGCTGCTGCTTTAAATCAGAGGCCTGCAAATGACCAGTTCGGTCTGCGGCTGGGTTAATCTTTCTTTCTTTTCTTTTTTTTTTATGTTTTAGCATTACAAATGAGCAAACTAAGTTTCAGAAACATGGCCAGATCACATTACTAGCCAATCATAGAGGTCATAGAGGTCAGTCCTGGCCCTAGAGGGAGTCTTTAAGTCTTCAAAAGCCAATTTAAGAGTATCATATCCCAGCCAGGGGAGGTGGCTCACGCCTGTAATTCCAGCATTTTGAGAAGCCGAGACAGGCAGATCACTTGTGGTCAGGAGTTTGAGACCCCCTGATGTGGTGAAACCCCATCTCTACTAAAAACACAAAAATTAGCCGGGCGCAGTGATGTGCCCCTGTAGTCCCAGCTACTCAGAGGGATGAGGCAAGAGAATCGCTTGAACCCAGGAGGCAGAGGTTGCAGTGAGCCAAGACCACACCACTGCATTTCAGCCTGGGTGACAGAGCCAGACTCTGCCAACAAAAGAAAAACAGAAAGAGTATCATGTCCCTTTCCCTGAAGCAGATTGAGAAATAAATCAAGTAGTGGCAGATAGAAGAAAAGGGATCTTTCTATTAAAAGTTAAATTTGAGCACATGTGCTTGCTAATACTTAATCCCAGCATTGGGCAGATTTGCATGCACAGGACTGGGGCAGTCCTTTCACTCTCATCCCTCCACACTCCACTTTCCCTCCTCACCTTCTGTCTAGACTATAGGGCAAACTAAGGAGAAAGCTTGCTCCTGAAATTAGCTTATGCTCACGATTAAAGTAGAGGAGAGGGGATGACCACACCAGGCTTAGCCTTCCCCAATTTGCCAGTCAGCTTCCTCTAGGGCCGAGTGAGTGAAAGGTCACAGAGAGGATTCTGGTAACTTTAATGTCTCTGCATACACATGGAAGGAAACATCCGGAATGGGGTAGAAGCTTTCACCTCTATATTCCCCAGATTAATTTTTCTTTTCACCCATTAAACTCATGCTCAGCCTTCAGAGGAGGAGATACACAAGTTTCGAGATAATTTTACTCTCATTTTCATGAGGTTGTTCTCCAAATTCCTGAATCAAATTCACTGGATTACCTTGGTATTCCTGGACCACTGTAGAATTTGCCTCTAGAATGCCCAGAAATTGATATGTACATTACATTATGTATATAAACTTTAAGGTCAGTCTCAACCTAAAGTTAAAAATTGATTCTCTATTTTTTTTAATTTCCAAATTATGTCCAGTTACATTTTTCAACAGCATGCCAGAGGTTTTTCAATGAGATTTAATGACAAAAAGGAAGAAAGCATTAAATTTCTCTAGTAGCAAGATGCCAAGACCATCAAAATATCCCAGCTCTAAATATAAAGATTTATGAAGTATTATACAAATCCCAGGACAAAACTGAAGTTCAAAGATAAAATATCTTTTCAAGTAAAGCCAAAATGAAGTTCAAATACATTTAAGTTCAATATCAAATTATTTTCCCCTTTGGAGTTAAATGTTAGAAGTTTAAAATTTATAAATTGTAATTAAGACCTCAAACTATCCTCTCAAGTTTATCATTCAGCTCAGTCCCGGTCAGGGCAATTCTGAATGCCTGGGTGAAGTTGGTCTTCTTTCAGCAGCCACCTTCTGAGATGTATATCACAGAAATAGATGCAGTTCCTTCATTTAGGGCTTCAAAATTTGTAATATCAAGTCTCTGATGCACCTCACTTTAAGGAATCCAAAGGAGGAATAAGAAATAAGAGATTATTATAACATTGGCTCCATGGCTACCAAATTTAAAAAACAAACCAATCTCTAGTGCCCATATTAATCATCTCTTGCAAGCTATTTTTCCAGAAGCCAGTGTTATCAAAGACCAAAGCAGAGACTCAGTGTTCTCTGAGGAAAGGGGAAAAGGATGCAGATAAATCCATGCTAGTTGTCTACAATCCTTAACCTATACAATTAAATTCCACTGGGATGGATATTTCAGCAAGAAGCTAATTTAGGCACCACAGATTTGCCTGTCTTGGGGAGGGAGGATCCACCTGTGTGACTTGCTTTCTCTTTTAGAGTGGCAAAGAGCCACTGCCGTTTTCCCACAAAGTTGAGAAATTTGCATTCTTGAGAGTACCAAATACCAGGTCTTAACTAAAGTGCCTTTTTGGTCACTCAGAAGTATATTCAAAACCTCTGGATTTCTACTACCTCTAGAACTGGGTATGGACTGTATGCACTGTCATAGCATCGTCTTTCTTTTAGGAGCAGGTGTTCGTTCCTGGGCTACTACTATTGCTGCTGTGTCCTTTTATATAAATCATACTTGGACACCCAAAACTTGTTTCCCTGAGAATGTTTCTCATTTTAATTATAATTTTATAATAAAAGTGTAAATAAAACCAGTCTAGAATCAAAGGGAATTCCTTTGTAGACAAGCCTCACAAATCCAAAGCTACTATTGATGTTTTCTCCTTTCTGGGCCTTGAAAATAATTCAAAACATAAAAGCAAGAATAATTTGGGAAGCCTAAACAGGCCTGGCACTAACAATTTAAAGGCAGAGCTTCAATAGTACCCTCTGTAAAACTAGAAGAACTCAGCGCCCTGTCACTCTAAATCAGCAAATATTCTGTCCAATAATGCCCTCAAGGCCTGAAAAGACCTGTAACGACTGAACTTTGCCTTGGCCACAACTACTTTCAAAAAGTTGTGTTTATTCTGTATAATGACTGGGTCACCTGCAACTTGCAACTTGCTGAGAGCTTCCTATTTCGTCCCTATTTTTAGGTCCCCCAGGCTACCAAGGATTTGACTGAGGCCAGAGTCCTTAACCAAGGCCAACACCCTTTGCCTAAGTCCTGGGCTCTAAAGAACCCAGTCATTTACATGTGGACAAAGCTGCTATAACCTATTTGACCCAATGACATCAAAATATTATGTTCCCAAAGACTTAACGTCTCTTCTTTATGTCATAGCCTTTAAAAGCTAGTCTCATATACATCTCAAAAAATAAGACAAAGAAAGGAAAAATAGAAGTTCAAAATGTCTAGCCAAAATAATACATTCCAAATCTAACATTAAATACCTTGGTGGTCCCTCCCAAAGCCTTACCACATGTCCATTTGGTCTTGGATTTCACTCATCTGTTTTATTTTTCAGAGCTCCTGGTCCATGCAAGAAATGTTGGGGATCTTTAAGGAAGGGAGGGAAATACATAGCATCCCTGTCCCATAGCTAGGTTCTGGATAAATTCAAAAATAAAACAAAGAGACACAGATGAAGTTTAAAAATATCAACTTTATTTTTGGTCAGTGCAAAGTTGGAGACATGCCTTTATATATAAGCAAGTGAGCTTCCTTCATCTTAGAGTTAGACAGAACTACCCACATGGTTACAGATAGTACAGGACTGGCAGCCCTCCTGCCGTAGTCGGTTAGAGTGACCAAGAAAGCTTTCTCCCAACTCCCAAGAGGAAGAAGGGCAGAGCTAACCTGAAAATGTTAAATTGGTTCTTTACAAATTTAGCAATTGTGTAGTATAAGACTTTCCCCTTCTCCAGGGAGAATTGAGAAAGGGAATGAAGAGTGTAACACTAATGAACTTTATAACCAAAGAAGGAAAAATTGTAGGGAATAAATACCTCCCCAAAACTCCCACCCCTAACAGATCCAAATGCATGTGATTCCCAATCTTTCTATTATAGGGCAACCATTTTCCTATTCCCAAAGGAAATATTACTGTTTGTGATATTATTCAGATATGTATCTGATATATAAGCAGTTATATTTAAATAGTCTATTATTTCTACTTATGGTATCATGGGCTAAATGTGTGTAAAACTATCTACAAGTCTGTCAAAATATGCCTTGTCAGTAGACTCAGCTGAGACCATTAAACTGGTGGTGAAATTCGACAAAACTAAACTGGTCTATAGCAAAGTACCTTCACCTTATCCCCAGAATGCCGAGGTGTTAATAATGTACCCCACAGGGACCAGTGACATTATCACTTTTCTCTTCCCAAAGCTTCCAGAATTTGAATAGACAACACCAGTGAGAGGCCATCCATGTGAAAAGCACTTCCCTACAATTAAGGGGAAATACATATTAATTTTCTTTTCTCATTCTTTGATGAGACATATTCATAATACATTTGAGAATGGAGACAAATGAGTGAAAGTTTATTCTTTATGCTGAAATGACCTTCTTCATTTAAATGCTGATGACACTTGGTGGAGCATCATAATTATACTTGTAGCTGGAAATAAACCACTTGCAATCTTCCTTCTTCTCTATTTCTTAACAGGGAAAGAAATTATGAGAAATTAATCAGAATGCAGCTGGCAATTATTATTTGACTATGTCTGCTGATTCTTATTTTTGCCATAGAAATTCTCTTTCTTTTTATTTTAGATCTGTTGTTTATAAAAAATAAGGATTATACTAAAATTATTGGGACTGGGGAGTTGAAGAGCAAATAATGCTAATGGAATAAATAACACATCATTTATTAGAACTGTTCTTTAGGGACTTATACCAATTCTTTACTAGCCTCAGTTGCATAATATTTAGCAACCTCTAACAAGTTTCAGGGAGATATATTACCTTGTGACTCAACAAGGATCCTTAATACACTGCCTAAATTAGGCAGTATATTAAAAATTAATGGCAGACCAATATTCTCCAATTATACTTTTATCTGGGGAGCAGACGACCAGGTTTGCACGCTATTAGTAACTTTTGGCTGTGCATCACTTTTACAATTTCAGTTGATCGAGTTAGCTAACAAACTTTTGTCACACATAGGCATGTTGATAACCACACTTAAATGTATATAAAACATAAGATAAATATTTGAGTATGAATTGAATTTGTCAATGGTATTAATTTAAGAAGGTAACTGTATGGTGAGGATGACACATAGATATACTGTCTATATGAAGAACTGTTTCCTATAGCAGCAGAGAATGATGTTGGAATTCCGTTCTTAAGTGCCAGCTCTTTAAGAGGATAAAAAAGGTGAAAGTGAAGAAGGTTGCCGCAACCGAGGTCAAATCTCCTTCCTGAAGAAGTTAACATCTGATGGTTTGTTAATGTGGGGATATAGAGACAAGGTCCCCAACTAAGACAGGATAATTATTATATTCAAAATGCTGAAGAAAAAAAGACCTTGCCAGCTGAAACTACTTTATCTGGGAAAGTTGTCCTACAGGAATTAGGTAGAAATAAAAATTTTTTCAGACAAACAAAAGGTGGTGAATGAAAGGAGTTCATCAACACTAGGCCTGCTTTACTGAAATTGCTAAAGAGAATTCTTTAAGCTGAAACACAAGGCTGCTAATTAAAAACAAATATGAAAGTAAAATCTCAAAATGTAATACATAGTCATACTGAAATTATTTAATACTGTAAAGGTGGTCTTCGAAGAATTTTATCCCTACTATGACAGGTTAAAGATTAAACTATGAAAAACATCCACAGCTACAACAAATAGTTAAATAATACAAATTACCAAAAAAAGGGAAAATTTTCACATCAAAATTATAAAATCTGGGAGGTAGAGAAGGAGTGTTCATGTGATTAAAGTTACTAACAGCTCAGAGTAGCCTGTTATGAAGACAAAATATTGTATGTAAGCCCCATGATAAAGTATGTTTTTGCAACTACTATAGGCATTTGCTTTGTGGTTATCATGCACAAAATATAAAAAGAAAGGATTCAGTTTGCCAGCACAGAAAGCCATCAATCCACAAAGGAAGACAGAAAGAAAGGAAAAAAGAAACAAAGGACCTACAAAACAACCAGAAAACAAATTTGAAAATGGCAGTAGCAAGTCCTTATGTATCAATAATTACCTTGAATATAAACAGATTAAATTCTTCAATCAAAGACATAAAATGACTAAATGAATAAAAAAAAAAAAAAAAAGAGCCCCTGCCTACAAGAAACTCACTTTATTAGTAACGACATAGATTGAAAGCAAAGAAATGAAAACAGGTATTTTACACAAATAGAAAAAAAAAGAATGTAGGGGTACCTATATTTATGTCAAACAAAAAAGAGTTCAAGCCAAAAATTATAAAAGGAGACAAAGACAGTCATCAATAATAATAAAGCGGTCAGTTAATAAAAAGGACATAACAACTGTAAATATATATGCTCTTGACATCACATTACCTAAATACATAAAGAAGTTAGTAAATAATCTGAGGAGAAAGATAGACTATAATACAATAATAATACTGGGCTCCAATATCCCACTTTCAACAATAGACAGACTATAAAGAAAGAAAATCAATAAGGCAACATTGGATTTGAACAACACTTCAGAACAAATGGACCTAACAGGTATATACAGAACATTCCATCCAACAACAGCAGTATACACATTTTTCCCAACCACACATGAGGCATTCTACAAGATGTATCATATGGTAGGTCACAAAACAAGTCTTAACAATTTCCAGAAGATTGAAACCCTGTCAACTAGTATCTTTTTGGATTGCAATGGCATGGAACTAGAAATCTATAACAGGAGAATTCTGGAAAATTCACAAATATTTGGAAATTAAACTACATGCTTCTAAACAAATTATGGATCACAAAGAATACAAATGGAAATAAAAGATACCTTGAGACAAACAAAACTGGAAGTACAACATGCCAAAACTTATGACACGCAACATAAACATCCCTAAGAGGAAAATGTATAGCATTAAACTGCTAGATCAAAAAAGGACTAAAGATCTCAAATAAACAATCTAACATTATATGTAAGGAATTAGAGAAAGAACAACAAACTAAGCCCAAAGTTAGCAGAATAAATGAAATAACAAAAATCAAAGTAGAAATAAATGAAAAAGAGACTGGAAAAACAATAGAAAAAAATCAACACAACTAGGAGTTGATTACTTTGAAAAGATAAATTTGATGTACCCTTAGCTAGACCAACTAGGAGAAAAAGAGAGAAGACTCAAATAAATAAAATCATAAATGAAAGTGGTGATATTACATCTAATGTCACAGAAATACAAAGCATTATAAGAAATAACTATCAACTGTGATATGCCAACAAATTTTATAACCTACCAGAAATGGATAAATTCCTAAACACATGCAATCTACAAAGACTGAGTCATGAAGAAATAGAAAATCTGAACAGATCAATTATAAGTAAGGAGACTGAATCCATAATAAGAAGTGTCTCATCAAAGAAAAGCCCATGACTGAACAGCTTCACTGCTGTTTTACCAAATATTAAAATAATAAATAAATCCAATTATTCTCAATCTCTTATAAAAAACTAAAGAAGAGGGAATAGTTCCAAACTCATTTTATAAGGTCACCATTACCCTGATACCAAAGCTAGACAGGACACTACAAGAAAAGAAAATTACAGGCCAATATCCCCATTGAATATAAATGCAAAAATTCTTAATATAAAAGCAAAAATTCTTAATAAATAATAGCAAACCAATTTTAACAACACATTAAACGAATCATTCACCATGATTGAGTGGGATTTGTCGCTGGGATTCAAGAATGGTTCAGCATATGTAAATCAATAAATGTGGTACACCACTTTAACAAAATGAAGAATTAGAATGATCGTCTCAATAGATGCAGAAAAATCAATTGACAAAATTCAACACCTATAAAAAGGTGTTTTCCAGCTGCATCCATGTCCCTACAAAGGACACAAACTCATCCTTTTTGATGGCTGCATAGTTCTTAGCAAACTGTCACAAGAACAGAAAACCAAACACCGCATGTTCTCACTCATAGGTGGGAACTGAACAATGAGATCACTTGGACTCGGGAAGGGGGACATCACACACCGGGGCCTATTATGGGGAGGGGGAAGGGGGGAGGTATTGCATTGGAAGTTATACCTGATGTAAATGACGAGTAGTTGGGTGCTGACGAGTTGATGGGTGCAGCACAGCAACATGGCACAAGTATACATATGTAACAAACCTGCACGTTATGCACATGTACCCTAGAACTTAAAGTATAATAATTTAAAAAAAAAAGGTGTTTTATGGTAAGAACTCTCAATAGGTTAGGTATAGAGGAAATGTACTTCAATACAATGAAGGCCATATATGACAAACTCATGGCTGACAGCATACTCAATGGTGAAAAGTTGAAAGCTTTTCCTTTAAGATAAGGAAAAGGATGGCCTTTCACGACTTCTTTTGAACTATGTACTGGAAGTCCTAGATAGAGCTATTAAGCAAGAAAAAGACCTAAAAATTATACTAATAGGAAAGGAAGAGTGAAATAGTCTCTGTTTGCTGATGACATGATCTTATATACAGAAAACTCAAAACACTCCATCAAAAACATGTTGGAAGACTCCACCAAAAACTATTAAAATTAAAAATTCAGTAAAAGTGCAAGACACAAAATCAACTTACGAAATTAGTGGCATTTCTATATACTAATAATGAATTATCTAAAAAGAAAACTAGGAAAACAATTCCATTTGTGATAGTAACAACAAAAAATGAAATACTTAGATGTGAATTTAACCAAGGAGGTGAAAGAACTGTATGCTGAAAACTATAAAAAAAAATTGACAGAAATTGAAAAAACCCCCACAAATAAATGGAAACATTTCCCACGTCTATCATTTGAATTAATATTGTTAGAATGTTCATACTACCCAAAGCAATCCACAGATTCGATGTAATCCTTATCAAAATTTCAAATGTAATTTTTCACAAAGCTAGGAACAAAAATCTTTAAATTCATGTGGAACCACAAAATATCCTGAATAGCCTGAACAACCTTGAGTGAAAAGAACAAAATCAGAGGCATTACATTCCCTGAATTCAAAACATATTATGAAGACATTGTTATCAAAAAACAACATTGTACTGGCGTAAAAACAGACACATTGCCAAGGATAGAAAGCCTTAAACTCATGCATTCACAGTCAATTGATTTGCAACAAAGGTGCCAATAATACACAAATGTGCCAATAATACACAAATGTGAAAAGGACAATCTCTTTGATAAAGAAGTTTTCTGAAATGATATTCAGAAAACTACTTATCCATGTGGAGAAGAGTGAAATTGAATATTTATTTCACACTACATACAAAAATCAACTCACAGTGGATTAAAGGCTTAAATGTAAGACCTGAAGCCAATAAACTACTGGAAGAAAACACAGGGGGAAAGCTCCATGGTCTAGGCAACAACTGATTGCCTATGACCCTGAAAGCACAGACAACAAAAGCAAAAATAGACAAGTGGGATGACATCAAACTGAAAAGCTACTGTACAATGAAGAAAACAATTAACAAAATAGACAACCCACAGAATGGGAGAAAATATTTGCAAATCATTTATTGATAGGTGGTTAATATCCAAAACAGATATTAAATAATCTGATTAAAAATGGGCAAAAGACATGAATAAACATTTTTTTAAAAGAAGACATACAAATGGCCAACAGTACATGACAAAACTCTCAACATCATTAATCATTAAGGAAATGCAAACTAAAACCATAATCGGATATCACCTCATACCTATGCAATGGCTTTTCTCAAAAAGATGAAGGACAACACATGTTGGTTAGGATTCAGAGAAACTCTTGTACATCGTTCACGCAAAAGTAAATTAGCAAAACCATTATGGATGGTGGTTTTTCTATAAACTAACAATAGAGCTACCATGTGATCCACAATTCCACTTCTGGGTATACATCCAAAGGAATTGAAAACTACGTGTCAAAGGGATATCTGCATTCTCATGTTCATTACAACATTTTTCACAATAGTCAATAGTGAAATCATCCTAAGTGTCCATCAACAGATGAATGGATTTTAAAATGTGGTACATATACACAACGGAATCATATTCAAGCTCTAAAAACAAGAAAATTCTATCATGTGTAACAACATGAATGAATCTAGAAGACATTATGCTAGGTGAAATAAGCCAAGCACAGAAAGACAAATAGCACATGATCTCACCTATGTATGAGATCAAAGAAAGTTGAACTCATAGAGTAGAGAGTAGAATTATGATTACCAGAGGCAAGAGGGGAGAAGGGGAATGGGTTTTGGAAATGAGAAGTTATTGATCAAAGGGCACAAAGTTTCGACGAACAAAAGGAATAAATTTTGAGATCTATTGCACAAAGTGAATATAGTCAATAATGTACATTTCACAATAACTTAGAGAGTAAATTCCAAATGTCTCACCATACAAATAAGTGATGCATGTTTAATAAATTAGAATTAATGTTAATTATTCCATGTTGTATACATACATCAAAACATTACATTGTACCCCATAAATATATACACTTGCGATCTGTCAACTTGAAATTATAGTTTAAAATATCAATAGCTATAAAATAACAATGTTGTAATTTTCTCTGTATTTATGCTTATAATTTATTTGAAATTAGCTTTTGTGAATTCTATAATGGAGAAATCTAGCTTTAACTCCATATAGATAGCCAATTGTTCTTGTCATTCTACTGAATATTTATGTTTCCTCCATTGGTTTGAAATACTAAATCTATTATATTAAAGATATATTAAATCTAAATATATGTATATTTGAATATAAGAAAAGAAATAATAACTTTTAAGGCCATCTTGACTCTAGAACTTCCAGTGGGCTCATTTGTGAACTTGATTGGGACTGAATCACAAGTCAGTTTATCCATTTGTCCAGTCTTGCTTCCTTTCCCTCCCATCCAGAGGTGCTGATCTCAAGAGCACTCCCTAACTAATGTTCTGCGTGCTAATGTCTGTATCAATGTCTGCTTCTTGGGGAAGCTAAACTGCAACAGGGTGTCAATACAAAGTTATATTCTGAATCAAATTTTTTACACACACATGCACACATGCACAACACCTACTCATACATTCATCTGTTGGCTCATAGGGAAGAAAAGAAAGATTTAGGCCTCTCCTTACACATTTTACTGTACCTCTTGAGTAAGAGTAGAGTTGCTATGGATTATCAAATACAGAGATAATTTATTGGGCACAATCCAGGAGCTTTATCCCAATACATATGACAATTAATAGTACTGAAACACAGAAAAGACCAACTTCGTCAGAAGAGTATAAAGAAAATCTGAATAATCTATACTTAACAAAAATATTAAGTTTCTAATTAGAAAGTTCTCCACAGAGATAATCCAGGTCCAGATGGCTTTCCTGGGAAATTCTAACAAATATGTAAGAACAAAATAATCCCAACCCTACATGAAAGCCTCGAAAAAGACATAGAGTGGGGAACACTGCCAACATATTTTATGAAACTAGAATTATATTGATTCTAAAATTAGACAACAACCTTACGTGAAAAAATATTATTTCTAAAAAAAGGTAATCCTTATCTAAATATTATCAAATTAAACATATGTGCATATAAGTATACTTAATGTATATGTGTTTAATTAAAACATATGTGTATATATATTTCATATATATTAATTAATACAAATTAATCCATCTTGACTACTGTCATTTATTCCAGAATTTCTAGGTTGGTTTAACATTGGAAAATCGACCAGTACATTCACCATATGAATAGAATAAAGGATAAATATATATGATCATGTCAGTAGATGCTTTCTAAAAAACAGATGACTCTATTCAAACCCATAGTGATAAAAATCTCAACACACCAAGAATAAAGGAATGTCTTAAAACTAATTAAAAGCATCTACAAAAATGCTACAGCTAATGTCGTGCTTAGTAGTAAAAGACTAAATGCTTTTCCATTAACATTGGGAACAAGGCAAAATATCTGCTTTTATCAGTTTTATTTAGCATTTTTCTGGACAGTCTTTACAGTGTAGTAAGACAATAAAGAAAAATAAAAGGCATAAACATTTCTGAGAAAGAAATACAATTTTTCTTATTCAAAATATGGAAATTGGTTTTGCGTGTATGTGTTTTAATTTTTGGAGACAGGGTTTGTATTGCCCAGGATGGACTGCCCCAGCTCAAGCGATCCTCCCACCACAGCCTCCGGAGTAGCTGTGACTATAGGCACGCATGACTATGGCAGATTAGTTTTTTGTATTTTTGTAGAGACAGGGTCTCAGTATGTTACTCTGGATGTCTTGACAAACTGGACTTAAGTGATCCACCCACCTCAGCTTAGCAGAGTGCTGGGATGACAGGTGTGAGTCACTGTTCCCAGCAGCTATTGTTTTAAATATGGGATTTTAATGTTCACCTCTTAACAATTTTGTGGTTTTTGAATCTTCATTGAATATCTTCAATTTCCACCACATTCCTGATTTTTTTTTTTACTTCATTCTTTATCTAATTTTGTTTTTTGGTTGTTTTCCAGCCTTTCTTCCATATCTCTTAATAAACTTTTAAGTTTTCAGTTGAATTGAGCTCCTGTAATTGGTAACTGATTACAATTGATTGGGACTGAATCACTTGTAATTTAGTCTTCTTGAGAGAATTTTTTTTTTTTAATTTCTTTCAGTTTGGTCAAAATCTTTTTTATCTATCTTCCAATTTTTTTCTATTTGGAATCTGAATTTTTGAATTTCTGATTTAGGCATTCATTAATATCTGTAAATGCACATACAGGTATACTTAGCCCAG
Source organism: Macaca mulatta (assembly GCF_049350105.2). Taxonomy (NCBI): domain Eukaryota; kingdom Metazoa; phylum Chordata; class Mammalia; order Primates; family Cercopithecidae; genus Macaca; species Macaca mulatta. Next base: position 66,438,853 of record NC_133416.1, read on the forward strand.
GTTCAAGTGCACGGTTATTTTTTCTTCTGCGTTGTGGTTGTTTCCCTTTGAGGAGGGAAGATTTTTCACCGACTGAATTACTTTAACTAAAAAACATTTTTTTAAATACAAATTGACTTTTTTTTTTTCTGTTTGTATTTGTTTCCACGCAATTTATGCACCCAAGGGTAAAGGTTTTTTTTTGTTTTTTTTTTTTGTTTTTTTGTTTTTTTTTTTTTTTTTTAATGGGATGGCATGTCTTTGGATTTTGCTGTTCTCTTTTGTTTCTGTTCCTTTATCATCAAGTCTTCAAAAGTGCCCTCCAGATCCTATTCACTTCCCTCTTTTCCAGGAGAGTTTCCTTTTTGAGTTCGGTCCTCCAGATCAGACATACTTTCAAATACCTTTTCTACGGCCAGTGCTCAGATAGACCAGGTCCAAGGTCTGTTTTAGAATGTTTGTGACTATATTGGGCCTTTGCATATTTGGATATTATTTGCTCTGGACTCCATCACCCTCTTTTCTATCCAGGCCCTTCAGATGCCATCTTATTTCCACAATCTTATGGAGTGAATTCACAGATATCTTTGCTGGAATATAGGGTTAGCTTCTTTCTTTATATGTAGTTTGAGGACTGTGGCTTTCTCTGTGTCCAAGTTATGCCAAATAAGTCAGTTTTTTGTGGTTTCACTGGCTTTTCTTCTTTATTAGTTTACTTGTGGGGAAAAGTATTGAGAAGCTTTAAGCTGAGAAGCTAGCATTATCCTGGGACAACCCAGAAGTACACCCATCGATTTAGTAAACAATTTATTTATTTAGAGGGGGTCTTGCTCTGTCACCCAGGCTGGAGTGCAGTGGTGTGAACTTGGCTCACTGCACCCTCTGCCTTGCAGGCTCAAGGGATCCTCCAACCTCAGCCGCCACAGTAGTTAGGACTACAGGCAAGTGCCACCACAATTGGCTAATTTTTTAATTTTTCTGTAGAGATGAGATCTCACTATATTGCCCAAGCTGGTCTCCAATTCCTAGACTAAAGAAATTCTCCCACCTTGGCCTCCCAAAATGCTGGGGTTACAGCTGTGGGTCACTACACCCAGCCTAATTTCCTATTTTTTACATAAGTGTGATTGTTCTCTTGTGAAGATAATTACATAAAATTGCCAGAATAGGCAAAATCTGAAGAGACAGAAGGTAGGCTTATGGTATTCTTGAGCTGGGGCAATGGAGGGATGGGAGTTATTCCTGCTGGAGATGGGGTTTCTTTTCTTTTTCTAAAGGACGAATCTATTTCCCAGTGCAGTTTTAGGTTCACAGCAGAATTGAGTGGAAGGTACAGAGAGTTCTCATAAACTGCCTGCCCCTCATTCATCCCACTTTCCCTACTATCAACATCCAGCACCAGAGTGATGCCATTTGTTACAACTGATGAAGTTACACAGACATATCATCATCACCCCAAGCCCACAGTTGACATTAGGACTCACTCTCGGTGTTGTACATTCTATGATTTTTGATGAATGTGTAATAGCATGTGTCTACCATTATAGTATTACACAAATGACTTTTACTCCTAAATATCCTCTGTGATCTGTCTGTTAGTTTTCTTTTTGGAGTGAGAAAACTGTTGAAAATTAGATTGTGGTGATTGTTGAGTGTCTGTGAATATACCATAAAACATTGAATTGTACCCTTTAAAAGGGTGAACTGTGTAGTATGTAAATTATGTCTCAGTGAAGCTGTTAAAGTATTTTGTGAATATTTTTATTGTTTGGCTGCTTTCATGGTTCACATTTCTGACTAATTCCCTACTCAGAGTTTCAACTGCTGTAAATAATTTACATTTGACTATTTTGAATCTTTTCCTTTTCCCACCTAGGAAATGGGTCCTTGCTTTGCTTGCAAGATTTTCCCCTTAACTTCTTCCTCTATTGGTTAAGTCATGAGACTAATTCTTCCTCTTTTTTCCCTGATGCAGGTCTGAGAAAGGAAAGAAGGTACTATGGAAAAAAAAAGGCATGCATGTTCTAAGGCTGAGGTAGAAATTTTTTAGATGATTTGAAGAGCAGCACCAAGGTTACTACAGGAAATGGAAGGAAAGGGGCTATTATTAAGCACGTCTGTGACCTAGGTATCATTTTCATATTATTTGAGAATTGCAAGGATGAATTTGCTGATTTTCAAGTTACATTTTAGTTGTGAAATTGTGCTTCTTTAATGATTACTGAACCATTTGTATCATGGCTTTGATATGTTTATAATTTTTGGAGATTTCCTTTAAGAATGGGGGACTTAATGTCTGACCCTCAGCTGAATACTGGGGGAAAAAAATTGATCTAGAGCCAAGCTATTTGTTTTTTTCCAGTTTTATCAGACAGTTGGAACTGATGTGCAAATGAATAGAGGGCTGTGAAGATGGAGCCAATAGGTGATCAGAATATTGTTAGAACACAAGAGAAACATGTCAGAGACATGGTGCTAATGCTAGAAGCAAAAATCATAGGTACACTTGCTTTTCTGAAATGAATGTACCCGCCAGAGAACTACATTCATACAGTGATTTTTTTGAGTCACAAAGATAAATTTAAAAAACAAAATGAAAATACCCTCAGGAAGCAGCAGACTGGGCATTTTATTTTGTATTCCAAAATCTATTAACATACACTTTCTTTTAGACGTCTACAGTTGGTTAATACAAGGTATAAAAGAGTTAGAAGTCAGCTTCATGATCTTAAATAATTTTCCAAATCTTACTAAATCTTGAGGCTTCTATTTGTAAACTAGAGATTACACTAAAATGTCATGCAGTTATTGGGAGATTTAAATGGGATAATACATCAAAAGCACCTGGCAAATAATAGTTGCTTAATAAATGCTAACTTCATTTGCTCCTTCCTCCTTTTCTTTATGCAGAATTTCTACTAATCTCAAAAAAAAAGCCACACATTTACATGTAAATCTTCCTTGGTTGAAAACCACAGGGAAAGATAATTAAGTTTAATCGATGAGCAGATATAAACACACATTAACAGATGCCCTATTTTATAGTGGCAAAGGCTGACTGCTTTACAAATGCTTGTTATAAAACATGACATTAATCAAGAGGACTAATTTTGGTGTTGATGTGACTTGAAGTGCTTCCACTCAGACTCCACCTAGGGAAAGTAATATATTCATAAACAGTAGCAATTGGGGCAAATCCCAGTTGCTGATCTTACCTACATTAGCTTTTCTGCCTTTGGGAATATGATTAATTTCACTGTGTAACAAAGAGAATAGGATGCTGAGAGAACTTCAAATTTAATTTCTTGATTAGTTAATGTTTCAGCTCTTAGGATTTTACTTTTATTCAAGTCATTTCTCAAATCAGTATTTTGTGTGATCTGATCTGAAGCATTCAAATATAAGAAAGCAAAAGCCATATTTTCAGCACATATTCTCTTAATTCATCAGATAATGAAACTTAATTGTATTATAGTGTTCTCCAGATCATATTGCATTTGGACGTTTACTTGTATGTTTGGCCACCCAGACAAATTCCAAGAGGAGACAGATGTTGACACATGATTTCCTCGATGTCAAGAATCAAGCTTCAAACATATGAGGGTCATTAATGGAGTCATAGTTGTTCAATATGTCACAAAAATTATCCATGGTTGCTCAATAACATTGCTTGAAAAAAATACTTAGGAAAGTTTTATTTTATATTGATTTATACTTTAAATACTTGTCTGGGCATGGTGTCTCATGCCTATAATCCCAGCACTTTGGGAGGCTGAGGCAGGTGGATCACCTGAAGTTAGGAGTTTGAGACCAGCCTGACCAACATGGCGAAACCCCATCTCTACTAAAAATGCAAAAATTAGTCAGATGTGGTGGTGTGTGCCTGTAATCCCAGCTACTCGGGAGGCTGAGGCAGGAGAACCGCTTGAACCCAGGAGGCGGAGGTTGCAGTGAGCTGAGATCACACCACTGCATTCCAGCCTGGGTGACAGATTGAGACTCCATCTCAAAAAAAAAAAAAAGAAAAAAAACAAAAAAAAACTTAAGTGCCACTTACTTAAGTAAGCATAAGGAATACAATAAACAGGAAAGATATTCTGATATAAAGCTTGCATTCTAGCTGTGCCCAGAGGACATTATAATATTAAGAGCATAGAATCTAGAGACAGCTCACTTGAGTTTCAAACCTACTTCCCCTATCATAGGAACATTTGCTGTTCTGAAATGAATGTACCAGTCAGAGTGCAGTGTGACCTTGGGCAGATGATTCTACCTCTATAGGCCATCTATTTTTCCTTATATGAAAAATGGGCATATTAAAAGTAGCCTCCTAAAAAGGTAAGACAGTGCCTACTATGTAGTAAGTGCTAAATTAGAGCTCACTAAATATAGTAAGAAAAAAATAAGCAATTGTAATCAACAGTGGAGCTTTTAGAGTTTGTAGTAGACAGAATTCTAAGAATAACTCCTAGTGATCCTAATCTCCTCCCCTTAAGTATGAGTGGAGTCTGTGGGTACGATATGGTGAAAGGAATTTTTTCATAATTAATTAAGGTTTCTAATCAGTTGATTTTGGATTAATTAAAAGGGAGATAATCTGGAAAACCCAACCTAATTACACAGGCCCTTTAAAGCAGAGTTTTCTCTGGCTGTAGCAAAAGCAGGAAGTCAGAGAGTTTGACAGCCTGAGAAGGGATGGACTTACAGTTGCTGATACGAAGACAGAGGAAGCCACAGGCAGAAGTTCCCTGGCCACTAAGGGTAAGCTTCTGCCTGACAGCCGGTAAGGAAATTGGACTTCAGTCACAAAACTGCAGGCACTGAATTCTGTCAGCAACATGAATGAACTTGGAAGCAGAGTCTCCTCTGTAACTTCCAGACAAGAGCCCCGCCAGACCAGTCCACACCTTGACTTAGCTGTGTGAGTCTCTAAAAGGAGAACCCAGTCAAGCCTGCTCAGACTTCTGCCCTATGGACTGTGAGATAATAAATGAGTGCTATTTTAAGTAGTTGAGTGTGTAGTAACTTGTTACATATCAGTAGAAAAGGAAATAATACAGGACTGATGGAAGCATACAGCACGCTCATCCAACTTTATCTAGGTAGATCCTTAAGTCTTCCTAGAGGCAATTATATGAACCACAGATTTGAAATGATGAGTAAGAGTGAGCAAGGAGAGAGCAGTGGGAGGAAGAACCCATGATGAGAGACATGCAGGTGCCTAAATGTGAGAAAGATGCATGCACTGGGGATGGAAACAAGATCATATGACTTCTGAGGTGAGAAGAGTGACAGACTTGCATGCATAGCTTGCCAAATCTAACTGAACAAGCCAGGAATGATCTTTTACGTTAAATTAGGGCATTTACATTTTATCCTTTATATATTTGTGTGATATGTGTGTACACATGTATATATGCAGAAGCAAAAGATGTGTGTGTCTACACACACACACACACACGCATATATCTCTTTGGAAAACCATTGAAGGATTTGAAGAGCAGGAGAAGAATTTGTTTAGAATTTTCTCACCTTCTTTCCCTGCTGAGAATATCCTCTTCACATTTCAAATGCACCTTTTTTTGTGAAGAATTTTGTTTTCCCCAAGGTTCATTTAATGACTTCTTCCTCTGTTGTACCATACTTCTAAAGTCTCTCATTCACTGAGCATACATTGTTTCAGGCATAGTTCTAAGTGCTTTATATACACTAATCCAAGTATTCACCATTATAACTCCGTGAAACAGGTGTATGTACCAATCCTCATTCTATTTACACGAATAAAGTGCTGAGTGTGGAAATATTAGGAATTACACAAGTCTTCACAGCAACCTGTGGTAATTCTGTAGATAATAGCTACCTCATCTACATACAGTTATGGCAGATCAGTTAACAAATACTTATGGAGTGCCATTTCATAGCTTTTACAATGCTAATTTTAGAAAAGTTTTGATAAGGCAGTCTAAAAGGAATCACCAGTTAGTATATAATTCCATTCAGCAAGTAAATTTGATTTTTTTAAAAAGTATAATATTTATAAGTTTAATCAAGGTATTGACATGTGAATTTTAGCTCAGAAGTCTCCCCCAATAGAACTATACTTTCTCTATTTTCCAATTTATTTTGAACCTGAAGACATGTTTGCTTATTACCTTAGAGTTTTGTTTACATCCACACTCTCCCTGGAACTCTTTTGTTTGCTTTTTCCACTGTGAGGATATTTGAGGGTTCTGGTAGTTATTATAGACAGTTCTAATCAAGGCTTCATTGTGCACAATATACACTTGGAAAAATCCACACCTGATTATGCCAAAGCAAGTTGAGGGCTGTTTTTCATTTCACTCAGTTGTGGCATTTTTATTAGGTCCCAGATTGCTTACTTTGCCTTAGACATTTTCTATGTTAATTAAACTGATGATGGTTCCACTGCTTAAATTCTTCCCTTTTAAATAGTTGAATAAAAGAGAAAATGCCTTAGAGTATTTTTGAAACTTTTGTATTTTAACTGCAATATTAATATGTAATCTCATTTCTCCTTGCTATAATCATTAAAATTCCAGAGAGATAAATATTTTCAGCCCAATTTATAAACTCTTGATTGACAATTGAAAAGTTGCTTTTTGTCAAATAAAAGAGCATCTCTTTAGATGTCAAGAAAATTAGGCACAATACACAAACCTTTTTTGAATATTTCAAAATGATCTCATAAAAGGCCATAATTTTAAAATAAAATTTGGTGTGATGTTGTGTCATAAATATTGTCAGGTAAAATTTTACATTTACTTGTAATTAGATGTGGATATTAGGCTCTGCAATTTTTTTTATATTTAAAAGTAAACACTGATAGTTACAAAACTTTCTTAAAATCCTTGACACCAATTGAAATTTTTTTCCCTTTAGAAATATGACATCGGAGTTTAGCAAGAATACATTTACCATATTATATTCGTTATTAAAACTCTGCTAAGCATCCTTACTCCCTTGCTAAGGACAGCAACTGGTGGCCCCTTCACAAATCTAGAAGTGTTCCTTTTCCTTTTACTATTATTCGCTTGCAATATCAGGCTTAGAATAGCACCTAATAGCATTCCATGTTTCTAAATCTGGAGACAGAACCGTTACGTGGCTCTTGCATTAATAATTTTTGAGACAAACAAAGTTGGTTCTGCAAATGTAAAGCATGGGGCTGAACACCTGCTGGCCTTGTATGCAATTTTCTAGTCAATCTTAGGTTGACATTTGTGGTAGACCAGCCCATAAAATTTGCACCAATAAAGCATTTGGTAAGACTGTCCATATGTGAAACTGCCTCCTCAGTACTGAGTGACTCTACAAATGAAAAATCATGTGGTGTTTTTGAAATGCAAACACCATGTAAGAGTTGATTAGTTTTCACTCTTTTTTCCTCTGCTGAAATCTGTTTGGATAACTAAACTCTCCTTCTGTTAGGTGCAATTTTATACATTGCTTCTAACTTTCTCCCTTTCTTGTATTTGCCAAGATAAAGGCCCTTTTCTTTCAAACCACAGCTCACTATTAGAAGAAATGAATACATTTCGAAAAGAAACAGGGTAGAAAAGCTATTTTTTGTTCTGGAGGCTACAAAGGAAAAGGCTTTGTATTCACCGACTACTGGCTTTAAAAGATATCTTTTAAATGCATCTCAGTAAATGGGAATTTTGTTTGGCTTGGAAGTGAATACATAAACAAGTAGTGTATGGTTATATATAAAAATACTAAAAGTAACCAACCCTCTGCTAAACAACTCAGAATGAAGAAAAATTTTCCACCATAGGGGCTTTTATTATTTGTCTAATCTGCCCATTTTCTATTTTACTTTGAAAGCAGCAAATATTTAGAAGCATCTTATAGAAATATGCTTCTAAAGTTGAATATTAAATGGTGGTTTGAAGTTCTACTTGTGTACATGGAAAGGACTTAAAAACTTTTATTTGCGTGAAATTGATGAAAAAATATTGACAATATAGATTATGATCAAGAACTCTGTTAGGAGCTTGGGAAAACACATTATATGTATAGCTTCTGCATTTGAAGAGTTTGGAATCTGTAATAGAAATCTTTTGTAACCTAACAACTTACCATACATTTAGCGGCTTAAAACAACATACAACTATAGTCTCACAGTTTCTGTGGGTCCAGAGTCTGGGCATTACTTAGCTGGGTCCTCTGCTTTGGAGTTTTTCACAATCCTGCAATCAAGATGTTAGCCAGGGCTGGATTCTCATTTGAAGATGCAACTGGGGAAGAATCTTTGTCCGAGCTCACATGGTATTGATGGCAGTCAGTTTCTTGAAAGCTGTCAGATTGGGACTTCTCTTTCTTGCTGATTGTTAGCCAGATCCTGCCCTTAGTTTTTTGTTAGGTGGGACTTCCCAACATGTTCATTTTCTGTATAAAGTTATTTAAGTATATGTTGCTTATTAGAAGGTATATAAGCTTTGACTATAATTATACTTTTTATTTTCATGTCTGTTTCTCTCTCTGTCACACACACATGCACACATACACAGGCAAGTATATGCATATGTCTTTGTCCTTGTATTTTTTTTCTTACCAACTGTGACTTCCTTAAGGTCTCTGTAGACTACAATATTTCACATTTGGGTTTGCAAGTGATTTCTATCTAAGGAGGTTTGTGCATCTACACCTTATGTCACGTGACCTTCTTCATGTTTGACTTTAGCTTGACTTCCTTAAGAATATCCACAATGAAAAGATACAACACAAAGAAAGTAATGGTAAAATCAGGAACTTAAAGGAAATCTCCTAGTTTAACTAGTAGTCCTAGTGTGCTATTAGCTTTAAATCATAAAATGCTAGAACTTAGAACTTGTATATGTCTTTTATTTTTCATTTCTATTTTATTCTACAACAATCAATTATTGTCTTCATGGTTGAGTGGGACTTGATGGCTGATTATGAGAAACTATACCTAATTTTACTAGCTAGTGAAGAGTTCTGTTCAGTAATTAGAGTCTTGGAGTCCCTGGGTACATTTTTACAGCAGAGAAAAGAGCCAAGAGCCTTATAAAATACAGACCCAAAATGTGCCACAAGGAACTGCCCTCAAGCTAGCTGGCATTAGACTGTATCAGCTAGAAGGCACTCTTTCCCCCCCAATTTACATTATCTCAGGAAGAAGAAAAAAAATTATGCCGAATAAAGTTTTAATTTTTGATGATTCAAGAAATACCATTATTAAAAATGATTCATGAACAGAGTTGTGTCTACTAAATCTGCACAATGAAGATGTCAAATTGCCTCATTTTATTAACCATAACTTTGGTATCTGATGAATATTAACATGCCTCCTTTAATCTAACCATAACAATATTATATTATTTTTTTCAAAAATGAAATTTATTTTGTTTTAAACCATGGAACATCCAGGTATAACACAGATCTGTTGAAAAAATCTAGATGACACCGAGACTTCCAAGTGAGAAATTTCAATCAGTAATTTAAATATTTAGTTAACATGATATCAAATATCTGGACACTAGGAAACCTCCAGATGACTGGTAGAAGTATTCATTTTTTATCCATATGTCTTGCTGTTTTGATAATGTACTGATTAACTTTCTTCCCAGCCTATAAATTTGTTCCTTCTATCCTAAAGGAGAACTGAAGGACTGGGTGAGAAAAATCACATTTTTTTTCTTCAGCTCATCATTAAATTGAACAATGTGAGAGCTTTTGAAGTTTAACAATGTATGGTTTCCACCATAGTGGATGGGTGTAGCTTTAGTAGAGCATTTGACTAGCTTTAACCTGAATATATAATTTCTCTACATTATCCAAATCATCATGAGCTTAATGCAATTTAGTAACTCCAATTCTCCTGCACAGCAGTACATTCCTGTCAGGTTCACACCTCAAGATAGTTCTCTCTGAGAATGAAGGAAGTGAATAAAACACACACATTCCCAGGTTGTATATATATTTTGCACATCATAGTTTCAAGGGCAATAGGAAAGGCATAAATTACCTAAAAGCATCTATGACTTACTATACTTGAGAGCCAAAACCTTATCCATTCAGTCTTATTTTAGGGCTGAAATGTATTTATTTGTGCAGTTCCAAGAACACAATTTATCACTTTTCTTCTGTTTCAGAGGAAGAAAAAAGGCCAATAGATCATCACAGTAAGAGCTGAAACTACTAAATATAGTGATAGAGCCTTTAGTTATTGTTAAGAAGAGTCAGAATAGAAAGAAACAGTGAGAAGTACTATTTTGTATCCTGATTCCTCACAGGTACACTTAAATATTGAGGGTCAGAGATGTGAATCTAAATCCTGTTTCAAATATTTGAAGCATTTTTAAAAGGCAGAAATCTAGTCTCCTGAGAAACAATATGATTGTGGCAATTTCTACAAAATCAATAATAATCTAATTTCCATGTAGAACATTCTTAATCTGTATAGCACAATATCTAGAAAGTATTATAGAGCTTAAACTTTATGAGTGATAAATTTAAAAAAAATTCAATGTTTGCATCTTTCTTTGATTTGTCTTTATGGTAAATGGTAAAAATAGTTTATATAAGAAGTTATTGCAAACACCAAGAAAATATTAAAGTTTGTATGATTTGCTGCTATACTGAGATTTCCAATATGGGATAACTGAGTGTTTATGTTATTTTTAAAGGACTATGATAGAATAATACCTTTTAGAAAGTGGTAATTACCTATGAAATACTATATGTTTAATTGTTGTGCATTAACCAACTGCTGTTTTCTCACCCTTTGCACACAATTCTTCTCTGTTTTTGTAGGCCATAATGGGATAGTTTTAGTTTTTTCTTGCTAAGGCTATAACATAAGCCATTTAATTCAATACAGTTTTGTCAAAATCTGCTGCAGAAAGTGTGCCAGGAGAATGTGCTGCCATCTTCTCAAGTTCCAACCTTAAATATTAGTTTTGCATCAATTTTTATTCAATCAGAATATTCTTCATATATCATTGGAGGACTCACAATTGGGAAACCCTTTTTATGTTTTTGGTCCAACTTAATACTTTAGCAAAACATTTTCCAGTTGTATTTTTAAAAATTATACAGATTAATAATCCTTTCCACAATACTAAAATTATTTTGATCAAGTTTCAAAATCTGGCATGTCTGAGATAATTTTAGAATTTGCTGTTTGATAATACTGTATTCTTTTAATCTATATAGTTCATGCTTTGATTTTTAATCTCTTAACTCTATATAAGCATACCTTAAAATAACGAAGGAAAATTAATGTCATATTTATAATAAGTTTTCTGAAGAGGGAATACAAATAACAGTAAATATTTTGCAAGTTGCTCAACTTCTTTAATATTAAAGAGATGCAATTAAAAATGAGACATCATTTTTTGTTACCTATGGCTTTAGCAAAAATTAAACAAATTAGAGTACTAAATGTTTGCAAGAGTGTTGAGAAACAGAAGTACCTAGGTGATTTTAGTGTGAATGTGAATCTACACAACACTTTTGGCATAGAGAGCTATGCATTAAAATTTTGGATATCCATACCCTTTAATCTAGGAAATTCACTTACAAAAATTTATTATATTTTAGAATTTTATTCACACAAATACCCCAAAATTATGTATACAAGAATAATTAATACAACAATAGAAACCAACAAAAGTGATCTGAGCTTCTATCAATAAAAAACGGTTAAGATACTATCCATTGGAACACTATGCTATTGTGCAATATACAGGTATTTAAAGACATCATGTACATTTGCACATGCTCATCTGCACAGTTGGCCACTATTTTGCAGGGTTAAAAAATGAAAGTTCCCCAAAGTTAATTAATTAATTAATTTATTTATTTCCTTTTTTATTATACTTTAAGTTCTAGGGTACATGTGCACAACGTGCAGGTTTGTTATGTATGTATACATGTGCCATGTTGGTGTGCTGCACCCATCAACTCGTCATTTACTTAAGTATATCTCCTAATGCTATCCCTCCTCCCTCCCCTCACCCCACAACAGGCCCCAGTGTGTGATGTTCCCCACCCTGTGGCCAAGTGTTCTCACCCAAAGTTAAATATTAATTTTGTGAAAGTATTGCAAAAATATTTTACATTTTTGTAATTTCTGTTTTATTATTTCTCACTATGTTACCTTTTCTTCTCCAACTAGGAGAACTTTTACCTTTGTTTTATAACTTACTGTGTTATTTGAATTGGGTTTCATAAAATAATTCAAAAACATAAAAGGGGCACAACAGAATAAATATTTTAAACCTTTTATTTTTACAACTAATGACAAGTCAGTATATGGTGTCTTCTGAACACCAGCATAAAGACATTCTGCACACAGTTGAGAAAAGTAAGAATGAAATCTTGCCTGGAGAAGCAAGTTTGAGAATCATTAGCAGTGGGTTTAGATGAAGCCTCCAAAGGTAAATGTGTATACTGAGAAAAGCATAGATTGAGGGCTATAACATGTAAGCAGTAGATGTAGTAGAAGAGCAGGAAATAGAACCTGACCTTCAATAACTTTTCAACATATTGAATAAATGAATAAAGAAATTAACGGGTTTTTACTGAGAACTAGGAAATATATGTAATACTAAGAAGGAAGACATTTTCTAAGAAGGAGTGTCAATCAGTTTAAGTGTTGCAAAGCTAGGTCACCAATGACCTCCATATTGCTTCACTCATGACCTAGTATAGTGGAGGTAGAAACCAGATTGTATCAGGTTGAGGAGAAATAAAAAATAAATAATTACAGACTGTGAGTTATATATCTTTTAAAATAAATTGGCTGTGAAGGGAAAAACAATAAAGTGGAATTCATAAGGGGTTGTGGGCATAAGAAGTATTTTAAGACTCTAATGTTTATACCTGAGTCACTTAAACAGGAGTGTATTCTGGGATAACATTTGAAAAGAAACAAAATCTGATAATGACGTAAGGTTCTATCTCTCTAAGACCAAAAAGGAGAAAAGATGGAAAACACCAGGATTCCCAACATTTACATATTAACGAAGAACCATCCAAATAATAAGATGGTATTTTTTCTTCTGTAAAATCTTTCTGCTTATATGTCACCTTCAAGTGTAAAGTTTGTTAATGCTACTTATGCCTAGGTAATTCACAAAGAGTTCTTTTTTTATAAGGAAATGAACAATTCATGGTCATATATCCACTGAAACAAATACTTCCATGCAGAAAATATCATGAAAACATTGTAGTGTAATCTATCAAAAAGGTGTCTGAACTGCAGGCAAAAGTTTTGGTGAGTTTATAATTTTTTGAAAGCTTAAAAGATAATCGTTGGCTGGGCACAGTGGCTTACGCCTGTAATCCCAGCACTTTGGGAAGCCAAGGCAGGCCAAGCACTTGAGGTGAGGAGTTCAAGACCAGACTGGGAAACATGGTGAAAACCCATCTCTACCAAAAAAAATACAAAAATGAACTGGGTGTGGTGGTGCATGCCTGTTGTTCCAGCTACTCCGGAGGCTGAGGTGGGAGGATCACAGAACCTAGGAGGTTGAGGCTGCAATGAGCTAAGATAGTGCCACTGTACTCCAGCCTGGGTGACAGAGAGAGATCCTGTCTCAAAAAATAAATAAATAAATAAAGTTTAAAATTGTACAATTTTCTTGAAAGTTTAGAAGATAAGATTATCTAGCAATAAACCTGTACTCAATGAAGCTTTAATAAAAAGGAGAGTAGACAACCTTTGTCTGTGCTTAGTTCAAATACAATATACATGCTTGAGCTTCAAAGAAAATAAAACTTACTTATTTTACACTATTTGCACTATGCTTGAAGCAGGGGACTTTAAAGAGGCCAGTTAGCAGAAGCCTGCAATAGAGGAATACAGACTTTTTGATTTTATGGCAATGGGTATATTTTCATGAGATGTGATTTTATGTTAAAAAATGAAACGGTTTGAAATTGATTCTACTGCATGGGAGGAGAGAGGAACATAGCATATGAAGAACACATTTTGCAAATGCTTTCTTTCACCAAAGCCTATGGGAGGGTGAGAGGAGATAATGAACTCTTACCTGAACTCATCTTTCCTTCACTATTTGCAAGAGAGAAAATAAAAAAATGCAAATGAGAGCAATTTTTCTGCTAGTAACCGCAAGAGGTCATGTTGGATCAGGTGATTTATAAGAATTGTTAGTCACCATACGTGTTTAGGATTGTTCCTTACCTTTTTATTTCTTCCTTTTGGTGCTATTCTTTCTCCATTTATCTTTTCCTTCTTAAAGATTCCACACATGAAAAGTGGACTAATGTACCTGGCACCAGGGAAATCAGAAATCTTTTATCAATAAAAATGGGATAGTCCTCTCTTTAATTAATATGATTTATTCGATGTGAAGCTAGATCAGCAACTCCTCCTAGAGTTTCCCATGTAGCTCTCTCATTGCTATTGTAATTTATTGAACTGTCTACCGTACTCTCCTAGTTAATTCTGGTACACTCTCCAACAATTCTGAAAACCACTTAATGCTGCTGTTATGTTTAAAAGTCTGGTGATGTCCATTTTCCTTATGCCTCCTGTAGGGATGTTTGGATTAAGTAGATAAATGTTACATTATAAAATGGCTACAGTGGACAATAAATTCTTAAAATTCTTCTTCATAAACCACAAATAAATGGTGGAAACAGTGAAGAAGAAGAACCTTGGTAGAAATTTTATTTCTTCTAAATGATACAAACTGGGAAAAAGTTTCTTTTGAAATAACTATAGCAGCTCCCAGTTTCATTATATGACTAATGGCATTGCCTTAACGCTGTTGTTAAAAATATATCTTTCTTCAAAATGACAGAGACAAAATTAAATTTGTATCTTAACCTTAACCCTAGCCTGCTCTAACATTTCATTTAATAACTCCATATAGTGAGATTTAATATTAATAATTGAATGGTACTAACTCAAAATGACATTGTGTCAATTTGGTTCTATTTTTAAAGACACCATTTATATAATATTTATGCATATGTTGTCAAGATCAGCACTTGGTAAGTTTTTATTCACTCTTAAAGTCAAGTTCAAAGTCAGCCATTTTTGCCCATATTGATTTGTCTACTTCTTGTGCCAAACCCTTTATTATCTCTATCACAGATTCTGACATTCAATTATATGCTGTGGTTTATTCATCATTAATTGAGAATATGTGCCAATGAGGAATTAAACTATAAAAATCACATAGTAATTTAATTCTCTCAATTACCAACATACTCTGGAAACTCAGCAAAGACTCAACAAATGCTCAGAGAACTAAAAATATAGGACAGAAGGAAGATTGTCTTATAGACATAGTTTAGACTTTGACTCATGTTGAAAAATCATTTTTCCCAGATTCACAGAAATAAAGAAATTCCAGCATTGGAAATGACTTGAAATTGTATAGTCTGATGTCTGTGGTTGGCAGCATAATTAAGACATGGTTGGCCAATCTCTGGTAAGAGTGAATAACCACTTTCCAAGGCAGTTATGCCTTTTCGGATGGTTCTGACAGCAAGTTTTATTTTAAGCTTAAATTCACCACCTTGTAACTTCTACTGACAATATCATCCACTGTGACCACACTCTTGAAAAGAGCTTTTGTGTTCCCATGTGTCTTCTCTTTCCTAGTTTGCTTAATAATTCCTCATATCCCTTCATATATTGGTTAAGATGCTTTTGACTATGAATAACAGCAAACTGACACTAATAAGCTTAAGCAATATGGAAAATTATTATCTCACATAACAACAAGAGGCAGATGGATTCCAGTGTTGGTTGATTTAGCCACTCAAGGATGGTATCAAACACTCTCATTTCCTTTTCCTTCCCTTCTCCTGTCTCCTATCATTCTTGGTGGTCTTCACTATTAGGCTGACAGAAAAATGACTTCTTCTCATGTATCAGACAAGAAAAAGACGGAAAATTATCTTTTCTTGTCCATCTTTCTAGAGATTTTTTTCTAGACTTCTCAGCAGGTTTCATGTCTCATTAGAAAAAAAAAACAAAAACTGGGCAACATACCCATGCCTGAAGCAATTCCTGGCAAGAGTGATGAAATTACATGTAATTGGTTTAGAAAAATTACCTGGTGTGAAATAGAGTCAACTGCAATTCTAGTACACATGGCTGCATATGGTTTTTATTTGCTTTTATGTTCTATCTCTTCTTTATGCAGGTGATACAAACTAATGGATTTTAACCCTTTATATTTAGAAGATCATTAGCAAGTCACTAGTGTATGTTACAACTAAGCTCTACCTAATAGGAAGTCTTGTGATACGATGATTAAGAAAAAAAAAAAAAAAAAAGGAGGTTCTTTGTGAAATAAAAATGCTTATTTATTTTAAGTAATTTGTACCTAACTTAGAGTGTATCTTTTTATATTTTGCACTTTGAAAACATTATTTTAGGTTTACATTCAATTTAGTAGATAAAACTCCTACACAATGAGAACTATTTCATGTGGCGAAATAAGTTATAATCTTATCTAAAAGTGTAGTTGGTGGTTTTCAAGCAAATATTATAATTTTGTCTCTGTGTTGAGTGACAAATTTTTATTCTTTTCAAGGTAGAAAAAAATTTATTCAGGCTTTTAAATTTTCTTCTTTCTTTTCTATCATGCTCATTTAATGAAGGTAGCAATTTAATATATAATTGGTAAACTAAATAGGCAGTTATTATACTTCTATGCACACAATAATTATAATGGGATTTACACAATTGCCAAGATAAAAGAATCACATTAAACAAGAGCAAAGGAAGACATGCAATATTTAAGTTCTTTCCTAATACAGACAGTTGCATACTGAGAGAAATTGTCTCAGTAAGATATACTAGCTGCATCACCATAATGAAAAATTTCTGATAACACTAGGAGCTCATCAAATACACACAGAAACACATTCACTGGAAATCATAAAACCTAAGTAAGAAAAATTATTGAGTTTTTCTTTCATTGCTTAGATAATTACTTAGCTGTCATATAAATATTTAGCAGAGTATACCATTTCAACAGTATACAATACATAATACAGGAAGCATGTTTCTTCTTAACGGTTGGGATAAATTTTTGTTTCATGTATAATTTAATTTATTTATAAAATTACCTTCAACGAAGCAGTTCACTGATGGTGACAGGTAGACAGACAAATTCTTAGGCAGACAGGGCTGGGTCCCCCAGTAAAACTCAACCTTCAAACCAAGGACAATTTAAAGCCTGAAAACTAAGCTGCCAGTCCCAGATAGAGTCCACGACTGAAGCGAGACCTTCTATACGTGTCTTATTCACTCTCTCTTGACTGGTTTCTTCTGGATGATGCCTTTTAACCAATCGAATGGTGCTTTTTCCAAGAACACCTGTGGACCCATCAACATGCACTTCCCTATTCTAAGGCCGTAAAAAACCCAAACTCAGCCTCACAGAGGGCTACCCACTTTCATGATCCCTCTTGCAGGGGACAGCTTTCCTTCTGTCCCTCCATAAAATTCTTCTCTACCTTACTCAGTCTCTGGTGTTTGTGTACCTTATTTCTGTTGGTCTCGGGACCAGGAACTTACCAAACTGCGGGAGGTGGGAATGAAAGAGCTGTAACTCTCACTCCTGCTTGCCGAACTGTGGGAGCAAAAGAGCTATGATGCTCCTGGCTGTCTCGCCAAGCTGCAGGTGGTGGGTGGGAATAAAAGAACTGTAACCATCCCTCCTGTTTACTGAACTGCGGGAGCAAAAGAGCTGTAACACTCCTGGCCGGCTCGCTGAGATGCCGGTGGTGGGAATAAAAAAGCTGTAACCTTCTCTCCCACTCACCAAACTACGGGAGTAAAAACGTTGCTGGGTGCCACTCCCTCCTGCTCACCGAATTATGGAAGTGAAAAAGTGAAAAGGCCACTGGGCACAATTCCCTCCCACTCGCCAAACTACTGGAGCCACAATATTACTAGGCACCATGGGCAGGATAAGACTTAGTTCCTAGTCTTCTGATTCAATTATTTATAAAGCTAATTTTTCTCTCCTGACATTCTACAAAAATGCAGAAAATGGATAATAAGCACAGTTACAGAGAACAAATAATTTCAGAGAAGAAACACAACAAACAAGCAATGTAGACAAACTTATGAAAGAAAGAAAACAGAAAGATGAATGGTAAATACCTCAGGTTTTTTTGTTATTTTGCTCTGCTAAGGGCTAGTAAAAGAGAAACCAATGAAAATCAACATGCAGAACTGCACAAAGATTCGGAAAGTGAAGGATCCATATATAGAGGCATGGTGTGGATTGGTTGAAAGTGATTGTGACAAGCTGTCAAAATAGGACTTATTTTCTGCTAAGATTTCAACAGATGAAGAATAAAATAGGAAGTTGGAAAGAATTCTTGCATTCCAAAAGATAAAGCAAACAATGGCACTGACAAGACTTTTAGCAAAATATCCATCTAATAGATAAAAAAGTATCAAGCATGAAGAGACTGGGACAAAAATCTTTTTGGAGACAGTTACAAGGGCACTAGAGAGAGAATGTTGCAACGTTTTCCCTCTTCACCCTACTTCTCTATGGTTCTGTGGGAAAGAAGGGGGCCTTTTTCTCTTACCCCAAGCCTAGTGAGAGAATCTTCAGTGGAATTCCATTGAAAACTTGAATTTGATCCTAAGAGCACATGCATTTGAGTTTTACTCATTCCAGAAAAAAACTGAAACTTGCTGCCCTAGGAGTGATGGGAAAGAGAAGTTTCTTTTCTGGGATCTAGATATTGGCTCCCTGGGTGAGCAAGATCCAGCCTCGATCATTTTACAGGGAACCTTAGTCAAGACTGCTTCTTGCTACAGGCAACATAATCTCAGTAGAAAAAGATGAGAATTGTACGTATGGATATAGGAACTGAAGATTTTGTTTTTATTACCTTTTAGTTGTGTGTGTTTTTTAACGTCCAGCCAGAGAAAAGGCAATGGCTCATTGAGGCAAGTGAAGTCAGGTGTTCCCACTGTAGGATCTCTCTAGAACCAAGTTCAAGAGGGAATGAATCAGCTTTAAGCATTCTCCAAGCCCAAAGAAAAGAAAAGGCTGATGGTAACAGAGTCTGTTAACAAACACCTTGTTATCCCTCTCCACTCTTTCTTCTCTTAATCCCAACACTGGAGAAATAAAAAATCAGATTCCACTCTTTTTTCTCTTAGCCCCAGCACTGGAGAAATAAAAAAAAAATCAGGTGGAGTCAGCAGGTGGGAGAAAGAAGATGTGCAGGCCTGGGACAGCAAGAAGCTGGGCAGATGCCTGTTTTCCATATTGAGTGGTTGAGGTCCCTTACTGAAAAGTCACAGGGCTGGGGAAGAAAAACGCAACTCTCAAGTCAGACGAAATCTTTTATGATTAAGCTTAATGAACATTTTTATTACTGAATCAAGATTGTCCTTGGGTCTAAAAGTGACTGAATATTGTTAAAGCTCTGCAATATCCTACATATATAAAAGAGTATATAAACCATGTATGACATATCTGTAAATTTAGATCGTAATTATAGAGCAAATGTTGTGTAATCACTACCCAAAATTAAGAAATATAACATGATCAGACCTTAGAAGCAATTTCTTATATGCATCTTCTCTATCATTACACTGTCCTACACCAACCCTCTGACATTGGTGGCAATAATTTTTCTAATTCTCTTTTTAGTTTTACCAGGATTAATTCTTTCTTTTTGCTGTTGATGGACATTCAAATTGTTTATAGATTTTTTTTTCCTTCTAGAACTTATCTTCCAGTGAACATTTTTATGCCTCTTTTAATGCACATGCACACTAGTTTCTCTAGGGGTTACACTTGGCATAGAGATTTAGAGTCCTAGGATACACATTTCTCTATCAGAGTTTTCCAATTTAGACTCCCATCACAGTGCATGATATTTTCTCTTGTCCCATGTGCTCACCAACACTTGTTATTGTCTGAATTTTCAATGTTTGCCAATTTACTGGGTTAAAAAGGGTATTATACTGTGGATTTATTTATTTGATCATCCGTGCAATTAATCACCTTTTCTTATGTTTTGTATTAACCTTTTGGATTTCCTCTTTTCTGATATGCCTGTTCAAATATTTGTTTATTTTTATTTTAGGCTGTCTGTCTTTTCCTTGCCAATTTAACAGAGTTCAGTATGTATTCTGAATACTAGTTTATTTTGTTTATTTTATGTTGTGCAAAAATCTACCTTGTAACTGGCTTTCTGCTCTCTTTGACTTTTGATGAATAGAAATTATTTAATTTAATATTTCTTAATTAGACATACAATTAAATTATACATAGAATTAATTTTAATACATTTCAATGTACCAGTCCTTTTGGTGCTCTGTGTTTCAAGAAATTATCACCTTACCAAGATAATGAAGTTATATTTTATTTTATCTTCATAATAAAACAAGAGCTTTATAAATTTCCTTTACCCATTTAGATCATTAATCCTATTGGAATGCATTTTTGTGTATTTTGTGAGATAGAATCCTTTTTCTTTCCTGTTTTTTTCTTTATGGCTAGCTACACAATTTTCCTGGCACCAGTTAATGAAAAACACTGCTTTTCTCTGTTGATCTGCATAATCACTGCTGTTTTATAACAAGCATCCATAGTGTTGAGTGTGTTCCTGGGCTGTATATTCTATTTCATTAATCTGTTTGTCTATCCCTATATAATATCACACTTTAATTAATATAGTTTTACTTATGCTTGAAATTTGAAGAAAAATATCCATTTTCTTTTTCATCAATACGGTCAAGGTTATTCATGACCCTTTATATTTTCCTATAAGTCATAGAATTTATAATATAAATATAAAATATGTGTAAGTATAATTCTATAAATTATAGAATCAGTTTTTCAAGTCCACAATGAAGCATACAAAAACCTTGTTGTGATTTTCATTTGTATTAAAAAGAATCTATTTATCAATTTGAAGAGAATTTACATTTCATATTACATTTCACATGGAGTCTTCCAATTCATGAAATAAGGCATTTCTCTTATTTTCATATAGATCTGTTTTAAGAGTTACTAGGGACTGAATTACATCCCCTCAATTCACATGTTAAAATCTTAACCCCCTAAGTGACTATATTTGGGGATAAGGCCTTTAGGAGGTAATTAAGGTTGAATAAAGTCATGAAGGTAAGGTCCTAATCCAGTAAGGTTGGTGACCTTATAAGAAGAAAAAGGAAAGATCTTTCTCCCTCTCCCTCTGTTTGCCCATCTGGAGACCACAAAGAAGAGGTGTAGCAACCACACAGCAAGAATGTGACCACACATAAGCCAAGAGAAGAGTCCTCAGAAAGAAATCTGCCTTGCTGGTACCTTAATCTAGTACTTCCTAGCATTCAGAAGTGTGAAAAATACTTCAATATCGTGATGTTAATGTAAATGACATCTACTTAAAAATTCCTTTTTTTTTGGTTTGTTATGGAAAAATGAAATTGATCTCTATATTTTGATCTTGTATCAATAAATCTTGTTAATCTCTCTTATTAAATGCCAACTACTGATCTTTACATTCTTTTAGAATTTCCTACAGAAACAATGATATCTATGAATAATGAAAACTATGGTTTTTTTCTGATCTTTTTTTTTTTTTTTTTTTTTTTCCTTAATGTGCAGGTAAGGGCCTAATTTAGAAAGTCTGAGGTGAACTCTGGGAATCTTCATTTCTGACGAAATCCTTGGCTGAATATTGAATGTTTATGAATTTCCAAATTACAGTAATTGGGTTGTAAAGTTCTGATTGGTAGACATTTGTCGATTGACTCACGTTTGTTGATTGGTTCACCTTTTTTCTTTACAATAACAATTTCTGAAAAGTTAAATTTATCTCTGGTTCAGCAATGCAACTGGAGGTATCTGGGTCAAGAGGGGCCTCTGCTAGGGGACAGAGAGTGGGTAAGAGACCATAAACTGGACATGGGTGGTGACAGTGGAGACTCAGAGTCAGCTTTAGGAAACTGAAGAGCAGAGAGATAGGGAGATCAATGACACAGAGATGAAGATATTTAACAAAATAAATATCAAGAGTTCTTTGCACACTCCAGGCTCACAAGGAGCTATTCTTGAAGCTCTCCTTCATTTTCTAGATCAAATACAAACTTCAGCTAATTGGTTAAGCCCTCCTTTTTCCTGAATATCTCCCACACTCGGCTTCTTTAAAAAAAGGTAAAAAGCCCACTCTCAACGTGTTTACTCTTCCACCTGGCACTATAAACTCCATTTACAAACAATGGTTCAAAGGAGAAACATTTCTTTCCCAAAGGAAAAATGTTTGAAATATAATATATAAGCAATAAATGATAGTAAAGGCAAAAGTAATTTCAGGAGAATAATAGGAATGAAATCATCAAAGAGATAAGAGATAGCAACTGAACTGAATTTTAAAACAGGTGGGAATTCAAAATGTAGGAATAGGAAAGCACGGTGATTCTTAGCTAGAGAAGAGCCCATGTGCAGAGGGCAGTGGATGATGAAGTTTGGAAGTCAGTGTAGTAATCAATTTCAGAGAATCCTAAGACCAAACAAAGGATGAGAATGTAGCCTAGAGGAAGGCAGAGTCCTCTAGGCTTATTTTTGATGGTCAAGTGACATATATAAAACTAAATCTGTTCCTGTTTTGCAGGAAAGAATGAGGAAAGAATGGAGTCAAAAAACGATTTAGCAAACTATAACTTAAGTACGATGTAAGGAGAACTCAAACTAAAATATCGTTAAAAAATAGAAGAAAGGAATGTGTTTAAAGGAAGCTCTAAAAAATTCATCAACATAAAAGTCACTGCTGGAGAAAAAAGTGCCTTCAGATCTTACCTAACACACTTATTTCAAGGGAGGCTCAGATACTAAAATATTCTACAGAATCAGGTCACTAATCAAGAAAGTTTTCTTTCTTTAGAAAGATTAAAAAAGAAACAGCTAAAGATTTTTGAGCTATGTTGTTCTTTTTGGAAAATGTCAGGCCCTGGTTTGTATTCAAGAGGAGTAATTTCAGAAGATTTCTCTGATGCAGTCCTCTAAAATTTTGTCAGGTGACAATACCTTGTTTATCCCCTGATTAATGTATTACTTTTAAAGACCAGCTGGAGATATCTGATGTGTCTGTTCATTTAAATGCTGCCATTTTGCTTTTGTTGGAGATATACAACAATCGCCCCCACAGTGCAGTGAATAAGACCTTGGCAGTTGCTGCTGTACATGTCTGATCAGTCTTCATGCCTTAAGCAGACAAAGAGGGAGGAGGAAAAAAGAAGGAAGAGCTCTTTTCATCCATATTTTCCAGAGCTCCACTGACAGACTGTGCAATTTCTGACTTATGTTGTGTGAAAAGTGAGCTACGGAATGGCTCACTTCATTTGCAGCATAATGTCTTCGAAAACTGAAAAACAGAAGCATGAGCTCTCAGCAAATCAGCAATATGATCTTAAATTTCAGGTGGAATAATCAATTGTTTAAGTGTGCAGCAAAATATATATATATATATATATACACACACACATATATATATATATATATATAGAGAGAGAGAGAGAATTTCTTACGTTGATAATGTTTTACTTTATACATGTGGTTGATTTAGCATATGGTACTCTGGCCTTAAGAATTTATTTCTTCTCTGGCCGGGCGCGGTGTCTCACGCCTGTAATTCCAGCACTTTGAGAGGCCGAGGCGGGTGGATCACGAGGTCAGGAGATCGAGACCATCCTGACTAACACAGTGAAACCCCGTCTCTACTAAGAAACACAAAAAACTAGGCGGGCGTGGTAGCGGGGGCCTGTAGTTCCAGCTACTGGGGAGGCTGAGGCAGGAGAATGGGGTGAACCCAGGAGGCAGAGCTTGCAGTGAGCCCAGATCGGACCACTGCACTCCAGCCTGGGTGACAGGGCGAGACTCCGTCTCAAAAAAAAAAAAAAAAAAGGAATTTATTTCTTCTCTGGACAATCTTACCTTGGTCAATGTCACCACCATAGATCTGTTTAGTTGTTCATGTTAAAGAATTTGGAATTCTTGACTCTTTTTCCTACTCAAAGCATCTACACCAGATATCCCATCTCTCCCAAATTCTCACACTCTTCTGCATCCCATAGATTCTGCTTTATTTTGGCTTTTATTAGCTCTTGTCTAAACAATTTTAATAACCTTTTAACATGTTTTCACTCCAATTTCCCCACAAAAGCCAATTCTTCACAACCACTGATAAGATTCACATGTTCAAAGATGAACTTCATTATTCCACGTTTCCTTGGTTAACATCTTTCAATCTCCACCTTCACTTCCCAGAATTTTTTCTAGGGATGAGTAAAAGCATCATTTATGCACTGTTCTCCAAAACATGGCTTCAGGCTACTTTTCTGATCTCATGATTCTCACAATCACCTACGTGGTCTACTCCCCCTTTCTAAACCTAGAAAATGCATTGCATGAGACCCAACATAAATGATACCTCCTACATGTAACATTCTCATCTTCCCTACATTAAGATTTGATGAGCACTCCCACTCTCTGTTCATACAGTATTTTAATATATTTCTGTTAGTAATTTTTATTTCTTTTTTCTATGATATGACAGTCTTGTCCATTTATAAGACAGACTGTATTTTATTCCAACCTTTCACACCTAATTACCACAAATCACCTTAACAAGACATCTGGTGCTATCAAAATGAAAAAAAGGAGAAAAACTACTTTTTAAAATTACTGTTTTTATTTTCCCAGAAAGGACACATTTATGCTTTATGTTTCTAGTCTTCTGTAAATACCTCAATGTTTTCTATGAATACCCTTCTGTTAAGTATTACCACTGGTTGAAGACTGCTGAAATATCCATATTTATTCCTTGAGTCCTCGGGAGTTACCAGTAAAGACTAAACAAGCAACAAAACTGTTAAATGGTTGACTCAAAGCGCATTTTTCAATTCTGTTGTTTCTTATAGCTCTGGTTTATCATTATCATAGCACCTGACTGCCACCTTTTATGCATGAGGTATATTTTACAAATTCTTGTAGAAATCACTGATCCCTTGAGGATTATGTAATGTAGAGCTATCATCTTCTATTCTTTTTAATAACTGTTGTCTACTGACCTACCGACAACTATTAAGCAAAACTTTAGCACCAGATATCTTTTATTTTCATCCAAATCTTATCCTTATCTTAGATTAATTCAGTAGCTAACTCCTCCTCACTTTGAGTCTTGCACTCTTTCAGTTCTATTGGTTTTTATTTCTACTTTACTTTGGGATTCTATATTGAAACCTTGAATACTGAAATACTCAAACCTTGGATACTGACAATATGTAAGAGGAGTCTAACTCAAAATCTTAAACTTTATTCTATGCCTTTAGTCTCTCAATATTTTAACATTCTTAGTTCATTACACCCTTTATTCATCCCCAATTTTTCTCCTTTCCTGCCTTTTAAAAATTTTCGTAATTAGTCTAGACCCAAAGATTTCCTTTTTCAACTATTATTTTATCATTACTCTCCAAGTTTTTCATCTCTTGCCTATCATACCTTCTTTGTAAAACCACAACCCTGGATTAATATAGCTGTCGGCCTTCTTTAGGCAATGGAGGTTTTGATATTTACTGAGTAAAATTACTGCAACTATGTAATTGGCGTGACTACAGTTTTGTATTTTCTGTTATTGTCTGTCTTATCTATACTGCCTGACAACCCTGTAACAAATCCACAGTCCTTCCATATTCCATTTCCTACAAGAACTCATGTTGTCTGCTTTTTCTCCCCAGCCCTCCTTACATCTGCATACATTTTTTATTGTAAAAAGACATTTGAGTCTGTTGGGTGGAAATGCCCTCAGCCTCATGCTTATTATCCTCTTCAGTAAGTATGTCAGTCTTTCAGTTCTTAGCTATTTCCCCTTCCAATTTCAGTGGAACGAAGATATCTCCTTCCATTTATGGCTATTTCCTCTGCTGATCCCTGAAGTTTCTGCCTTTCTATTTTCTTGAGTTGTTTATTCATCAGCTTTTTCCTCCTTATCATTAATCTCTTCATATATTTTTTCTTAAAAATACAAAAATGCTCTATGATAATGTCTTCAAAAATGCTTTTACATCATCAGTTTCCTTCAGCAACAAAGCAACAAGCCTCTTTCTGCTTCACAGTTGTCTCTTGAAAAAGTTTTCTCCACTCTCCACATTTTCTTCTTGCCTCCATTTATCCCTCAAACTACTGCAGTCTAGCTTCTATCTTTTTCCATATAGCCTCTATCTTTATGACTCCAATGAAATAATTTTCAATAACAATCTCTTTTTTTGCTACATTCAGTGTAAAATTTTGTACTTTTTTCTTTCTTTACCACTCTAGCATGTGACACTATGGTTCATTTTATTCCTTTTTTTAAGTCCTGCATTGACTATCTTATTCTTTCTAAACAATCCTCTTAGTATCTATTTACGCTTCTCTTCTCTTCCACTGTCTCATATAATAGTGTTCTCCAGCATTCTGCCCTTGACCTCTTCTTTCACTGTCATTGGAATAAGGGAGTAGACCACCCCTCATGTTGTCTTATGCCCAATTTCTGCCTCCAAGAAAAAAAAAGAAGTACAAATTAAAAGGCAGAAATAAAATCTGCAGGAAGACAGCCCAGTGCCACACCCTGGGCCTTGTAGTTAAAGATCAACCCCTGATCTAATGGGTTATGTTATCTATAGATTACAGACATTGTATGGAAAAGCACTGTGAAAATCCCTATCCTGTTTTGTTCCATTCTAACTACCGGTGCATGCAGCCCCCAGTCACGTACCCCCTGCTTGCTCAATCGATCACTACCCTCTCACGCACACACCCTTAGAGTTGTAAGCCCTTAAGAGGGACAGGAATTGCTCACTCAGGGAGCTCGGTTTTTTGAAATGTGAGTCTTGCTGATGCTCCCAGTCAAATAAAGCCCTTCCTTCTTTAACTCGGTGTCTGATGGGTTTTGTCTGTGGCTTGTCCTGCTATAGTTACACTATCTGAGCTTACCTACGGTCACAGTTATGCTTGGATCCATAATCTGTGAATAATGAGCCCTTGAAAGCCCCTGCGTTGACTGTTGGGGAGTTAATGAATCATCTTTGAAAGGGGAAGACCCGTGAATCCTTAGAGCTTTAATGCAAAAACAAATTGTGGTATAGACATATAATGAAGTATTATTTATCCCTTAAAAATAATGAATTGAGGTAGTAGGGCCAAAAAGATGAACTAGAAGCACTGGTGTTCAGAGGTGCCCATTAAAAAAACATAATAAGCATGTGAATCCTTCACTGGCAACCAAGCTATCGAGGTTCTCTCATCAAAATTGACTAGAAGACTGGTGTGACCTGTTGGAGAGATGCAAAAGCAGTATGGTGCAGCAGTCCACTGGAGAGCCACATGGGGAAGGAGAACCCCTCCTCTCCAGCCAAGAGAGGCGGTGAGTGAGTATGCTACCCAGCCAGGGAAACTGTTTTTTCCATGGAACTGTGAAACCCACAGATTGGAAGACCCCACTCGCAAACTCATGCCACTGGGGCCTAGCGTCCCAGAAGGTGCAGATTCTTACAATCTCTCAACTGGAATCTGTTAAGCCTACTGAACTCCTTAGAGGAAGGGGCAACCAGCAGCTGCAGCTGTCTACTTTCTAAGCCTTTTGAACTTTTTGAGGGAGGGGCAGCAACAAGCACTGCGACTTGCAACTGCCTAACATGCTAAGCTCCCTGGGCGGGGTAAGAGTGGCACCCATTTCTATAGTTCCGAGCTGTGCTTTTCCCCTGCTGGAGCCAGGGAGGCTGGACGGCTTGGCCCCAAGACTCTCCCCACAGCCCAACACCACACTGGCTGTGGCAGTATATGACCAGAATGCCTCTTCAAATCTAAACCTGACCCATCCTTCTGCAGTGGGTGAGGCTTCCCTGCAGGATCTCTAATAACTCCAGCCAGAGGCTCAGGGACAGAATTCAGATCTCCCTGGGCCTGAGTCCCTAGGGGGAGGGGTGGCCACAGTCTCTGTGGGCCAGCAGACTTAGCCTCTCCTCCTGGTAGTTCTGAGGAATCTGGGCAACCCAGACGAGTGGGTTTCCCCCCAACAAAACACACCCTCTCTGCCAAGGGACAAAGTGCTTCATTAAATGGGTCTTGTTCCCCATGCCACCCAACTTGGTGAGACCCTCCAACAGGGGTTGCCTGGTGCCCAATATAGGAACGATTCTACTGGGATCAGGTTTGAGGTGGGAAATTAAAAAAAAAAATTGAAAAGAAAAAATTAAGTTTTCCTATATTAGGCTGACTTGTCCTAGAGGCAGCAATAGGCACGGCCCAGACTCAGGAAAAGTCTTGATAATATTGTCTAATGTACTCTGGAGACTCCCAGCACTCCCTCAACATAGGTAACAGAAAAAGAAATTTTTCTGTTTTATGGAATGAGTTTATAGATTCTTGTTCTCTGTAACTAGTGACTTCAAGTATTCTGTTTTATCTAAGATGTACAATGAAGGTCATGAAAGGTCTGAGTAGGCCTGAACTACAGCTGCCTGGGCACTATAGTAAAGGTTATAGGATAAGCCCATGCCCAGGCAAACCTAGATAATGAACATCTGGGATGCTTGGCAACAGTCATGTGCAGTCCTGTCTTTGTCCTGCCTCTGTATCCCTACTTTCATTCCACCGTAAGCTTGCTTCAACCTAGCCCCCTTGCTTTTGTGAAGTATGTATAAAAGTCAAGTGCTGTCTTTGTTCCAGGCTCAGTGTTTTAGACGTGAGTTGGGCCCCAGTGCAGTCAATAAAGATTATCCTGTTTCAACCCGAGGTCTCTTTCGTCCTCCTGAATCCCGCAATAGATTGGTGTCCGTCCAGGTCAGAGATCCCAGAAGAAGGAGCAGGAACTAGCAGGAACCCAACTTTGCTGCTCTCCAGGTTCTTTGAGTGACATCTCCAGACATGGGAGCAAATCAGATGAATAGGACCTGAAGTGAACCCCCAGAAAACTGCAACAGCCTTGCAGAAGAGAGACCTGACTATTGAAAGAAAAACAAGCAGGAAGTGACAACAACAGCATCAACAACAACAAGAATAAAATGGCCCACACAAAAACTCCATCCTCAAAGACTGAAACTAGACAATCTCATCAATATGAGAAAAAAATCAATGAAAAAATGCTGAAAACCCAAAGGCCAGAGTGCCTTCTCTCTTTCAAATGATCACAACATCTCTCCATCAAGGGCACAAAACTAGACAGAGGATCAAATGGATGAATTGACAGATACTTCTGTCAGTAGGCTTCAGAAGATGGGTAATAAAAACTACAATGAGCTAAAGGAGTATGTTTTAACCCAATGTGAAGAAAATAAGAATCTTATAAAAGGTTAAAGGAATTGCTAACTAGAATAGCCAGTTTAGAAAGGAACAAAAATGACCTGTTGGAGCTGAAAAACACAGCATGAGAACTTTGTGAAGCATAAACAAGTATCAACATCCAAATAGATGAAGCAGAAGAAAGAATATCAGAGTTTGAAGACCACCTTACTGAAATAAGACATGCAGTCAGGCCAATAAGCAAATTCAGGAAATACAGAGAACACCATTAAGATATTCCACAAGAAGATTGAACCAAGACACATAGTCACCTGATTCTCCAAGGTCAAAATGAAGGAAAAACTGTTCAGAGAAGCCAGAGAGAAAGGCCAGGTCCCCTACAAAGGGAAGTCCATCAGATGAATAGCAGACCTCTCAGCTGAAACTCTACAAGCCAGAAGAGGTTGGGGGCCAATATTCAACATTCTTGAAGAAAAGAATTTTCAGCCTAGAATTTCATATCCAGGCAAACTGAGCTTCATAAGCAAAGGAGAAATAAAGTCCTTTCCAGACAAGCAGATGCTGAGGGATTTCATTACCACCAGACCTGCCCTACAAGAGTTCCTGAAAGAAGAACTAACTATGAAAAGGAAAAATCAGTACCAGCCACTGCAAAAACACACCACAATTAAAGACCAATGACACTATGAAGAAACTGCATCAACTAGTGTGCAAAATAACCAAATAACATCATGAAGGCAGGATCAAATTCACGTATAACAATACTTACCTTAAATGTAAATGGACTAAATGCCCCAATTAAAAGACACAGACTGGCAAATTGGATAAGGATTCAAGACCTGTTGGTGTTCTGTATTCAGTAGACCCATCTCATGTGCAGAGACACACAGGCTCAAAATAAAATAAAGGGATGGAGGAAAATTTACCAAGCAAATGGAAAGAAAAAAAAAAAAAAGGGAGGGGATTGCCATCCTAGTCTCTGACAAAACAGACTTTAAACCAACAAAGATTTTTAAAAAAGACGAAGAAGGGCATTATATAATGGTAAGGGAAAAATTAAACTAGAAGAGCTAGCTATTCTGAAAACATATACACCCAATATTGGGGCACCGAGATTCATAAAACAAGTTCTTAGAGACCTACAAAGAGACTTAGACTCCCATACAATAATACTGGGAGACTTTAACACACCACTATCAGTATTAGACATATCAATGAGATAGAAAATTAATAAGGATATTCAGAACTTGAACCCAGTTCTGGATCAAGTGGACCTAGTAGATGTCTACAGAGCTCTCTACCCAAGATCAACAGAATATACATTCTTCTCAGTGCCATATGGCACCTATTCTAAAATCAACCACATAATTGGAAGTAAAACACTTCTCAGCAAATGCAAAAGAACTGAAATTGTAACAGTCTCTCAGGTCACAGTGCAATAAAATTAGAACTCGAGATTAACAAACTCACTCAAAATGACGCAATTTCATGGAAATTGAACAACCTGGTTTTCAATGACCCTTGGTTAAATAATGAAATTAAGACAGAAATCAAGAAGTTCTTTGAAACCATTGAGAACAAAGAGACAACATACCAGAATCTCTGGGACACAGCTAAAGCAGTATTAAGAAGGAAATTTATAGCACTAAGTGCCTACATAGTGAAAAAAAAAAAAAAAAAAAAAAACCAGAAAGATCTGAAATTGACACCCTAACATCACAATTAAAATAGCTAGAAAGGCAAGAACAAACAAATTTAAAAGTTAGCAGAAGACAAGAAAAAACTAAGATCAGAGAAGAATTGAAGGAGATCGAGACACATAAAATTCTCCAAAAAAACCAACAAATCCAGGAGCTGGTTTTTTGAAAAAATTAACAAAATAGCTAGACAAATAAAGAAGAAAGAGAAGAATCAAATAAACACAATAAAAAAAGGGGGGATATCACCACTGATGCCACAGACACAAACTACCATCAGAGAATACTATAAATAACTCTATGCAAATAAGCTAGAAAATCTACAAGAAATGGATAAATTATTGGATGCATACACCATACAAAGATTAAACCAGAAAGAAGATGAATTCCTGAATAAACCAATAAAAAGCTCTGACATTGAGACAGTAATTAATAGCCTACCAATTAAAAGAAGCCCAGGACCAGACAGATTCACAGCCAAATTCTACCAGAAATACAAAGAGGAGCTGGTAGCATTCCTTCTGAAACTATTCCAAACAATTGAAAAGGAGGAACTCCTCCCTGACTCATTTCATGAGACCATCATTCTAATACCAAAACTGGCAAGAGACACAACAAAACAAGAAAACTTCAGGCCAATATCCTGGATGAACATCCATGCAATCCTCAATAAAATACTAGCAAACTGGATCTAACAGCACATCAAAAAACTTATCTACAATGATCAAGTTGGTTTCATCCTGGAGATGCAAGGCTAGCTCAACATATACAAATCAATAGATGTAATCCATCACATAAACAGAACCAAAGAAAAAAACCACACGATTATCTCAATAGATGCAGAAAAGGCCTTTGATAAAATTCAACATCCCTTCATGTTAAAAACTCTCAATAAACTGGGTATAGAACATATCTCAAAATAGGCCAGGTGCAGTGACTCATTTCTGCAATCGCAGCACTTTGGGAGGCTGAGGTGGACAGATCACCTGATGTCAGGAGTTTGAGACCAGACTGGCCAACATGGTGAAATCCCGTCTCTACTAAAAACACAAAAAAATGAGCCAGGCATTGTGGTGGATGCCTGTAATCCCAGCTACTTGGGAGGCTGAGGTAGGAGAAACACTCGAACCTGGGAGGCGGAGGTTGCAGTGAGCCAAGATGGTATCACTGCACTCCAGCCTGGGTGACAGAGCGAGACTCTGCCTCAAAAAAGAAGAACATATCTCAAAATAATAAGAGCTATTTATGACAAACCCACAGTCAATATCACATCGAATGGGGAAAACCTGGAAGCACTCCCTTTGAACACCTGTGCAAGACAAGGATGCTCTCTCTTACCACTCCTATGCAATGTAATATTGAAAGTTCTGGCCAAGGCAATCAGGCAAGAGAAAGAAATAAAAAGTATTCAAATAGGAAAAGAGGAAGTCAAGTTGTCTCTGTTTGCAGATGACATGATTTTATATTTAGAAAACCCCACCATCTCAGCCCAAAACTTTCTTGAACTGATAAGCAACTTCAGCAAAATCTCAGGACACAAAATAAATGTGCAAAAATCACAAGCATTCCTTTACACCAACAGTAGGCAAGCAGAGAGCCCAATCATAAATGAACTCCCATTCACAGTTGCTACAAAGAGAATAAAATACCTAGGAATACAACTAACAGAAGATGTGAAGGACCTCTTCAAGGAGAACTACAAACCACTGTTCAAGAAAATAAGAGATGGCAGAAACAAATGGGAAAACATTCCATTCTCATGGATAGGAAGAATCAATATTGTGAAAATGGCCATATTGCCAAAGTAATTTATAGATTCAATGCTATTCCCATCAAACTACCATTGACACTCTTCACAGAATTAGAAAAAACTTTTAAATTTCATTTGAAATTAAAGAAGACCCCATGTAGCTAAGACAATCCTACACAGAAAGAACAAGGCAGGAGGCACCGTGCAACCTGACTTCAAAATATACTACAAGGGTACAGTAACCGAAACAGCATGGTACTCGTACCAAAACAGATGTATAGATGAATGGAGCAGAAAAAAATCCTCAGAAATTACACCACTCATCTACAACCATCTGATCTTCAACAATCCTAACAAAAATAAGCAATGGGAAAAGGATCTCCCATTCAGTAAATGGTGCTGGGAAAACTGGCAAGCCATATGTTGAAAACTGAAACTGGACCCCTTCCTTATGCCTTATACAAAAATTAACTCAATATGGATTAAAGGCTTAAATGTAAAACCCAAAACCATAAAAACCCTAGATGAAAACCTAGGCAATACCATTTAGGACACAGGCATAGACAAAGATTTCACGACAAAAAGGCCAAAAGCAATTGCAACGAAAGCCACAGTTGACAAATGGAATCTAATTAAACTAAAGAGCTTCTGCATAGCAAAAGAAAATAGCATCAGAGTGAACGGGCAACCTACAGAAAGGGAGCAAAGTTTTGCAATCTGACAAAGGTCTAATATCCAGAATTTAGAATGAACTTAAACATATTTACAATAATAAAACAAACAACCCATCAAAAAATGGGTAAAGGACCAACCTGACCAACATGGAGAAACCCCGTCTCTACTAAAAATACAAAATTAGCAGGGTATGGTGGTGCATGCCTGTAATCCCAGCTACTAGGGAGGCTGAGGAAGGAGAATCACTTGAACCCAAGAGGCGGAGTTTTCCATCAGCTGAGATTGAACCATTGCACTCCAGCCTGGGCAACAAGAGTGAAGCTCCCTTTCAAAAAAAAAAAAAAAAAAAAAAAGGGGGGCGGGGGGTGCTGGAGAGGTAAAGGATATGAACAGACACTTCCCAAAAGAAGACAAATACTCAACCAACAAACTTATGAAAGAAAGCTCAACATCACTGATCAGCAGAGAAATGCAAATCAAAACCACAATGAGACACCATCTAATGCCAGTCAGAATGGCCATTATTAAAAAGTCAGGAAGCAATAGATGTTGGAGAGGCTTTGGAGAAATAGAAACACCTTTACACTGCTGGTGGGAATGTAAGTTAGTTCAACTATTGTGGAAGACAGAGTGGTGATTCCTCAAGGATCTAGAACCAGAAATACCATTTGACCCAGAGGAATATACTCAGAGGAATATAAATCATTCTACTATAAAGACACATGCACATTTATGTTTGTTGCAGCACTATTTACAATAGCAAAGACACTGAACCAACCCTAATGCCCATGAATGATAGGCTGAATAAAGAAAATGTGGTAGATATACACCATCGAATACTATGCAGCCATAAAAAGAAATGAGATTATGTCCTTTGTAGGCACATGGATGAAGCTGGCAGCCATCATCCTCAGCCAACTAACACAGGAACAGAAAACCAAACACCACATGTTCTCACTCCTGAGTGTGAGTTGAACGTGAGACCACGTGGACACAGAAAGGGAAACACACAGCAGGGCCTGTTAGGAAGTGGGAAGTGAGGTTCAGCAAACCACGATGGCACACCACCTATGTAACAAACCTGCACATTCTGAACATGTATCACATTTTTTTTTTGGAAGAAATAAAGAAAAAAAGAGAATAATTACTGATACATGCTACAACTGGGATGAACCTCAAAAACGTGTTCAATGAAAGTGAAATACTTTAAGATTTCATTTATATGAAATATGTAAAGTAAGCAAGTCCATAAGGATAGAAAGCAGTATAGTGGTCACCAGGTGCTATGAAGAGGGGGAAGTGAGAGTGATTACTTGATGAGTATAAGGTGTTCTTGTGTGATATAAAAGTTATGAAATTAGAGAGTGGTGGTGATTGCAAAACATGGTGAATTCACTAAATGCCACTGAACTAAACACTATACAATGGTTAATTGTATCTTATGTGAACCTTACCTCAATACAAAAATTTTGTAATGTGTTCATTCCCTGCCCTCCACTACCCTGGCAGCAAAGGAAGACCCAAATATTTTGTCATAATGGCTTCTTAATAAGTCCGTGAATCCTCAAAGTAATAGTTAGTAATTAAATGACAATGCTCAAATTAATACATTTTAAACTCAAGAAACTCTGTCTCCTAAGTGTATACCAAACAATGAACTCCAATGTACATGTAAATCTGGATGTTTTGCAGGCACTGATATTCAATATATTTCAGACAGAATTCATTAGCTCCTAACTTGCTCCTTCTATGTTGTTTCCTATTTTTTCTATGTAGTTCAAAAACCTGGGAGTCAGCATTGCTTCCTTACTTTCTCCCATAAACAACAGTCTTAAGTCTGTTTATCTTCTATTAATATTTGTTCCCATTGCTGTTCCCTTTGATCAATGCTTCAATGTTTTTTTTCCCTAAACTATTTCAATATTCTTCTTTTTTTTTTTTTTTTTTTTTTTTTTTGAGACGGAGTCTTGCTGTGTCTCCCAGGCTGGAGTGCAGTGGCCTGATCTCGGCTCACTGCAAGCTCCGTCTCCTGGGTTCACGCCATTCTCCTGCCTCAGCCTCCCAAGTAGCTGGGACTACAGGCGCCCGCCACCACGCCCTGCTAGTTTTTTGTATTTTTAGTAGAGACGGGGTTTCACCATGTTAGCCAGGATAGTCTCGATCTCCTGACCTCGTGATCCACCCGCCTCGGCCTCCCAAAGTGCTGGGATTACAGGCTTGAGCCACCGCGCCCGGCCTTCAATATTCTTCTAATGCAACACTGTCTGCTATTACTTTCTTCAGTGGTGGAAATACTCAAATATCTCTGCTGTAGCTATTGTGCTCTTGATATGTGGCTCCTGTAACTAAAAAACAAAATTTTAATTTTATTTAATCTTAATTATTTTAAATTTAAATTTAAAAACCACATGTGGTTAGTGTTTGCCATATTGAACCACACAGTCCTGGTTCCTTGCCACTTAAACCATGATCCATGAACCAACAATATTAAAATTACCTGAGAACTTGTTAGAAATACAGAATTTTAGGCCCTACCCAAGACCTAATTTATAATTATAGAGTTATAAATTGAGCATGTGATTTATTAAATAGTTCCATAGATTCCCATGGCCTTCTCAACAACATCTTTATTTCTCAGCCTGAAATTTCAGGCTATCCAAGACTTGACTCTTCTCCAATCATGTTTTCTTATGTTCCCTCTGATTTCTCTATTCTGTATGATCTTACACAAGTGATTAAACTCCTCAGTAACTCAATTTCCCCAAAAGTAAAATGGAAATAATAATAATGCCCACATTATAGAGTGTTATGAGGATGTCATGAATAAATACTTTCAATATAATAGTTTTTGGAACCAAGCAAGTAATCAATAACTGTTAGCTGTCATTATTATGTAAACATTTCCTTTCTTTATTCAAATGTTTTCCAGAAAGCAGCTTATGAATAACTTTCCTCAGAATAATCTAGAGCAAATTTGTTTGAAAAAAAAGAGGAGATTCCTGGCTCCATAATAGATCTATGGAGTTACAATCTCTGAAGTTAAGTTTCAGATTTTTGTTTGTTTGTTTGTTTCTTTTTTTTTTTTTTTTTTGAGACAGAGTCTTCCTCTGTCACCCAGGCTGGAGTACAATGGCATAATCAGTGCTCACTGCAGCCTCAACCTCCCTGGTTTAAGGGATCCTCTCATCTCAGTCTCCTGAGTAGCTGGGACAACAGGCAAGGACAACCATATCTAATTTTTAAATTTTATGTAAAGATGGGGTCTCCCTGAGTTACCCAGGCTGATCTCAAACTCCAGAACTCAAGGGATTCTCCTGTCTCAGCCTCCCAAAGTGCTGGGATTACAGGAGTGAGGCAACATCTTAATTTTTTGGTAACTATCCTAGGATATCAGCTTTACAAACAAGGTATACGTATCTCTAGGGACACACGAATATTTTTTCCAAGGAAGTGTGGGGGCTCAGAGAGTTCTAAGAGAGTAAATTTCCCAAAAAACACAAGTGCCATTTATAAAAGTGATCTGCCTGAGAATGTACTTAGGTCTTCCTGTTCTGTTATTGTTGTTGATCACATCTCTTCCAGTACTGTGGCTTCTTCTATTTCACAAAAGAAAAGCCTGACCTCACCCGTTGTGAATCTGACAATTGTGCATTGTCTCCAGCATGTGAAATCCTCCACAGTGCCAAAAAGAGAATTAAAACCATTGATGTAGATTTTGAGAAGGTAAATGTCAATAATGACTAGAAAATAAATCCTTCTTCAAGTACAGTGGCTTCTAATTATTTTCTTTCAATCTAATTATAAGAGAACTCAATTGAGTTGTCAACTTATAGATCATTAAATATAATCTTTGATGATGGGAAATTTTTGGCATATAACTCCAAAAGAATTCAGAGTCGTGTTATATTGTTATTACAAAATTTTCTTCAAATCCCATCTAATTATTTATGTGAACAAGTTTCTCAGTGGTTAATTTTTTTAAATAGGAATAGATTGGTGTTAAAGCCTGTCTCATTATGATCACAAGTAATATTCTTCATCGGATACAGGATCTAGCTCAGAGAAAGAATCATTCATTTCCTTAATAAATAAATTTTCAATAAAATTTTACTTTATGCTAAATTATTGTTATCAAAGTTTAAAATGTGCTTGTAATCTTGTGATAAAACATATACTAATAATCCTAATGATCACTCAATCTGGAAGAAAAATTAAGACACAGAATGTTAAGATCAGAGGTTGTTTTTAAAAACTAATTTTAACTTACATATTTAATAATTATATACTTTATATATTTAATATATGGTTAAATATATAATGCTTATATCTATAACTATAACATGATCATTAAAACTGTTGATCATTAGATATATAAATTAGGATTGAATTCTCTGGTGAAAATATAATTAAAATATTATTTTAAAGAGAAAATAGAATGGTATTAATTCTCCAGCTATTGAATTTTTTTTATATATCCCTTTAAGTACATAATATTACATATTGAATCAGCATGATATTTATATTCCATTTATTATAGTAAAGTAATGACTAAACAGATTTTTCTAAAATGCTCAGATTTACAATATTTCAGAGGTTGTGCCCTTTACAACTATTTAAAACTATGATGGAAAGTTTTTGATATTAAGTTAAGGTATGAAAAAGGTAGTTTTACAAAATTATCTTAGCACTGTACCAAACAAAGAAAAATAAGAACTGCAAATAATTTGCCTCTTACATACACTAATCTTTAAGAAGCAATACCTCATATGATAATCTGCCTTTGTAAATAGTATAAAGACACAGGAGTATTATAACATGGTATCAAGGTACTTCAAATAAGGTCCCCAAAGAGCATTTACTCCTTTAAAGAAAATGACATTATGAGAAACTTTTGTTAATTAGCATGATGCTAATTACCTAGAGAACATCATACTTTTCATTTATTCATTGGTTAATCCATCCATCCATTTAATTAATATTTGTTGATTACCAAATGTTTTCAAGAACCAAATCTAGTTGTGACTAATGTAGAAATGAGTAAGTTGGAATCTGTGAATTCAGTAAACTCATAAATTAGTGAGATGCACACACATATTTATAACAAAATATAATGAAGTATCATAAATAGTCATAATCAAAACAAAATACTACCCCAATGCTCTGAGATAGTGGTGGTGATAGGGTTACATTTTATGGCCCAGATCAATATTTATATCCACTGATAGGTAGTGGGCTTCAGTAAAACTGAATCATTCATTTGCACGCAAGTACATGCAGGTCTGAATCTTAGCAATTTCATTTGTTAAGTGTACAGCAAGTAAATCTCCTTTTTCTCATCTATAAATTTAGAGAAATAACAAGTTTCCCAAAAGATTATTTTGAAGAATAAATGAGAGAAACCTAAAGTGCCCTGCAATGTGATGGGGAACACACTTGGTGGATACAACTATGTACCTCCTTCTGATAAGATTTGGCTCTGTGTCCCCACACAAATTTCATCTGAAATTATAATCCCACTTGTCAGGAGAGGGGCCTGGTGGGAAGTGATTTAATTATGGAGGCCGACTTCTCCCTTGCTATTCTTGTGATAGTGAGTGAGTTCTCATGAGATCTGGTTGTTTGAAAATGTGTGGCACTTCCCCCTTTACTCTCTCTCTCTCTCCTCCTTTGCATGGTAAGATGTGCTTGTTTCCCCTTTGCCTTCTGCCATATTGTAAGTTTCCTGAGGCCTCCCAGTCATACTTCTTGATAAGCCTGCAGAACTGTGAGTAAATTAAACCTACTTTCTTTATAAATTACCTAGTCTCAGGTAGTTCTTTACAGAAGAATGGGAACAGATTAATAAAGAAAATTGGTACCAGGAGTGGGGTAGTGATATAAAGATACCTGAAAATATGGAAGTGACTTTGGAACTGGGCAACAGCCAGAGATTGGAACAGTTTGGAGGATTCAGAAAAAGAAAGGAAGATGTGGAAAAATTTGGAACTTCCTAGAGACTTGTTGAATGGTTTTAACCAAAATGCTGATAGTGATACAGACAATGAAATCCAGGCAGAGGTGTTCTCAAACAGAGATGAGGAACTTATTGGGAAAAGGAGTGAAAGTCACTCTTGTTATGCTTTGCCAAAGAGACTGATAGCATTTTGTCTCTGCCCTAGAGATCTGTGGAATCTTGAACTTCACAGAGATGATTTAGGGTATCTGGTGGGAGAAATTTTTAAGCAGCAAAGCATTGAAGAAGTGACCTGGCTGTTTCTAAAAGCATACTTTCATATGTGTGAGCCAAGAAATGGTCTGAAATTGGAACTTATATGTAAAAGAGAAGCAGAGCATAAAAGTTTAGAAAATTTGAAGACTGACAATTTGGTATAAAAGAAAAACCCATTTTCTGAAGAGAAATTCAAGCTGGCTGCAAAAATTTGCCCAAGTAAAGAGAAGCCAAATGTTAATAGCCAAGACAATAGAGGAAAAGGTTCCCAGGACATTTCAGAGATCATTGCAACAGCCCCTCCCCCATCACAGGCCTGGAGGCCTAGGAGGGAAATATGGTTTTTTGGTCTAGGCCCAGGTCCTTGCTGCTCTATGCAGCCTTGGAACATAGTGCCCTGCATCCCAGCTGCTGCAGCTCCAGCGGTAATAAAAAGAAGCCAAAGTACAGCTTGGGCCATGGCTTCAGAAGGTGCAAGCACCAAGTCTTCACAGCCTCCATGTGGTGTTAGGCCTGTGGGTGCACAGAAGGCAAGATTTGAGCTTTGGGAACCTCTGCCTAGATTTCAGAGGATGTTTGGAAATGCCTGAATGTCCACACAGAAGTCTGCTGCAGGGGCAGAGCCTTCATGGAGAGCCTCTACTAGGACAGTACGGGGGGAAGTGGGGGTAGGAGCCCCCACACAGTCTCCACTATGGCACTGCCTAGTAGAGCTGTGGAGAAGAGGGTCATCATCCTCCAGACCCAAGAATGGTAGATCAACCCACAGCTTCCACTGTGCACCTGAAAAAGCCTCTAGAACTCAACACCAGCCTGTGAATGCAGCCATGTGGGCTGTATCCCGCAGAGACACAGGGCGTCAAGCTGCCCAAGGCCTTGGGAGTCCACCCCTTGTATCAGCATGCCCTGGATGTAAGACATGGAGTGAAGGAGATTATTTTAGAGCTTTGAGATTTAATGGCTTCCCTGCTGGGTTTTGGAGTTACATGGGGCCTGTAGCCTCTTTGTTTTGGCCAATTTCTCCCATTTAGAATAGGAGCATTTATCCAATGCCTGTACCTCCATTGTATATTGGAACTAACTAACTTGCTTTTGATTTCACAAGCTCATAGGTGGAAGGAACTTGTCTTATCACAGATGAGACTTCGGACTTGGACTTTTGGATTAATGCTGGAATGAGTTAAGACTTTGGGGTACAGTTGGGAAGGAATGATTGTATTGTGAACTGTGAAAATGACAGAGTTTGAAGGGGCCAGAGGTGGAATGATATGGTTTGGCTCTGTGTCCATACCCAAATCTTATCTCAAATTGTAATCCCTACATGTTGGGGGAACAGGCTGATGGGAAGTGATTGAATCATGGGGGCAGACTTCCCCCTTGCTGTTCTCCTAATAGTGAGTGAGTTCTCATGATACCTGGTTGTTTGAAAGTGTGTGGCACTTCCCCCTCTGCTCTCTCTCTCTCTCCTGCTCTGCCATGATAAGATGTGTTTCTTCCCCTTTACCTTACACCATGATTGTAATTTTCCTTATGCCTCCAGTCATGCTTCCTGTTAAGCCTGCAGAACTGTGAGTCAATTAAATATCTTTTCCTTTTAAATTATTCAGTCTCAAGTAGTTCTTTATAGCAGTGTAAGAACAGACTATTATACCCTCTTTTTCATCTCTGGTTTTCATAGAATTAGATGTTAATTTCTTATTGGGGTACCCTATTTCTTCTCCAAATTATTTTTTTCTAATCTCTCTTTTACTCATTATGCTCCATTCAGTCACAACCTTTCTGCCAAGAATTTCTCTGTCTTAGAAGCTTCACACATTGTATTTCCATCTTGGAATCTTCTACCTCTAGGATGACTGGCTGTCTTCTAATCTTTTTATTTCAAACTCAATCTGGCCTTCTCAGATAGATATTCCCTGACTCTTTGTCTCTGTATCTCCCCACCCCGTCATTGTTCTCTATCACATTTCTTGCTTTATTACTCTGTCCTCAATGTATAAACATATATTAGTCCATTTGAATTTCTGTACATATACATATGTGTATACATATATATGTATATATATGTGTGTGTGTTTATGTATTGTGTATGTGTGTGTGTGTATGTGTGTGTGTGTGTAAAATCTTCTGTGCCTCTAGCTCTCAATTCCATGAGGGCATAGATTATATCTACCTCTGGCATGTAATGGATACTCAAAAATAT
This sequence comes from Macaca mulatta, assembly GCF_049350105.2. Taxonomy (NCBI): domain Eukaryota; kingdom Metazoa; phylum Chordata; class Mammalia; order Primates; family Cercopithecidae; genus Macaca; species Macaca mulatta. Next base: position 66,480,659 of record NC_133416.1, read on the forward strand.
TTATTAATTAAATGAATGAACGCATGAAGGCCCTTTCACTTGGTATTATAGCACATTCTAAGTTCTGAAACCTGAGTCGCTTATGGAAATTGCATTATGCACCAATAATAAAATATCAAATTTTGAATTTAAATGTCTAATTGTTAAATTTAAATAGTTAAACTTAAGTAGTTATTTAACTAGGGTTTTAGCATACACATTTGGATTTTCTAAATTTCTAGATAAAGAAGACTAACTAGAAAAGCATAGGAAAATATGCAATTGAAACTGCATCAATGAGACTGCACGTTGGAAGAAAACAGATTATGAACATTGCTAAGCAAAGTATATTTTTTAAATTTAGCAAATATTTCCAACTTACATAGTTTATAAAATGTTAAAATCTGGTGATTTTTTTGCCCCAGTCTCCATGACAAAGCTTACCTTTGTAACAATTTTTACATGGGTATGAAGAAAGAAGAAATAATCATCAGAAATAATTCCCAAATTACTTTGCTAGAATTATAATAGTCCAGATATTTGTCTTGAGAAATGTACATAACCAAACAGTGTCCTGTACATTAAAGAAGAGTAAGTTATTGAAATACAACACCTGCCTGGCCAACATGCTGAAACCCCGTCTCTACTAAATAATACAAAAATTAGCTGGGCATGGTGGTGCATGCCTGTAATCCCAGATACTCTGGAGACCTGAGGCATGGGAATCACTTGAATTTGGGATGCAGAGGTTTCATTGAGCCTAGATTACGCCACTGCACTCTAGTCTGTGCAACAGAGAAAAACTGTCTTAAAAAAAAAAAAAAAAAAGAATGCAAAAGAGATTAAGAAAAGATTACAAAAGCTCAGAATCTCCTACCTTATATTGTATGCAAAATCTTAATTCTGAATGGAACAATCAGCTGTTTAAACTTTAAAAGTTTTAAATTTTTTAGTGTATTGAGTTCAAAATGTTTGTCAAAATGCTTATTAATTACTTGATATCCTCACACATTTGTCACTGAATTAAAAAAAAAACCTCTTAAAAAATGATAGCAAGGCCGGGCGCGGTGGCTCAAGCCTGTAATCCCAGCACTTTGGGAGGCCAAGACGGGCGGATCACAAGGTCAGGAGATCGAGACCATCCTGGCTAACATGGTGAAACGCCGTCTCTACTAAAAATACAAAAAAACTAGCCGGGCGAGGTGGCGGGCGCCTGTAGTCCCAGCTACTCGGGAGGCTGAGGCAGGAGAATGGCATAAACCCGGGAGGCGGAGCTTGCAGTGAGCTGAGATCCGGCCACTGCACTCCAGCCTGGGCGACAGAGCGAGACTCCGTCTCAAAAAAAAAAAAAAAAAAAAAGATAGCAATAACAGCATGCAGTTTGGTTTTTGTTTATTTTATGGAGAATTTGGCATTCCTTTAATCCTTTAATATTTACAATCATCATAAAAGGTGTCATCCACCCTTAGCACCTACCACTCAGCTTCATTTTAAAACATGCTCACAGGAAAACATAGCTTGATCTATAGGTGGGAGATGGCAGCCCTGAGGTACAAACCTGGCTCTGAGCCCCTCATCCTCTACCTTTTCCTTACAAATGGGTGAAGAGACTCATTGTAGTTTAATAAGATGCCAATGAAGTATATAAGAAGTCCATTTTCTGTTACTATAACCAAATGTCTGAGACAGGGTAATTTATAAAGAAAATACATTCAGTTTTTGCAGTTCTGAAGTCTGGGAAGTTCAAGAACATGACTGTGGCATCTGATGAGGGCTTTCCTGCCATGTCATAACAAAGCAGAAGGCATTGCATGACAAGAAGGAAAGAGCATACCAACTTCTATCTCTCTTCTTCTTACAGAGCCACCAGTTCCATCTTGATATCCCCATCGTGATGACCTTATCTAATTTCTATTACCGCCTAAGGACCCCACCTCCAAATGTCTTGAACATATAAATTTGTAGATTAAGTTTCCAACATGTGAAATTTGGAAGATGCATTCAAACTATAGCAGAAAACAAATATGAATCTATACCAAAGATCAAAGTTTAGCCATTGGGATGATTTCATCATTAATACACAAAAAAGCTTGCTGAGCAGCACACTGGAGAACTTCACGACTACCTGCCATCCCTGGCTCACACTTTGGAAAAACATAGATGGATGATAGAATTGAAGCATAAAAACTTTCTGAGAACAATTCAGAAACTCAAATTATTTTTCTTATTAAAAGGTTGATGGCAAACTTTTTTAGAGTAGAGTGACTCTAGGCAATGAGGTTAGAATTTTATTTAAGAAAACAATAAATCTAATTGATAGCCTTAGCTAACTAGATTCCTTTATTGGAAATTTATAAGAATCCTGCAGGTTATTAAAACCCACTAGATAATTGTTTATTTGGGATCTTTGGAATTGTAGCCACACATACAAAGATGATTAATAAATAATTATTGAATTATTAAAGATGAATTCAAGCTTAAAATAGATATATTTTTTTTTCTTTTTTTTTTTTTGAGACAGAGTCTTGCTTTGTCACCCAGGCTAGAGTGCAGTGGCCGGATCTCAGCTCACTGCAAGCTCCACCTCCCAGGTTCACGCCATTCTCCTGGCTCAGCCTCCCGCGTAGCTAGGACTACAGGCGCCTGCCACCTCGCCCGGCTAGTTTTTTGTATGTTTTAGTAGAGACGGCGTTTCACCATGTTAGCCAGGATGGTCTCGATCTCCTGACCTCGTGATCCGCCCGTCTCGGCCTCCCAAAGTGCTGGGATTACAGGCTTGAGCCACCGCGCCCGGCCTTAAAATAGATATTATATAATGCTTCTCTTTCAACTTGAGAGAAAGTTTGTAATGGGAAAAATGCATCTGCTATTTAAAGTATATCTCAATAATTGACTTTGAGAGGTAGATATTATCGTGCAAGTTATTAAGTTATTTCCATAAAGACATGCTCTTTCAGATAAAGAGTAGGGATATCATAAGACATTAATATGCATGTGCATGTGGTCATTTCTTCTGCTTAATATTTTATATGCAATTTTGTAGAAACATTACCACATATTTGTTTTATCTGGCTGTGTATTTAGATCCTGTGTGTCACATGGTTATCTCATCTGTATCTACCTCTTCAATACCATAACAGTCCTGGTATAAATGTCAGCTTCTTGAGGATAACAGTGAAATGAGTCCCGCAGTAACCCCACTGTGATTCTGATGTGCTCCTTCTAGACTTTTAGCCTCATCCCCTTCTTGTAACACACTCTTTGATCTTAGAGTCATGCATTCAACTATTTGGTGAAGTTGAGATAGGTTCACTTTCTATCCTCACATATTTCAAATCCTTTGCTTTCTTCATGTGAATTATTGACTGTCTCTAAAGATGGATTTGTTCCCTCACTACCCAGCGTCCTTTTTTATTTGCTCAAAATCATTAAACTCAGTCCCTTAAATTTGTAACTGCACAAGCTCTCTTACTTGAATACTGTGAAAGAACAGTATGAAATCCAAATGCTGCATAATGCACTGAGTATATTAATCAATAATAAATAGGAAGCAAATAAGAAGGAGGAATATGATCATGCAAAGAAGTTTCTATGTCAGACTGGATTAGGAGACAAATTCACTGTAGCTGTCATGACTGAGCTATACTGTAAACTTATTTAAAAATAAATGGGGTGTTGGATCTTCTGAGAAGCAGCTGTTTTTCAGACTTGGACAATAACATCCATGCAATACTCTCGTTATACAATCTTGAAAAATTTCCCCTCACAAAGGAGATAAAAGTAAGGAGAATGATCCTTAATGAGGTAGTTTCTGATAATTCAGCTATTTCTGGAGCTATTTCAGAGGAGCTATGCAAGACAACAATTTTTGAAGTGGCTGTGTTTCCTGGACAGCATTCTCTGTAAATGTTCCAACATATTCTCATACTTGAAGGTAAGAAGACTTTTTGTAGTTAATATATTTTTGTTAATAAGAGCTGAAAATAATTTTTGTTGGCTTGGTTATTACCATCAATTAGGTTATTACAGACATCTGTAGTAGGCACAATAAAGGCCTCCAACTGTGTTCATGTCCTAATTCACAGAATTTGGGAATATTTTGTATTACATAGCAGGGGAAATTAAGGTAGTAGATAGAATTAAGGTTGCTAATCAGCTGATGTTATAATAGAGAGATCATACTGGATGATCCAGGTAGATCCAATGTAATTGTAAGAGTCTTCAAAAGTGGAAAAGAGTCACAGAATTCAATGTGAGAGTGATATGATGTAAGAATCAACTAACCATTGCTGGGTCTGAAGATGGAAGCAGGTCACAGCCAATGAATGTTGATTGCCTCTAGAAGCTGGAAAAGTCAAGCAACCGAACTTTAGAACCTCCAGAAAGAATGCAGCCCTGCTGATACCTTGACTTTATCCCGGTAAGACTCATTTCAGATTTCTCATCTCAACAAATGTAAGATAATTTAATATGTGTTGATTTAAGACAATAAATGTGTGGTTAATTGGCGATAGCAGCAATAGAAAACTAATACATCTTTTCTTTTAAAATTTAAGTGAGGCTTTTATGCTGTTGGTGGGAATGTAAACTAGTACAAGCACTATGGAAAAGAGTGTGGAGATTCCTTAAAGAACTAAAAGTAGATTTACTATTTTATCCAGCAGTCCCAGGCCAGGGAACTTATTTCCGAGAGGAAAATAAGTCATTATACAAAAAAGCTACTAGAACATGAATGTTTATAGCAACCATGGAATACTACTTAGTCATAAAATGTAACAAAATAATGACATTCACATCAATCTGGATGGAATTGAAGACCATTCTTCTAAGTGAAGTAAATCAGGAATGGAAAACCAAGCATCATATGTTCTCACTCATAAGTGGGAGCTAAGCTATGAGTACACAAAGGCATAAGAATGATACAATGGACTTTGGGGAATCAGGAGAAGGGGTGGGATGGAGAGAGGGATAAAAGACTATGCATTGGGTACAGTGTACACTGTTTGTGTGATGGATGCATCAAAATCCCAGAAATCACCACTAAAGAACTTATTCATGTACAAAAGTAAATAAATAAGAAATAAAATAAAATTTACATAGACAATTTTTACATTTTCAGATACCATCTACATTTTGCTCAAAATAAAAATATAATACTTTGGGATCAAATGAGATAATACTTGTAAAGAAAAGTACTTGACACACAGCAAATGTTCAGTCAATGGAAATAATTATTATTAACCATCATAGTCAATCAATGATTCTTTTTGTCTTTTTAATATGTCCAATATCTGTTCCTTCTCTCCATCCCAGTTGTAGATGCTCATCACTTCTTACTGGGACTATGGAAGCAACAGTCTCCACAGGCTAAAGTACAAGTTCCAAGGCCTCATTCAAGATTCTCCATGACCTAATAGTTCCTTCCTGTTTTTCCTTGTTTCAATTCTGACCAAATCTGTTACTGAGTTGTATGTTCTAGTGATATGGAACTGCTTTACTGCATTTGCTTATGCTCAGTCTTTGCCCACATTCTTTGTTTTACTGTCTTTTACTCATTCTCAAGGTAATGCTAAATATTTCTCATTAGTGATTAATGTTGTCTTAGACTCTTTGAGCATCCCCTATCTCTGTCATAAAGTCCTATGCAAACCTTACTTAGAGTAATGTGTGCAAATTACTTCCAAAACGCCACAAGGTTACAGCCTCCTTAAACACAGGACAGAGCTTTATGCATTTTTGTAGCCACAGGATATGACTGAGTCAGACATAAAGTAGACCATCTGCATATCCACCTATCTCCATCTATCTATTTTCTTGCTAAATTGAGTAAACTCTAACAATTTAAGTGTTTAACAAGGTTGCATTCTCTTAGAGCAAGGTTTTAATATTGAGTGGATTCCCATTCCTCGACAACATAATGTGACAATTGAATACAGGTGTAGAATATTCCTAATTTTTATTATCCAGGAGAAAAAACATTTTCTAACTTATTTATTAAATATTCTCTTCATCACATTTCATGATGCAAAAACATAGCTATTGGAAAAATTACTGACACTAGATCAGAAGCAATAATAAAACTTTAACTGTGAGGGATGCTTAAGAAAACCCTTTAATACACTTTTATTATTTCTTAACTTACTTTAGTCTTAATTAGATAGTTATATTCACTCAAAGAAAGTATTTATTGTTGGAAAAATTTCTACAACAAAATGTATTTGAATACCTTGTTGCCTTGAGTAGTTATGTCTATATTTTATCTGTAGTTTTGTGAGTACTGTGTCATTACTTCTCAGTGTGAAGCTTATGTAAACTTTTCATACTGAGTCACTAAAAGAAATGAGAAAAACCATGGTTTAGATTAAAATTCCCAAAGGAACAACTGGTACCAGTCATTGCAAAAACATGCCAAAATATAAAGACCATCAATGCTAGGAAGAAACTGCATCAACTAATGAGCAAAATAACCAGCTAATATCATAATGACAGGATGAAGTTCACACATAACAATATTAACCTTAAATGTAAATGGACTAAATGGTCCAATTAAAAGACACAGACTGACAAATTGGATGAAGAGTCAAGATCCATTAGTTTGCTGTATTCAGGAGACCCATCTCACATACAGAGACAGACATAGGCTCAAAATAAAGGGTTGGAGGAAGATCTACCAAGCAAATGGAAAACAAAAAAAAAGGCAGGAGTTGCAATCCTAGTCTCTGATAAAACAGACTTTAAACCAACAAAGATCAAAAGAGACAAAGAAGGCCATTATATAATGGTAAAGGAATCAATTCAACAACAAGAGTTAACTATCCTAAATACATATGCACCCAATGCTGGAGCACCCAGATTCATAAAACAAGTCCTTAGAGACGTACAAAGAGACTTAGACTCCCACACAATAATAATGGGAGACTTTAACACTCCACTGTCAACATTAGGCAGATCAACGAGACAGAAAGTTAACAAGGATATCCAGGAATTGAACTCAACTCTGCACCAAGCAGACCTAATAGACATCTACAGAACACTCCACCACAAATAAACAGAATAGACATTATTCTCAGCACCACATCACACATATTCCAAAATTGATCACATAGTTGGAAGTAAAGTACTCCTCAGCAAATGTAAAATAATAAAAATTATAACAAACTGTCTCTCAGACCACAGTGCAATCAAACTAGAATTCAGGATTAAGAAACTCAATCAAAACCGCTCAACTACATGGAAACTGAAAAACCTGCTCCTGAATGATTACTGAGTATATAATGAAATGAAGGCAGAAATAAAGATGTTCTTTGAAACCAATGAGAACAAAGATACAACATACCAGAACCTCTGGGACACATTTAAAGCAGTGTGTAGAGGGAAATTTATAGCACTAAATGCCCACAAGAGAAAGCAGAAAAGATCTAAAATTGACACCCTAACATCACAATCAAAAGAACTAGAGAAGCAAGAGCAAACACATTCAAAAGCTAGCAGAAGGCAAGAAATAACTAAGATCAGAGCAGAACCGAAGGAGATAGAGACACAAAAAAACCCCTCAAAAAATTGATGAATCCAGGAGCTGTTTTTTTTGAAAAGATCAACAAAATTGATAGACCACTAGCAAGATTGATAGAGAAGAAAAGAGAGAAGAATCAAATAGATGCAATAAAAATGATAAAGGGGATATCACCACCGACCCCACAGAAATACAAACTACCATCAGAGAATACTATAAACACCTTTACACAAATAAACTAGAAAACCTAGAAGAAATGGATAAATTCCTGGACACATACACTCTCCCAAGACTCAACCAGGAAGAAGTTGAATCCCTGAATAGACCAATAGCAGGCTCTGAAATTGAGGCAATAATTAATAGCCTACCAACCAAAAAAAGTCCAGGACTAGACGGATTCATAGCCAAATTCTACCAGAGGTACAAGGAGGAGCTGGTACCATTCCTTCTGAAACTATTCCAATCAATAGAAAAAGAGGAAATCCTCCCTAACTCATTTTCTGAGGCCAACATCATCCTGATACCAAAGCCTGGCAGAGACACACACACACACAAAAGAGAATTTTAGACCAATATCCCTGATGAACATCGATGCAAAAATCCTCACTAAAATACTGGCAAACTGAATCCAGTAGCACATCAAAAAGCTTATCCACCATGATCGAGTGGGCTTCATCCTCGGGATGCAAGGCTGGTTCAACATATGCAAATCAATAAACATAATCCAGCATATAAACAGAACCAAAGACAAGAACCACATGATTATCTCAATAGATGCAGAAAAGGCCTTTGACAAAATTCCACAGCCCTTCATGCTAAAAATTCTCAATAAATTCGGTATTGATGGAACATATCTCAAAATAATAAGAGCTGTTTATGACAGACCCACAGCCAATAACATACTGAATGCACAAAAACTGGAATAATTCCGTGTGAAAACTGTCACAAGACAGGGATGTCCTCTCTCACCACTCCTATACAACATAGTGTTGGAAGTTCTGGCTAGGGCAATCAGGCAAAAGAAAGAAATAAAGGGTATTCAATTAGGAAAAGAGGAAGTCACATTGTCCTTCTTTGCAGATGACGTGATTGTATATTTAGAAAACCCCATCATCTCAGCCCAAAATCTCCTTAAGCTGATAAGAAACTTCAGCAAAGTCTCAGGATATAAAATCAATGTGCAAAAATCACAAGCATTCTTATACACCAGTAACAGACAAATGGAGAGCTAAATCAGGAATGAGGTCTCATTCACAATTGCTTCAAAAAGAATAAAATACCTAGGAATCCAACTTACAAGGGATGTGAAGGACCTCTTCAAGGAGAACTACAAACCACTGCTCAGTGAAATAAAAGAGGACATAAACAAATGGAAGAACATACCATGCTCATGGATAGGAAGAATCAATATCCTGAAAATGGCCATACTGCCCAAGGTAATTTATAGATTCAATGCCATCCCCATTAAGCTACCAATGAGTTTCTTCACAGAATTGGAAAAAACTGCTTTAAAGTTCATATGGAACCCAAAAAGAGCCCCCATTGCCAAGACAATCCTAAGCCAAAAGAACAAAGCAGGAGGCATCACGCTACCTGACTTCAAACTCTACTACAAGGCTACAGTAATCAAAACAGCATGGTACTGGTACCAAAACAGAGATATAGATCAATGGAACAGAACAGAACCCTCAGAAATAATACCACACATCTACAGCCATCTGATCTTTGACAAACCTGTCAAAAACAAGAAATGGGGAAAGGATTCCCTATTTAATAAATGGTGCTGGGAAAACTGGCTAGCCATAAGTAGAAAGCTGAAACTGGATCCTTTCCTTACTCCTTATACAAAATTAATTCAAAGTGGATTAGAGACTTAAATGTTAGACCTAAAACCATAAAAACCCTCGAAGAAAACCTAGGCAATACCATTCAGGACATAGGCATGGGCAAGGACTTCATGTCTAAAACACCAAAAGCAATGGCAACAAAAGCCAAAATTGACAAATGGGATCTAATTAAACAAAAGAGCTTCTGCACAGCAAAAGAAACTTCCATCAAAGTGAACAGATAACTTACAGAATGGGAGAAGATTCTTGCAATCTACTCATCTGACAAAGGGCTAATATCCAGAACCTACAAAGAACTCAAACAAATTTACAAGAAAAAAACAAGCAATCCCATCAAAAAGTGGGCAAAGGATATGAACAGACACTTCTCAAAAGAAGACATTTATATAGCCAACAGACACATGTAAAAATGCTCATCATCACTCGCCATCAGAGAAATGGAAATCAAAACCACAATTTGATACCATCTCACACCAATGAGATACATTGTGAGATACATCTCACACTTTTTAATGGCAATCATTAAAAAGTCAGGAAACAACTGGTGCTGGAGAGGATGTGGAGAAATAGGAACACTTTTACACTGTTGGTGGGACTGTAAACTAGTTCAACCATTGTGGAAAACAGTGTGGCGATTCCTCAAGGATCTAGGACTAGAAATACCATTTGACCAAGGCATTCCATTACTGGGTATATACCCAAAGGATTATAAATCATGCTGCTATAAAGACATATGCACACATATGTTTATTGCACACATATGTTTATTGCACACATATGATTGCAAAGACTTGGAATCAACCCAAATGTCCATCAGTGACAGAATGGATTAAGAAAATGTGGCACATATACACCATGGAATACTATGCAGCCATAAAAAAGGATGAGTTTGTGTCCTTTGTAGGGACATGGATGCAGCTGGAAACCATCATTCTTAGCAAACTATCACAAGAACAGAAAACCAAACACCGCATGTTCTCACTCAGGTGGGAATTGAACAATGAGATCACTTGGACACATGAAGGGGAACATCACACACCAGGGCCTATTGTGGTTGGGGCGGGGGGAGGGATAGCATTAGGAGATATACCTAATGTAAATGATAAGTTAATGGGTGCAGCACACCAACATGGCACATGTATACATATGTAACAAACCTGCATGTTGTGCACATGTACCCTAGAACTTAAAGTATAAAAATAAAAAACCAAATAAATAAATTAATTAAATAAAGGCAAAAATAAAATAAAATTAAATTAAATTAAATAACATTCCCTCCTAGAGGCAACCTAGAAACAATGATGGGGGTATGTTATCAACAGACGAGTGGGAGACACTAGACTCCAATTCTGAGGAGGCAGATGTATAGCAGATAATTGATGGGGTGGTCTGGCAAACAGAAGACACAAACATGTGGATCCTGTGTGAGAACTATGATGATGATGAGAAACATCTGGAATAATACCCTTGAAATGTGTATTTTCCTGAAGCTCATTTTACAGTTTGCTTCCAAACTCTGTATGCCCACATGTAACAATATTTCAAGGCAAATGAGTCAGCCTGAACTTTTATGTTTTCTTAAGTTGTTCATGAAAAGAGCTGATCAAATAAAGGTCAATGTGTCAATCAAGTGATAGATGAAACTACTGAGTCAAGAAACCAGGTGTGTGAGGAACTGTTGAAACAGTTTAACAGTTGAACTAAAAATTTGTAATGTAAAGAAAAAGATACGGTGTTGGGAGAGGAAAAAAACAGTTACTTTTAAATATTGGAAAGACTTCCATACAAAAACGGGATTATATATGTTCTTTGTAGTTCTGGAAGGAGCACAATTCAGAAATGGGGTTAGTTCCTAATAAAGAAAAAAAATAATGGCAAATCTTCAAGATTAGGATTGTTTTGAAAGCTCATGAGCATTCTTTCATTGGAATTAAATCAATTCTGAAATAATGCGTGTTAGGAATGTGGTCTAGGCCTTCCTAAACTGTGGGGTATGATGTGCTAAATTATCTCTGTCTATTGCTCTTCATTAAACAAATATATATCAAACATCTCCTATGCTGAGCCATAATATTGGGACTACAACTTCTTATCAATGAGACCCTGTGCCTACCATCAAAAAGCTTGTCACCATCTCATATGCTGTATTGAAGCTAGGGTGGCTACCATCATAACACCCAGAAAATATCAAGTACTGATGAAGATGTGGAAAAATTGAAACCCTTATGCACTTTTGATGAAAGTATAAAATGGTGCAGCCACTATGAAAAACACTATGGAAGTTCCTCAAAAAATTAAAAACAGAATTACCATATGATGCAGCAATTCTACTTCTGGATATATATACTCAAATGAATTGAAAGCAGATAAAATCATATTCATAGCAGAATTATTCAGAAAAGCCAAAAATTGGAAGCCACCCAAGCCTTCATCAACAGATGAATAGATTAAAAAAGTGTGAATAAAATGGAATGTTATTCAGCCTCAAAAAGAAAACAAATTTTTAAACATTCTACAATATGAATAAACCTTGAGGATAAGCCTATCTCAAAAGGACAAACATTGTATGATTCCAATTATATAAGGTACTTAGAGTGGTCAAATTCATAGAGAGAGAAGTAAAATAATGGTTACTGGAGGATGAGGAGGGAAGATAAATGGGCAGTTATTATTTAGTGGTTACAGAATTTTTGTTTGTAAAGATGAAAACGTTCTGGAGATGGATGGTGTTGATGGTTGATTAAGACAGTAAATGATTAAGATGGTAAAATCTAGGTTATGGGTATTTTACCACAATTTTTTTAAAAAGTTCATTGCCTAATTGTCCTTTTTGCTCTCAGAATCTCAGATTCAATCTATACATTCTATGGGAATTCCTTATGGAAATCTCTTATGACTAAACGTTTTAAATACTAAATATTAGTCCCACTCCTATTTCATTGTCTTAGTAGTCGGCAACACTAGCGACACATTTACCCAAACTAGAAATCTAAGAATCAACTCTGACACATTCTTCTCTTTCTTCACATCCAACTCCAAGCAGTTACTAAGTCTCAATTTTCTGATCTCTTTAAGATGTTTCAAATCTCACACTTCCTTCTATCTAGGTAGCTAATTCCTTGTTCAGGTCACTATAATTTGTTGTGTGAGTTAATGTTGTAACCTTTAATTCAATTCTTTACCTACAGACATATCCCACTTTGATTAATTTTAACACTTAGAGAAATCTTGATAAAATGACCTTCCCTATTTAAATTTCAATTTCTTCCTAGGTACTTTAGAATAAAGTTGAAATAAAGGATAAAGCATAAAATCTTAGTATTGCCTGTGATGTCTGATCTCTCTGGACCCTTGCCAATTTCTCTAATCTCTCTTTGCCTTCATCACTTATGCATCCAATCAAGAAATATTTATAGAGTACTTTGTATATGAAAAGTAGTTTGCTAGGTTATGGAGGTAAATGTTAAATAAAATAGACAGAGCCTATGGTTTCATGGAACATATGGTCTAGCATTGGATGCAGACATTAGTTTCAAAATTACATGTATACATATATAATACAAAAAGTGATGAGTGCTAGGGAGGGAACACAGAGGATGCATCCACATAAAAAAATATATCACATATTCTAGGGGTTTGGAAAGGCCTCCCTCTCCAAGGAGGTGATATTTGAGTTAAGATTTCAAGGTTGAGTATTGGTTTTAAGTACAAAATGAGAAAAAATTTCAACCAGGGAGAAAATATATGCTCTCTTTTAAGTAAGATGGAGGGAGGATAGAGCATCTGAGGAACTAAAAACAGTGTGAGATGAGCACAGAGAATGGGGGTACAAACGGAAGCTGGAGAGCTGGATGGATGGCTAGGATTTAACTTTTACTCGTCAAGCGTTCATCCTCCAGTCGTTTTGATGTCTTTTCTCAGCCTTGTTCTCTCGTGTTTCTTGCTCATTGCACACTCTGCGGCTTCTATTGGGGGTATCGTTTCTGAGTCTTTACCACTGTTCACCCTTGAGGGATCAGTTGAGGTCTCTCTTTGTCTGGGATAGGTGCTGTGCCTGTATATGTCCCTTGAGCTGTGTATAACTCTTCCATTGCATTTTCTGTCCTAGAAAGTCCTATTGTTTATTACTAGAACACTAATGCCTTCAGAGAAGAAACAGTACCATTCATCTTTGTATGTCTAGCACCTAGCATCATTTCTAGAGCAGTTTCACCAACAAATATTTATTGAGCACTTACTCTGGAAAGGTACTAAAATAGGAATTCTGAGGAATACAAAGTTGTGTAAACACTACCTCGAAGGAACTTGATGTTTATTTCCAAAAATATACAATGAAGAACAGCTAGGTTCATATTTTCCTGAGGCTAAATGTGCACAGAGACGACAGATACAAGAGCTTCCTTAGACTAACACTTTGAGGGCAAACATATATTACAGTTTAACAAATACATTATGCCTTCCAAGAAATCGTGTTCACTTTAAGTACCTTCCAACTCTTTTCTCGTTTTAACACTTCTATATTCGATAGAAACTTAAGAGGAAAGTGATAAATCTACAGAAAAAAACAAGAAAATATTTAAGAACTTTGTTATGTTAACATTCTGTTCAACCAGGCCAATGCCATCTGTCAGAATATTTAACTAAAATATTATATGTTATCTGATTTCTTACTTTTTTATTTTGAGATAATTTTCTTTTTTGATTTAGAAGTAGAAGTTGTATGTTTATGGTATACAACATGATGCTTTTATATATTTGTACATTGTGGAATGGCTATATCAAGCCATTTGACAAAAGCATTACCTCACATACTTATGATGGATGACAAATCTATTTAACTTCTTCCTCCTACCTAATAAAATTTTGTGTCTTTTGATGCAATGTGTGGTTTTAAAACCTTTCTTCATCTTTAACCATATATTTCTATCTACTTTTTTTTACATTCTTATGTTTTATCTATTCTACATAAAGCTCACTTTAAATTTATATTATTTTCCTATCCAGAAGTTGTTGTTAACCCTACAACAACAAAATCAATAATAAGAATATATCACAGTAACTTTTTGATGACATTCATTAAGTTTGTTTTTATTTGATGGGATAGACGCTTGCCATGAATACATTCAGAATCCGTTCACAATTAAGTGTCTCAAAATTTCAATTTTAACCTTATTTGAATCTATTGATTTTTTTTTATTCAGTTTCTCTGGATTTGCCTTTACCATGAAAACTCTAGATTCTGTATTTCGCTTGCGTAGGTGCAGAATGTATGGTAATGATAGAATCCTATGGAGCAGAAATGACGTTATATCTCCAAGTATATTTCTATATTTTCTAGCATATGCTCTAGAGAACATTAGCCAACAAGACAAACTATACAGAAGTGTTCTGAATTTTAATATGTTTTGGAAACACTATCATAGCTCTTTATTGGAAAGATAATTTTGTTTTAATTTTAAGGCTCTGCTGTGACAATCCAAAAGTAAATAAATTTATTGGCATGGTCCAAAGATATTTTACCACAGATATTATATTTCCAACAATATCTATTAAACCATGTAGGTAAATTTTATGGACATTTTGGGAAATGCTAATACGGTAAATTCTTTTCACTTAATATATGAATAAAATAACCTGAATTAGTAACTACATAATATCATCATGAAGGTAGTTACTGGCAGAATAAGGAATAAAATCTAGCTCCTCTGCCTTCCAGTCTTGTTCATGTTCTTTAAGAAAATGATAGAGAGGTATGTGAGTGCATAAACAATCTGTGGAATTCCTAAAATTACTAAGGCTTTGTAAATAAAACAGATGGCTGAGCTAATGCTGTGAATTAACTAAGCTTATGTTAATATCACATGGGATGATTTAAAAATATATCAGTGAAAACATTTTCTGTTGATATTTAGGCAAGATAGTAAAATAATCCACCTGCAAGACCATATGAGGTTTGTGATGTATTTTCAGTTTGGCCAAGTAAGTAACTTGGAATTAGGTTCTAAATGGAAAGATAAATCAAATATAATGCATACAATAAGGCTATATTTCAAAAAGATATGTGGCAGCGATTTTTTATTTTACTTGTAGAAAATAAAGAGAAATGCTGTTGGATTGGTTGTATAGTTTGGTGGATTGGCAACTAACTAAAATACACTACTCAGCTCTGACTTAGCACTTGAGGACAATTTGAAGGAAGATTTTTAATGCTCTTTTCTTGATCTATTCCTATTCAGTGATTTTATCAGTAACCAAGAAGAAATTATAAAAATTACTAATGGCATAAAACTCAAAGAAACTGTGAATTAGACAGAAACCAAAATGTGGGATTAAGAATATTTTGACACGGTAAAACCTGTCAATGTGTTCAATTTGACATGTTGAATTTCAACAAAAATATAAATAGGGTTCTGATGATGAGTAAAAAGTAAAGGAAATAAAGAAACCAAATACAATATTCTTCAAGTCCAGGATGGGGAAACACAGTCACTGATCTTCAGGTCAAGTTGGAGTAGAAAAATTGTGATGAAAGTCATTTAACATATGGTCCTCTAAGCTTTTAAGGATTGTTCATGGAGTTCAGAGGCAAAGGAAAGAGGCAGCATGGTGTAAAGGAAAGGAGGTAGCCTTCAGAATTAGGAGTCCAGAATTTGAGATGCATGTTCAAATCACAGTTCCATGTTTACTAGCTATTTGTTCTTGAACAAGTTTCTTTTATATTCAAAATACAAATATTAGTAACTTCATCCTATTGTTTCATTCTTGTTGTCCTCCTTTCCTATTCTACTTATATCCACCCTTTTCTTTACTTCTGCTCTATCCTCACACTTTCTCTTTTCCTTTTTCTTCCATCAACTTTCTCTTTCTCTTACTTTTTATTCTTCCAAGTTTTCTTTCAAAATGACATTTTCCTGTAAGTTCCACATGAACTTAATCTCCTGACCTTCCAGTTAGGTCGTGACCAAGAATTTTGGGCCCCAGATAGCAGTCCCATTGCCCTATCATTGCTGTGGATATGGGGTTACCATCATCTTCTAGAACATTCATACTGATGGATCATAGCCCAGAATTTGCAGTGCCAGAGAATGTTCAGTGGAACAGGTAATCACAAAATGGGCAGAAGAAATGGGAAATATTCAGATCACTATGAATACTATAATAATCATCATAATGTTCAGAAAATATTCATCTATATCATTTTCTAACTATTTAATCTGTTTTTTACTTTAATTGAATGGTTGTTCAGTAATAATTGAGATTATATGATGCTGTTAATTATTCAATAATAATATATCTTAAAGTAAAATGTGTTCTAAAATGAGAATATCAACATTCCTAGATAAACTTTGTCATGAGGTTATCTATGTATATGCATGTAGAGTTGTTACCTTTCTTCTTTTTTAGGAGATCTGAATTTACATGTGTATTTTCACAACTGAGTGTGATCACTGGCTTTCCTTTGAGTGCAACAATATTTGCATTTTGGTAATAGATTATGTTAGCTTTACAAGACACAATAAGATGTTTTTAGATGTTCCTCAACTCAACAGTAGATAGCACTATATCCACCTCTATCCTAATGCCCAGTACCTATGTTTTAAAGAACATAGAAAGAATATTATCTTCTCTACATTATTATCTGTGCTCTTTAGAAAGTTGGAAAGAAATCATCTGGACAAAATCCTGGCCTTAGATCCCTAAATCTATTGAACAAAAATCCTTGATAGCTTTTGATGTTTCTTCTATGTTGCCTCATCTTTTTAGGTCTTCTAGTCCTTCTCAAATATATTACTTATAAATTACACTTAGAAAAATTTTTGATTGAAATTAACATATGTCTATCTATTAGCATAGAACTGTGTACAATACTCATATATACAAATCTTTATATTAATGGTTTTAATCCTGTTTATTTTTTCACTTTTTTTTTGTTGCTTTGAATGTTTCTGAAAATTGTTGCATCGAGTCTTCTATTCACTAGAATTAACACTATTTGTATATCCAGCATTTAAATCAATATTGAATGTGGTAGGGGGATCTGGCAAGATGGCCGAATAGGAACAGTTCTGGTCTGCAGCTCCAGCAAGATCAGTGCAGAAGGTGGGTGATTTCTGCATTTCCAACTGAGGCACCCAATTCATCTCATTGGGACTGGTTAGACAGTGGGTGCAGCCCATAGACGCCAAGCAGAAGCAGCGTGGGGCATTGCCTCACCCAGAAAGTAAAAGGGGCCAGGGACCTCCCTCCCCCAACCAAGGAAAGCCATCAGGGATTGTGATACCATGTATTTCTCATGGTTTTTGCAACCCGCACACCAGGAGATTCCCTCGTGTGCCTACACTACCAGGGTCCTGGGTTTCAAGCACAAAACTGGGAGGCTGTTTGGGCAGACAGTAAGTTAGCTTCCAGAGGTTTTTATTTTTTTTTTTTGTACCCCAATGGTGCCTGGAACCCAAGCAAGACATAACCATTCACTTCCCTGGAAAGGGGGCTGAAGCCAGGGAACCAAGTGGTCTCCCTCAGTAAGTCCCACTCCCATGGAGCCCAGCATGCTAAGAACCACAGGCTGGAAATTCTCACTGCCTGCACAGCAGTCTGAAGTCAACTTGGGATGATCAAGCTTGGTGGTGGGAGGGGCATCCACCATTACTGAGGCTTGAGTAGTCAATTTTTCCTTCACTGTGTTAAGGAAGCCACTGGAAATTTTTCTCTGTGTGGAACTCACTGCAGCATGGCAAAGGAGCTGTGGCCAGACTACCTCTCTACATTCCTCCTCACTGGACACGTCACCTTGGAAAGAAAGGCAGTAGACCCAGTCAGGGGTTTACAGATAAAACTCCCTGAGACAGAGCACCTGGGGGAAGGGGTGACTGTGGGTTCAGGTTCAGCAGACTTAAATACTCCTGCCTGCAGGCTCTGAAGAGAGTGGTGGATTTCCCCCCACAGAGCTTGAGCGCTGCTAAAGGACAGGGTGCCTCCTCAAGTAAGTCGCTGACCCCCATGCTTCCTGACCTGGAGACACCTCCCAGCAGGGGTCGACAGACACCTCATACAGGAGAACTCCAGCTAACATCAGGCAGGTACCCCTCAGGGGTAAAGCTTCCAGAGGAAGGAGCAGGCAGCAATCATTTCTGTTCTACAGACTCCACTGGGGATACCCAGGAAAACAGGGTCTGGAGTGGACCTTCAGCAAACTCCAGCAGACTTGCCGAAGGCAATCCTGACTGGTATAAGGAAAATTAACAAACAGAAAGCAATAACATCAAATCAACGAAAAGGATGCCCGCACAAAAACTCCATCCAAAGGTCATCAGCATCAAATATCTAAGGTATATCAATCCACAAAGATGAGGAAAAACCTGTGCAAAAATGCTGAAAATTCAGTAAACCAGAATGCATTTTCTCCTCCAAATGTTCGTGACTCTTCTAAAAACTGGATGGAGAATGAGTTTGACAAATTGACAGAAGTAGGTTTTAGAAGGATAAAGGAGTCTCTCTACATTCCTCCTCACTGGACACGTCATCTCGGAAAGAAAGGCAGCAGACCCAGTCAGGGGTTTATAGATAAAACTCCCTGAGACAGAGCACCTGGGGGAAGGGGTGGCTGTGGGTTCAGCTTCAGCAGACTTAAACACTCCTGCTTGCAGGCTCTGAAAAGAGCAGTGGATTTCCCCCCACAGAGGAAGGAACAGGCAGAAATCACTTCTGTTCTGTAAACTCCACTGGGGATACCCAGGAAAACAGGGTCTGGAGTGAACCTTGAGCAAACTCCAGCAGACTTGCCAAAGGGAATCCTGAATGGTAAAAGGAAAACTAACAAACAGAAAGCAATAAGATAAAACAGAAAGCAATAACATCAAATCAACAAAAAGCATGCCCACACAAAAACTCTATCCAAAGGTCATCAGCATCAAACATCTAAGGTAGATAAATCCACGAAAATGAGGAAAAACCTGTGCAAAAATGCTGAAAATTCAGTAAACCAGAATGCGTTTTCTCCTGCAAATGTTTGTGACTCCTCTCAAAACTGGATGGCGATAGCTATCAGAAGATAAAGGAGCATGTTCTAACCCAATGCAAGGAAGCTAAGAACTTTCATAAAAGATTACAGGAACTGCTAACCAGAATAACCAGTTTAGAAAATGACATAAATGACCTCATGGAGCTGAAAAAAACAGCACAAGAACTTAAAGAAGCATACACAAGAAGTATCAATAGCCAAATAGATCAAACAGAATGATATCAGAGATTGAAGATCAACTTAATGAAATAAAGCGTGAAGACAAGATTAGAGAAAAAAGAGTGAAAAGGAATGAACAAAGCCACCAAGAAATATGGGAATACATAGAAAAACCAAATCCACAATTGATTGGTGTACCTGAAAGTGACAGGTGAATGGAATGGAGTTGGAAAACACACTTTAAGATATTATCCAGTAGAATTTCCCCAACCTAGCAAGACAGGTCAACATTCAAATTCAAGAAATGCAGAGAACACCACTAAGATACTCCTTGAGAAGAGCACCCTCAAGACACATAATTGTCAGATTCTCCAAATTGAAATGAAGGAAAAAATGTTAAGTGTAGCCAGAAAGAAAGGTCAGGTTACTTACAAAGGGAAGCTCATAAGACTAACAGCAGATCTCTCTGCAAAAACCCTACAAGCCAGAAGACAGTGGGTGCCAATATTGAACATTCACAAAGAAAAGAATTTTCAACCCAGAATTTTATATCCAGCCAAACTAACCTTCATAAATGAAACAGAAATAAAATCCTTTACAGAAAAGCAAATGCTGAATGATTTTGTCACCACAAGGCCTGCCTTATAAGAGCTCCTGAAGGAAGCATTAAATATGGAAAGAAAAAACTTGTATTAGACCCTGAAAAAACACACCAAAATATAAATGACACTATCAAGAAACTACATCAACTAATGTGAAAAATAACCAGGTAGCATCACGATAATGGAATCAAATTCACATGTAACAATATTAACCTTAAATGTAAATGGGCTAAATGCCCCAATTAAAAGACTTGAACTGACAAATTGGATAAAGAGTCAAGACCCATCAGGGTGCTGTATTTAGGAGACGCATCTCATGTCCAAGATACACATAGGCTCAAAACAAAGGGATGGAGGAATATATACCAAGTAAATGGAAAGAAAAAAAAAAAAGGCAGGGTTTGCAATCCTAGTCTCTGATAAAACAAACTTTAAACCAACAAAGATCAAAAAAGACAAAGAAGAGCATTACATAATAGTAAAAGAATCAATGCAAAAAGAAGAGCTCATTATCTTAAATATATATACACCCAGTACAGGAGCCCCCAGATTCATAAATCATGTTCTCAGAGAACTACAAAGAGTCTCAGACACCCACACAATAATACTGGGATATTTTAACACCCCACTGCCAATATTAGGCAGATGAATGAGACAGAAAATTAACAAAAATATTCAGAACTTGAACTCAGCTCTTGACCAAGTGGACCTAATAGACATCTATGGAACTCTCCCCCCAAAATCAACAGAATATATATTCTTCTCAGCCCTAAATAACCCTTATTCTAAAATAGACCACATAATTGGAAGCAAAACACTCCCCAGCAAATGCAAAAGAACAGAAACCATAACAAACAGTCTCTCAGAACACAGTGTAATCAAATTAGAACTCAGGATTAAGAAACTCACTCAAAACCACAGAACAACATGGAAACTGAAAAACCTGCTCCTGAATGACCACTGGGTAAATAACAAATTAAGGCAGAAATAAAAACGTTCACTGAAACCAATGAGCACAAAGAGACAATGTACCAGAATCTCTAGGACACAACTAAAGCAGTGTTAAGAGGGAAATTTATAGCACTAAATGCCCATAGGAGAAAGCAGTAAAGATCTAAAATTGACACCCTAACATCACAATTAAAACAACTAGAGAAGCAAGAGCAAACAAATTCAAAAGCTAGCACAAGACAAGAAATGACTAAGATCAGAGCAGAACTGAAGGATAGAGACGTGAAAAACCCTTCAACAAATCAATGAATCCAGGAGCTGTTTTTCTGAAAAAGTTAACAAAACAGATAGACCATTAGCCAGAATAATAAAGAAGAAAAGAGAGAAGAATCAAATAGACATAAT
Source organism: Macaca mulatta (assembly GCF_049350105.2). Classification (NCBI taxonomy): domain Eukaryota; kingdom Metazoa; phylum Chordata; class Mammalia; order Primates; family Cercopithecidae; genus Macaca; species Macaca mulatta. The sequence continues at coordinate 66,502,136 of NC_133416.1, forward strand.
AAAAAATGATGAAGGGGAAATCACCACTGATCCCACAGAAATACAAACTACCATCAGAGAATGCTATAAACACCTCTACACAAGTAAATTAGAAAATCTAGAAGAAACTGATAAATTCCTGGACACATACACCTCCTCCCCATAAGTCTAAACCATGAAGAAGTCAAATCTCTGAATAGAACAATGACAAGTTCTGAAATTGAGGCAGTAATTAATAGCCTACCCCCCCCCCAAAAAAAATGCTCAGGACCAGACAGATTCACAGCCAAATTATACCAGAGGTACAAACAGGAGCTTTTACCATTCCTTCTGAAATTATTCCAAACAAAAGAAAAAGAGGGACTCCTCTATAAGTGATTTTATGAGGCCAGCATCATCCTAATTTCAAAACCTGGCAGAGAAACAACAAAAAAAGAAAATTTCGGGCCAAAATCACTGATGAACATTGACGCAAAAATCCTTAATAAAATACTGGAAAACGAAATCCAGCAGCACATCAAAAGGCTTATTCACCACAATGAAGTCAGCTGCATCCTTGGGACGCAAGGCTGGTTCAACATATGCAAATCAATAAACGTAATCCATCACATAAAAAGAACCAATGATGATATCCACATGATCATCTCAATAGATGCAGAAAAGGCCTTCAATAAAAGTCAACACCCCTTCATTCTGAAAACACTCAATAAACTAGGTATTGATGAAACATATCTCAAAATAATAAGAACTATTTATGACAAATCCACAGCCAATATACTGAATGGGCACAAGCTGGAAGCATTGACTTTGAAAACTGACACAAGACAAGAAATGCATCTGTCACCACTCCCATTCAACATAGTATTGGAAGTTCTGGCCAGGGCAATCAGGCAAGAGAAAGAAATAAAGTATATTCAAATAGGAACAGAGGAAGTCAAATTGTCTCTATTTGCACATGACAAGATTGTATATTTAGAAAACCCCATAATTTCAGCCTAGAAACTCCTTAAGCTAATAATCAATTTCAGTAAAGTCTCAGGATACAAAATCAATGTGCAAAAATCACAAGCATTCTTATATACTAATAATAGACAAACAGAGAGCTAAATCATGAGTTGACTCTCATTTACAATTGCTACAAAGAGAATAAAATACCTAGGAATCCAACTTACAAGGAACATGAAGGACTTCTTCAAGGATAACTACAAACCACTGCTCAAGAAACTAAGAGAGGACACAAACAAATGGAAAAACATGCCATGCTTATGAATAGAAAGAATCAATATTGTGAATATGGCCTTACTGCCCAAAGTAACTTATAGATCCACTGCTCTTCCCATCAAGCTACCATTGACTTTCTTCACAGAATTAGAAAAAGAAAACTACTTTACATTTCATATGGAACCAAAAATAGAGCCTGTATAGACAAGACAACCCTAAGCAAAAAGAACAGAAGTGGAAGCATCATACTACCCGACTTAGAACTATTGTAGAAAGGTTGGGTTACCCACAAAGGGAAGCCCATCAGACTAACAGTGGATCTCTGGGCAGAAACTCTACAAGCCAGAAGAGTGGGGACCAATATTCAACATTCTTAAAGAAGAGAATTTTCAACCCAGAATTTCATATCCAACCAAAATAAGCTTCATAAGTGAAGGAGAGATAAAATCCTTTATAGACAAGCAAATGCTGAGAGATTTTGTCACCACCAGACCTGCCTTACAAAAGCTCCTGAAGGAAGCGCTACACATGGAAAGGAACAACTGGTGCCAGACACTGCAAAAACATGTCAAATTGTAAAGACCATCAAAGCTAGGAAGAAACTGCATCAACTAACGAGCAAAATAACCAACTAACATCATAATGACAGGATCAAATTCACACATAACAATATTAACCTTAAATGTAAATGGGCTAAATGCTTAAATTAAAAGACACAGACTGGCAAATTGGATAAAGAGTCAAGACCCATCAGGGTGCTATATTCAGAAGACCCATCTCACACGCAGAGACACACATAGGCTCAAAATAAAGGGATGGAGGAAGATCTACCAAGCAAATGGGGGGAAGGGGGAAAAACTGGGGTTGCAATCCTAGACTCTGATAAAACAGACTTTAAACCAACAAAGATCAGAAGAGACAAAGAAGACCATTATGTAATGGTAAAGGGATCAATTCAACAAGAAGAGCTAACTATCCTAAATATATATGCACCCAATACAGGAGCACCCAGATTCATAAAGCAAGTCCTTAGAGACCTACAAAGAGACATAGACTCCCACACAATAATAACGGGAGATTTTAACACCCCATTGTCAACATTAGACAGATCAACGAGACAGAATGTTGACAAGGATATCCAGGAATTGAACTCAGCTCTGCACCAAGAAGACCTAATACACATCTACAAAACTCTCCACCAGTAAAAGAACAGAAATTATAACAAACTGTCTCTCAGACCACAGTGCAACCAAACCAGAACTCAGGACTAAGAAACTCGATCAAAACCTCTCAACTACATGGAAACTGAACAACCTGCTCCTGAATGACTACCGGGTACATAATGAAATGAAGGCAGAAATAAAGATGTTCTTTGAAACCAATGAGAACAAAGATACAACATACCAAAATCTCTGGGACACATTTAAAGCAATGTGTAAAGGGAAATTTAGAGTACTAAATGCCCATAAGAGAAAGCAGGAAAGACCTAAAATTGACACCCTAACATCACAATTAAAAGAACTAGAGAAGCAAGAGCAAACATATTCAAAAGCTAGCAGAAGGCAAGAAATAACTGAGATCAGAGCAGAACTGAAGGAGATAGAGACACAAAAAACCCTCCAAAAAATCAATGAATCCAGGAGCTGGTTTTTTGAAAAGATCAACAAAATTGATAGACCGCTAGCAATACTGATAAAGAAGAAAAGAGAGAAGAATCAAATAGATGCAATACAAAATTATAAAGGGGATATCATCACCGACCCCACAGAAATACAAACTACCATCAGAGAATACTATAAACACCTCTACACAAATAAAGTAGAAAACCTAGAAGAAATGGGTAAATTCCTGGACACCACACTCTCCCAACACTAAACCAGGAAGAAGTTGAATCCCTGAATAGACCAATAGCAGGCTTTGAAATTGAGGCAATAATTAATAGCCTACCAACCAAAAAAAGTCAAGGACCAGACGGATTCACAGCCAAATTCTACCAGAGGTACAAGGAGGAGCTAGTACCATTCCTTCTGAAACTATTCCAATCAATAGAAAAAGAGGGAATCCTCCCTAACTCATTTTATGAGGCCAACATCATCCTGATACCAAAGCCTGGCAGAGACACAACAAAAAAAGAGAATTTTTGACCAATATCCCTGATGAACACTAATGCGAAAATCCTCAATAAAATACTGGCAAACTGAATCCAGCAGCACATCAAAAAGCTTATCCACCATGATCAAGTGGGCTTCATCCCTGGGATGCAAGGCTGGTTCAACATATGCAAATCAATAAACATAATCCAGCATATAAACAGAACCAAAGACAAAAACCACATGATTATCTCAATAGATGCAGAAAAGGCCTTTGACAAAATTCCACAGCCCTTCATGCTAAAAACTCTCAATAAATTCGGTATTGATGGAACGTATCTCAAAATAATAAAAGCTACTTATGACACAGCCAATATCATACTAAATGGGCAAAAACTGGAAGCATTCCCTGTGAAAACTGACACAAGAAAGTTTTCTCCCACTAGTCCTTTTCAACATAGTGTTGGAAATTCTTGCCAGGGTAATCAGGCAGGAGAAAGAAATAAAGGGTATTCAATTAAGAAAAGAGGAAGTCAAATTGTCCCTCTTTGCAGAAGACATGATTGTAATATTTAGAAAACCCCATCATCTCAGCCCAAAATCTCCTTAAGCTGGTAAGTAACTACAGCAAAGTCTCAGGATACAAAATCAATGTGCAAAAATCACAAGCATTCCTCTACACCAATAACAAACAAACAGGGAGCCAAATCATGAGTGAATTCCCATTCACAATTACTTCAAAGAGAATAAAATATCTAGGAATACAACTTACAAGGGATGTGAAGGACCTCTTCAAGGAGAACTACACACCACTTCTCAACAACAAAAAAAAAAAAAAAAAAAAAAAAAAAGGACACAAACAAATGGAAGAACATTCCATGCTCCTGGATAGGAAGAATCAATATTGAGAAAATGACCATACTGCCCAAGGTAATTTATAGATTCAATGCCATCCCCATTAAGCTACCAATGACTTTCTTCACAGAATTGGAAAAAAACTACTTTAAAGTTCATATGGAACCAAAAAAGAGCCCACATTGCCAAGACAATCCTAAGCCAAAAGAACAAAGCTGGAGGCATCACACTACTTGACTTCAAACTATACTACAAGGCTACAATAACCAAAACAGCATGGTACCAAGCAGAGATATAGAGGAATGGAACAGAACAGAGCCCTCAGAAATAATACCACACATCCACAACCATCTGATCTTTGACAAACCTGATGAAAACAAGAAATTGGGAACAGACTCCCTATTTAATAAATGATGCTGGGAAAACTGGCTAGCCATATGTAGAAGTTGAGACTGAATCCCTGTCTTACATGTTATACAAAAATTAATTCGAGATGGATTAAAGACTTAAATGTTAGACCTAAAACCATAAAAACCCTAGAAGAAAACCTAGGCAACACCATTCAGGACATAGGCATGGGCAAGGACTTCATGTCTAAAACACCAAAAGCAATGGCAACAGAAGCCAAAATTGACAAATGGGATCTAATTAAACTAAAGAGCTTCTGCACAGCAAAAGAAACTACCATCAGAGTGAACAGGCAACCTACAGAATGGGAGAAAATTTTTGCAATCTGTCCATCTGACAGAGGTCTAATATCCAGAATCTAGGAGAAACTTAAACAAATTTACAAGAAAAAAGCAAACAACCCCATAAAAAAAGTGGGTGAAGGATATGAACAGAAACTTCTCAAAAGAAGACATTTATGTAGCCAACAAACATATGATAAAAAGCTCATCCTTGGTCATCAGATAAATGCAAATCAAAACCACAATGAGATACCATCTCACATCAGTTAGAATGGCGATCATTAAAAAGTCAGAAAACAACAGATGCTGGCAAAGTTGTGGAGAAATAGGAACGATTTTACACTGTTGGTGGGAGTGTAAATTAGTTCAATCATTGTGGAAGACAGTATGGTGATTCCTCAAGGATCTAGAAGCAGAAATACCATTTGACCCAGCAATCCCATTACTGGGTATATATCCAAAGGATTATAAATCATTTTAGTGTAAAGAGACATGCACACATATGTTTATTGCAGCACTATTTACAATAGCAAAGACTGGGAATCAACCCAAATGGCCATCAATTATAGACTGGATTAAGAAAATGTGGCACATATACAACATGGAATACTATGCAGCCATAAAAAAGAATGAATTCATGTCCTTTGTAGGCACATGGATGAAGCTGGAAACCATCATTCTCAGCAAACTAACACAGGAACAGAAAACCAAACACTGCATGTTCTCATTCATAAGTGGGAGTTGAACAATGAGAACACATGGACACAGGGCAGGAAACATCACATACCAGGTCCTGTCAGAGAGTGGGGTCTAGGGGCAGGATAGCATTAGGATAAATGCTTAATGTATGGTGGGCTTAAAACCTAGATGATGGGTTGATGGGTACAGCAAATCACTATGGCATATGTATACCTACGTAACAAACCTGCACATTCAGCACATTCATCAGAGAACTTAAAGTATGATTTAAAAAATATATTGAATGTGGTAGAAAATAGCAAAAGGCTGAGTTAATTATTTTAAATTTATTTCTGGTAATAAAACCTTTTGAGCATCATACTTGTCTTTGACCATAGCTTTTACCACATTTTATTACATTTTATATTAAATACAAGGAGAGTTCAAAAATCCATGGAAATTTGAATTGAATGATACATAATTTAAAATATTAACTGTATTTCTCAACATAACCTTCATAAAGTTCAAGATACTTCTGTAAGTGATGATACCAACGATTTAGTCCATCCCTAAAAAAACTGAGGGTCTTAGGAATTTGCCCATGTCAATGCAGTTTTCTTTACATTGTTATCTGAAGAAAATGGGTGTCCTTTACAGAATTTTTAAGATCAGGAGACAAAAGGAAGGCAGAAGGAGCCAAATCAGTACTGTAAGGACAATGGATAATGATTTCCCATCCAAACTTTCACAGAATTGTCCTTATTTGATGCGAAGAATGAGCAGGAGCATTGTCATGATAGAGCACTCACTGAAGATTTCCTTGACATTTTTCTGCTAAGTTTTTAAAACACTCTCATAGTAAGCAGATGTTATTCTTTGGCACTCCAGAAAGTCAATAAACAAAATGCCCTGAGCATTCTGACATACTATCACCATGTTCACTGCTTTTAACCAGTTTGCTTTTGCTTTGAGGGACCACTTCCATTTCTAGGTAGCCCTTGCTTTGATTTTGCTTTGTCTTCAGAATCACATTGGTAAAGCCATGTTTCATCTCCTGTTACATGTTTTTTCCAAAGAATACTTCAGGATCTCCCTCCCACTTGTTTAAAATTTCTGTTGAAAGTCCTCCTCCTATCTGCAGCTGATTTGAGTGCAATGCCTTTAGCATCTATAGAGTGGAAAGCTTGCTGACCTTTAATTTTTTCAGTCAGAATTGTGTAAGCAGAGTTGAGATATCTATGGTACTGGCTATTGTTCTATCATTAATCACTGGTCCTCTTCAATCAGTACACAAAGTAACAGGTTAGATTTTTTCTCATAAGTTGATATAGATGGTCTGCCCCTGCAGGCTTCATTTTCAACATCATCTCACATCTTCTTAAAAGAAGTTATCCATTTTAAATTGTTGATTTATTTGGGGGCATTGTCCTCGTAAACTTTTTCTACAGCATCGATGATTTCACCGTTCTTCACCTACGCCTTACCATTAATTTGATGTTTGTTCTTGCTTTAATTTTAGCAGAATTAATACTGCTCTGATAGAAACACTTTTCAAACTGATGTCTTACCCTTCTTAGTGCCTCAAGCGACACCCTATTTAGATCTGTTATAACAAGTTAGCATGAGTTTATTTTGGTGTCAAAAAAATTGAAATCCATGCATAGTTTTTTCATAATACACGTTTTCCAATGAATCTTTTGAAAACCTCTTATATTTTTATGATTAACATGAAACAACTATAATTGCAATTTTTAATTTTAGTTTTTTATTTTATTCAGTTGCCTACCAAGCAATTTTCTATATTTAATTTCTTTGAGATTGTGTTTTACTCGTTGAGATTATAGATTTCTCTTGTATTACTTGTGGTTAAATAATGCAATATGTGTAATTTATTTTTCATGGCACGTATTGAAGTCCATTTTATGGTTTATAAGTTATAACTCATATATCCAAGACTGAGTAAAAATGTATATTCTTTGTAGGAAGCTAAGTATGATATACAGGCCTACTATATTGATTATTTTTATCAAATACAATACAGTCTCATTTTAATTTTCATTATATAACAAAAATTATTTTTAAATTCTGTTTGTTTTGTTTAATATCTCTTTAAATTTCTAATGAGTTTTTGCCAACATATATTTGGGTGCTATTACTTTGTGCATAAACATATGTTAATCTAACTTCTGCTTTCAATCAAGATAAAGTAACAGAGACCAGGTATACCCTACCACCCAAAACAACCAAAAAAAAAAAAAAAAAAGGAAAAAAATATGAAGGCAACAGTTTCCATGATCCTGAAAATCAGAAAAAATGTAAGTCACTGGCCTCTGAGAAATGTGAAATAAACCTTACTATTTTCTTACTCTTTCCTTACTATTTTCCCAGGCTATTTCCCAAGACAGTTTACAGATCACAGTTTTCACAGAGGAAGTCAGGTAGAACCTGAGAGACTCCCTGAGTTATAAAAACAACTCAGCTGAGTGCCAGTGTAACACCAAGTCAGCTGGAGTTTCTAATACAAAGTACCGGAGAGGAGATTGCTACACAATAAACTCTGGAAAACTGCGGAGGATTTCCCTGAAGTTATTAACTGAGTACTGATTAACACATAAATATGAAGAAACTACCTGTGTCCAATGAAAGAACCACCTGAAAGCACAGGGGAAAAATATTTAGTATTTATACAGGGCCAGGAAGGATCTTGCCTCAATATTGAGGAATACAGATGCTTCTCAATTCTTAATAGGGTTATGTCCCCCAAACCCTTTGTAAGTTGAATATATCATGTTGAAAATTTAATTAACACACCTAACTTACTGAAAATTTAATAAATGCATCTAACAAGACTGTTTGCTTTTCATTGATTTTTAGATTCAGTCTCTGGATTATTATTCAAAGATAATCTCACCATATCTCTGTCATGGAACCAGTAGATTCCATGAAATTGTCAATGTCTGGGTGGAGAATTTGGATGATACATGTTTAGAATATATCTTAATTTACTCATTGAGATATCAGAAAATAATAATGTTTAATTTTTGAGAAGGTGGACTATATGTTGGCAATGCCTATATCACAATTTGTGATGATTGAGTCTTTCTACAGTACATGAGTAATGAAGAGTGGATCTAAAACAGAAAACTGTGTGCTTTCTGATATCATTTTAGTTCATTATATTTATAATCTAATCGATTTGAATATACTTGTTTCTGTTCCAAACAAAGACTCTTCAAGGGAGTTTAGAAGAGAATGTCATGATTGTTAGAAAGTAATACGTGTTAATTGTAGTAAGATCTACCAACCTAGCTTCATTTATTTTTATTGTTTTTGGAATTTTGATTTTGATTTTTAATTTTTATGTCATAGTAGTACTTTCAGTTGCCTTTTAAACCAACATTCTCTCTTTTCTTCCAAATAAAGTCCTGATTTTATTTACAGAGGTATGCTCAGTCTGAATTGAAACCATATCTAAATAAAGAGACTGAGCCATGATCAGTTGAAGTTAATCACAGTGGTACTATTTCTCTCATTAGTGGTATATTTTTACATAAAGGTGATACATTTCTAGTCAATAAAATACGAGGAGGTCTCTTTGAAAGATATTCAAAGAGGTTGAGGTTATTCTTTGAAAGATATTCCCCAGCAATAAAAAGTGAAACAGAGGAGGAAATAACTTCTTCTCCCATTAAATGCTGTGTTATCTGACTATAATGACTGGGTCTTGGGTAGCTTTATTGTCATTTTGAAAGATCAGGGACACACTGAGCATGGCAGAGCAAGAACTGAGGAGCTTGATGACGTTATGCAAAAGCTCAATTCATTAGCCTTAAAGGAGCTTGCCCCCAAGACTTTTTATCATGTAAGTTAATATATTTTATTTATTCTTTAAAACAGCTGAGTGGAAATTTTCTGGTTTTTGTATCTTAAAAAATTTCTAAAACATTTTTAAAAGATAACAGTAAATGTTCTAACTGGTGTGAGATGGTATCTCATTGTGGTTTTGATTTGCATTTCTCTGATGGCCAGTGATGATGAGCATTTTTTCATGTGTCTGTTGGCTGTATGAATGTCTTCTTTTGAGAAATGTCTGTTCATATCCTTTGCCCACTTTTTGATGGGGTTGTTTGTTTTTTTCTTGTAAATTTGTTTGAGTTCTTTGTAGGTTCTGGATATTAGCCCTTTGTCAGATGAGTAGATTGCAAAAATTTTCTCCCATTCTGTAGGTTGCCTGTTCACTCTGATGGTAGTTTCTTTTGCTGTGCAGTAGCTCTTTAGTTTAGTTAGATCCCATTTGTCAATTTTGGCTTTTGTTGCCGTTGCTTTTGGTGTTTTAGACATGAAGTCCTTGCCCATGCCTATGTCCTGAATGGTATTACCTAGGTTTTCTTCTAGGGTTTTTATGGTATTAGGTCTAACATTTAAGTCTCTAATCCATCTTGAATTAATTTTCGTATAAGGATTAAGGAAAGGATCCAGTTACTAGTTCAAACGTTATGGAAAACAGTATGGCGATTCCTCAAGGATCTAGAACTAGATGTACCATATGACCCAGCCATCCCATTACTGGGTGTATACCCAAAGAATTATGAATCATACTGCTATAAAGACACATGCACACGTATGTTTATTGTGGCACTATTCACAATAGCAGAGACTTGGAATCAACCCAAATGTCCATCAGTGACAGACTGGTTTAAGAAAATGTGGCACATATACACCATGGAATACTATGCAGCCATAAAAAAGGATGAGTTTGTGTCCTTTGTAGGGACATGGATGCAGCTGGAAACCATCATTCTCAGCAAACTATCGCAAGAACAGAAAACCAAACACCGCATGTTCTCACTCATAGGTGGGAACTGAACAATGAGATCACTTGGACTCGGGAAGGGGAACATCACACACCGGGGCCTATTAGGGGAGTGGGGAGGGATTGCATTAGGAGTTATACCTGATGTAAATGACAAATTGATGGGTGCTGACGAGTTGATGGGTGCAGCACGCCAACATGGCACAAGTATACATATGTAACAAACCTGCACGTTATGCACATGTACCCTAGAACTTAAAGTCTAATAATTAAAAAAAAAAAAAAAAAAAGAAAAGTGAACTGAAGCAGAAAAAACAAAAACAAAAACAAACAGTAAATGTTACTTCAAAAAGCATGTTTATGTTACTTCTATGGATAATATGGACCATCTAAGTAATTTCATGAACTATTAAGCAAATAATTTCCAAGAGAGCTAGATTGTGGATCAGAGCCAAACAGGAAATGGATCCTTGGGGGCATGGTATAGCACTCTATCCTAATCAATGTTTTTATCCATTTTTAACTATTTTTGACATTGATATAAAGGAGAAAACCTAGAGACTGAAGTCTAAAGTTTGCTGTTCAAAGTCATTGACGATATTTGCTTATTTCAGCATCATTTCTCATTGTGTATAAGCTATATAAACATATACATGTACATATGTAGCATGAGTTATACATATGACATGCTTATATTTTGTATTATATATAATGTATGTTAAATATTATATTTATCACATATATACATGCATATAACATGCCAACAGAACACAAAATATGTCCTATTGTACATGCTCACTCTTTCCACACGCTGTTTTCTGAATATCCTTCCCATTTTTATACAGATAGTCAATTTGATTGGTGCTCTATTCAGATCCGTTTTAATAGGTCAGTGAATAGACTTCCCAGTTGCTGAGAGTATTGACTGCTAATGGCTCATGTTTGTCCCCTTTTCCAGAGAATTGCCTATGGCTGCACAGGAGCTGCCATAGCTGGGAGATTAATCCCACTTTCTGAAATGGCAAACTGAAGTACCTGTAGTGATAACAAACAAATGACTGACATGGTGGTACAAAAGAGAGCTCTTCTGCTTCAAAGTGGAGACAAATAAGTGGACTTCTTCTGAGATGAACAAGACTGGAACCCCTCTACATATACTCTCTTATACATGAAGAAGTTAGTTCAAGCTTTTCCACATAGTGGGTAAAAATGTTTCAGGAGATAGCAAGTTCTAATTCACAAATGCTTTTCATTTTATGCTTGTAATTCCTCTGCTAATGTTGCATAGGCTAAAGCACATCATGCAGCCAATAACAGAGTCAATTTTGGAGGGTACCATGTAAAAACATGGATACAGGGAAGCTGATTCCTTGGAAGTGACTATAGAAACATAACACCACAGATAACCTCTGGCCTCAAAGGTCTCATCTCCCCTACTAACTAGAACTAAAATAATTATCTATCACCTCCCCCAAAAAACACAACCTATATTTGTGAGACAGGAAAAAAGACAGCTGCAATAACTGCATTAGACAATCTCATTCAAAGAATAGAAGGCATACAACAGTCATTTGTTCATAGCAGTTATGAAATTTGATCAGGCATATTTTGTTAGGCTTCCTATCCCTACTACTAGTTCAAGGAATGTTCCTTTATCAGGACCCTGCTCTGCTTTCATAGTCATTTGCTAGTCTGTTGTGCTTCATAGTTCTTGCCTGTGCCCCCCACTCCCCACAAAAAACCTTATTTTTCATAAGTGGGTGAGTAAGTTCTTCATCCTGTTTCCTGTCTATTGAAAGTTGGATCTCCAGCTGGGCATGGTGGCTCATGTCTGTGATCCCAGCACTTTAGGAGGCCAAAGAATGTGGATCACTTAAAGTCAGGAGTTCAAGACCCACCTGGGCAACATGGTGAGACCCTTTCTCCACAAAAAAATAAAAAATTAGCCTGTAATCCCAGTTACTTGGGAGGCTGAAGTAAGAGGATCTCTTGAGTCCAGGAGATGGAGGCTGCAGGGAGCTTGCACTGTGCTCCAGCCTGGATGACAGAGCAAGACCCTGTCTCTAAATAATAGTAGTAGTAGTAATAATAATAATAATAATAATAATAATAATAATAACAAGCAGAAGAAAAAGGGATCCCTAAGCCCTCTTTGCTTTTGAGTTGTTTCTGTCCTTATTAAACATCCAAACTGATCCAATTCCCTTAAAAAAGTTATGTTTTCCATGAATTACAGTTCACTTCATTAGACAAAAGCCACATCTACTACTATTTTATTTTTAAGGTATCTTTTTTCTAGATATCCTTAAAAGTATTTTGAAATTATACTTTTAAAGACACATAACTTTAATGTTCTTGAAGTCTTCTGTCAAAAATGAGAGGGTCAAATAGGTACTACCTTGAATATTTTAGAAGTCCTAACAAAGGCCCTGATGTCTTTGATGAGATATTTACTCTGTGACCTTTTCTTTCTCTGAGAGTGTTTTTCTGTCAAGGAGTGGAGATGTGAAATAGTCCTTATAGTCAAACTCAGCAGTCCTGTTTTCTCTGTATTTCTTCTAATTTTGCTTGAAAACTTAATAGTTTTCTCTTAAGCTCATCTTCCTCACTCTGTACTTTATTTTATGCCATTAAAAGAAGACAATTGACATTTTAATAATTCTGCCCAGAAACCTTCTTAGTAGATTTACAATTATATATACAGTTTACCCTTGAACAACTCAGAGATTAGGGAACCCAACCCTCCAAAAATTCACATATAACTTTTGACTCCCCGAAACTGAACTATTAATAGCATGTTGACCAAGGTCTTATCGATAACATAAACAGTTGGTTAACACATATTTTTTATGTTATGTGTACTATATACTCTATTCTTATAATAAACTAATCTGAAAATGAAAATGTTTTTAAGAAAATCAGAAGGAAGAGAGAATGTATTTACTCTTCATTTAGAGGAAGTTGATCATCATAAGTGTCCTCATCCTTGTCGTCTTCATGTTGAGTAGGCCAGGAGGAGAACGAGGTATTTGTCTTGCTTACTCAGTGGTGATAGACTTGGAAGAAAATCTGCATATAAGTGGACCCACACAGGTCAACTGCCTTGCTCAAGGGTCACCTGTATACTCTACTTCATATTGATCTTTTGACAGCTTGTTCCACTACTACATGCATGGCTAACCATTACTTCCAGGCTCCAATATCAGTTTCTTCACATAGTTTCTGGAGTCCACTAACAGGTTTTCTTTTCTTGGATTTTGATAACAGTTTCCTCAACACTTTTATAGCATTTGGCTGCCACCCAGTCCCAAAGTCAAGACCACATCTTAAGTTGCTGCAGGTACATGTGACACTCATTAAAATAGTATCTTGGTAGAAAGGTCTTCAAGACACGCAAAGTAGAAAAGGGAATGGTTAAGTTTCTAGCTCACTACCAGATTAGAAAGAAAGTCATTGATGGGAGAGCCAAGTTTATGTTAAAATAAACAGAATATTTCATTATTTCAACTGGATTGATCAGGTCCTTATTTATAACATATCCTACATTTTAATTTTCTAGTAGATTATCATTTGAAATACGAAAATACAATTTCGTAATTGTATCATAACAAAACAACTTTTCCCAAATTTTGTTTGAAATGTATCACTTCTTAAAACATTAATAATTGCAAAAGCAACAACATAAAACTATGATTGTCAAAGTATTAAACTGTTCCCCAACTAGCCTGCTCCTAGGACTAGTTTCTTTTAGTAATGCAACTTCTGAATTGCATCCTTGCTGTCTGATATTTCTACAATTATATGACTAACATAAAGAGTGTTATGCAAATGAAATCATGTGAGATATGAGATAGTAGTGGTACATAAAGTTATTATTTACAATGGGTTTATGGCATGTTTATTACAAATGCCTAATTTTTTCCACACTAGCCAAGTAAATAAATCATATCACAGTGGTAGGTTGAGAATTACCAGAATAAAATATTACGTTAAGATAATATCACTCATAAGAAAATCACAGGTTTATGGTTCATGGCCAAAAAGCAGGAGGTGGGACCGGGGGGAAGCCAACACTAGCATATTTGATCAAGGAAGCTCTGTTCCCTCCTATCTAAAGTTCATTGTTTCTTGAATTCACTTTAGGCTCCTCTTTGGCAGCTTCTAGTTGCCCTATCCTTTAGGAATATGCTCTCTTCTAAGCTGTTGTAGCTCTTCTTGCCTTGATTTTTTATTTAAAGACTTAACTATTGAGTCAAATTTGTACATATTATCTTTTATGAACATCCTGTCCCTGTAAAACTAGTTCTTAAACTCTTGAAGTAATTCTTTCAGGTATTTTTGAGTGTCTGGTACACCATGTGTCAGGCACAGTGCTGAATTTTGGGTTTATATTGGTGCAAATAAACATCCCCACAAAAAGAAAACCTCCTGACCTTATGGAGTTTATGTTAGATTGGAGGATACAGAAGTTAATAAAAGATTGATTGAATACAGGTTGGGCACAGTGGCTTACACCTCTAATCCCAGCACTTTGGGAGGGTGTGGCGGGTGGATTGCCTGAGGCCAGGAGTTTGAAACCAGCCCAGCCAACATGATGAAACCCCATCTTTACTAAGAATACAAAACTTAACCAAGCATGGTGGTGCATGCCTGTAATCCCAGCTACTTGGGAAGCTGAGGGAGGAGAATCACTTGAACCCAGGAGGTGGAGGTTGCAGTGAGCCGAGATTGTGCCATTGCACTCCAGCCTAGGCAACAGAGCAAGTCTCCATCTAAAAAATAAACATATAACTTTTGACTCCCCGATTACATGAAAAAAGATTACATGAATATATATAAAATATATCTGTAGTAGGTGCTACAGAGATGAAGTACATGGTTATGAAAGCATATGATGGGGGAAATTTAGGAGGCTAGGTAAGTGAGAATAGTTCTCCCTAAAGAAAGAAATGTTGAAAAGGAATCTGAAGAAATGGTAGGATTTAACTAGGTAAAGCAAGGCTGTGGTTAGAAAAGAACATTCTAGACACAGGCAGCAGCATATTCAAAGCCTCTGTGATGTAACACAGGATATCAAGTAGTGGGAAATGAAAGCAGAACACTGTGGTTGCAGGGCAGAGAGCAAGGGGACTTGAGAGAGGGGCTTGAAGCAATAGAATCCAAATAGCATACATCATGTTAAAGATATTACTGTTTATCCCAACAGCACTGGAGAGTCTTTGATGAATTCTAAGCAAATGACACTATATCGCACAAAATTGATTATGGCTGCGGTGTTGATAATGGAGTAGTTACAGATGTTATCAGTCAATGTAGAAAGTATCGTCAAGATATGTATCTGATACTTCTTGAGCACCTCCCTTTGTGCATTCAGCTCTTTGTGTCACTCCAGCTGCAGCTGCTTGGCCCCCCTGCTATTCTACTCCCTGGAGTCTATCAGTCACTCACCTGGGAGGCCTACTTTTCCCCTGTGGCTGCTGCTGAAACTACCGATTCAATGAACCTCATGTTCTGAGTTTCCAGTTTTTCCTGCTAACTCTGGATTTGTATAAAGTATCATTTCACAGGATAAGAGATCTAGCTTTTCAAGTTGCCACCAAAGGGGTCAGATAATATTTTTCTAACGTTTGGAAGTTAACTCTTTGAGAAGCCACTTTGATTATTGAGAAACAGGTGACAGGAGAAAGCCCGTAAACAAATGTTGTCTCTTTCTTCCTCCCTATGGACAATATCTTGGCACATTTCCTTTGCATGGTATGTCTAGAGAGATCTCACGTGGCTGAACAACCAGCTGCATCTGTTTTGTGGCTCATGATGATGCAGTGGTCAACATAATAATGCATGATTTTGCATCACTTCGAATCTTTCCCTCTCTTACTTTGCTGTGTCCTCACTCTCCATGCCCTGGGGTGGTGCCTCAAAAATTAAACATTAGTACTTAACCTTTGTTTCAGGTTCCAACAGGTGAAGGCAGAAAGCTTTTGTAGCATGTGGATGATGATGGCCTGGAATAGAGTGGTGAGGCAGAGATGGTGTATTAATTTCCTAGGTCTGCCATAATGAAGTACAGAAAATTGTGTGGCTTAAAACAACAGAATTTTATCCTCTCACAATTCTGGAGACTTGATGTCTGAAATCAAGGTGTGGATGGTGTTATGCTCTCTCTGAAGGCTGTAGGGGAGAATCCTACTTTGCCTCTTCTTTGTTTCAAGTGGTTGTCTGAAATCCCTGCTGTCTTTGGCTTGTAGATGCATTCTTCCAATCTTTGTCGCTGTCTCTAATGGCTTTCCCCTTGGGTGTCTGTGTTCAAGTTTCCTCTTCTTATAAGGATAACTTACCTAGTTAACTTATCTAGTTATTGGTTTAGGGACTACCCTAATCCCATATGATCTTAACTTGATTACATCTTTAAAGTACCTATTTCCAACTAAGGTTACGTTCACAAGTTCTGGGTGGACATACGTTTTTGGAAGACACTGTTCAACCTAGCATACATGAAAAGATATTTGGCGTTAAACCAGCAGGACTTGTTAATAGATTAGATATTAGGGGGTGAGGAAATGGGATGGAATCATGGATAACTCTTGATGTCTGGCATGTGTAGTGATGTGATTCATAAAGATAAGGAACTCTGAAGAAAAATCAGGTTTTAGGGTAAAGATCCTGAATTAAATTGTAAGTATGTTGAGTTCAAGTCACTTTGAAAGGGCCTGTGTGTCCTACCTCTTGTTATTCTCAAGATTCGGCACATAGCAGGTGCCCAGTAATTATTGATGGATAGCCTAATGATGGTGGCAATAATGACAATGATAATAAAGCTTAACATTTTTAGCAATTTAGCCTCGGCTGTTTCTTTTTCAGTATTGACGGCCAGTGCCAACAAGAGGGAATGATATGGTGCTATTACTATGAATGATGATAAGAATGAAACAATATTTACCATTTATTGAGCACTTATTATATTTATGACTCCATTAAACACTTTACAAATGCTATTTACAACCTGTAAACAAGTCAGTTTTTAGATGAGACACATGATGTTCACAGAGATTAAGTAACTTATGCAAGTTCAGATGGACAGAAAGTATTAGAATATTAAACCTATGCTCGTTTTATTGAAAAGCTTTTCTTCATACTGCTGTATGGCTGGAAATGAGGGCATATTTGGCAAATTGACAGGATAATCATCTCTCAGCTTCCTGCAAGATAAGTATTATTTTGTTTCTATAATTCAGATGTCCAACGCACAGTAAACATGAAACGCCTTCCTGAAATGTTTATTTTATTTAAAGAGTTAAAACATTAGTTTTATTGCAAAATAAAGAATGTTATATTAATAGTAAAATAATAATATATTAAGTGAAAAATTTTTAGTTTTTCAGATAAAACCTAAAATTTCAAAGATATTGTAGCCCAGTAGCATGCCGTTTATAGTCACATTTCCAGACACCTGTGAATTCTTTTTCAGTCTTATCTATCTGTCCTTAACTGTGACTTAGTGAAAAACTAGAAAAGCATGGTATAACACTTAGAGTTTCTGGAGAGTAAGTCTCATTTTAAAAGTTTTTCAGTGGTCACATTCATTTTTATTTCTTTGAAGTTTTGAATTAGAAACTTCACTGTTTTCTTCACTTCATATGTACCAGTTTCTCATGTAAAAAGGAATTAATAAAAACAAATTACATTTTGAACATAATTTTATATTCATATGGAATTTTTAATCTTTTCAACACATGCCAATTAAACTGTGTCTTACATCACACTTAATGACTCAAAAACACCAATAAATATTTAAAGGTATACACCTAATCCAATCAGTCTTCTCTCATCAAGCTCTGGAACTCTCATGTTCTCATACAGAAACCATTCAGCCATGCTTAGGTACCACACATGTTTTGAATTGTTCCCTATTCTTGTGTAAGCTTGCAAGGATAGAAGAAAAATCAGCTGTTTTTTTATTAAGTAGATACTAATCAAAGCATGATAGTAACTGAATGTCTTATTTGATGAAAAACACTTTTCTGCCATAAACAAGGGAAACAGATAATAATTTATTTAGAAAACGCATATTCTCTTGTTTTGGACTTTGCCTTAGGTAACAAAATACACTAGCTGTACAACAAATGAACAGAAAAGACACTCATATATGGGTATGTGCACATACACAAACCCCAAAAGAGTGAAATATATGTGTCATATAACCAGACTCTTTTGGACCTCCAAACCAAGTACAAATTGATCTGCACTTATTTCTTTCTGTTATTATATCAATCAATAGTCATAAGAGTCTAGTTTAATTTCTTCTCCTTTCTCCATACCTATTAGCACAGTGCCTAATTAATAATAATTTAATAAATATTTATTGAATAAATGAACAAGTGGCCTTTTTTTTTTTTTTTTGACCCTGATCACTCTAGCCCACTATTATTTAGGCTTACAATAGTATCTACTTACTATTAAGTCATGAATAATCATCCTGGCCCACAACATCACTGTAGCAAGGTGGAAAGGAGTCTGATTGCTCTCATTTTGAATCTCATGACTGGGAGTGAAAATGTGGACAACTTCACTTACCCTTCTGAGAGCTAGATGTTTTCTTCTGCAGCATGGAACTCATGAAATGATTTTAATTTGTTGAGAGATTATACGACTAAAATGTGTAAAATATTTTGCACATGTTACTCTGTAGAGATAAATTCCCTTCACTTCTATGTCCTTTGAACTCAAATCAGAGGATGAGAAATGATTGATGTAGAAAGTCCTTGGATGTTTAGACACACACAGAAAGGGTGTCTTAGATAACAAGAGTCCTTAGATAACACTTTGATAATCACTGCTGCAGCAATAATTACTAGTTTCACAGAAAGTAAAACAAATAATACTACTAAAGAAACTGCAATGTATAAATATCCTTTTTGTGACAGAAACTTTGACCAGACATATAAACTGAAAATCATAAGAATCGGATATATGAAGGTACCGTGCACAAACAAGAAACTAACCCAGTAGAAATTCAGCACAATTAAATTTAAAAGGTTATTATAAAAATATTTCTGAAGTCTGACTTTCCTCAAGTACCAAAAATAAAGAAAAAAATGGAGAAAAAAATAAAAATAAATATTTTTTTAAACTGTTCCAAAAAATAGAATTAGTGGGAATATTTCAAACACACTTTGTGAGGTCAACATCACCTTAACTAAGTCAAACAAACACACCTCAAGAACACTAAGGCCAATATCTATAATGGACATTGATGCAAGAATCCTCAGTAAAATTTAGTAATAGCTTATAGAAAGGATTACACATCATATTCAAGTGGAATTTACTCCTGGCATGCAAAGCTGGTTTAACTTGTGCAAACCAACAAAAGTGATTTTTCACATTAACAGAAGAAGAGATAAAAACCACGTGATCATCTCAACTGACACAGCAAAAGCATTTAACAAAATTCACCATACTTTCTTGATTAAAACTCTCAACAGTTTAGGTGCAGAAGGAAAATTTCTCGATATAGTAAGCCATTTATGAAAAACCCAGTTAACATTAAAATAAATAAGGGAAAACTGAAAGCCTTTCCACTAAGATCCGGTACAAGGCAAGTATACCAAGTCTGGTCATTTCATTCAACATAGTACTGATCATAATAGCAAGAACAATAGGACAAGAAAGAAATAAAAGGCATCCAAATTTGAAAGGAAGAAGTAAAATTATCTCTATTTGCAGATGGCATAATTGCACATACAGAAAACTTCAAAGATTTCACACACATAAAAACAAGAAAATCAGCAAAACCAAAAGCTTGTTGTTTTAAAAGATCAATAAAATTGGTAAGCCTCTAGTTAGACTAATAAAAAAAGACAGAAGGCACAAATCACTAATATCAGAGATAAAAGAGGGGCCGTCACTATAAATCCCTGTACATTAAAGGACAATAAAAGAATATTACAAACAACTCTATACCCACAAATATGATAACAAAGATGAAATAGACCAATTCCTTAAAAGACAATCTATCCAACCTCACATAAAAATAATCTTAATAGGTCTATATCCATTAAATAAGTTAAATTACTAATTAACAATTTTTTAAGCACTAAGCAACAGGTCCAGATGATATGTGGGTCTTTTTGCTCTGCACATAAATTTTAAAATCAGTTTTTTCTTATCCACAAAATAACTTTCTGGGATTTTGACTGGGATTGCATTGAATTCACAGATCAATTTGCAGAGTTAACATGTAGACAGTATTGAGTCTTCCTATCGATGAACATGGAATATATCTTAATTTGTTTAGCTCTTTTTTGATTTATTTGATCAGCATTTCACAGAATTTTCCACTAGTTATGATTAAATACCATTAACAGTTAATCAACATTAACCTTTTTTTCTCTTTTAAGACAGAGTCTTGGTCCAGCAAAATCATATCTTACTGTAACCTTGAACTCCTGGGCTCAACAGTTCTTCTGATTCAGCTTCCCAAGTAGTTATGACTATGAACACATGCCACTATGCTGGACTAACTGTAAAAAAATTGTAGAAACAGGGTCTCACTATGTTGCCCAGGCCAGTCTTGAACTCCTGGCATCAAGTGATCCTCCTGCCTTGACCTCAAGTGCTAGGATTGCAGGAATGAGCCACTATCTCAAACACATTAACTATTTCTCAAAGATCTGATTTATGATTTTTTTCTCATTTTATTATTTCCTTTATAGTATTAATGTTTTTGACTCAATACATTTTTAAAATTATGATTTTGATATCCTACATGAGAAGATTAGATAAGCATTACCATAGAGCTAAGATTTATAGGTAAAGGTATGCATTTTTATAGATTTATATTTACATATGTGTATAATTAAACAATGTAAGAATAAAATAGAAAAAATTATATGTCAAAAAGTCAATCATTATCATAAATAAAAAGATACCTAATGTTACAGTTTTTTGTATATTTTTATTTTAATGTGGACATTTTGAAATTTTTTATTTTGTAACTTTTATTTTAGGTGGAGGGGTACATGTGAAGGTTTGTTATAGGTAAATTCCATGTCATAGGGGCTTGGTGTGCAGGTTATTTTATCACCCAGGCAATAAATGTAGTACCCAATAGGTAGTTTTTCAATCCTTACCCTCCCCCCAACCTCCATCTTCAAGTAAGCCCCAGTGTCTGCTGTTACCTTCTTTGGGTCCATATGTACTCAATGTTTAGCTCCCACTTATAAGTGAAAACATGTGGTATTTGGTTTTCTGTTCCTGTGTTGGTTTCCTTAGGATAATGGCCTCCAGCTCCATCCATGTTGCCACAAAGGATGTAATTTTGTTCCTTTTTATAGCTGTGTAGTATTCTATGGTGTATATGTACCACTGACACAGAGTAGATGGCAAATAAATATTAGCTTGTATTGTTCACAGATGTGAATATCTTAATTCTGACTACTGCAGTGAGTGGATATTTGTTAATTGTTAACATTGATAGATAATCAACATTAACTTTGTTTGCTTTAACCCCATCTAAATTAGGATGCTGCCCATCCTGAGTGTGTATAAGATAGATAGATAGGTAGATAGAGCTTAACTAGTTGATTTCTGTCTGCGTGGCTTTTATAGTATGCTAAACTGTGCTTTTCAATTAATATTTATTGAGTGCTTGTGTTATATGCCAAGTTTTATTTATGCACTTCCTGCAATATAAACTAACTTATGGATAATTCTGCAATTATATTTTTTTCTGTAAAATAGATTTTTTATGCAGGGGACCAGATGCTCCAAGCTTTCCATTTTTCTCTCCATCTCATATGAAACAATAATTGAAGTTGATTACCAACACAGATGGAGAAAATTATATTGATTTCTTAGGGTTGCCATAAGAAAGTATCACAAATTGGGTGACTTAAAACAACAGAAATTTATTGTCTGTCCCACAGTTCTGGAGACTAGAGGTCCATAATCAAGGTATCAGCAAGATCATACTCTCTCTGAAATCAGAAAAGGAGAATCTTTCCTTGCCTCTTCTATATTTTGGTATTATCTAGCAATTCTTAACACTCCTTGGTGTGTTAATGCATTCCTTATTAAGTCTCTGCCTATGTTGTTACCTGATTATTTTTCTGTGTGATTTTACACTGTCTTCCCTCAGTGCCTATCTGTGTTTTTGTCCAAACTTCTCCTTTTTATAATGACAGCAATTATACTGCATTAGGCCCCCTCCTAATGACCTTATCTTAATTACATCTGCAAAGACCCTATTTCTAAATAAGGTCACATTCCCAGATACCAGGGGTTAGAACTTCAATATCTCTTTTGGAGGGACACAATTCAAGCCATAACACAAACCCTTTTGCCTTATGCAACAAAAGCTATAAACATCCCTAGTGTTCAGTAAACATCTCAGCAGAATAATGGAAAATACACTTTTATAGAAGAAAAATTCTTAATTTCTGTGTAGTCATTCTTCATAGGATTATTGATTATTTGGGGAATATTCCAAACACAAATATAGCCATGCATGTGTGAAGATGTTTGTACAAGAATGTCCATCATAGCATCATATTTTATAATATCAAAAAATTAGAAACACTGTCAAGAGTCATTAATAGGGAGTTGTTGGTCACATTAAGATTCAACCTCCATAAAGTAAAATACTATTTTTGGTCATTTTAATAAATGAAGTATATTTATTACTAGTGATATGGCAATAAGAATTATAAATTAATAGCTGAAATACAATGATTGATTTCCAATTACCAGGCAATATGTTATGTGCTTACTGTATCACATTTAATTTTCTCAATAATCATATGACATAGATGTTCTGCTATCTCCATTCTACAGATAGACAGTAGTTAATAAGATTAAATAATTTACCCAATTACACCCAGTACTGAGTGAAGCAGACAGTATTTGCATCCAGATAGTCCAATTGCAAATCTCAAGAGCATTGTCTCCATGTTGTTAATGATTGAATAGATGCAACAACACATATTAATTTCAGGAAGCAATCATTTAAGGAATATTTTGTATAGTGTGATTCCACCTTGGGGAAAGGTAGGGGTGTGTGTGTGTGTGTGTGTGTGTTTAAAAGGTGAAAGCATATCCAGTGAGGTAGTCAGAAATGGGGATGGGAACTAAAATTACTGAGTAGCACACCTAACAATACCAAAACTTTGCAAATTAGAAGAGAAAATGCTATTTAACATCCTTCTATGTCTTACCAGGAAATAAACAGATATTCTCAGAAAGAAAGCGAAAAGGAAATCTTGAAGGTAAGTTTGCAACTAACCTGTTTATTTACACCAACTCATTTTTCTATTCTGCAGTCCTGGAAGAGTTTCTCCAACATGATCACCTTGGTGTGTGACAGATCTGCTATCAAAAGTTGCTTCTACAAAAATTACATTTGTTTCTGAACAGGAAGCAGAGAGAGACATTGAGATGCAGGATTGGTAATAGCTAGTTTAGAAGAGCTAAAATAATTTTTTTGATCTGCCAGGAGAAAGAATGGTGAGGTGGGGAGAGGTGGGATGTATTTTTGTCCTATCTCTAATATAGAGAGGGCAGACTTGGAAGGATTTATGGCCCTAGACTCACAGAGAAAAGAGTATTCACAACTCAAAGTGCTCATTAAGCTGCTGAAGTAAAAAGGGCTTGGGAACTCCTCACATGAGAAGGCAGCAGGATACTGACAGTAACAGTTAGTGGATGGATGTAAGTATCCAACTACTGGGAAGCAAGTGAATCTCTAAAAGGAGGTTCATGATTAGAGCCCAGCAGTTTTGACACACTGCAATCAAGCTATAAAGAAACACAGCATAGTAAGGGATAAGCTTGTCAAAAGAGTAAAAACCAAGGATACTCAGGTAGAGCCGAGACACAAGTTTTTGGAAAGAGAAAAACACATTAACCAAACTAATTTCAGACAGCATTGTTTTTACTTGATTCAACTATTTGAGATGAATAAATATTAAATAAATTAAACCTTTTCTTAGGGGACTAAAATGAAACTACCTATGGGAATAAAAAACAAAGAAACAGAAAAACAAAGAGAAGCACTCCCATATTGGGGAAAGGGAGGTAAATCTTTGTGGAAATATAAGTAATGAAGTATCATTATGGTGACTTTTCAAATACTGGCTAATCAATTGTGCTGTGTTAGGTAAGATATGTTTATTGTCCAATGATTCAATCTAAATTTCTATTTTTGACAAAGAAATAAAAATATATTTGTGACTATAGAAATAAAGTCATTCATGTATGGCTGAGCTATTACAATTAAAGTCAGCTCAGAATAATCATTAAAGCTTATTGAGCTTCTAACGCAGCAAGCAATATTCTAAGCACTTTTTAATATCCTTTCATGTAGTACTCACAAGAAGCCAAAGGTAACAACTATCATTAGCTTCCGTTTGAAGACAAAATGCTGAGGCACAAGCTATCCAAACAATTTACCCAAGATCACAGCTAGTACATATTAGAGCCAAGATTGTGACCTGGGAAGTCTGGCCCCAGAATTTGGGCTCTGAGCGCTACACTGGATAGCCCCACTAACTGATACGGCACCTCATAGAGACTTAAATGTTACTGACACATGCTCATCTCCCTTTAATAGCCACATCCTAGAAACACCTCTAAAATAGATAACTATGGTGGTTTAAACATATGTACACAAATTATTTTCTTCTTTTCCTTTCAAGAGATGGAGCTTATCACATTCTCTAGAGTTTGGGGTGAACTTACTTCTTTGTTTCTAATAAATAGACATAAAAAGAGAAAGTGACCATGTGAGACTTCAGAGACGAAGTCACAAAAGACAGTGTGGCTTCTGTCTTTCTCTCTCTTGGATCACTTGCCCTAGGGGAAGCCAGATGACAAGTTATCATGACATTCAAGTAGGCTATGGAGAGGCTGATTTGTGAGGAAGAAGCCTCCCGCCGACTGCCATATGAGTAAGTAATTTTGGACACAGTTTCTACAGCCTCAATCACGCCTTCAGATGACTGAGACCTCTAATAACTTCCTAACTGCAACTTCAAAAGATGCCACTCTGCTGATCTGCTCCTGAATCCCTGAACCACAGACACAATGAGCTAATGAATATTTATGGTTTTCAACCACTACATTTTGAGATACATCATTATGTAGCTATTGGTAACTAAACAGCACCTATAAAAATAATATTTTAAAGTCAGTAGACATTTTTTAGTTATAAAATGTATAATAAGATAAATAAGATAGGATGCCTGTTTATAAACTTAATTCTATAAATTCATTTTACTTTACTAAAACAAATCAAAATGCTCTGAAAACTCAGAAATATGTGTTGCAGAAAGAGGCATAATAAGCCTTAATTGCTAAAAAAAATTGCTTATTTAAAATTGCTTAGAAAATAATTTTTAAGATAAATTCTGGTATACTTTTATATTTTGGTTTTCTATGTGGTTTTAATCTCTTTCCTTTAAAAATGTGTTGATGTTTTATGTTTTGTAGGTCACACGTAACTCAACTAGGATGAAGATTCTGCACATTAATTCATAGGAATCTAGATGGTAGGTGTCTAGCTTAATTAGTTATTTACAGTGTTTATACTCACCTGCATGTTTCTCTAAGATATTCTATTGGGAGCTGCCTGCTTAGTGTTATTTACATTGTCTCTTTCTCTTAGGAAATAAAGCATTAAACAAACTTTGAATTACCTTCACAGCTGCCTTGAACTGTATACCCTTCAGGGACAATTATTTTAATCCCTACGTTAGAACTAAAGGTTGATTTACTAAGGAAATATGTGCCTTAACTGGGGGGCATGAGGCAAATATTTCCACATTTCCACAGGACACTTGGTTGCCTAAATGTAAAATTGACAGCCTAAAACATTCAGTAGTGCTGCATTTCTGGAGGGAGACCAGGTCTCTACACCTTAGCATTTGGAGTGCTTGCCATATAAAAGACACTAGAGGAATTGTTTATTAACCTTACAATGAATGATAATTTGTTTTGGTTTTTGTTTTGTCACAGACCTGTGTGAGAGTAGTTTCTGTAGCTACATCAATTTTAGGAAAGAGGAACTGAGTCACTAGAGGTTATTTTGCCCAAAGATAGATCACGCATAAGTGAAAGATTCCAGATTTGAAGATAAATTTTCTCATCAAAATTCCCTGTGACTTCCATTATATCTATCTGGAAAATCACTTTTTTTTTTTTTTTTGAAGAGCTTTTTGTATTAAGAGGACTACTTTCTAAAAAGTTCCTATTCATTTTAAATGTCCATAGATGCTTGCCTATGCATTCTATCGCTCAGGAAAAGCACTCCACGGAGCCAGTTCCACTTGCTGCCTTGAAAGCAAGAAGACCTTCAGGCTGTAATCCCTCACTGACTTTCTAAGAGACCCTGAGCAGCCCATTTACCCTCTCTGCATCTCCACTTGCTTCCTCTGCAAAATTAGGATGCTAATAAGTGCTGAGCTGCCTTACAGGACTGCTGTAAGGGGCAATGGATAAAAATTCTTAAAAGGTCTTTGAAAATTTGGCATGTCAGATAAATTTAAAACTCCAGCTTCTCATTAAACTTCCTGGTGCTTTGCTTAGCATTGCTCTGGCTAACATGACTTTATATTGGTTAAAAAAAAAAAAAGAGAGAGAGAGAGTTGAATTTCAAACAACGCACTGCTTTCCTACAATTTTACTGATTATGGAGCATGTCAATTGAACAAATGTGTTAAAGAGTGCTGCACTTAAGTATCATCACCATCATAAGAAACATGATGATGACATTAAAACAAGAGCATTTCTGTTTCCCTGATGTGTTCATCTTATTAAGATACTTGTTCGATAGGTGTCAAATTAACACCTATCAAGGTCACTGCTGTGATAACAGAGTGTTTTGCTGTGAGCAGAATGCCAGGTTATAATCTCTTACTAATTACTTCTAAGGATTATATAGCTACCCAGGGCTGTAGTATCTTTCACACTTATCCTGGTTGGCAAATTACTTATCTGTGATGCTAGGAAAGTTCACCTGCTATTGAGCCTGAGGAGACCTTAATTAAAATCAGTTGAGTGTATCTGTGTGTCTTTGACATTAAAAGAAATACACTCGTGAGTTCCCTTTGGAGACTCTATGCTGCTTCTCACTACCATTTCAGTATTGACTTTTCTTGATTTTCAAGGAAGCCCCTTATGCTTTCTTTAGAAGGTCTGTATGTAGCAATTTTCCTCTCAGTTAAGAAGCTCAAGAGGTTTAGAGGGAAAATAAATTTAATGGGCATAAATATCTTTGGAGGCTTCATCCTAAGCTGTACTTCATTTTTGCATTGACTTTTCTCCTTTCCTTTGAAATATGGCAAATTACCCAGGAGTCCCAGATGTGGGGAGCAAATTTTAGCAGGAACAGAGTGGCAGGGAAGGAACCAGTGATGTGGTTCCTGAGGTCATTTGGATATGATGGATGACATAACTTGTCCTGGATGACAGCGTCCTCAATTTTTTTTTTGTATTTTAGGTTTACCTTTTACAAAAGGTGAGAAAATTTGAAAGACATTTTATCTTCC